>NC_091994.1:8034989-8728760 GCF_044704955.1 Pristiophorus japonicus
AATGGCTGGCCTGTTCAGAATGAATTACTTCTTTGAATTTGTGTCGCTCACTATTTTCATTTAAAAAAAAAAACTTCTTCCAGCTGTTGCTATTTATCTGAAATCTGTCTGCGGTAGATTGGTAATCTTGTTTTAAAAAAAAAAGTAATGTAGCATTCAGTGGCGATAATGAAATCCGAAAGTGTGTGTGTGTGTGTGTATGTGTGTGTGTGTGTGTGTGCATTTGGGAATTTGTGCTGAGAGATGTTTGCTTCACGATCCTGGATGTTAAAAACCCTTGTGACATGGACCTCTTGACCTTCATTATGTCCAGTTTGACAATCCCTTCACCAGATTTTTGCATTTTATGCACCGAATCTGACTTCGATTCTTCAGCATTTCCAGTTGCAAAAAGCTCTAATTTTTTGTTCAAATTTGTCAACATTTGAGACTTAAGTATCCTTTTTATAAACTGCTTAATTTCGCAGATTATGTTGTAAATCTTTGGGGCTCAGAAGTGTTTTGGTTAAACTTTTGAAAACGTTTCCTTTTTCATGAATGAAAGATAATTTCTTATTTGTGGTTTAGTTCACTGAGCTATTTATATATTAAGAAAAAACGAGTCGGGATGGAATTGGGAGGGGGTGGAATTAAAATTGAAGGAAAAACTGATCGTGTACAGTTTGTGCGCGTGGCAACAGGATTCCCTCTCCGTGCTTGTTCGCTGTGGGGGAGGCCAAGGGAGCACAGTCCGATCCCAGTCGGAAAGCACAGGAGGAAGCGAAACCCTGGATTTAGGAAAGGCTATCAGCCAGTAGCATTTGTTCAAATCCGGGTAAAGTAAACGTTTGAAAAAAAATCTATTCCATTTGTGGATAAGGGAATGTTAAACAAAGTTGGAACATTGAACAGCGACCTGTGGAGGGAGGAGGTGTGCAGTGTGCAATCTTACCCAGTATACAAATGGTGAAACTGAAAATGTGGAGCTCTTTTTAATATGTGTATATATATATATATATATATTGACCAAAGATTGTGGTTGGAGGTTTCCCGTGGGCGGATGCCTCTGACCAGAAATGTTTTTTAACGAAAATACCTGGTGGTCCCGGAGGAACGACCGCTTCCGGACCGAGGTCTAGATACGTAGCCCAGCGCGGAGGCCCACGTATCCCAGGGAGGTGCGCGCATCCTGGGATCACGTGGGCCTGGACCACCAATCACAATATAGTATTCTCATTGATAATAATGGCAATGGGAGCTCGTACAAACGGAACTCGCCATCAATGAGAATACCCCCCCCGCCCCCAAAACACAGAAACACAACACAATAAATTTTTTAAAACTCACATATTGAAAATTAATTGAAATTAATTAAATGTTTTACAAAAAAAAATGTTTTGCAAATGTTTTAAAAATGTTTTCATTGGGTTAAAAATAAACTTGCCTTAATGGACAGGGTTTTTAATATAAAAGTTAACGATAAAATTACATTTTTCTATCTTTTAAAAATCTTACGCTGGTAAAAGCAGACCTTGCACCTGCTTTTACCAGGCGTAAGAGTTTTAAGGACATTCGCTGGGCAAATGGCCCAAATCTCTGCCTGTGGAAGCCCTTCTCCCGGGGGAGCCAGGCGATCCGTCAAAAGACATTTTGACAGTTCGCAAGTGCTGGGTTTAGGCGTACTCGCTTTGCGCGCCTGAACCCGGCACTTGCGGGGCCTCTTCGGGCACGTTCGCACATCGTACCCAGCTAGAGAGGCTGCGATCTACGACCCATATATATAGCGATCCAGCAGGGTGAAGAAGAGGATTTGGAGTTGGACGGGCACTTGAGAATGAGGAACCTGCAAGGTTACGGACAAAAAAAGCAGGGGGTGAGGGACTTGGCACGCCTGCTCTTTCTAAGAACCAGCGCAGGCACGATGGGCCGAATGGCCACCTCGTCCTGTGCGGTAAGTTTCTGTGATTCTGCGAAATGCTGCACTAATGTGGGGTTTTTTTTCCAGCGCATGTACCATTCGGTCTTCTGCATCTTGTCGTCATTATCATCATATTCATCATTGACATAGGCAGTCCCTCGGAATCGAGGAAGACTTGCTTCCACTCTTAAAAATGAGTCCTTAGGTGGCTGAACAGTCCAATACGAGAGCCACAGTCCCTGTCACAGGTGGGACAGATAGTCGTTGAGGGAAGGGGTGGGTGGGACTGGTTTGCCGCACGCTCCTTCCGCTGCCTGCGCTTGGTTTCTGCATGCTCTCGGCGACGAGACTCGAGGTGCTCAGCGCCCTCCCGGATGCACTTCCTCCACTTAGGGAGGTCTTTGGCCAGGGACTCCCAGTTGTCGGTTATACCGCAGAATGACCAACACGCTGCAGGTTGTAAATGTCACCGCAGCAGAGACGGTTTTAAGGTGTTGGACAAAATCATCGCGCTTTTGTTTAATAAACCAATGAGCAAGGAAAAGGGCGATAGCTGGAAGAACTGGATCGGTAGCTTCAAGTATAATTTGTTTTCCGACATGTGGCTGTGGGTTGCTGTTCCCTGTGGGTTTACTGTTTACAATGGGTACGTAGCAATATACACAAATTACAATATAGGAACACGCCATTCCGTCCAACCAGTCCATGTCGGCATTTACTTTCCACACGGCCATCGTGTTCTCATCATGTTTAGCCACTCTGTTCCTATATCTATCCAATCCCCTTAGCTTCATCCTCCTAAACAATCTCATCTTGAACCGTGACATGTTTGTGCCTCGATCACCGCCTCACAACTCTGTGTAAAGAAGCTACTCTCCTGCCCCCTGTTCGAAATCTTTTACATTTAATCCGATATCAATGGCCCCTCTCTCTCTTGACCCCATGACTACTGGAAACATAACATTAGAATTAGGAGCAGGAGTAGGCCATACAGCCCCTCGAGCCTGCTCTGCCTTTCGGTAAGATCATGACTGATCTTCTACCTCAACTCCACTTTCCTGCCCGATCCTCATTCCCCTAGAGTCTAAAACTCTCTCCGTCTAGGCCTTGAGTATATTTAACGATTGAGCCTGCACAATCCTTAGGATTCCAAGGATTCACCACCCTCTGAGTGAAGAAATTCCTCCTCATCCCAGTCTTAAATGGCCAACCCCTTATGCTGAGACTGTGTCCCCTCGTTCTACACTCTCCAGCACGGGGAAAACATCCTCCCAGCATCTACCCTGTCAATCTCCCTCGGTACCTTGTACGTTTCAATGAGATCACCTCTCGTTCTTCTAAACTCCAGAGAGTATAAGCCCAATCTACTAATACCTCTTCATAAAAACAGTCTGTTTCTATCTACACCATCCCTTTTCGTTCATGAATTTAAATATTTCTATCATATTGCCGTTTAATTTATATTCTAATGAGAAAAGCCCCAATCGTCGTATTTATAATTTCTCATACCAGTCAGAGCATCTGCATTATACCTTCCCGAAAGCTTCAATATCCTTGCTATAGTACCAAGCCCAATACTGCACACGTTACTCTTGATGTCTTGTTTCCGGTTTTGTATAGTCTCAGCATTACCGCTTGGCTTTTACAGTCTATACTTCATATGATAAGCCTAGAACTCCATTCATTTTTTCTTAGAGGTTCATTTATATAGCGCCTTTCAAGACCTCTGGATGTCCCAAAATGTTTTACAGCCAATGAAGTACTTTTTGGAGTGTAGTCACTGTTGTAATGCGGGAAACACAGCAGCCAATTTGCGCACAGCAAGCTCCCATAAACAGCAAAGTGATAATGACCAGATAATCTGTTTTAGTGATATTGATTGAGAGATAAATATTGGCCCCAGGACACCGGGGATAACTCCCCTGCTCTTCTTCAAAATACCGCCATACTTTTATGTCCACCTGAGGGGAGAGACAGGGCCTCGGTTTAACATCTCATCCAAAAGACGGAGGTGCTGCCTTTAATGTCCTGTGTACTTGTACCCCCGAAACCCCTCTGCTGTTCCACAAGACCGAGCACACTTCCCTGCGGAGTATAATTATTGCTGTTTTTTTTTTAATAAACAGAATGCATTCACTGGAGCAACAATAATGGTGCTTTGTGCCAGTGCCTCTGCTCGTAGAGCAACACTGGTGTCAGCTGGAACAATGGGAGTAGCCCGATTCTGAAATAAATAACGTGCTGCGGCAAAGTAAAGGAATGATGCACGTCATAAAGTGTATTTTTGGGGGGTTTTTTAAATTCATTTTTCGAGTTAGAGGCGAAATCTGCAAAGGTTCAGTTTGTCGTTGGGGCCCCGAGAGTTCTTAATCTGTTTATAAGCTGCAATCTCTGTCTGCGACCTAAATTTCACTTCCCAAAGGAGTCACACAGCACTGCTGTTACCCTAGTAAACTGGAACTTTCAGGATTCGCTGAGTTGCTTTTGTTTTTCTTGCGCTCTTGCTCACTTCTACTTATTTCAAAAGAGTCGTTCTGCGCCTTCACTGCGTCAGCTGTGGCTCAGCGTGCGTAGCGCTCGCGCCTCTGAGTCAGAAGGTCGTGGCTTCAAGTCCCACTCGAGAGACTAGAACACAAATATCTAGGCTGACACTCCCAGTGCAGTGCTGAGGGAGCGCTGCACTGTCGGAGGTGCTGTCTTTCGGATGAGTGTTAAACCGAGGCCCCGTCTGCTCTCTCAGGTGAACATAAATCCCTTGGCACTATTTCGAAGAAGAGCAGGGGAGTTATCCCCGGTGACCTGGGGCCAATATTTATCCCTCAAATCAACATCACTAAAACAGATTATCTGGTCATTATCACATTGCTGTTTGTGGGAGCTTGCTGTGCGCAAATTGACTGTTGCATTTCCCGCATTACAACAGTGACTACACTTCAGAAGTACTTCATTGGCTGTAAAACAGTTTGGGACGTCCGGTGGTCGTGAAAGGCGCTATATAAATACAGGTCTGTCTGTCTTTCTTTCACTGGGAAGGTTGTGGATTTCAATCACAGTCCAGGACTTGAGCATGTAATCTAGGTCGGCACTAGTGCAATCCGGATGAGGTACTAGCCAACAACCTGTGCTGAAAGTTGGGAGGCTGGATGAGGACAGGATCTGGCTGAATGATGCTGCTCTGGTCGAATAGCGTGCTGCCACTTGGGCAGCGCCCATGAAGCTGTAGTGCAGCTCACAATCAAATCTTTCAAGAGGGCAAAATTGGAAGCGATGATTTTAATATACCCTGTATTAAAATAATATAAACGAACATCAGAATTAGGAGCAGGAGTCAGCCATATGGCCCCCTTGTGCCTGCTCCGCCAGGCAATAAGATCATGGGTGATCTTCAACCTACACTTTCCCGCCTGAACCCCATATCCCTTGATTTCCTTTATATCAAAAAATCTATCGACTTCTGTCTTGAATATACTCAAAGGCTGAGCCTCCACAGTCCTATGGGGTAGAGAATCCCAAAGATTCACAACCCTCTGAGTGAAGAAGTTTCTCCTCATCTCAGTCCTAAATGGCTGACCCTTTATTCTGAGACTGTGACCCCTGGTTCTAGACTCCCCAGCCCGGGGGAAACATCCTCCCTGCATCTACCCTGTCAAGCCCTGTAAGAATTTTGTCTGTCTCAATGAGATCACCTCTCATTCTTCTAAACTCTAGCGAATAGTCTACTCAGTCTCTCCCAGGAATGAGTCTGGTGAACCTTCATTGCTCTCCCTCAATGGCAAGTATATCCTTCCTGAGGTAAGGAGACCAAAGCTGTACACAATGAACTTACTCAACGATTCAGCATCCACAGCCCTTTGGGGGAGAGCATTCCAAAGATTCACAACCTTCTGAGTGAAGAAATTCCTCCTCCTCTCTGCCTTCAATGGCCGACCCCTTATCCCGAGACTGTGCCCACTAGTTCTAGACTCTCCAGCCAGGGGAAACAATCTCGTGGCATCTACCCTGTCAATCCCCCTCGGGAATGGTCCCACTCCAATCCTAAAGTAGCTCCCTGTACAAACTGCAATGCTGTTTCTTTATTGCAGTCAAGATTGCATCAGATGAAGTCGAGTTCCACAGGCCTGCACTGCAGACAGCTGTGTTTTGGACAAAATTAGTGACATTTACAGAATATTAGTGGAGGATTCTGATTCTTCAAACAGGCAGGCGATTTAATATTCAATTATGTGATGCTTCAGTTTAATATTTTGGCGCTGATTATGGCGATGAGTGTGCTGGAGGATTGTATGGCCGTTAATGTCACAATCATCGAGCTGTTCAGGATGTAATGTGATACTTTTTCATGTCCTATTTATAGCATCAGTCCGCTCTAGGCTGTTCTGAATCTCCTGCGCAATTTGCTGTTCAGTTGCCAGTGAAGATAGTGCTTCACGTGTTTGAGGACACATAAATACTGTGGCAACAAGAGCGGGTCAGAGGCTGGGTATTCTGCGGCAAGTGTCTCACCTCCTGACTCCCCAAAGCCTTTCCACCATCTACAAGGCACAAGTCACGAGTGTGATGGAATACTCTCCACTTGCCTGGATGAGTGCAGCTCCAACAACACTCTGGAAGCTCGACACCATCCAGGATAAAGCAGCCCTCTTGATTGGCCCCCCATCCACCACCTTAAACATTCACTCCCTCCACCACCGGCGCACTGTGGCTGCAGTGTGCACCGTCTACAAGATGCACTGCATCAACTTTGGCAGCACCTCCCAAACCTGCGACCTCCCAAACCCGCGACCTCTACCATCTACAAGGGCAGCAGGCGCATGGGAGCACTATCACCTACAGGTTCCCCTCCAAGTCACACACCATCCTGACCTGGAAATATATCGGCCGTTCCTTCATTGTCGCTGAGTCAAAATCCTGGAACTCTCTCCCTAACAGCACCTTCGCCACACGGACTGCAGCGGTTCAAGAAGGCGGCTCACCACCACTTTCTGTAGGGCAATTAGTGATGGGCAATAAAGGTTGCCAGTGATGCCCAAATCCGCGAATGAGTTTAAAAAAAAAAGTGGAGGCTCTTCTAACACCTCGCAGACTCCTGGACAGGATACAAGAAGAAGCTTGTTGTCTGAAATGCGACTTCTTTCTCGCCTCTAGCATTCAACTTTCTTTTCTTTCTATCTCGCTCGTTTTTGCCCCCCTGCTTTTGAGCCGCCTCCTCTTTCTCTTTCTCCCCTTTTTTTCTCTCTCTCTCTGTCTCTTCCGCCCCCCTCACTCCTATCGTGTAAGAATTGTTGGAAAGCATTCCCTGCCTTCCCCTCCTTTGTCGAAACTGGAGGGGTAGAACTGAATGTCCGAAGCTGCATGGTGTGGAATGCATCCGGGAATATGACCGTCTCTTGACCTTTCCGTCTTTGTCTGAGGATTTTAATGGTGCAGCTCTTGTGTTCATCCTTGTACGTGTATATATGTCTCATTATAATTTTGTTTGACGAGGGAGGTAGTCCTTGATGAAAGATTCCACTCGCAATGTGAATCGCTCTTCTCTATCGTCCATTTCAAGTATTTTCTGTTTCTACCTTCAGACCACTAACCACGGCAATTTTTCTCGTTTGCATTGCTGCATCAGAAGGTTGCTGGGCAGCGGGCTAAATTGTCAAAAACTTGTCGTGTGGTGTAACAGAGTGACCTGGGCTTAGTTGACCTGATGGTGCAGGGAGTTGTGAGGCTAATTTGGGAGGAGAGGGTTCTGCTGTGAGGAGAGATTGAGTGGATTGGGACTATACTCTCTGGAGTTTAGAAGAATGAGGGGTGATCTCATTGAAACGTACAAGATTCTGAGGGTGATTGACAGGGTAGATGCCGAGAGGCTGTTTTCCCCCCTGGCTGGAGAATCTCGAACCAGGGGTCACTGTCTCAGGATGAGGGATTGGCCATTTCGGACTGAGGTGAGACGTTTCTTCACTCGGAGGGTTGTGAATCTTTGGAATTCTCTACCTTGGAGGGCTGTGGAGGCTCAGTCGTTGAGTATATTTAAGACAGAGAGAGGTAGATTTTTCGACTCAGGGAATCCAGGGAAGGTGGAGCTCAGGTTGAAGATCAGCCATGATCTTATTGAATGGCAGAGCATGCTCGAGGGGGCGTATGGCTGAAAGCGGCTCCTAATTCTTATGTACTTATGGTTTATTTCTTTCAGGTATTTTATTACTTCCTATAATCTTTTCTGTTCCCTGTGTATTTATGTTATCTTCTTCCCTTTCTGTACTCCAACCTTTGTTCTCATCTGTATTTTTTCTTATCTTTATGTTGCTATTATATCCGCCCAAACACTTTCCCTGCGCAGCAACAACAATTAATTGTTTTTGAAACTATTAGAAATTTGGATTAAAGCAACTCCTGTTGTAGCAATAAACGATGCTGACAAGGTCCCAGGCTCATTCTGCAGTCCATGCCGAGTTCGCAGATCGAAGCCACTGCAACAGTTGGGGATCTAAACATAAGAATGTAAGAAATAGGAGCAGGCCATTCGGCCCCTTGAGCCTGCGCCACCTTTCAATAACATCATGGCTGATCTTCGACCTCAACTCAACCTTCCCGCCTGATCCCCATATCCCTTGATTCCCTTGATATCTAAACATCTGTCGCTCTCAGCGTTGAATATTCTCGTCGACTCAGCCTCCACAGCCCTCTGGAGCAGAGAATTCCAAAGATTCACAACCCTCCGAGTGAAGAAATTCCTCCTCATCTCAGTCCAAAATGTCCGACCCCTTATCCTGAGATTGTGCCTTCCCTAGTTCAACACTCTGCAGCCAGGGGAAACATTCTCTCAGCATCTACCCTCTCAGTCCTCTAAGAATTTTATACATTTCAATGAGATCACCTAAAGCAGGAGTAATATTTCCTGTATAGAAAGAAAGACTTGGATTTATATAGCGCCTTTCATGACCACCGGACGTCTCAAAGCCCTTTACAGCCAATGAAGTACTTTGAGTGTAGTCACTGTTGTAATGTGGGAAACGTGGCAGCCAATTTGTGCACAACAAATTCCCACAAACAGCATTGTGATAATGATCAGATAATCTGTTTTGTTATGTTGATTGAGGGATAAATAATGGCCAGGACACCGGAGATAACTCCATTGCTCTTATTTGAAATAGTGCCGTGGGATCTTTTACGTCCACGTGAGAGAGCAGACAGGGCCTCGGTTTAACGTCTCATCCGAAAGACGGCACCTCTGACACTGCAGCACTCCCTCAACACTGCATTGGAGTGTCGACCTAGATTTTTGTCCTCAAGTCTCTGGAGTGGGACTTGAACCCACAACCTGGCAACAGCAACAGAACTAGGGAATTGGAGGCAGTAACTGAAGTGAGGAAATAGATGTAACCGGGGTAAAGGAAACATGGCTGCAGACAGGACCGGACCTACAACTAAATATTGCAGTCTTTAATGTATTTAGAAATGATAAGGAGGGAAGGAGTGCTGGAATAGCTGTGTTAATCAAATATTACAATGCAAAAACAGAACAAAGGGATCGAAACCAAATCCATATCAATTGAGATAAAGGATAGCAAGGGATTGGACACAATATTAGGGGTATACTACAGACTGAGTGTTTTTTAATTTAATTTCATATATTAGCCTACGTATGTACGTTAATTTATGAAATGAGTAGAAAAAAAAACTCGACCATAATCTTAGAAACATAGAAATTTACAGCGCAGAAGGAGGCCATTTCGGCCCATCGTGTCCACGCCGGCCGACAAAGAGCCACACGGCCCTTGGTCAGCAGCCCTAGAGGTTACATATAAACCTATCTTGGGGTAGGGATGGGGCGGGGGATTTCAGCAGGGAGAAAGGGTGACCGAGGACATGGGGATGGAGATTTTGCAATGTGTACAAGACTTCTTTCTGACCCATAGGGAAAGAAGTTGTTTCCTACATTACAACAGTGACTACACTTCAAAAAGTACGTCATTGGCTGTGAGGAGCTTTGGGACATCCGTTGGTCGTGTAAGGCGCTATATAAATGCAAGTCTTTCTTTCAATATGCAACGATCCCAACAAGGGAGGAAGTGCTGCTTGACCTAGCAATGGGGAACCAACTGGAGCAGATAAAAGAAGTAAGCATGGGAGAATATCTAGGCAGTACTGGCAGATAATGATTGAGAGAGGTGGCTAGTACATAGTGCAAAGAGCAAATAGATTGGAAAAAAGCCAACTATGAGGGAATGAGGAGGGAATGAAGGAAGGTAAACAGGAGAACAATATTGACAAAGAAGTAAAACAACAGAGGGCAATATTTAAAGGTGAGCCCGATAAGAGTTCAGGAGCAATATATTGCACTACAGATAAGAACAGACTCGTCAAGGATGAGATGCACTGGACAAAGAGGTGAGGATCAAATTAAATCGAAAGAACGTTTAAGTGCATAAACAATAACCGAGATGATGAGCTGAGGAAAGAGGTTAAAGTACAATTAGGAAGGCAAAGAGGAAATATAAAATGAAAATATCAAAGAATATAAAAGACATAGTGAAGTATTCAATAGGCACATGAGTAACAGACAGAGAATTAAGAAACGGGGCAACTAAGATAAACACTCAGGAGATGATACTGAAATAGCAGGGATACTGAATAAATACCTAGCCTCAGGTTTCACCGAAGAGGCAACCAAAGAGAAAATTGTAGTAGAAGTTTTGGGTGGAAAGAGTGGAGATACTGGACCAACTAGCTAAACTTAGGGGGACAAAACCCCGGGTCCAGATGGATTGCTCTTGCGGGATACTCACTAGGAGGAGATAACAGAGGCACTGGTATTCACATGAATATTCAGTAGAAAAATGAAGTGTGCCAAGGACTGGTATTCCTGCCTTCAAAAAGAGAGGTAGACCTAATCCCAGGGAACTATAGATCAGTTAGCTTAACGTCAGTGGTGGGAAATGTAGAGTTCTCAACTCTAGAACATATTCACACGAGGCATATACTGCAGATAGGGTCACTCATGACCTGCACCTTTATTCCCCGGACCAAGGAGCGCTGAGCCTGCGTGGAACCTCCCTTTAAGTACCTGGCTGACCAGGTAAGGAGCGTCTCCCACAAGTTCACCCCCTGTGGTCAAGGTGTGTATTTCACAGTTGTATACAGTGTATAGTGTTGTTACATATTGGTTACAGTTATGTGAAGGTTACAAACATGACATCACCTCCTCCCCAATGTCTTTGGGTCAAAGATTGAGTCTTTCAGACGGTCGACGCTCTCTCGTGGAGCGCCGCAGTTGTGACTCTGGTGATTGGGCCTTGGCATGCGTCTCTGTTGCCGGAGTTGGTTCCGGCCTGTCCGGGCTGGCCGCAGGGACTGTGCATGCTGTTGACTGTCCTTGTTGCTCGTTCACTGGCGGTGGTGTGGTTGACATCCCATGGTCTATTTCAGGTTCCTCAGTGTCCTGGTCTTTACCTGGTCCAGATGTTTGCGGCATATCTGCCCATTGTTCAGTCTGACCACTATGACCCTATTTCCCTCTTTGCCAATTACGGTGCCCTCAAGCCACTTGGGTCCTAGTGCATGGTTAAGCACAAATAACGGGTCATCCATTTCTGTACACCTCCCCCTTGAGTTTCGATCATGGCACTCGGTTTGGGACTGCCGCTTGCCCTCAACAATGTCTGCCAGGCTTGGGTAAATAAGGGACAGCCGCGTTTTGAGCGTGCGTTTCATGAGTAGTTCCGCTGGCGGGACTCCCGTGAGCGAGTGCGGGCGGGACCTATAGGCCAGCAGGAGGCGCGATAGGCAGTATGGAAAAGAGGGTCCCTGGATACGGAGCATGCCTTGTTTTATGACTTGGACCACATATTCTGTCTGGCCATTGGAAGCCGGCTTGAACGGTGCCGTCCGGATGTGTTTAATGCCGTTACCCGACATAAACTCCTGGAATTCATGGCTGGTGAAACACGGGCCGTTCTCGCTGACCAGAATGTCCGGCAAGCCGTGGGACGTGAAAACTGTGTGCAGACTCTCCACGGTGATGGATGTCGTGCACGAGTTTAATATGATGCACTCGATCCATTTCGAGTATGCATCGACTACAATCAATAAAATTTTTCCCATGAACGGCCCCGCATAGTCCATGTGGATGCGTGACCATGGCCTGGTGGATCAGGGTCACGGGCTGAGCGGGGCCTCCATGGGGGCATTGCCCAGCTGGGCACACGTCGTGCACCTGCGAACCCAGTGTTCCAGGTCTGAGTCAATCCCCGGCCACCATACATGTGACCGGGCAATGGCCTTCATTAGCACAATGCCAGGGTGCTCGCTGTGGAGTTCCCTGATGAATGCTTCCTTTCCTTTCTGGGGCATGACCACCCGGCTGCCCCATAGTAGGCAGTCGGTTTGGATGGAGAGCTCATCCATCCGTCTCTGAAACGGTCTGACCTCCTCGGGGCGCGCCCCATGTGCGGGCACCCAATCCCCTGTCAGGACACATTTCTTTATCATGGATAGGAGGGGGTCCCTGTTGGTCCAGAGTTTGATCTGGCAGGCTGTGATGGGGGAGCCTGTGGTGTCAAAAGCCTCAACGGCCATGACCATCTCGGCACTCTGCTCCGCTGCCCCCTCGGTGGTGGCCAGCGGAAGCCTGCTGAGTGCGTCAGCGCAATTTTCAGTGCCTGGCCGGTGCCGTATGGTGTAGTCGTATGCAGCCAGCATGAGAGCCCATCGCTGTATGCGAGCTGACGCATTGGCATTGACAGCCTTGCTGTCGGACAACAGGGATGTTAACGGCTCGTGATCCGTTTCTACCTCGAACGGTCTGCCGAAAAAATACTGGCACGCAAGCGAGTGCTTCCTTTTCGACCATGCTGTACCCACGCTCTGCCTGGGAGAGCGACCTGGAGGCATAAGCCATCGGTTGTAGTTGGCCGTCATCATTTCCCTGCTTCAACACACACCCAAGCCCGTATGATGATGCATTGCATGTTAAAACTAGTTTTTTACAGGGGTCAAAGAAAGTCAACAGTTCGTCAGAACAAAGCAGGTTCCACGCCCTGTTGAAAGCCCGTTCCTGACAGTCCCCCCAGAATCAGTCACAACCCTTACGCAGGAGCACATGTAACGGCTCCAACAATGTGCTTAAGTTAGGCAGGAAGTTCCCGAAATAGTTCAAAAGTCCCAGGAACGATCGCAACTCCGATGCGTTGCCGGGCCGGGGCGCACGACGGATCGCTTCCGTTTTGGATTCGGTAGGCCGGATCCTGTCTGCGGCAACGCTCCTGCCCAAAAACTCGACCTCTGGGGCCAAAAGCACACACCTGGCCTTTTTCAACCGCAGGCCTACCCGGTCCAGTCGGCGCAGCACCTCCTCCAGGTTGTGGAGGTGTTTCTCGGTGTCGCGACCCGTTATTAGGATGTCGTCTTGGAATACGATTGTGCCGGAGATGGATTTGAGTAAGCTTTCCATGTTCCTCTGGAAGATTGCGGCAGCTGAACGAATGCCAAACGGACACTTGTTGTAGATGAATAGTCCCTTGTGCGTCGTGATGGTGGTCAGAAGCTTAGATTCTTCAGTCAGTTCCTGAGTCATGTAGGCCGAAGTGAGGTCCAACTTCGTGAACAGCTCGCCACCTGCCAACGTGGCAAAAAGGTCCTCCGCTCTCGGGAGCGGGTATTGGTCTTGCAGCGACATTCAGTTGATGGTGGCTTTGTAGTCGCTGCAGATTCTGACCGAGCCGTCTGCTTTAAGAACAGGAACGATGGGACTTGCCCAGTCACTGAATTCAACGGGCAAAATTATGCCCTCTCTGGGCAGCCTGTCCAATTCACTCTCAATTTTCTCACGCATCACATATGGCACCGCTCTAGCTTTGTGGTGCACTGGTCTGGCATCCGGAGTGATGCGTATCACTACTTTGGTGCCCTTGAACGTTCCGATACTGGGTTGAAACAGTGACCCGAATTTTTGTAGGACCTGCGAGCATGAACTTCACTCCACAGATGAAATGGCGTGCACAACTCCCCATTTCCAGTTCATCTCGGCTAGCCAGCTCCTTCCCAAAAGCGCGGGGCCATTTTCTGGAACAATCCAGAGTGGCAGGCGGTTCTGTGATCCATTGTGTGTTACCATCAGGTTTGCACTGCCCAGCACTGGGATGATTTCTTTGGTGTACGTGCGTAGCTGCGTGTCAATGCATTCCAGTTTGGGCCTGCTAGCTCTGTGTGGCCATAGTCTCTCAAATTGTTGGACGCTCATAAGAGACTGGCTGACTCCCGTAGCCAGCTCCATGCGCATCGGGATGCCATTCAATAAAACTTTCATCATCATGGGTGGCGTTTTAGTGTATCAGCTGTGGATGTCAGCCACATGAACCCACTGAACCTCAGCATCCATGGCTTGGCCCCAGGCATCATCCTGCATTGCAGACCCCTCGTCTGATTCCTCTGTTTCATAGATTAGCCCCGCTGCAGCCTTTTTGCACATTCTAGCCAAATGTCCTCTGGCATTACAATTCCTGCAGGTGAACTGCTGGAACTTGCAGCTTTTAGCAGTATGTCTACCCCCCGCACCTCCAGCATTGGCTGAGATTGTTGTTCACAAAGGGACTGTTACCAGGCGTTCCTCTCTGATTGTCCGCTTAGTTGTTTCTAAGCACTCTGGTGGTGGGTGTCAATTGTCCCATCATGGGACACATTGTTCCTCTATGATGGCGTGAACTGTCGATCCTCCTGCCATTGTCTTTGTTGCTGTCCCACCCGAGAGCCTGTTGCTGCCTGGGCGGTGTCGAATTGCCCCTGCCTGCCTGCCTGGGCGGTGTCGAATTGCCCCTGCCTGCCTGCCTGGGCGGTGTCGAATTGCCCCTGCCTGCCTGCCTGGGCGGTGTCGAATTTCCCCTGCCTGCCTGCCTGGGCGGTGTCGAATTGCCCCTGCCTGCCTGCCTGGGCGGTGTCGAATTGCCCCTGCCTGCCTGGGCGGTGTCGAATTGCCCTTGCCTGCCTGCGGGGTTCTGTATCACTTTTATAACATTAACTCCCTGGTTCATCGCAACGTTAAAACCAAGGCTGCTTGTGTAAATTATCTTGGTCTCCTCTTCCCCCGCCAAGAAGGTCTGAGCTACCAAAGCTGCCCTTTCCAAAGTCAACTCCTTGTCCTCAATAAGCTTCCTGAAAATACCGGCATGACTAATGCCCTCAATGAAAAAATCCCTTAACATCTGCCCCCCTGCAGGCGTCTGTGAACTTACAGAAGCTGGCCAAGCGCCTCAGGTCTGCAACGAAGTCAGAGATGTTTTGCCCTTCCCGACGCCGATGTATGTAAAACCGGTGCCGGGCCATGTGTATGCTGCTCGCCGGTTTCAGATGTTCGCTGATCAGCTGGCTGAGCTCTTCGAAGGACCTCTCAAGCTGGTCGACAAGTCCTTCAGCGCGTACGTTTTTGTCCTGCAGCTTGTCAGTAGATGCGCCCTCCGCTTGTCACCCGCCTCCACTCCCAGCCAGTCCTTTGTGACAAAGATCTGCTGGAGTCTCTCCAGAAAATCGTCCCAGTCCTCACCCACACAGTAACGTTCCTCTGTGCTACCGGTGGCCATCCTTGTGGTTCAGTGATTCTCGTTTCTTGACGCCAGATGGAGAGTTCTCAACTCTAGAACATAGTCACACAAGGCATGTACTGCAGACAAGGCCACTCATGACCTGCACCTTTATTCCCCGGACCAAGGAGTGCTGAGCCTGCATGGAACCTCCCTTTAAGTACCTGGCTGACCAGGTAAGGAGTGTCTCCCACAAGTTCACCCCCTGTGGTCAAGGTGTGTATTTCAAGTTGTATACAGTGTATAGTGTTGTTACATATTGGTTACAGTTATGTGAATGTTACAAACATGACAGGAAAGACACCAGAATCTTTGCTAAAATCAGATAACCAAACATCGAGAGACGGAGAATATAAATTTTAAAAAATACAGTTGGCACAGATTTCTAAAAGAAGGCCGTGTTTAACCAACTTTACTGAGTTCTTTGAAGAATTAACAAAGGTTAGTCAAGGGCAATGCAGTGGATATAGAATCATAGAATGATAGCGCTCAGAAGGAGGCCATTCGGCCGATCATGTTTGTGACCCTTCTTTGGTTGAGCTATCCAATTAATCCCACTCCCCTGCTCTCTGCCCACAGCCCTGTAATGTTTTCCCTTCAAGTATTTATCCAATTCTCTCTTGAATGTTACTGTTGAATCTGCTTCCACCACCCTTTCAGATATATGGTTTACATGGACTTTCAGAAGGCCTTCAATAAAGTGCCACATGAAAGACTCCTAAAAAGGTCGGGGAGCGTGGAGTCAGATCCAGATAGCAGAATGGATTGAAAGATGGCCGTAAAAAATATAACCAAGAGGATGGAGTTGAGGGAGGTTTCTCTGCCTGGTGGGAAGTGGTGGCCCACTTGTTGTTCATCATATACATAACTGGGCAAAGGTGCGGCAAATGAGGGTACGGGGCCCAGAAGAGGCGAGGGCCCAGGGGCAGCACGGGCCCAGCCCACACTGCGATATGTGTGCACACTAGGTCCGTGCAGCAGAGCTGGTCTCCAGTCGTCCTGGTTAAACCTTGCCACTGGATAAAGGCCTAGCTCTGTTAAGCCCGTGTGGTGGCTGGTGTGCAACGGTCACCACATGTTAAAAAATCCACGCACAGGCATCTTCCACCCTTCAACTGGAGTTCAGGACTGGAACATCGGGTCCTTCATTGAAACATCTGTGAACTCTTGTGGAAGCAAGTCATCCTCGTTCGAGGGACCGCCTATAAAAAAAAAAAAGTGATTGGGACTCAGAAATTGGAGGTACGGTGTTGAAATTTGGGGTGGGGTATAGTTAATAATGTGGAGGACTGCACCAAAATACAGGAAGACCTAAACGGGCTTGGAGAGTGGGCAGATTAATGACACACTGAAATTCAGTGACGCAAACTGAGAGATAGCTCACTTTGGTAGGAGGAATAAGGAGGTCACTTATTCCTTGGAAGGCAAAGAAATTAAATTACACAGGATTACATGGGATATACGACACAGGAAACAGGCCATTCGGCCCAACCAGCCCATGCCGGTGTTTATGCTCCACTCGAGCCTCCTCCCGTCTTTCCTCATCTAACTCTATTAGCATAACCCTCTATTTCCTTCTCCCTCGTTTGCTTGTCTAGCCTCCCCTTAAATGCATTGATACTATTCGCCTCAACCACTCCCTGTGGCAGCGAGTTCCACATTCTCACCACTCTCTGGGTAAAGAAGTTTCTTCTGAATTTCCCCATTGGATTTCTTGGTGACTATCTTATATTGATGGCCTCTAGTTATGCTCTTCCCTACAAGTGGAAACATTCTCTCTGCATCTACTCTATCGAAACCTTTCATAATTTTGGGGTGGAGGAGCAGAGAGATCTGGGAATAGAGATACATAAATTATTAAAAGTTGCAAGACAAGTCCATAAAGAATGAGAACAATATCCTGGGGTTTATTTCTAGAGGGTTAAGAGTACAGAAGCAGGGAGGTAATGCTAAATTTATACAGTTATTCATTTTTAAGCTCTGTTTGGAGGAAGGGCTTGTGGTTGGGTAGGGAAAGCTGTATTCAATCTGTATTTCCGATGCTGCAGGTAATCACAGCAATGAGTCATTCAGTCTATTTTGGTGTGAGATAGGTACTTCAAGGCATTTTATATAATTGTCCCATACTTATTCTTGTGTCTTTCCTCTTTGGAACGTTGTTAAAAAAAATTTTTTATGAGAATTATTCCTCACGCAATTGGATATGTCAAAGCAGCAATAGAAAGTTATTGCAAACGTAAGTAATGAGAGGGCGGGTTCAGAGTTCCTTGAGGCTTAAGCAGATCAGAACTCAAGTGCTCTTATGAATTAGGAACAGGAGTAGGTCATCCGGCCCCTTGAGCCTGCTCCACCATTCAATAAGATCATGGCTGATCTTCGACCTCAATTCCACTTTCCCGGTCGATCCCCATATCCCTTGATTCTCCTGGAGTCCAAATATTTCATCTGATTATACTCAACAATTCAGCATCGATAGCCCTTTGGGGTAAAGATTCACAACTCTCTGAGTAAAGAAATTCCTCCTCATCTCAGTCTTAAATGGCCGACCCCTTATCCTGAGACTGTGTCCCCTAGTTATAGACTCTCCAGCCAGGGGAAACAACCTCTCAGCATCTACCCTGTCAATTCCCCTCAGTATGTTTCAATGAGATCACCTCATTCTTCTAAACTACAGAGAGTATCATCATGTGCAGTTCCTCGGAATCAATAAAGATTTGCTTCCACTCCTGAAGTGAGCTCCTTGGTGGCTGAACAGTCCAATACGAGAGCCACAGACTGTCACAGGTGGGACAGACATTCGTCGACAGAAGGGAGGGGTGGGACTGGTTTACCGCATGCTCCTTCCGCTGCCTGCGCTTGACCTCTTCACGCTCTCGGCGTTGAGATTCGAAGAGCTCAACACCCTCCCGGATGCACTTTCTCCACCTAGGGCGGTCTTTAGCCAGGGACTCGCAGCTGTCGGTGGGGATGTCGCACTTTATCAGGGAGGCTTTGAGGGTGTCCTTGTAATGTTTCCGCTGCCCATCTTTGGCTCGTTTGCCGTGAAGGAGCTCCGCATAGAGCATTTGCTTAGGGAGTCTCGTGTCTGGCATGCGAACTATGTGGCCTGCCCAGTGAAGCTGATCGAGTGTGGTCAGTGCTTCAATGCTGGGGATGTTAGCCTGGACGAGGACACTGATGTTGGTGCGTCTATCCTCACAGGCATTTGCAGGATTTTGCAGAGACAACATTGGTGATGTATCTCCAGTGACTAGTATATCTCCAGAGTATAGGCCCACTCAACTCAATCTCTCCTCATAGGACAACCCTCTCATCCCAGGGGTCAATCTAGTGAACCTTTGTTGCACCGCCTCTTAGGCAAGTATATCCTTCCTCAGATGATAAGACCAAACTGTGCACAGTACTGCAGGTGTGGTCTCATCAAAGCCCTGTACAATTGTAGCAAGACTTCCTTACGCTTGTACTCCAACCCCTTTGCAATAAAGGGCAATGTTGAATGTATTCCTCGGTAAAACGCTTGGTCTCTGCTGAGGTTGCTGATTTCAAGGGATGTTAAAATTGGTCTCTGCAACCACATTTTAGTTAAAATTGCCCTTCCCAACCACAGTTTCCTTCTCTCCTTTCCTGAAGGCTCATGCCCAGTACAAGGATACAACTGCATGGAATTAGTAGCCCCCTCGGGCAGCCTACCCGAGTGGCCACTCTTCCTGTTGCAGTCTAACAAATGAGCCTTAGTAAACGTATGACTGTGATGGGCATCACAGGCGAACCCAGTCGTGTTCTCGGCTGCTGTCCTCACGGGATTTGCAGGATCTTGCGGAGACAATATTGGTGATGTATCTCCAGTGACTAGTGTATCTCCAGAGTATAGGCCCATTCAACTCAATCTCTCCTCATAGGACAACCCTCTCATCCCAGGGGGTCAGTCTAGTGAATCTTTGTTGCACCGCCTCTAAGGCAAGTGTATCCTTCCTCAGATGATAAGACCAAAACATTTCAAGGACACTTTAGCCATGAGGAAAGATTGGAGAGGCTGGGGTTGTTTTCTTTGCAACAGAGGAGGCTGAGGGGAGATTTAATTGAGGTGTATGAAATTAGGAGGGGCCTAGATAGAGTGGATAGGAAGGACCTATTTCCCTTAGCAGAGAAGTCAATAACCAGGGTGCATAGATTTAAAAGAATTGGTAGGAGGTTTAGAGGAGAGTTGAGAACTTTTTTCACCCAGAGGGTAATGGGGTCTGGAACTCACTGCCTGAAAGGGTGGTAGAGGCAGAAACCCTCATTGCATTTTAAAAGTATTTGGATGTGCACTTGAAGTGCCGTAACCTACAGGGTTACGGACCAAGAGTTGGAAAGTGAGATTAGGCTGGATAGCTCTCTTTCAGCCGGCCGAATGGCGGCCTCCTGTGCCATAAATTTCTATGATTCTATCAGCTATGTTGTTACTGAATGGCGGAGTAAGCTTCAGAGGCCGTATGGCCGCCTTCTGCTCCTATTTCTTATGTTCTTATATCGGTGTATCGAGTCTGCCACGAGAGAGCTGGAGTTGGCAAACAAACTCCTTCTATGATTCTACCAGAGTGCTGTGGAGCAGATGCCCTGGCTGATTTTTTTGTTGTTGTTCCTCTCTCTTCCCCGGGACTCTGAGGCGAGCGAGTGCCCTCTCACTTTGAAATGGACTGGTCTTTGTGCTCTCCGTTAACAATTGCACCTGGACCCCTTGTTTCTGCCATTGCTTTGCGGCACACTCCAGGCCATTTTGCATTCACAGCAGACCCACCACCATTGTACGTGGCATTCTGATAACTGAAGTGCATATTCAACAGATACCATTTGAATGGTATTACGGCGATTAGATTACGCATAAAGGAATCGATCAAAGGGGTGTTCAGAGTGCACAAAATTCGGGGCTTTACTTGGAGCTTTTACATCAAAGGCAATTAGCTGTTGTGATTGAACTGTGTCCCGAACAAAACACTGACATCAAGCACTTAGTCAATGAAGGGCGCTCTTTTATTTGGGCACGCTGGGTTATGGAATATTAAGATATCCAGGCTTAGCCCCTGGACTGTTCTGCAAAACAATTTAATTATTTGAACTATTATTCAAGGTTAGGAAATTTAAAAAGAGATTAAAATTTACATTTCTAGCCTGTTGACTGTTTTACAACTCCCCGCTCCCCTGAGAAACCTCTTCCTCTCTATTTGGCATCTCGACCTGGATGAGTCACCTGAGATTGAGACCAACATGGAAGGGATTGAAAGGAAGAAGTTTGTTTCAATCCATGCTGCATTAGCACAGTGAACATATCCCTCCTTTCAATTTTAATCTCCCCCCCCCCCCCCCCCACCCCCCACACACGTGTTGATTTTTCCTTAAATACTTATCCAAAGAGCTGCAGAGTTCTCCCGGTGATTCTGGCCAACATTTATCCTTAAACCAACACCATTTATATATTAAAAAAATGTAACTGGTCTTTTCTCTCATTGTAGTTTGTGGGATCTTGCTGTGTACATTTTGGCTGCTGCGTTTCCTGCATTTACAACAGTAACTACACTTCCAAAGTCATTCGTTGGGTGTGAAGTGGTTTGGGACGTCCTGTGAACATGAACGGTGCTGTATTAATGCCAGTCTGTCCCCCCTCCCTTTCCCTTTCAAGGAAAGATGGTTACACCAGTTTTTCCCCGATCCTGCGAGAGCGCTGCGGGACTTGCTGTTGGGAGCGTGCCTGATGTGGCAGCCATCGTGAGTGTTGGGCAGGCTTGATGGACCAGCTGGTGTCTCCCTGCCCATTTTCATCTGTTCCTAACTGGCTGGTGCAGTAAGATGGCTGTTGTGAAAAGTCACAGTTTTCGAATCATAGAATGATACGCCACAGAAAGAGGCCATTTAGCCCATCGTACCCGTGCTAGCTCTTTGCTAGAGCTATCCAATTAGTCCCGCTCTCCTTCTCTTTCCCCACGGCCCTGTAAATTTTTTCCCTTCAAGTTTTTATCCAATTTCCTTTTGAAGGTCACTATTGAATCTGTTTCCACTGCCCTTTCAGGCTGTGCATTCCAGATCGTGTGATTATAAAAGAAAAAATATTTCCTCCTGTTGCCTCTGGTTCTTTTGCCAATCACGTTAAATCTTTGTCCTCTGACTACAGACCCGTCTGCCAACATTTGGAAGGGTGAATCTGCTTGTATTCAGCATCGCAGTGCATCATTATCATCATAGGCAGTCCCTCGGAATCGAGGAAGACTTGCTTCCACTCTAAAAATGAGTCCTTAGGTGGCCGAACAGTCCAATGTGAGAGCCGCAGTCCCTGTCACAGGCGGGACAGATAGTCGTTGAGGGTAAGGGAGGGTGGGACTGGTTTGCCGCACGCTCTTTCCGCTGCCTGCGCTTGATTTCTGCATGCTCTCGGCGATGAGACTCGAGGTGCTCAGCGCCCTCCTGGGTGCACTTCCTCCACTTAGGGCGGTCTTTGGCCAGGGATTCCCAGCTGTCAGTGGGGATGTTGCACTTTATCAGGGAGACTTTGGGAGTGTCCCTGTAACGTTTCCTCTGCCCACCTTTGGCTCGCTTGCCGTGAAGGAGTTCCGAGGAGAGCGCTTGCTTTGGGAGCCTCGTGTCTGGCATGCGAACAGTGTGGCCCGCCCAGCGGAGCAGGGCAGTGAACTTGTGTTGCCTGCTGTATACAGGGCTGCTTCATTGGCATAACTTCTTCTCACTATCGCTGGTGCGTTAGCACGCTGGCCTCACTCTCGAACATCGTGCTAAAGATCTTCACATATCGTAAGGGCCACATCAAAAGGTTCCAGTTGTCTTTCACAATCATCGTCTTCCTACGCTGAATCCAACAGAGACAACGTGCTGCCCGTGGACCAGTAACTGGGTGACTCTTGGGTTGTGCAGAAACCTACTCTGAGGTGTCGTAAAAAAGCGTGCTCATTTCCGTAGTGATGTGGTCACCCTATTGAGCTCTGTGTGTGTACGTTAAGTATGCAATGCCATATTTCCGTACCTGTTTGTAGTCATAATTATGTCGCCCGTGTTTGTTTTTTTCATCCTGCATCGTAGATGAAATTGAAGAGAGAGAGCAGTGTTTGTTGAGGGGCATATGGGTTTTGGAAAGTGTGAGAACAAGGTTGGAAAAATGATGCAACTTCGTGCCTGCTGCTCCCAGTTGGTCAGATGGCATTTCTCTGTGATTTATAATGGCAGCACATGCGAGACCCAGAATAATTAAATGTGATGGACAGGTGCTGATCATGGAAAAGTAGTGTTTCACATAGTACAGTGGTAACAGGGTGAGCGGACTATAAGCCTATTGTAAGAGCATATTGAAGGTCTGACCTAGACGGTCTAAATCCTGCATCATGTTGGAACTACCCAAGGTTCTTGTTTGGCAAGTACGGCTTAGAAAAACTCTCTCCTCACTTAACTTTTCATGTTCTGTGGCTGTCGACGTGAACGTTAATCCAAGGAAATGAATTGTTAAAGGAATAAAAATACAGCTTGGGCTACAGAGGAAGTGCTTCTGGATTGATAAGACAATAATAGGAAGCATTTTCAGCACCAGCTCCAGAGGCAGAAGGTTGTGGCTTGGAGTTCCATTCCAGGGACACCGAGCGCATAATCTCGGCTGGCACTCCCAGTGCAGGTCTGGACAACCCCACACGTGCAGACTTTGCCGCCTCGGTATTGAGGCTGCGGCATCAGTGTTTGGGGAGTGCAGCCGTGGCTCAGTGGGCAGCACCCTCGCCTCGGAGTCAGGAGGTTGTGGGTTCAAGTCCCACTCCAGGGATTGGAGCACAAAAATCTAGGCTGACACTCCCAGTGCAGTGCTGAGGGAGGGCTGCACTGTCGGAGGTGAGACGTTAAACCGAGGCCCCATCTGCCCCCTCAAGTGGATGTGAAAGATCCCACGGCCATTATTTCGAAGAAGAGCAGGGGAGTTATCCCCGGTGTCCTGGACAATATTTATCTCTCAATCAACATAACAAAAAAAAAACCCAGATTATCTACTCATTATCACATTGCCTGTTTGTGGAAACGTGCTGTGTGCAAATTGACTGCTGCATTTCCTACAACAGTGACTACACTCCAAAAGTACTTCATTGGCTGTAAAGCGCTTTTGAGACGTCCGGTGGTCGTGAAAGGCGCTATATAAATCCAAGACTGACTTCTTTCTGCCTGCTTGCTATTGCTAGCCACGGTTCAGTCACGGCCAACATCTGTACCTCAACAAAAACCGTTAAATCAGATTATCTATTCACGATCTCGTTGCTGTTTATGGGACCTTTCTGCGCGCAAATTGACTGCTGTGTTTCCCTACATTGCTGCTGTGACTTCTCTTCAAAAGTGCTCCTTTGGCTGTGGAGAGCTTGGGGACGTCAAGGTGCAAGGTGCTTTAGAAATGAAAGTCCTTTCTCTGATGTACGATTCAGGATTATCCACGTCATAGTGAGCTGTATTTAAATTAGGGCCCGACTTCTGCCGACGGAATGAATTGGTTGCGCAGTTTGTGTTTTTCGGTTGTTTGCTAACCGAAAAGAAAACATTGTCGCCATCGCAAAGGAAACACTTCCAGAGAGAAAGGAGGAGGAGGGGGGTGGGGTGTGGGGGGGTTGTGGGTGAAGAGAGATCACTGCTGACACACCAGCCGCATCAGGAAAGGAAAATCTGCTCGCGCACCGTATAAATAAATCCCCGCAAAATTATTATATATTGATACAAACCAACCCGCCACACGATTAAACCAGCCCATAGCACTACAGATGTATCCGATATTACAACAACTTGTATTTATATAGCGCCTTTAACATAGTGAAATGTCCCAAGGCGCTTCACAGGAGTGTTATGCGATAAATATTTGACACCAAGCCACATAAGGAGGAATTAGCGCAGGTGACCAAAATCTCGGTCAAAGAGGTAGGTTTTAAGGAGCGTCTTGAAGGCGGAAAGAGAGGTAGAGAGGCGGGGAGGTTTAGGCAGAGAGTTCCAGAGCTTGGGGGCCCAGGCAACAGAATGCACGGCCACCAATGGTTGAGCGATTATAATCAGAGATGTTCAGGAGGGCAGAATTAGAGGAACGCAGACATCTGGTAGGCGGGCGGGGTGGGAAGGGTGTGTGGTTGTGGTTTTGGGGCTGGAAGAAATTCCAGAGATAGGGAGGGGGGAGGCCATGGAGGGATTTGAAAACAAGGATGAGAATTTTGAAATCGAGGCGTTGCTTAACCGGAAGCCAATATAAGTCAGCGAGCACAGGGGTGATGGGTGACCGGGAGTTGGTGCGAGTTAGGACACTGACAGCCGAGTTTTGAATTACCTCTAGTTTACGTGGGCTTACACAATTATGAAATTATTGGACAATAATTAATCCCTGCAGATTTATGTGCTGAACACTTCTGTGCAGCTTCCGGTTCATTGGCAGCAGTCACTCAGTTTAAATTATTGTACCAATTTGAGTTTTAGTGCTGTGCCAGAATTGATATAACCTCAAGTTGACACAGTCTAATGCTGTGAACTCTGTTTCTGAATCACTACCTAACCTTTCCCCCCGTGTACCTTAATTACTTTCACAGCAAAATAGGAAGTGATATTGGATGCAGGTTTTAAAGTTCCATTTCTTTTGGGAGCTTTCCAGCAGCACTTGTGGGTTTGAAAGCAATGAGAGAGTGGGGTTTGGCGCCACATAGCTTTCAAGCCCTCACAAAGGCTGATTAAAAGTTCACTGAATGAGCTTCCTCTCTTTGTGTTGGAGTTCCTTTTGGAACGGGTTGAATGAAGTTTTTGCGACGTGTAGCGGACTACTAATGGCACAATGCGAGCCAGGGGCTGCTCGGTGTGTCACAGTAATTTAGGCGAGTGTCTGCGGGGAGAGAGGAATGTTGCAGGTTGGAACTGCTGGGGATTTACTGCTCTTGCCTCTCCATCAAATTCGTGCGTTTGTACTTTTGGTCATCCGTCTGCAAAAGCTACAAAAAAATTTGCAGTTTAATCTTTTCTTCCTCCCCTGTTGTTTTAGTTACATAGAAAAACATAGAAACATAGAAAATAGGTGCAGGAGTCGGCTATTCGGCCCTTCGAGCCTGCACCACCATTCAATGAGTTCATGGCTGAACATGCAACTTCAGTATCCCATTCCTGCTTTCTCGCCAGACCCCTTGATCCCCCTAGTAGTTAGGACTACATCTAACTCATTTTTGAATATATTTAGTGAATTGGCCTGAACAACTTTCTGTGGTAGAGAATTCCACAGGTTCACCACTCTCTGGGTGAAGAAGTTTCTCCTCATCTCGGTCCTAAATGGCTTACCCCTTATCCTTAGACTGTGACCCCTGGTTCTGGACTTCCCCAATATTGGGAACATTCTTCCTGCATCTAACCTGTCTAAACCCGTCAGAATTTTAAACGTTTCTATGAGATCCCTCTCATTCTTCTGAACTCCAGTGAATACGAGCCCAGTTGATCCAGTCTTTCTTGATATGTCAGTCCCGCCAAGCCGGGAATCAGTCTGGTGAACCTTCGCTGCACTCCCTCAATAGCAAGAACGTCCTTCCTCAGATTAGGAGATCAAAACTAAACACAATATTCCAGTTGAGGCCTCACCAAGACCCTGTACAACTGCAGTAACACCTCCCTGCCCCTGTACTCAAATCCCCTCGCTATGAAGGCCAACATGCCATTTGCTTTCTTAACCACCTGCTGTACCTGCATGCCAACCTTCAATGACTGATGTACCATGACACCCAGGTCTCGTTGCACCTCCCCTTTTCCTAATCTGTCACCATTCGGATAATAGTCTGTCTCTCTGTTTTTAACCACCAAAGTGGATAACCTCACATTTATCCACATTATACTTCATCTGCCATGCATTTGCCCACTCACCTAACCTATCCAAGTCGCTCTGCAGCCTCATAGCATCCTCCTCGCAGCTCACACTGCCACCCAACTTAGTGTCATCCGCAAATTTGAAGAAACTACATTTAATCCCCTCGTCTAAATCATTAATGTACAATGTAAACAGCTGGGGCTCCAGCACAGAACCTTGCGGTACCCCACTAGTCACTGCCTGCCGTTCTGAAAAGTACCCATTTACTCCTACTCTTTGCTTCCTGTCTGCCAACCAGTTCTCAATCCACGTCAGCACACTACCCCCAATCCCATGTGCTTTAACTTTGCACAATAATCTCTTGTGTGGGTCCTTGTCGAAAGCCTTCTGAAAGTCCAAATACACCACATGAACTGGTTCTCCCTTGTCCACTCGACTGGAAACATCTTCAAAAAATTCCAGAAGATTTGTCAAGCATGATTTCCCTTTCACAAATCCATGCTGACTTGGACCTATCATGTCATCTCTTTCCAAATGCGCTGTTATGACATCCTTAATAATTGATTCCATCATTTTACCCACTACCGATGTCAGGCTGACAGGTCTATAATTCCCTGTGTTCTTTCTCCCTCCTTTTTTAAAAAGTGGGGTTACATTGGCTACCCTCCACTCCATAGGAACTGATCCAGAGTCTATGGAATGTTGGAAAATGATTGTCAATGCATCCGCTATTTCCAAGGCCACCTCCTTAAGTACTCTGGGATGCAGTCCATCAGGCCCTGGGGATTTATCGGCCTTCAATCCCATCAATTTCCCCAACACAATTTCCCGACTAATAAGGATGTCCCTTAGTTCCTCCTTCTAACTAGACCCTCTGACTCCTTTTATATCCGGAAGGTTGTTTGTGTCCTCCTTAGTGAATACCGAACTGAAGTACTTGTTCAATTGGTCTGCCATTTCTTTGTTCCCCGTTATGACTTCCCCTGATTCTGACTGCAGGGGACCTACGTTTGTCTTTACTAACCTTTACTTACGTATCTCCTGCCACCATAACTCTGCGCCACCCACTCCCTTGGCATTGCACACACTCTCAACATGTGACCTATATATCCAGTTATCACATTGCTGTTTGTGGGAGCTTGCTGTGCGCAAATTGGCTGCCACGTTTCCCACATTATACAACAGTGACTACACTCTAAAAAGCACTTCGTTGGCTGTAAAGCGCTTTGGGACGTCCGGTGGGCGTGAAAGGCGCTATATAAATCCAAGTCTTTTTTAAAACACATTTATAGATTTTGATGTTGCTCTGTTTCTATCTATCCCCACAAATCGTGCACAGTAAAACAGAGGTGAAAAATTAATAGAGGCTTGCATTCACGTACTCGGATTGTCTCAAAGTGTTTCAGTCAATTAAGAACTTTTCAGCGTGTAGCAGTGTGGGAAACGCGGCAGCCAATTTGTGCACAGTGCGGTCTTTCAATTAGCAATGTGATAATTATTACATAATCTGCTGTAATGATGTCAGTTGAGGGATGAACATTGGCCACAGAGAACTCCCCTGCTCCTCCTCTTCGAATAAGTACCATGGGATCATTTACATCCACCTGAGAGAGCAGACGGGGCCTCGGTTTAACGGCACCTCCGTCAGTGCAGCACTCCCTCGGCACTGCACTGGAGTGTCCGCCTAGATTCTGTGCTCAAGTCCCTAGAGTGGGGCTTCAACCCACAACCTTCTGACTGCGAGGCGAGAGTGCGACCCACTGAGCCACGGCTGACCCCCGACATCTTAATAACTCGGGACGATATTGCAAGTGCTGCCAGTTACTGCTGAGGATGGAACAAAATTAGAATCTCCAACGCCACTGAGTGTTGGTGCACAGAAGGTTCTCCCGAGCTGTGTCAACAGGTTAGGAGGGTTGGGAGTGCCGGGTGTGAAACAGGCAATTGTTGGCTCACCAAGCAATGGTCCATAGAGCAAGTGCGGCATCTGGCTCTTGTAATGTGGAGCATTTTCGCATTGTATAGTGACGCCTGTCTAAAAGATCACTTATTGTATTGACCTAAACTATAGGGGTTAAGCTCCCTCACCGCTCCCTGCCCACTCACCTCACCCCCCCCAACCCCGGAGCCCCTCACCGCGCCTCCCCCTTGACTCCAACTCCCTCGCCCCCCCCCCCCCGGACACCCTCGCACCACCCCCCGGACACCCTCACCGCCAACCCCCCTCCCCCAGACACCTTCACTGCCCCCCCGGGCCCTTAGCCTCTCCCTCCCCCCGGGACCCCCTCGCCGCCCCCCCCCCCCCCCGAGACCCTCGTTGCCCCGCCCCGGACCCCCTCGCCTCCCCTCCAATCTCTGCTTGGGCACCAAGTGCAAACTCATTACCCAAATGTTTGGGCAGGTATGTGCCCCAGTTCCCTGTCCCAGGCTCTCAGGTGTATCGCACGTTTGGTGCTTTCAAATACTAAGTCTGCGAGCTGAATCTGGAGACTGTCCCCGTCTGGATGGAGGGCTTGCCGTTGCCAAGTGCTTGTGCTTGTATGGTGGCCTGGCGGGGGCAGCGGCGGAACTTGCCCAGCAGAAGTCTACCAATTCAAAAGCCTGGAATGTGAGCTCTCGGCTTCTCTGGATGGAGATCCCAACATTCCTTCTACCAGTATTGTTGGACCGACGTGGCTGTGTTTAATTAAAAAATGAAACCGAATGACCTAAACCGTATTGAACTCAGTGAATGATCCAAATTTTATTTGGCTATATTTAAAGCAATTCTGTTGGGGAGAGAGCGAGCGAGAGCGAGGAGATAAAGCTCAAGCAGAGGTTTGGTGTATGGCGTGTTTAAGGAAGTTGGGAGGTTGCTTTCTTCTCTACCCCCTACTCAGTGGCCGAGTTTGCAGGCAGTGAAATTCTGCCTTGCAAATCCTATCGCAAAGCTCTAACTAGTTTCTGAATGGCTTCCCTCCCCAGCCTCCCCACCAGAGCACGTCCACACACAGTATTGGAATGCCAGGGGTACCTCGTCCTCTCGGCAGCAATGCGATGAAGTAATGCGATACTTGGATGCAGCTCGCATTACTCTTAACTAACAGCAGCCTGTTGTGCCTGAGCTCCCTGTACACTCTCGCTTAAGATGGCCATTACCAGTCCAGCTACGTTGCAGAGGGGGGCGGGAGGAGAGCACGTCATGTTACAGTTTAAAAAATATATATATATATATTTTGACAGATTGTACGAAGCAGGGCTTGGTCGACTGCCAACAGCAGCTGGATGACCACATTCTTTTCGACAGCTTTGTTTGGCTATATTTTCTTTCCACATTTGCCAAAGAAACAATGCTGAACGATTGGCCCAGGCGTTAACGGAGATGCCAGGTGTTGGTTCCACAAACAAAAGCTAAATTGCCGAGAAAGAAAAGACACACCTTGACCGAGCTTCACGAATGGAAGGGAAAACGGGAGTTATTCATGAGGTTCTCCGAAACACTACAGAGGGTCGTGTTAGCTCGTAAATGTGAGGGCAACTGTAATACAAAACAGAGCACTTCAGGGTAAAGCCTCTCCATAATTCTGCTGTTAGAGCTTACAGTGTCAGACAGCACAGAAGGAGGCCATTCGGCCCATTGTGCCTGTGCCGGCTCTTTGAAAGAGCGATCCAGTTAGTCCCGCTCCGCTGCTCTTTCCCCAGTCATCGGATGAAACGTTAAACCGAGGCCCCATCTGCTCTCTCGGGTGGATGTAAAACATCCCATGGCAGTGTTTTGAAGGAGAGCAGGGGAGTTATCCCCAGTGTCCTGGGGCCAATATTTATCCCTCAATCAACATCACAAAAACAGATGATCTGGTCATTATCACATTGCTGGCTGTGGGAGCTTGCTGTGCGCAAAATGGCTGCCGCCTTTTCTACATTACAACAGTGACGACACTCCAAAAAGTGCTTCGTCGGCTGTAAAGCGATTCGGGACGTCTGATGATCGTGAAAGGCGCTATAGAAACACAAATCCTAAAGAGGGTGCACGAACAGAGAGACCTTGGGGGTATGTGTGCATAAGTCATTGAAGGTGTCAGGGCAGGTTGAGAAAGCAATGAAAAAGGCTTACGCGATCCTGGGCTTGATGAAGAGGTATAGAGTACAAAAGTGTGGAAATTATGATGAACCTGTTTAAAACACTGGTTCGGCCCCAACTGGAGTATTGTGTCCAATCCTGGGCACTGCTCTTTAGGAAGGATGTGAAGAGGGTACAGAAAAGATTTACGAGAATGGTTCCAGGGATGAGGGACTTCAGTTCCGTGGATAGACTGGAGAAGCCGGGGTTGTTCTCCTTGGAGCAGAGAAGGTTGAGAGGAGATTTGTTCGAGGTGCTCAAAATCATGAGGGATCTGGACAGAGTAGAGAGAGAGAAACTGTTCCCATTGGGGGAAGGGTCGAGAACCAGAGGACACAGAGTTAAGGTGATTGGCAAAAGAACCAAAGGTGACATGAGGAAAAACTTTTTACCATAGTCAGTGGTTAAGATCCGGAATGCACTGCCTGAAAGGATGGTGGAGTTACACTCAATTTTATTTTTCCAAGGGGAGTTGGATAAGTATCTGAAGGAAATACATTTGCAGGGCTAAGGGTAGAGGAGAGAGACTGGCTGAGGGTCGGCATGGGTTCGATGGGCCGAATGGCGGCCTCCCGTGCTGTAACCATTCCATGATTCTAGTGACATTTTTCCCGAAATGTTACATACCAAGTTTCAGCGGTGGCTGTAATAGCTAGGTGGTGACGGATCGAATACTCGAGCCTTGTCTTCAGCCTTTGTTTACAGAGACACGTGTTGCATACTGTGTACTCCCAGGATGAACAGCTTTCCCTTTCCCATATATATGATCATGAGAGAGTCCCCAATTAATACCCACCACCTGAACACAGTTAACAGTGGGACATTGCAAATTCTGCAGAGATGCATCGTGCTTGAAGACTTGTGGCAAGGACGTTCAGCATGTGGTCTGTGAGCCACGAGCTGTCCCCGAGACCTGGGAATCTGATTGTGGGAGCCCAGGCCACTGGGTTCGATTCATGTTTATACTGTTTTTTATTTTGCCTTTGCCTGAAAGAGAGTGCTGGCTCTTTTCATGCATTGCTGTTCAAAGGCTATCCATTCTCGGCCTTTTGGCTAAGATCAAGTGTTGATTGGGCATTCATATGCAAATTGACTGATTGCAGAAACTCGTTTTTCCAGTTTTGCTGGCTCTCTGGCCTTTTGGCTTGGGCCAAGCGCCAATTGGAGAGAAGAGGAAAATCTGCATGTCGACCGACCAGTGGGCAGGCCCGGAGGCCCGCCAAGGTGCCGGACTGGCACCACAGCACACATCGAAAGGAGGAATCTGCCACCCGGATGGCGACCAACCGAGCGGTGAACCAGGGCGTCCGAAACACCATCCGAGTGACGGTAAAGAAAGTGGAAGGACAGACAACGATCAACCGGGACCTTTTCGTGAAGAAAATCCTGCTGGGAACATGTGGCATGAAAGTCGCCGACATCTTGGCCTTGCAGGACCTCCCGAAGAGAGGTTACTTCGATGTGACCTTCAGAACCGTCGCCCTCTGCCTGAAGTTCCTGAAGTGATTGAAGGAGGCGAGTGAACCGCTGCACTCAGTGCTGACTGGGGAGCCACTGTTCACCCTCCCGTCGCAGAGAAGACGCACTATCACAGTGCAGATGTACAACCCCCGCAATCCCGGTCATTGATGTGCTGACTTTCCTCACCAGGTATGTCGATGGGGCAGGAAACAGCAACGACCTGAAAGACTTGCACGGGATTTGGACCAGCAAGCGCCAGATCCAGGTCACCATGAAGGTGGATGCCAGCGGAACCATCCTGCACCCCCCCTCCAGCTTCGCCATCGGAGGAAGTCGGGGCTACATGGTGTACGCCGGCCAACCCAATGTGTGCCGGACCTGCGGGAAGGCAGGCCATGTGGCGGCAAGCTGCAAAACTGTCATCTGCCGAAACTGCAAGAACGAAGGCCACCAGACAAAGGACTGTAAGGAGACCAATTGCTGCAACCTCTGCGGTCTGGCTGGGCACCTTTACAAAAACTGCCCCAAACGCAACTTCAGCTATGTGCAGGCAGCAAAGAACATTACACCAGAGGAGGAGGAAGCTGAGGAACACAACGCTCCAGAGGAGACCCACACCCTCCCCCCGACCAACGCCCGGGGCAAAGAAGCAAGCGCCCTCGTGGACTCTGAACAAGTCGGTGAGGAAGAGAAGCCTGCCATGGCGAGCTGCGAGACACCAGCAGCCAGCAGCGAAGCTCTCCCCCATCGCACCGAGTCCAGGAACGAGGAGACAGCAGACGATGAAGCGGGATGGGAGACCGTCAAGAAAAAGGCCCGCAAGCGGAAGGGGAACAGGCGAGCAAGGGCCCCTGCGGAAACGACAGGGAAGAGGCGGCTAACGTCCACGACAGACGGCAGCTCGTCTGATGAGGAAAGGCGAGACAAAATCCCTCACTACCATCACCAAAACAAGAGGCAATACGCCAACCCTCAGCCACAGGCGACCGGGAGCAGTGAAGCGACCAGCACAGCCCCGCTCCAGGAACCCGGGAGCAGCGAAGTGCCCAGCACACACGAGCTCCGGAACACCGGGAGCAAAGAAGCGACCAACGCAGACCAGCTCCGGGACAACGGGAGCAGCGAAGCGCCCAGCACACCCCACCTCCGGAATACCGGGAGCGACACAGCGATCGAAGCACACCAGCTCGAGACCGCTGCGACTGAGGAAAAGAGGGAACCACCAACACCAGGCGAGGACAGTGCAGAGGACATATCGGACCTTATCATAGCACTGCAGCAGTCCCCTGGTCGAAACACTCCCACGGCAGAGGATGATGACCACGCCAGCCCAGGTGCCATAGACTTGTATAGTTTAAACCTATGCATTACGGAACTGGCCACTGGGCAGACCTCGGACTTAAAGGACGATTTATTTGAAATGTAATGTTTGTAACTCTAAACAGTAACTTTAAAATGGATTTAAAAATTGCTACTATTAACGTGCGTAGCGTAAAATCTACTGTGCGATGTGTTTCCACCTTGGGGTACCTCGCCAACGTCAAAGCGGACCTGCTGTTCTTGCAGGAGTGCGGTCTGCCGCACTCCAGCAGTTACCGGCAGTGGTCACGATGGTGGGCCCATGGACCATCCATATGGTCAGGAGGCAACGACTGCCGGGCTTCCGGCCAGGGCATTCTGCTGCGGGGAGGCCACTTCACCATCACCGAAGTTAAGGAGGTGGTGGGCGGCCGCCTTCTGGTAGCAGACGTAATGTACAAAAACTCCCCTCTCAGGTTAATTAATGTTTACGCCCCAGCTCACAAGAACGAGCGGCTGGCCCTCTTCCAGCAGCTCCCACTGCTGCTGGCGATGTCCGGGCCGGTCATTCTGGGCGGTGACTTCAACTGCATCATCGATGCGGCTGGACGATCCACCAGAGCCGACGGCAAACTGGACGCCACGTCCAAACTCCTGATGGATGCGGTAAAAGATGCCAAGCTGTGCGACGTCTTCAGCAACCCTGCAGACGGAGCACCGCGCAGATACACCTGGTCAAGACCAGACGGGTTCGTCCGTTCCAGAATAGACTTCCTGTTTGTGTCCCACACGCTCAAAGTCAGATCCACCGACATCACGCCGGTGTTCTTCTCTGACCACTGCCTCCTACTGGCCGACTGTCGCCCACAGCAAAACCAGAAAGTTGGCAGAGGGGCAGAGGGATATGGAAGCTGAACGTAAAACTGTTGACTCCGGAAAATGTTGAGGAACTCAAGAGGGATTACAAAGGTTGGAGAACCCCTCTGCGATTCCCCGATGCACTGGTGGGAAACAATCAAGACAAACATCAAGAGGTTCTTCATCCTCAAAGGTGTTCAGGAGGTGAGAGGGAGACAGAGGGAATTGTCCCAACTCCAGAAGAGCAAAACCTGCTCCTGTTGCAGTTGATGGGGACCGATGTCGCGAAGGAACTCGAAGAGGTGAAGGGCCAGCAAGCCTCGCTCTTTGCCTCAGAGTCCTCCAAAATCATTTTCCGCTCCACAGTCCGCTCCGTTGAGCAGGATGAGACGTGTTCGCGCTTCTTCTTCCAAAAGGTACACGGGGAGCTCTGTGATCACCAGCCTAAAGGAAGAAGACGGTTCTGTGACGATTTCACAGCCTGACATGCTGAGGATCAGCAAATCCTTCTATGCCGGGCTGTATGACGTCAAGCCCACAGACCACGCGGCCTCCCAGTCTTTCCTGTCGTCTATCTCAGAGGTCCTAAACGACAGCGAGCAGGAGAGTCGGGACCACCCGTTAACTCTGGATGAGATGACAAAAGGCCGTCCGGTCCCTTGCGACGAGTAAAACTCCCGGAAGCGACGGCTTACCGGTCGAGTTGTATTCGCTCTGTGGGACTGGATGGGCCCAGACCTGCTGGAAGTGTACGGAGGTATGATTCTGGCTGGCAGCATGATGAGGAAAGGCATCACCACCCTCATCTACAAGCAGAAGGGGGAGAGGGAGGAAATCAAAAACTGGCGGCCCATTTCGCTGCTGAATGTGGACTACAAGATCCTGTCAACGGTCATCGTCAACAGGGTCAAGTCTGCTCTTGAGCTGGTGATTCACCCGGACCAGACCTGCGCTGTCCCCGGCAGGAAGATCTCTGATAGCCTGGCGCTACTCAGGGATATGATCGCCTACGTGCGGGACAGGAGGGTGGACACCTGCTTAATCAGCTTAGACCAGGAGAAGGCCTTTGACAGGATATCGCACACTTACCTGATGGACGTGCTCTCCAAAATGGGGTTTGGGGAGGGTATCCGCAATTGGATCCAACTGCTCTACACAGACATCAGTAGTGCAGTTCAAATCAATGGGTGGGAAACTGAAAGCTTTCCGATCAGGTCTGGAGTCAGGCAAGGCTGTCCTCTCTCCTCTGTCTTGTTTGTGTGTTGTATCGAGCCCTTTGCCGGGTCCATCAGGAAGGATGTGGGCATTAGAGGGGTGACGATCCCAGGCAGCGGAGGCGCTCAGGTCAAGACCTCCCTGTACGTGGACGACGTGGCCGTCTTTTGCTCGGATCCGCAGTCGGTCCGCAGTATGCTCACAATCTGCGACCAGTTTGAACTGGCCTCGGGAGCAAAGGTCAATCGCAGCAAGAGCGAGGCCATGTTCTTTGGCAAGTGGGCCGACCGATCCTTTATTCCCTTCACCGTTAAACCAGATTACCTGAAGGTGTTGGGAATATGGTTCGGAGCGGACGGGGCGTGCGCCAAAAACTGGGAAGAGCGTATCGCCAAAGTGAAGCAAAAACTGGGATGGTGGAAGCTGCGCTTCCTCTCCATGGCAGGAAAGAACCTGGTCATCAGGAGTGAGGTGCTCTCGGGGTTGCTGCACGTGGCACAGGTCTGGCCCATCTCTCGCTCCTGTACCGTGGCAGTCACCCGGGCCGTCTTCCACTTTGTCTGGAGGTCCAAAATGGAACGTGTCCGCAGAGACAAAATGCACAAATCTCTGGACAGTGGAGGAAAGGATGTTCCGAACGTGGCCCTCATCCTGATGGCCACCTTTGTGTGCGGCTGCATCAAGCTGTGCACAGACCCCCGGTAGGCAAACACCAAGTGTCACTACGTGCTGAGGTTCTACCTGTCCCCGGTGTTGCGAAGGATGGGTCTGGCCACGCTGCTCCCACCAGTTGGACCATGCCTGTCCATCTGTCCTTCGTGGAAAGGTTTTTCACAAAAAACCCCTTTGACCACAAGGCTATAAAACAGTGGTCAGCACGTAAGGTCCTGGACGCCCTACGAAAGAAGGAGAGGGTGGACCCTGTCGAGTGGTTCCCTGAGCGGACTGTTGAACTCGTTTGGCAGAACGTCTCATCGCCAGAGCTTTCACACAAGCACCAAGATGTAGCTTGGTTGGCGGTGAGGAGGGCCTTACCTGTCAGAGCGTTCATGCACAGCCGACGTCTCAGCAGCACGGCACGGTGCCCCCGAGTCGGCTGCGGGGCGGACGAGACTGTCACCCATCTCCTTCAGGATTGCCCCTTCGCAAGGCAGGTCTGGAAAGAGATGCAGTGGTTGTTGTCGAGGTTCATCCCGAGCAGCTGCGTAACACAGGACTCTGTGCTCTACGGGCTGTTCCCAGGGACACACACCGAGACAGACATCACCTGCTGCTGGAGGGCCATCAACTCGGTCAAAGACGCTCTTTGGTCTTGCCGAAACTTGCTGTTCTTCCAGAGCAAGGAGATGTCCACGTCTGCGTGTTGCAGACTGGCGCAATCCAAGATCCAGGATTACGTGCTGAGGGACGCACTTAAAATTGGTGCAGTCGCCGCAAAGGCACGGTGGGGAAGGGCCACAGTTTAAAGCCCTTCTGCCACGGTAAACCCAGGGGCAGGAATCAGTCCAAAACCCCCCTCGGGCTGTACTTGTAACTTCATTTTTGTGTACATGGAGCACCATGATCTGTAAACACCTATGTAGTGCCATGTACAATGCAAGGTCTGTTTCGTAATGCACGTCGAAAAGAAAAATGTAAATGTACCGTATAGTAACACATGTAATGTAATTTGTCGAATGTACTACAATGTATCCCATATTGTATCGAATTGTACTTGAACTGAAAAGCAAGGAAATGTATCGAACGGAACTGCCGTCAGCGTCCAAATGTAGTGTATGGGATTGCTGACCGCAGCTAAATGTACTGAACTGCTTTTGAATGTACTGTACAAATTTTTATATGAATAAAGTATATTTTGAAATTAAAAAAAAGTTTTTTATTTTGCTGACTTAATCTCCCTTAAATACGGTGGACCTAGAAGAAAGACTGGATCGACTAGGCTTATATTCACTGGAATTTAGAAGAATGAGAGGGGATCTCATGGAAACATATAAAAGTCTGACGGGGTTGAACAGGTTAGATGCAGGAAGAATGTTCCCGATGTTGGGGAAGTCCAGAACCAGGGGTCACAGTCTAAGGATAAGGGGTAAGCCATTTAGGACCGAGATGAGGAGAAACTTCTTCACTCAGAGAATTGTGAACCTGTGGAATTCTCTACCACAGAAAGTTGTTGAGGCCAGTTCGTTAGATAAATTCAAAAGGGAGTTAGATGTGGCCCTTACGGCTAAAGGGATCAAGGGGTATGGAGAGAAAGCAGGAATGGGGTATTGAAGTTGCATGATCAGCCATGATCATATTGAATGGTGGTGCAGGCTCGAAGGGCCGAATGGCCTACTCCTGCACCTACTTTCTATGTTTGGAGAAGACTGTTTCTCGCGCAGTTTCCTCATCGGTGGCTAGATAAGCACACCCCAGATTGAGTGGTATCAACAGAGAAATAACAGGAACATTCATTTCAACTTCCAGTTTTGCACTCTCTCCCCTGCAGTAACGGACCCTACTTATCCAAAACCCAGAGGTTAATCGTGGCTGATTGGGGGGAGGAAACAACATCTCCTATCAAGCTTTAATTCTACTTTTCAGATTACAAGAGGAGGAGCAATGCCGGTTCACTGTTGGGTTATAAGAAAGGATGTACATTGGCAGAATATAAATGTGTTTTCTTTATTGCTAACTACATTTCTTTCTTTTTGTTCTTGAAAGTTTATGAAGAGCGTTATTATAACAGGTTTTTATTGTTGAGTGACCCTATTGGAATTAATACATAGTTCCCTGTGCAGAGGAAGCAGTAGTATGTGCAAGCTTTGCTTATCTTTAACAGTTACTAGACAACATAGCCCACTCCAGCTGATTTTGCCAGTTTAAATTTGGATTGAATGTAATTGATTATTTAACAAAAAATCAAGCAACTTATTAAACATAGCAGCGTAGATGAATTAAATATAGATTTTTAATCACTCTCCTCCACAAATCGTGGCTCAGTGGACAGCACCCTCGGCTCTTGAGTCAGAAAGTTGTGGGTTCAAGTCCCACTCCAGAGACTTGACCGCAAAGATCTAGGCTGACACTCCCAGTGCAGTGCTGAGAGAGCGCTGCACTGTCGGAGGTGCCGTCTTTCGGCTGAGGCATTAAACCGAGGCCCCGACTGCTCTCTCTGGTGGACATAAACGATCCCACGGCACTATTTCGCAGGAGACTTATCCCCGGTGTCCTGGCCAATATTCCTCAATCAACATCACTTTATAATTAAAAAAAACAGATTATCTGGTCATGATCACATTGCTGTTTGTGGGAGCTTGCCGTGCATAAATTGGCTACCGAGTTTCTTACATTAGAACTGTGACTACACTTCCGAAAGTACTTCATTGGCTGTAAAGTGTTTTGGGAAGTCCTGGGGCCGTGAAAGGCGCTATATAAATGCAAGTCTTTCTTTTTATGAGTGTTCTTTTTAAAGCAGCTCATCCCGTGGGTATGTAAGGGTTTTCCTTAAATGCCTGACACTCCTGTGTCTTGTATCACTGCTTCCCTTTCCTATGTCTTTTGCACCTTAATTCTGACTTTAGCAATTGACATCATCGATTTATAGACCGAGGAACTTGGTGCAGTTGGAGAGCGAAAGGAAAAACTGGTTTGTACGCGGCGGCAATGACATCGACGGTAGCCTTACCCAACAGTTGCTCCCCAAATTATCTGCTTCTGTGGGGTCGGGTGTCCTGCACACACCAGAGAGGGTGACGGCTAAATCTTCACCTGCCAGGCCCGAGGAGGATGAAGATTATTTTTTTTTAAAAAGGGAATCTTTTTTTCCGATCTTCACACCCCTCGTTAATGGAATGTGTTGATGTGGCCTGTGTCGTCTTCAGAGACAAGTTATTGGCTGGTTTTGCTGCAGGTGCTCTGGCACTTGCGGCTATTCTGTAATGCACGTCGTTGCCAAGCACATGAAGAATTGATCCAGTCACTAGTTAACCTGATCGCTACGGGAGGAATCTGGGCTGATTTGATTGTCTTGGTCCGGCCCACTTTGTGTGATGGTTGCCGTTGATTCTTGGAGGGTGGGGGTGGGTGGGGCGGGGCAGGGGTTCAAACCTTGATTTCCTGATGCGTTAAACTTTCTTGAGCTCGCCGGTGCAGTTTGGATGAAGCTTCATAGAAAATAGGTGCAGGAGTCGGCCATTCGGCCCTTCGAGCCTGCACCACCATTCAATATGATCATGGCTGATCATGCAATTTCAGTACCCCATACCTGCTTTCTCTCTATACCCCTTGATCCCTTTAGCCGTAAGGGCCACATCTAACTCCCTCCAGCCAAGTACCTCTCCACAAGATGCAAGAGCAGGGCAAATTGAGCCCAAGTTGAATACTCTTGTGCATTTCCGAATGGTATTTGGCTCTGGTCTAAGAGTGGGTTGATTTCATACCGCCTTGGTAGTGGAATGCTGTGTAAAACCAGGAGAAAGAAAGCCCCAAATAGAGGGAGGGTGCTGAAGGCTTGCTTGGCCCACCATCTGTTCATTGTCCAGTAGTGTTGATTCAATTGGCGTGGACTGATCTTGATCTGAAGTATTATTTTCTCATGTAAATGCGCTTCACGAAGACAGACTTTGCATACCTTTTAAATCAGATGTACGAGTTAAGAACATTGCATAAGAAATAAGAGCAGGAGTAGATCCTACGGCTGCCATTCAGTAAGATCATTGGCTGATCATCAACCTCAACTGAACTTGCTCACCCCTAAACTCCTTGATTCCCTTAATAATGAGTTTCTTCCTTTCAATTTTGTGTTTTTATCCAAATGTCACTGATTTTTTAAATTAAATCGCCTCTGACATGGTTTTTTGTGGGGTTTTTTCAGGTTATGTTCAGATTTTTACATAATCATAATGGCAATGACCCAAAAACTCAACAAAAGCAGACTCCACAGAGCAGGCCGATCTACACTCAGTAAATGAATGGAAGGATGGGGAATTGCACCCCAGAGTGACGAGAAATAAAGATTTCAGGCCAATAGATAGTTTGTATTGAGAACCGGTGGCCCGAGAGTATTGGTTAAGGTGGTGGGTGGGGTGGGGGGAGGGGAGTGTTATTTGGTGTAAGTCGAAGCGGGGGAGGGGAGTGTTATTTTGTGTAAGGGGAAGAGATGGAGTTTTGATGACACTGATGTCTTTATAGCGTTGGGTGGTCCTGAGAGGTATACGGAGCTCTGGTTCGAGCACACCTGCAGAACTGTTCAGTTCTGGTGGTTTTTAAGGGAAGCGAAGATATATCAAGGAGCTGCAATCGTCTTCTGAGAATTATGGAGCAATTCAGTCAATTCTTGTTCCCCTTTTAAACAACTAAGATTGCACAGATTCACGTGACTGTAGTTTGGAGAAGTGTAATAGTGGGTCCCCCCCCCCGTACCTTCCCTGCTTCCATTTCTTGCGCCAGCTAAGCCCTCTGTGTGAGAAATCGTGGTGGAGGTGCAGCAAATGAGGGTACAGGGCCTAGGGGCAGCACGGGCCAGCCCACACTGTGATATGTGTGCGCACTAGGTCCGTGCAACAGAGCAGGTCTCCAGTCGTCCTGGTTAACCCTTGCCACTGGATAAAGGCCTAGCTCTGTCGAGCCCGTGTGGTGGCTGGTGTGCAACGGTCACCACAGGTTAAAAAAATCCACACACAGGCATCTTCCACCCCCTCAACTGGAGTTCAGGACTGGAACATCGGGTCCTTCATTGAAACATCAGTGAACTCGTGTGGAAGCAAGTCATCCTCGTTCGAGGGACCGCCTGTGATGATATGACGAATTACCCTCAAAGGGATGAGTCTAACCAGAAGAGTTGGTTTATCCTTGCTTAGAAATCTTCTGCATTCCCCTGTGCAGTGTTTTTAAAAACCAGTTTGTGGTAGTACAAGAGAGAGAATCCCATGTTGTGGCACATGGACTCGCTGAAAGCCTCTGGTATGCAGACATGCGAGAATTTCAGGGTCTTGCGATGACGAGGGGGATGGTTGGTCCTTTTCTGGGAATAGGTTGGGTTACAGCTGGGATTGCATCTGCTGTTATTTTCATCGGTCGTGTAGGTGACTGTTTTGTACAGGTGTCTGGAGCTTGCCAGCAGGAATGGGACGGGCAAATGTCCAAATGGCAAGCTGTTTCATTGCTTCTGATGTGTCGGAATATCTTGAACCCTTGTGTCATGGCTCAGTTGCTGGAGGCGACATGTGACTTGAGTCTCGCAGCCAGGAAAGTCCAAGGTTTGATCTTGGGCTGGATGAGTTGGGATGCCTGACAGCTCGTGGCCTCGGAAGGAGGGCGGGGGCGGAGGAGGAGGAGGAGGTCATCCGAGTGTCCCGTTCTTGATTGTTGAGCCCTGCCAGGAAGTGCACAGGCATGGGTTGAGGACAGGATGAACTCGAGTGTGATGCGTCTCCAATTTCGAAATAGCCAGCCTGCTGGGCTCGGACTTGAAGCAGGGGCCATTTTTGGGCGAGGTCCCGAAGGAGGCCCGGACCCAGTGGAACCGCTACAAGTCTGGGAGTTGAGGGAGGCGGGAAGTTGGCACCAAAACCCCTGATACTGGTTGAAACCTCAAGTTAGATTGTCACGAGAGGATCTCCGAATGACCTCAGCCTCTTTGTTTGCAAGGCAATCTTTTTTTTGTGTGTGTCGTTCTAAAGGAATTCCGTATCTGGGTGGTATGTGTGGGAAGCGCCCAGCATTGGGACAAAACTTGATTTATGATTTTGTTTACACTAAGAATTTAAAAAACAAAACAAAGTACAGAACCTATTTTTTCTCTTTGCTTGTGCACGTAGCCAGGCGCGTCCATCTTCCTTGCAGAGTGACAACCTCTGCAGCTCTTGAATAATTGACGCAAAGAAAAAAAAAATAGCTCTTGACAGCAACAATCAAATATTCAATCTGCCAGCGATTGCGAAAAGGATTTAGCATTTTGCGTTTCAATCTTTTGTACAATGTGCAGTATTGTCGCTTTGCAGGACTAATAAATTAAGAGAAAGGAAAGATTTGCATTTCTACAGCGCCATTCACGATCGCCTGCCCGACACGAGACTCCCAAAGCAAGCACTCTACTCGGAACTCCTTCACGGCAAACAAGCCAAAGGTGGGCAGAGGAAACGTTACAAGGACACCCTCAAAGCCTCCCTGATAAAGTGCAACATCCCCACCGACACCTGGGAGTCCCTGGCCAAAGACCGCCCTAAGTGGAGGAAGTGCATCTGAGAGGGCACTGAGCACCTCGAGTCTCATCGCCGAGAGCATGCAGAAATCAAGCGCAGGCAGCGGAAGGAGCGTGCGGCAAACCAGCCCCACCCTCCCTTTCCCTCAACGACTATCTGTCCCACCTGTGACGAACTGTGTTTCTCGTATTGGGCTGTTCAGCCACCTAAGGACTCATTTTTAGAGTGGAAGCAAGTCTTCCTCGATTCCGAGGGACTGCCTATGATGATGATGATGTCCTTAAAGCGCTTCACAGCCGATGAAGTACTTTTTGAAGCGTAGTCACAGTTGCAGAGTAGGGAACGCAGCAGACATTGGAATTAAGCTCGGTCTTGAGTTGCTGGTTACAGAATTAGTTGGCATGCCTTGTCAAGAGTTAAACCTCACCAGCCGCCTTTATTTTTTTAATAATGTAGAACAAAATCTGGGGGAGACGGATCAGATATCCTCTTGATTTGTTATTCCCGTGCAAGGCCCCTCTATCATCATCATAAGAACATAAGAAATATGAGCAGGAGTAGGCCACACCATACAGCCCCTCAAGCCTGCTCCGCCATTTAATACGATCATGGCTGATCTGATCATGGACTCAGCTCCACTTCCCTGCCTGCTCTCCATCACCCCTTATCCCCGTATTATTTAAGAAACTGTCTATTTCTGTCTTGAAATTTATTCAATGTCCCAGCTTCCACAGCTCTATGAGGCAGCGAATTCCACAGATTTACAACCCTCAGAAGAAATTTCTCCTCATCTCAGTTTGAAATGGGCGACCCCTTATTGTAAGATCATGCCCTCTAGTTTTAGTCTTCCTCCATCAGTGGAAACATCCTCTCTGCATCCACCTTGTCAAGCCTCCTCATAATCTTCTACGTTTCGAAAAGATCACCTCTCATTCTTCTGTATCATCATAGGCAGTCCCTCGGAATCGAGGAAGACTTGCTTCCACTCTTAAAATGAGTCCTTAAGTGGCTGAACCGTCCAATACGAGAACCACAATCTCTGTCACAAGTGGGATAAATAGTCGTTGAGGGAAGGGGTGGATGGGACTGGTTTGCCGCACGATCTTTCCGCTGTCTGCGCTTGATTTCTGCATGCTCTCGTCGATGAGACTCGAGGTGCTCAGCGCCCTCCCGGATGCACTTCCTCCACTTAGGGCGGTCTTTGGCCAGGGACTCCCAGGTGTCAGCTTTGACAGTGTCCTTGTAACGTTTCCACTTCCCACTTTTGGCTTGTTTGCCGTGAAGGAGTTCTGAGTAGTGCGCTGGCTGGGCAGGCCCCCTCAAATTTCCATCCGTGCGAGGTTTCTCCCGTGTACGAGGCGGTGAGCAGCCTGCGTGGGATTTCCAGACTGCCGTGCGGCTTAGCGGGAACCTTGCCCGGGTCCCACCGCTACCCCCTCCGCCCCCCCCCCAGCCAGAGAGCGTAGACTCTGCGTACGTTGGGTTAGAGCAGGGCTCGGGTTTGATGGCTCCTGTGGGTCCGGTGACACCAGTGTGCTCGAAGCTTTCGAGTGAAGAAAGGCCACTTGCGCAAAGTATCTGCGCGTTCCCCGGTACCCGGGGGGGGGGATCTCGGCTCACCGTCGCATCCAAGGGGGGGAAAAAAAAAACAGCACCTCCAACAGTGCAGCTCTCGGGTCAGTACTGCACTGAAGGGTCAGCATAGATTATGTGATCAAGTCTCTGGAGTGGTGCTTGAATTGAGCTAAGTTGACACTTGAGTTCCAAAGGAGTTTTCATTTGAACTTTGTATATAGTTTGTTAATGGGTAAAGGTGGGTGATGACGTGCGTTCTTATTTTCTGCCCCCCACCCCCTCCTTTCCTGGAGGCAGTGAAGCATGTTGGTCGACAGTTCCACACCTTTGGAAACCTCAGTGTAAGTCACTCCTATGTGAACAGTGATGGTCAGTAACAAGAGGGAGACGGACTGTTTTCACTGGTGACTCTGTGCCTAAGTAGATTGATGTGCAACAACAACAACAACTTGTATTTATATAGCGCCTGTAACATAATGAAACGTCCTAAGGCACTTCACAGAAGTATTATGCGATAAAACAGTGACACTGAGCCGCACAAGTAGAAATTAGCGCAGGCTTGGTCAAAGACGTAGATTTTAAGGAGCGTCTTGAAGGAGGAAAGAGAGGTAGAGAGGCTGAGAGCTTTAGGCAGGGAGTTCCAGAGCTTGGGGCCTAGGCAACAGAAGACACGGCCACCAATGGTTGAACGATTATAAACAGGGCTGCTCAAGAGGGCAGAATTAGAGGAGCGCAGACATCTCGGGGGGGGGGTGGCATGTTGAGGGGCTGAAGGAGATTACAGAGATAGGGAGGGGTGAGGCCATGGAGATAGTTGAAAATAAGGATGATACTTTTGAAATTGAGGCATTCCTTAACCGGAAGCCAATATAGGTCAGCGAGCACAGGGGTGATGGGTGAGCAGGATTTGGTGCGAGTTAGAACACGGGCTGCTGGGTTTTAGGTCACCACTAGTTTACATAGGGTAGAATGTGGGAGGTCAGCCAGTAGTGCATTGGAATAGTCAAGTCTCAAGGTAACAAAGGCACAGATGAGGGCTTCAGCAGCAGATGAGTTGAGGCAAGGGCAGAGACGGGCGATGTTACGGAGTTGGAAATTGATGGTCTTAGTGTGGTATTGAGTCCTACAGACCCGATTGTCCCAGGTTCGATGCCCACTCTGTGCCAAGTTTGCTGATCACGGATCGGGTTAGATGCAGGAAGAATGTTCCCAATGTTGGGGAAGTCCAGAACCAGGGGTCACAGTCTAAGGATAAGGGGTAAGCCATTTAGGACCGAGATGAGGAGAAACTTCTTCACCCAGAGAGTGGTGAACCTGTGGAATTCTCTACCACAGAAAGTTGTTGAGGCCAGTTCACTAAATATATTCAAAAAGGAGTTAGATATAGTCCTTACTACTAGGGGGATCAAGGGGTATGGCGAGAAAGCAGGAATGGGGTACTGAAGTTGCATGTTCAGCCATGAACTCATTGAATGGCGGTGCAGGCTCGAAGGGCCGAATGGCCGACTCTTGCACCTATTTTCTATGTTTCTATGGGTGGCAGTAAAACTCAAAGCAAGCGCTCTACGCGGAGCTCCGACACGGCTAACAAGCCCCAGGTGGGCAGAAGAGACGCTTCAAGGCACCCTCGGTGAAGAAGTGCAACATCACCACCGACACCTGGGAATCCCTCGCCCAAGACCGCTCAAAGTAGAAGAGAATAATCCGGGAAGGCGCCAACCACCTCGAGTCCCTTCGCTGGGAGCATGCGGAGACCAAGCGCAAACAGCGGAAGGAGCGCACGACAACCCAAGCACTTCCAACCAACCGGCCCTTCAACCAAAGTCCCTTCAACCACCGTCTGCCCAACCTGTGACAGAGACTGTAGGTCCCGCATTGGACTCATCAGCCATCTGAGAACTCATTTTTAGTGTGGAAGCAAGTCATCCTCGACTCTGAGGGACTGCCTGAGAGAGAGGCAGTAAAGCATTAGTATTAGTGTCCCAGAGCCTTGGATCAGGGGGGAAGAGAATAATCAGCCAGTGGTTTCCCCTCCTGCTTTGGCCAGCCCATGAGCCCTGCTGGATAGTATGCACGGTGGACGACATTGGGCGAGAACAGGATCGTGCGGCCCTCCCTGGTTGAATGACACTGCCAATGCTTCACCTGCGGGTTGATGGATGAAAATATGGGCTCCTGAAGGAGGCACCCAGTGCTCCGCGAGTTGTTTCCCAGTAGGAGCTGATGCACCTTTACATAGAATTACATCAAATGTACCGCACAGAAACAGGCCATTTGTCCCAACTGGTCCACGCTGCCATTTGTGCTCCAACTGAGTCTTCTCCCAACCCTCTTCGTCTAACCCGACAGCACAACCTGTGCTTACCTAGCTTTTCCTTAAATGCGTTGCCTCAACTGCTCCCTGTGGGAATTGGCAGACGAAAATTGGCATGTTCCAGATAAGGTGATGAATTTAGAGATGGGGGTGGGCGGGGGGAATTGAGAGAATTGAAGCTGTCTGTGACGTGAATGGTGTAAATGGCGGATATTTAAGATTGGGAGCGAAGGATTCATTAGTCAAACTGCAGAAGTGTATCTGCTTATGGCTGATGAGGTTTTTGAGTAATTGGCTGACTAATGGTTTCTCTTTGCAAAAGTCTACTTTCCTGGAACTGAAACCCGCTGCTTCAAATCCAACTGAGAGCCCAACCTAGTTTTAGTGGTTAAAGGGGCAGGGTTGCACATGATCTTAAAAAAAAAAAAAAATTAGCTGTTTCTGAGAGAACTGATGGTTTGCATTAGTATTGATGTTTAACATTGAAACGTGCTGCAGTTAACGAAAGTGGGAAGTCCTGTGGAGAGAGGTTTTTTATTTCTCTCAATTTTCTCACCTCTCCTTGCTAGGGGTAGCTCACCCAAGGGGTCGGTTCTCTTGTGTTACGCCCGACAAAGTTATTAGACTGCAGCCGAGGGTGAAAGTGTTCCTAACCGAGGCTGATCCTGACATTGGCTGATCTACACACACTCCATTCCTCCCAGCCCCTCCCCACTGTAGCCTTGTGTCAGCTGTGGCTTGGTTGGTAGCACGCTCGCCTCTGGGTCAGAAGGTCCCGCTCCAGAGACTTGAGCACAAAAATCTATGCTGATATTCCAGAGCAGTACTGAGGGAGGGCTGCAGTGTCAGAGGTATCATATTTTGGATGAGACATTAAACCAAGGCCCCGTCTGCGCTCTCAATTGAATGTAAAAGATCCCGTGGCGTTGTTTCGAAGAAGAGTGGAGGAGCTATCCCCAGTCTCCTGGGGCCATTAGTTATCCTTTAACTTGCATCACTGAAGCAGATTATCTGGTCATTGAAACATTGTTGTTTGTGGGAGTTTGCTGTATGCAAATTGGCTGCCGCATTTCCTACATTACAACAGTGACCACTTCAAAAATAAAAGTACTTCATTGGCTATGAAGCACTTTGGGTCTTCCAGTGGCCGTGAAAGGCACTATATAAGAGCATAAGAAATAGGAACAGGAGTTGGCCATTTGGTCCTTCGAGCCTGCTCCACCATTCAATGAGATCATGGCTGATCTTCTACCTCAACTCCACTTACATGCACTATCTCCCTATCCCTTAATTCCCTTAATATCTAAACATCTATATATATCTGTCTTGAATATACTCAAAGACTCAGCTTCCACAGCCCTCTGGGATAGAGAATTCCAAAGATGCACAACCCTCTGAGTGAAGAAATTTCTCCTCATCTCAATCCTAAATGGCCGACCCCTTATTCTGAGACTGTGACCCCTGGTTCTAGACTCCCTAGCCCGGGGGGAAACATCCTCCCTGCATCTACCCTGTCAAGCCCTGTAAGGATTTTGTATGTTTCAATGAGATCACCTCTCATTCTTCTAAACTCCAGAGAATATAGGCCTAGTGTACTCAATCTTTTCTCATAGGACAATCCCCCCATCCCAGGAATCAGTCTGGTGAACCTTTGTTGCACTCCCTCAATGGCAAGTATATCCTTCTTTAGGTAAGGAGAACAAAAGTGTACACAGTACACTAGATGCGGTCACACCAGGGCCCTATATAATTGCAGTAAGATGTCTTTACTCATGTACTCAAATCCTCTTGTACTAAAGGCCATATAAATGCAAGTCTTTCTTCTTTGGGGAACTGAGGCTAGTTGTAGCATCCTCGTTGAGATCCTTTGGTCTGTTATAGCTCAGCTACACTTTAGCTTTACCCACTGAGCCAATTATGGCAGCAAATTCTAACTCTGATGTTAACAGCAATCCTCTTGGGCCATTTAGATGGTTGAACGCATCGACATAAGTTGTCTTTAGATGTCTCACGGAGGAGCACTTAAGTATAAACATAATCGGCCAAAAAGGGAAATCATGCTTGACAAATCTTCTGGAATTTTTTGAGGATGTTTCCAGTAGAGTGGACAAGGGAGAACCAGTTCATGTGGTATATTTGGACTTTCAGAAGGCTTTCGACAAGGTCCCACACAAGAGATTGATGTGCAAAGTTAGAGCACATGGGATTGGGGGTAGTGTGCTGACATGGATTGAGAACTGGTTGTCAGACAGGAAGCAAAGAGTAGGAGTAAATGGGTACTTTTCAGAATGGCAGGCAGTGACTAGTGGGGTACCGCAAGGTTCTGTGCTGGGGCCCCAGCTGTTTACACTGTACATTAATGATTTAGATGAGGGGATTAAATGTAATATCTCCAAATTTACGGATGACACTAAGTTGGGTGGCAGTGTGAGCTGCGAGGAGGATGCTGTGAGGCTGCAGAGCGACTTGGATAGGTTAGGTGAGTGGGCAAATGCATGGCAGATGAAGTATAATGTGGATAAATGTGAGGTTATCCACTTTGGTGGTAAAAACAGAGAGACAGACTATTATCTGAATGGTGACAGATTAGGAAAAGGGGAGGTGCAAAGAGACCTGGGTGTCGTGGTACATCAGTCATTGAAGGTTGGCATGCAGGTGCAGCAGGCGGTTAAGAAAGCAAATGGCATGTTGGCCTTCATAGCAAGGGGATTTGAGTACAGGGGCAGGGAGGTGTTGCTACAGTTGTACAGGGCATTGGTGAGGCCACACCTGGAGTATTGTGTATAGTTTTGGTCTCCTAACTTGAGGAAGGACATTCTTGCTATTGAGGGAGTGCAGCGAAGGTTCACCAGACTGATTCCCGGGATGGCGGGACTGACCTATCAAGAAAGACTGGATCAACTGGGCTTGTATTCACTGGAGTTCAGAAGAATGAGCGGGGACCTCATAGAAACATTTAAAATTCTGACGGGGTTAGACAGGTTAGATGCAGGAAGAATGTTCCCAATGTTGGGGAAGTCCAGAACCAGCGGTCACAGTCTAAGGATAAGGGGTAAGCCATTTAGGACAGAGATGCGGAGGAACTTCTTCACCCAGAGAGTGGTGAACCTGTGGAATTCTCTACCACAGAAAGTTGTTGAGGCCAATTCACTAAATATATTCAAAAAGGAGTTAGATGAGGTCCTTACTACTCGGGGGATCAAGGGGTATGGCGAGAAAGCAGGAATGGGGTACTGAAGTTGAATGTTCAGCCATGAACTCATTGAATGGCGGTGCAGGCTAGAAGGGCCGAATGGCCTACTCCTGCACCTATTTTCTATGTTTCTATGTTTCTATGCAGGGCTCACTGCTGGGACCTAAGCTATTTACAATATGCATTAATGATTTAGAAGAAGGAATTGAATGTAATATCTCCAAGTTTGCAGATGACACTAAGCTGGGTGGCGGTGTGAGCTTTGAGGAGGATGCTCAGAGGCTGCAGGGTGACTTGGACAGGTTATGTGAGTGGGCACATTCATGGCACATGCAGTATAATGTGGATAAATGTGAGATTATCCACTTGGGTAGCAAAAACACAAAGGCAGAATATTATCTGAATGACGGCAGATTAGGAAAAGGGGAGGTGCAACGAGACCTGGGTGTCATGGTATATCAGTCATTGAAAGTTGGCATGCAGGTACAGCAGGCGGTGAAGAAGGCAAATGGTATGTTGGCCTTCACAGCTAGGGGATTTGAATATAAGAGCAGGGAGGTCTTACTGCAGTTGTACAGGACCTTAGTGAGGCCTCACCTGGAATATTGTGTTCAGTTTTGGTCTCCTAATCTGAGCAAGGACGTTCTTGCTATTAAGGGAGTGCAGCGAAGGTTCACCAGACTGATTCCCAGGACAGCAGGACTGACATATGAGGAGAGACTGGATCGACTGGGCCTGTATTCACTGTAGTTTAGAAGGATGAGAGGGGATCTCATAGAAACATATAAAATTCTGACTGGACTGGACAGGTTAGATGCAGGAAGAATCTTCCTGATGTTGGGGAAGTCCAGAACAAGTGGACACAGTCTAATGATAAGGGGTAAGCCATTTAGGACTGAGATGAGGAGAAATTTCTTCACTCTGAGTTGTTAACCTGTGGAATTCTCTACCGCAGAGAGTTGTTGATGTCAGTTCGTTGGATATATTGAAGAGGGAGTTAGATATGGCCCTTATGGCTAAAGGGACCAAGGGGTATGGAGAGAAAGCAGGAATGGGGTACTGAGGTGAATGATCAGCCATGATCTAATTGAATGGTGGTGCAGGCTCAAAGGGTCGAATGGCCTACTGCTGCATCTATTTTCTATGTTTCTACATTTCTGTGTTTCTAACTCTGCTGGGCGGGCCACATTGTTCGCATGCCAGACGCAAGACTCTCAAATTAAGCGCTCGGAACTCCTACACGACAAGTGAGCCCAAGGTGGGCAGAGGTACCGTTTCAAGGACACCCTCAAAGCCTCCTTGATAAATTGTAACTTCCCCACCAACACCTGGGAGTCCCTGGCCAAAGACCACCCTAAGTGGACGAAGTGCATCCGGGAGGGCGCTGAGCACCTCGCGTCTCGTCGCCGAGAGCATGCAGAAATCAAGCGGAAGCAGCGTGCGGCAAACCAGTCCGACACTCCCTTACCCTCAACAACTCTCTGTCCCACCTGTGACAGAGACTGTAATTCCTGTATGGGACTATTCAGTCACCTAAGAACTCATTTTTAGAGTGGAAGCAAGTCTTCCTTGATTTTGAGGGACTGCCTATGATGATGATCATGTTATCTTAGCCGAGATGACAATAGTGATCGCACTCTAAAGGTAATTAATTGGATGTGAAGTGCTATCGAACGTCCTGAGGTTGTGAGAGACGCTATGAATGTATGTTGGGTCTTCACCGAGATTGAGTGCCACTATTCAGTGTCTGCATTTTGTTAGCAAATACACCATTGTAAATGGATTAATCACAGCGCAAATATTGTAATATGGCAGCAATAGAATTGTCTGACGTTCAACATGCTAAGGTGATTTGTTATCATCGCACATCATTTGATCACAGTTTTCATTAGTGCGTATTTTATATTGTAAATGCAAGTCGTGATCTTGTATCTGTCTGCGTGTTATGTCAGGAGCAGTGGGATTCTGTGTTGGATTTTCAAGAATGCTGGGGGGGTGGGAAGGAGACTGAAGTGTGAATTGTGCAGAGTGCAGTTTGGCTGCCGAGCATTACATCCCAACTTTTATATTAAGCTGGCCCAGCGGGTGGCTTTTATTGCCGAAGAATTGACAGGGATGAAATAGTTTCATGGAACACTGGGCTGCTTTTGGTGAGATGCTTTACGCTATCATCGTTGGCCTTTTGGAAAGTGGGCTTGGCTGGCGTGCAAAATACCGAGGACTCTGTGTTCTAGCTTATCTGCACAAATCTGTCAATTCAGTTTCCATCGTTGTCTTATATGACCCAGGGGTACTGTGTAACATCATGTCGAGGGGCTTAATCCTGAGCAGTAACTTGATTGGCAGGTACTCCCAAAGACCTATTGTAAAACCACGGCATGTGATTGTGATTCATTTTCTATTTTGCTTTTTGTCAAACTCGCTGCCCTCCCGATACCCTTCTGTCAATATGGATTCTGGGAAGCTGCATCTGTAAATCCACCGATTGCTGATTTAACGGCATAATAGGCTGGGGGCTGGCTCTTAGACACCAGACTCCCGGAAGCTGAATTAACAGCAGCTATACTTGGACTTGCGTTGCCCCTCCATCCCCTCCTGCCCCCCACCCCACTGCCAAATTATACCCCAGCTGTGAAGTTAAACCCGTATGTACATTGAGCAGCAGACCCGAGGTGGTTGCGGGTGGGATTGAGAGCGCATTGGGTGCGTACCCTTCCTGACAAGTCTGCGCTTCACAATTGCACAGAATGTACAGCACAGAAACAGGCCATTCGGCCCAGCTGGACCATGCCAGTGTTTATGCTCCACAGGAGCCTCCTCCCACCTCGCCCCACCCAACCTCATCAAACGGAAAGAGGTTGATGAGGTCCTCTGCAATGCGATGGTGCATTTGGTCAATGTACAAATATTTCATCGCGCTGCCTGTTTCCGGGTATCGACTGTGAAATAGCCGTGTCTGTTCACACACACAGCCCCATCCATACCTTTTGATACAAGGTCAAAAAGCTCCTGGAGAGCAGAAATACTTACCTCGAGTGCACTGAAAGATTCTGTGCCGAGTTCCAAGCTGTCACAAACAAAGAATCTCACGTACAGTAAAATGCTTGCATTTATATAGCGCCTTTCAAGACATCAGGATGTCCCGAAGCACTTTACAGTCAATGAAGTACTTTTTGAAGTGTAATCACTGTCGGAAACGTGGCAACTAATATGCGCACAGCAAGCTTCCACAGACAGCGATGTGATAATGACCAGATACTCTGTTTTTAGTGATGTTGATTGAGGGATAAATATTGGCCAGGACACCGGGGATAACTCCCCTGCTTGTCTTCGAAATAGTGTCATGGGATCTTTTCTGTCTGCCTGAGAGCAGACAGGGCCTTGGTTTAACGTCTCGTCTGGAGCTCGGTATTGCACTAGAGTGTCAGGCTAGACTTTTGTGCTCAAGTTCAGAAATTCATATCCCATTCTATAAGAACAAAATAATTAGGAGCAGGCGTGGCCTTGCGTCACTTTGAGCCTGCTCTGGCATTCAATGAGATCATGGCTGATCTTCGATCTCGACGTCGTAGCGTGGTAGCGATAAAATTTATGTTTCAAAAACTGGATGACCGGTAGACTTGACATGAAGCTGACCAGTGGATGTAGCAACTGAAGTACGGATCTATCTTGTTGCACTTGCAAAACTTTTACATTATAGGTCGCCAAACTGAGCTCATTGTTGGGCAGGTCATGAGGATTCACCAGGGGTATGCCAGGTCTTTCTTGCCATCTCTCCAATTTCTAAACATTTCTGCATTTTTCTTTTACATTACAAATATGGTGGATGCTAATACGACCCGCTTTCTGCAATGATGGCGCTGTTTACCTTCTGGGTGGTGGTGTCTTTAAGAAGTCAGGCCATGCACGCTCCAGGAACGGCATGTGTTCACGGGCGTCCCGAGAGTGTCTCAGTATCTGGCACGACACAGACAGAGACAGACAGACAGACACACACACACATAGACAGAGAGAGACAGACAGACACAAACAGTCTGAAATCCACTGCCTTCTAACCGGGAGTCGCCTCCTGATTTACGCTCGCAGTTCAGGATTACGCAATGCTTCGGACATTTTTTTTTATTTTTTAATTTTTTTTTAAATTAAAAAAAAAAAAAAATTTTTAGTTTTTAAAAATAAATGTATTCGGACAGACGCAGGTGACCTTGTACCAAGGCTGCAGTCTGTTGATTGTCACAATCACGGTGGTTTTTAAAGTCATTTGAAAATGGCTATTGGTATAAATGTTGAGGTTTTGATGATGCAGGCCAACAACCAGTGCAAACCACCAACGGTGACCAATAACATCCCGCCTGGGCCAGGGCCACAGCTGGTTCATCGAGGAGGAAGTTTGAATCGGGAGGTCGGATATTTAGGCAGTGCTGAAGGGGGAAATTGTGGACACTTCAATATTACCGTAGCCACAATAATGATAACAATTTCAAATATTTGGTGCATTTTGTATTCACTAGGAAAAGAAAGACTTATACGATTTACATTATATAGCGCCTTTCACGACCACTGGATGTTTCAAAGCACTTTACAGCGAATGATGTACTTTTTGGCGTGTAGTCACTGTTGTAATGTAGGAAACGCGGCAGGCAATTTGCGCACAGCAAGCTCCCACAAACAGCAATGTGATAATGACCAGATCATCTGTTTTTGTTATGCTGATTGAGGGATAAATATTGGCCCCAGGACACCAGGTATTTGGGGAATGGACAAGGAAGTGGAGCTGAGTCCATGATCAGATCAGCCATGGCAGAGCAGGCTCGGGGGATCCAAATGGCCTACTCCTGCTCCTATTTCTTATGTTCTCATGAATCACGAGTTCTTTGAAATAGTGCCGAGGGATCTTTTCTGTCCACCTGAGAGAGCAGACAGGGCCTCGGTTTAACGTCGCATCCGAAAGGCAGCACCTCCCACAGTGCAGCACTCCCTCAGCCCTTTACCCAGAGAGTGGTGAGAATGTGGAACTGACTATCACAGGGAGTGGTTGAGGCGAATAGTATCGATGCATTTAAGGGGAGACTAGACAAGCACACGAGGGAGAAGGGAATAGAGGGTTATGCTGATAGAGATGGATGAGGAAAGACAGGAGGAGGCTCACGGTTTTATTTTTTCTTCAATTAACCGTCGAAAGTAATTTTATGATGAATGTTGAGAAGTCAGCAGTACATCCTAAAAGTTAATGTTTAGCCAATTATTTGATGATCGTTTCCACGCGAGAAGCTTTGGTCAAGATCCGAAACCCAAAATGCTGGGTGGTACCGTGCTTGAAAGGATTAGGGGACCGCTATATGGTCAGTAATGGACACTACTCATTGTACTTGTGTAATTTTGATTTGAAATGAGACCCTCTTAACTTTTTCCGGTACACCCTGTCTTTAGGAAAGAGGGAAACTGCGCTGAGGTGTGATTTTATGCATCGATATTAATAGAAGCTACTATAGAAACTGCACAACTCGTGATTCATGAGAACATAAGAAATAGGAGCAGGAGTAGGCCATTTGGATCCCCCGAGCCTGCTCTGCCATTCGATAAGATCATGGCTGATCTGATCATGGACTCAGCTCCACTTCCTTGTCCATTCCCCATAACCCTTTACTCCCTTATCACTCAAAAATCTGTCTATCTCCACCTTAAATATATTCTATGACCCAGCTTCCACAGCTCTCTGGGGCAGAGAATTCCATCGATTTACAACCCTCTGAGAGAAGAAATTTCTCCTTATCTCAGTTTTCAATGGGCGGCCCCTTATTCTGAGTCTATGTCCCCTAGTTTTAGTTTCCCCTATGAGTGGAAATATCCTCTCTGCATCCACCTTGTCAAGCTCCCTCATTATCTTATAAGTTTCAATAAAATCGCCTCATTCTTCTGAACTCCAATGTGAATAGGCCCAACCTACTCCACCTATCCTCATAAGTCAACCCCCTCATCTCCGGAATCAACCTAGTGAACCTTCTCTGAACAGCCTCCAAAGCAAGTATATCCTTCCTTAAATACGGGGACCAAAACTGTAGGCAATACTCTCGGTGTGGCCTTACCAATATCCTCTACAGTTGTAGCAGGTTTTCTCTGCTTTAATACTCCACCCCCCTTGCAATAAAGGCCAGCATTCCATTTGCCTTCCTGATTACTTGCTATACCTGCATACTAACTTTTTGTGTTTCATGCACAAGGACCCCCAGGTACTGCAGCACTTTGCAATTTTTCTCCTTTTAAATTATAATTTGCTTTACTATTATTTCTGCCAAAATGGATAACCTCATATTTTCCCACATTATACTCCATCTGCCAATTTTTTTCCCCACTCACTTAGCCTGATTCTTCTGATTACACTGACCAAAGTCGTCATCATAGTACATCGTCCATGCTGACCAAAGTAGAGGCTATTGACTCCAATTTCCTTGGCTTGCTTTCTTGTCCATTGTCAAGTGTGCCGTTGGCTATGAAACATGACACGATGAGCTGGTCCTTCAAGCTTGCCCCAAATCTGATGCCTGGAGCTTCATAACGAAGCACAACTTACCCCACCAACTCCACAGCCATGTTAATCTCCTGGGAGTGGAAAAAAATAAACAGGGCCAATAAGACGAAAAATTCCTCTTTGCCACCCACGGGTGATCGAAACCAGTTCAGGAGATTGCTTAGACCGTGCGTGCATTAACCGTAAATCCACCTGCCTTTTAGATGATGCAATCTCTCTACTTTGAGTGGCGCAACGGGTTTAAAAAAATATTAATTCACGGGAGGTGGGCATCGCTGGCAAGGCTGGCATTTATTGCCCGTTCCTGATTGCCCTTGCGAAGGTGGTGGTGAGCTGCCTTCTTGAACCGCTGCAGTTCATGCAGTGAAGGTGCTCCCACAGTGCTGTTGGGGAGGGAGTTCCAGGATTTTGACCCAATGACAATGAAGGAACGGTGATAAATTTCCGAGTCGGGATGGTGTGAGTGACTTGGAGGGGAACGTGGAGGTGGTGGTGTTCCCATGCGCCTGCCGCCATTGTCCTTCTAGGTGGTAGAGGTCACGGGTTTGGGAGGTGCTGCCGAAGAAGCCTTGGCGAGTTGCTGCAGTGCATCTTGTAGATGGTGGAGGGAGTGAATGTTCAAGGTATCCTGTGAGTAGCTGAGACATGGACACCAATAAGGTCCCTGGTTTGATCTCCATTCTGCGCTGAGTGAGCGACAGAGGCGCTGTAGTTGACCTCGCTGCCTCTGACCTAAAGAGGAAAAGTTGACTCGTACTCCTGCTCTTGACTGTCCAGGGACCACCTACCGGAAGTGCACTTGTGGCTTTCGGAGGGAATTGGGCTTGTCTGCGAATCTAAACCCATCCTCATTGGTACTCACCGTCCAGTTTCACCGATGCATATCCGTCTGCTCTCTCGGGTGGGAGTAAAAGATCCCGCGGCACTATTTTAAAGAAGAGCAGGGGAGTTATCCCCGGTGTCCTGGCCAATGTTTATCCCTCATTCAACCGATAATCTGGTCATTATCACATTGTTGTTTGTGGGAGCTTGCTGTGCGCAAATTGGCTGCTGAGTTTCCCACATTACAACAGTGACTACACTCCAAAAATACTTCATTGGATTGTGAAACGCTTTGGGACTTCCTGAGGTGGTGAAAGGCGACATATGAATGTGGATTCTTTACTTTTATCGACAAATCCACCGGTTAGTTGGGGCTTCTGCAGTGTTCATTTCATCAGTGGCAGCAGCTGCCCTACTCCAGGGGTGGGGGCGGGCAGGGTGGGGTGTTAATAATGGTTCATTCTCGGGTTGGCAATCAGTACCCAGTGGGGTGCCACAGGGATCAGTGCTGGGACCTCAGCTATTTACAATCTATATTAATGACTTGGAAGAAGGGACTGAGTGTAACATCGCCAAGTTTGCCGAAGATACAAAGATGGGAGGAAAAGCAATGTATGAGGAGGACACAAAAAATCTGCAAAAGGACGTAGACAGGCTAAGTGAGTGGGCAAAAATTTGGCAGATGGAGTATAATGTCGGAAAGTGTGAGGTCATGCACTTTGGCAGAAAAAAAATCAAAGAGCAAGTTATTATTTAAATGGAGAAAGATTACAAAGTGCCGCAGTACAGTAGGACCTGGGGGTACTTGTGCATGAAACACAAAAGGATAATATGCAGGTACAGCAAGTGATCAGGTAGGCCAATGGTATCTTGGCCTTTATTGCAAAGGGGATGGAGTATAAAAACAGGGAAGTCTTGCTACAGCTATACAAGGTATTAGTTAGGCCACACCTGGAATACTGCGTGTAGTTTTGGTTTCCATATTTACGAGAGGATGTACTTGCTTTGGAGGCAGTCCAGAGAAGGTTCACTAGGTTGATTCCAGGGATAAGGGAGTTGACTTATGAGGAAAGGTTGAGTAGGTTAGGCCTCTACTCAATGGAATTCAGAAGAATGAGAGGTGACCTTATCGAAACATATAAGATTATGAGGGGGGCTTGACAAAGTGGATGCAGAGAGGATGTTTCCACTGATGGGGGAGACTAGAACTAGAGGGCATGATCTTAGAATAAGGAGCCGCCCATTTAAAACTGAGATGAGGAGAAATTTATTTTCTCAGAGGGTTGTAAATCTGTGGAATTCACTGCCTCAGAGAGCTGTGGAATCTGGGACATTGAATAAATTTAAGACAGAAATAAACAGTTTCTTAAACGATAGGGGGTTATGGAGAGTGGGCAGGGAAGTGGTGCTGAATCCATGATTAGATCAACCATGATCTTATTGAATGGCGGAGCAGGCTCGAGGGGCCGAATGACCTACTCTTGCTCCTATTTCTTATGTTCTTATATCACTCCCTTGTACGTGAGGTCATTGGCATGGAGCCGAATTTGCCGGGAGGCAGGATAACAAAAACAACACCTTGTATTTATATAGTGCCTTTAGCGTAGTAAAATGTCCCAAGGTACTTCACAGCAGTATTATGAGACAAAACATTTGACACCGAGCCACGTAAGGAGATATTAGGGCAGGTGACCAAAAGCTTGGTCAAAGAGGTAGGTTTTAAGGAGAGTCTTAAAGGAGGAAAGAGAGGCGGAGAGGTTTAGTAAGGGAATTGCAGAGCTTAAGGCCTAGGCAACAGAAGGCACGGCCGGCCATGGTTGAGCGAAATAAGGGAAATATCCACTCTGTTCTCAACGCCATTTCAAGATATATGTGTCAAGTGTTCAGTTTTAAATCTTTGCAACAATAGAAAAAAGGGCACTTGTGCAAATGACCCGGTTTACAATATTTAAAACCCCTGCGATACTGTGAATGTAACGGGCCTTATTGCTACTACGCATGATGGTGGGTGTGCGGAACTTTCATACTGTGCCCCCTTGAACTGTGGAAAGATCCAGGCATTTAGTTGTTTTATTTATTTATTTATTATATATATATATATATATAATATATATATTGCATATAGAATTTGCCCTTCAGAATTCGAGTTGTGTCAAGGGAGATAGAGAGCATCTTTTGGAGTTGTTTAGCAGCAATGCGATGAGCCAGTTGTTACCGATGACCTGTTTAGAACCGTGTTAAGTTGCATTTATGCTGTTATCATCTGCCAGCTCCCCAGGCAAGGATCTCGATCGGTCGCTTCAGTCCGACGGATGAATTTTTCAAGGACGGATCCGGTTTTTAGGTCGTCGTCCTCGGTGAACCAGGAAAGGTTGTCTGCCTCTGAGTCAGAAGGTTCTTGGTTCGAGTCCCACTCCAGGGACTTGAGCGCATAAATCTAGGCTGACACTCCCAGTGCAGTGCTGAGGGAGTGCTTTCGGACATCTTTGGGATAAGACGTTAAACTGAGTCTGCCCCCTCGGGTGGACGCGAAAGATCCCACGGCACTATTTTGAAGAAGAGCAGGGGGAGTTATCCCCGGTGTCCTTCAATGAATATAACATTAAAAAAAAGATTATCAGGTCATTATCACATTGCTGTCTGTGGGAGCTTGCTGCCGCGTTTCCTACATTAAAACAGTGACTACACCCCAAAAATAAGGGGTTATGGGGAGCGGGCAGGGAAGCGGACCTGAGTCCATGATCGGATCAGCCTGGATCGTGTAAAATGCGGAGCAGGCTCGAGGGGCCGTATGGCCTTCTCCTATTTCTTACGTACTTCATTGGTTGGTGAAGCGCTTCGAGATATCCGGTGGTCGTGAAAGGCGCTATATAAATGCAAGTCTTCCTTGAGTGCCGCTGCTGCCTTTGCATTCCGACTTGTCGTCATGTGCGCAGCGCAAAGGCCTCTTCGCACCCGGGGCGAAGACCGGATGGGAGCAACTCGAGGCCGATGAACCCTGAGAGCATGGCCCTGGAGCAAGTCACGCAACTTCAGAAGTGTGTTGGCTTAAAGGAGGGGGGGCTCTTGTTTGTATCCTATAACCTAGCGACCGCGGTAAAACCTTTTTTTTTCTATCTGTAGAAAAGGATGGGGCTGGAAGTGTTCTGAATGACTCCCGGTTTCCTGTTATTGTGGTGATAGAGGAAGCTTTTATCCTTTGTTATGCTTGGAAGTGAGCTGCCAGTTTCGAGTGCTAAAAGAAGGAAGGCGCAGCGCACGCTGCATTTGTTTAATTTTAGATTCTCCAATGTAAACTAGCAACCAGTGCCGTTCCCAGCCCGGAGTTGTGAAGGATTTAGTTGTGGCACTTCACCCACCCTCATAAATGGTCACCTTTTTTTTTCAGCTCCCCTCTTTTGTGCGGTCGGAAATGTCATGATCGCCTAAATGTTTTTCCCACATGGGGTGGGGGGCGGGGGGGGAGAGAGAGAATCGGGCAAGAGCTGTAATACACCATACACTCTGGGGTCATGTGCTGCATCTTATATTGGGAAACGTGAGCTCATGTTGTAACGAGTGTTTTTCAAAACACAACACTACCCTGTTGCTAGGTACACTGGGCTTAGTCTTTTGACGCAGGAAATTTGGTATCCAAGTGCTATTTCATATGGAATTGAGCAAGGATAAGAGGCTGGGGGGCAGGGTGCGGGGGTGGGGGGAACGGAGACGGAGGGCAGGCTGGCTGATTAATGCAACAAAACCCAAAGGTCATTCGCTGCCGTCGGTTCTCGGTTTGAAAAGGCGGAACACGCAAAGTCCGTTGCATTGGGTGTTGTGCCATTTCTGAGCGATTTTAACAGTACATTTTATTGCTCCATTTCCCTGCTTTGTTTAAGGCTGCCTGAATGTTTTCAAAGTAGCGCAGTTTTGTAAGTAGGAGAGGAGATTTGGGGATTGCAGATAATGTGTTCTATCTTCCAATGGCAGCTCCAGTGCAGCGCTGAGGGAGTGCCGCACTGTCGGAGGTGCTGTCTTTCGGATGGGACGTTAAACCCGAGGCCCCGTCTGAACCTCTCAGGTGGACGTAAAAGATCCCACGGCACTATTTCGAAGAAGAGCAAGGGAGTTATTCCTGGTGTCCTGGGGGCCAATATTTATCCCTCAATCAACGTAGCAAAACAGATTATCTGGTCATTGTCACATTGCTGCCTGTGGGAGCTTACTGCGCGCAAATTGGCTGCCGCGTTTTCCACATTACAACAGTGACTACACTTCAAAAGTACTTTATTGACTGTAAAGCCCTTTGAGACGTCCAGTGGTCATGAAAGGCGCTATATAAATGCAAGTCTTTTTCCATTCTTTTTTTGAGGGGTGGTGGTATTGGGGCAGTGTTCCCTGTAATTTGTTTTCCCTGAGCGCAGGTTCTTTAACTGGCTGCGCGGCCCATTCAAATCTTTGCATTACAAGCCGGTGAGCAGCCTGTGCGGGACCTCCAGACTGCGGCATGGCCGCGCAGTTTAACGGGAACATGGATTGGTGGCGGGGAGGGGGCACGTGGGGCGATACCGAGCTATTGAATACGACAGCAACCCCCCCCCCACCCATGACTAATAACGAACGGCAATCTCCTTCCAGCTTTACTCATCGCACCATCTGTACATTTAATTATACTCGATTACAGGAGGGTCCGAGTTTTTTGTCTTTGTGGGCCACTTGTGTGGGGCCGATCGGGCTGCATATAAAGACTTCAAACCGGTGTCCCCATCACTGCACACAGATGCCAAGTCATGAACGGATCTTGGGTCTTGGCGTTCTGTCTGACGACGTATCCACCAATAATGGAACAGCCCTTCCCAAACTGTCGGGTGACATTTAGTCCGAGGGCTGTAGTTTGGATCCCCTCCCCCCAGAACTAGTACATCTATTTTAACGTTGAAACCTTAATACAAGTACCCCCTGATTAAAGGGGGGGGGGCACCAAAACCAACACAATTAAACAAATTAAACTTTGGACAGTAAACGTAAATCAAAATTAAAATTTGGTTGCTGGGGATGATGGTGCACTCCAGTCCCTCCGGCGGCCACCTCTCGCGGACACCCTGGCTCGGATGTAACCGCGGAAGAAAGGCAGGCAGTCGGGCTGAACAATCCCCTCGACCGCCCGCTGCCTGGACCGGTTGATAGCCACCTTGTCTATGCCCAGGAGCAGTCCTATGAGGAGGCCCCAGAACCAGTACATACCCAAGTCACTGCACTTTGGAAGTAATTAATTTTGTGAAGTGCTCTGGGATAGCTCAAACATCAAGGTGCTATATAAATGCAAGTATATATTACAGTATAAAGTATAACGATGCCCTTCAGATAAGCAACCAACTTCCCTTCTCAAGATAAGGGGTCGGCCATTTAAGACTGAGATGAGGAATTTCTTCACTCAGAGGATTGTGAATCTTTGCAATTCTCTACCCCAAAGGGCTGTGGATGCTCGGTTGTTGAGTAGATTCAAGACTGAGATCGATACATTTTTAGACTCTAGGGGAATCGAGGGATATGGGGAGCGGGCAAGAAAGTGGAGTTGAGGCCAGGATCAGATCAGCCATGATCTTACGGAATGGCGGAGCAGACTCCAGGGGCCAAATGGTCTACTCCTGCTTCTAGTTCTTCTGTTCTTCAGTTGTATCTACGGTTTCTCTTCAAGTGGAGAAGCAAAAGAACTTGCCTGTCATCACGATACCTTGGCGAGGTTTTTTTCTGCCAGATTTGAGCCAAGTTTGTTGCGTCAGTCCAGAGAAGTTGCCTTGCCTGATCTTTGAATACTGGGTTGGATCCATTGGTGTCGTCTTGCTGTTCAATGAATTTCCCCATTCCTCAGTTCACCTCTCCTGAAGGCACTGACTTCTGTGGACACGAATTACCCCCCAGCGAGTGTTGGCAAGCATCCAAGATTCTGGGTGGAGGAGGAAGAGATGGAGAAAGGAAATTGCAGCCAAGGCCGATCCTGTCCTTGACTGACATCCACACGTGCTCTTCCCAATAGGTCACTGGGTAGGGAGTGGGGATTGGGCAATTCTCCCCATTCCCATTCCCATTCCCACCTGATACATCCTTACTACACTGTATAAATGCACACGAGGCCCATGCTTGAGAGAAGGTCAGTCTGTGACCTGTCCTTTATTCCTTAGCACTCAAGTGATGAAGGTGGGTGGAGCTTCCCCTTTTAGTACCTGAAGGTCCAGGTTAGGAGTGTCTCCCACCTAGTGGTCAGTGTTCTCACGGTGTACAACTTAGGTCAGCTTATACATGGGTTACAATGCTGGTTGAATACATGACATCACCTCCCCCCCCAAAGTCTTATTGGGATCACAGGTTGAGTCTCTCTGGTGATTTACGCTCCCTTGTAGAGCGCCTGAGTTGGGGCTCCGGTTGTTGGGCACTGGCCTGAGTGTCTGCTGTTTGCGGTGCCTCAGGCCTGTCCGGACTGCCCACAGTGACTGGGCTCTCCTGTGGTGGAGTGAACTCTATATCGTGTTCTTCCTCTGCTTCTTCTATGGGGTTGCTGAACCTCCTTTTTGTTTGATCCACATGTTTGCGGCAGATTTGTCCATTGGTAAGTTTAACTACCAGAATCCTATTTCCCTCTTTGGTAACCACAGTGCCTGCGAGCCATTTGGGCCCTGCAGCGTAGTTGAGGACAAAAACAGGATCATTTACATCAATACATCGCGCCCTCGCATTCCTGTCATGGTAGTGATATTGTGACTGGCGCCTGCTCTCGACAATTTCTTTCATGGTGGGGTGTATAAGGGATAATCGGGTTTTGAGCGTCCTTTTCATTAGTAGCTCTGCGGGTGGAACCCCTGTGAGCGAGTGTGGTCGGGATCTATAGGCCAACAGGAGGCGTGATAAGCGGGTTTGTAGGGAACCCCCTCGGAATCTGAGCATCCCCTGTTTGATTATCTGCACTGCTCATTCCGCCTGGCCATTTGAGGCCGGCTTGAACGGTGCCGTTCTAACATGGTTAATTCCATTGCCTGCCATGAAGTCCTGGAATTCAGTGCTTGTGAAGCACGGGCCATTGTCGCTGACCAAGATGTCCAGTAGACCGTGGGCGGCGAACATTGCCCGTAGACTTTCTATCGTGGCAGAGGATGTGCTTGAATTTAAAATGTCACACTCGATCCATTTGGAGTAGGCGTCTACTACAACCAAAAACATTTTCCCCATGAAAGGACCTGCGTAGTCCACATGGATGCGTGACCAAGGCTTGGCGGGCCATGGCCAGGGGCTAAGGGAGGCTTCCCTGGGTGCATTGCCCAGCTGGGCACACGTGTTGCACCTGCGAACACAAAGTTCCAGATCTGCGTCTATCCCTGGCCACCAAACGTGTGACCTGGCAATTGCCTTCATCGTGACAATGCCCGGGTGCCCATTGTGGAGTTCTCTGATGAACACCTCTCTGCCCATCTGGGGCATGACTACGTGGTTTCCCCACAGTAGGCAATCGGCCTGAATCGAGAGTTCATCCTTGCGCCTGTGAAATGGTTTAAATTTCTCAGGGCATGCCCTGTACGTGGCTGCCCAGTCCCCATTCAGGACACATTTCTTGACTAGAGACAATAGCGGGTCTCTATTTGTCCAGACTTTAATCTGACGGGCTGTCATGGGTGAGCCTTCGCTTCCGAAAGCTTCAACAGCCATGACCATCTCAGCACCATGCTCGGTAGCCCCCTCAGTGGTGGCTAGTGGGAGTCTGCTGAGTGCATCGGTGCAGTTATCGGTGCCCGGTCTGTGCCGAATTGTGTAGTCATAGGCAGCTAACGTGAGTGCCCACCTCTGTATGCGGGCCGATGCGTTTGCATTTATGGCCTTGTTGTCGGCCAAAAGGGACGTTAGGGGTTTGTGATCTGTCTCCAGCTCAAATTTCCTGCCAAACAAGTACTGGTGCATTTTCTTTGCCGCATCGCACGTTAACACAAGTTTCTTACATGGGTCATATAGCGTTAACAGATTGTTGGAACATAACAAATTGCGTGCTCTATTAAAAGCCCTTTCCTGGCTGTCCCCCCAGACCCATTCGCGACCTTTGCGTAGGAGCACGTGTAGCAGCTCTAGCAGCGTGCTCAATTTGGGAAGAAAGTTACCAAAATAGTTCAGGAGCCCCAGGAACGAACGCAGCTCCGTCGTGTTACGGGGTCTGAGTGCTCTCTGGATCGCTTCCGTCTTGGACGCAGTAGGTCTGATCCCGTCTGCTGCTACCCTCATCCCCAGGAATTCTACCTCTGGAGCTAGGAAGACGCACTTTGCCTTTTTCAGTCGCAGACCTACCTGGTCCAGTCTGCGTAGCACCTCCTCCAGGTTGTGGAGGTGTTCTTCAGTATCGTAACCCGTAATGAGGATGTCGTCCTGAAAAACCACCGTCCCTGGAATCGACTTGAGGAGGCTTTCTATATTTCGTTGGAAGATCGCGGTGGCCGAGCGAATCCCGAACGGACATCTGTTGTACTCAAACAACCCCTTGTGTGTCGTGATGGTGGTCGGCTTCTTTGACTCACTCGCCAGCTCCTGGGTCATGTAAGCTGAGGTCAGGTCCAATTTTGAAAAAAGTTTGCCACCGGATAGCGTCGCAAAGAGGTCCTCTGCTCTCAGTAGCGGGTACTGGTCTTGGAGTGACACCCGATTGATGGTGGCCTTGTAATCGCCACATATCCTGACCGACCCATCCGCCTTGAGCACCGGCACAATCGGGCTCGCCCAGTCACTGAATTCGACTGGCGAGATGATGCCTTCCCTCAACAGGCGGTCCAATTCGCCTTCTATCTTTTCCCGCATCACGTACGGCACCGCTCTGGCCTTGTGGTGTACTTGTCTGGCATCCGGGTTTATGTGAATCACTACCTTGGCCCCCATGAAAGTGCCAATGCCGGGTTGAAATAATGAGTCAAATTTGTCCAGGACCTGTGAGCATGATACTTGCTCCACAGAGGAAATTGCATTGACATCGCCCCATTTCCAGTTCATGACAGCAAGCCAACTCCTCCCCAGTAGTGCGGGACCGTCCCCTGGGACAATCCAGAGTGGCAACCTGTTCTCCGAATCTTTGTGGGTCATGACTACCGTGGCGCTGCCTAGCACCGGAATGATCTGCTTTGTGTAAGTCCGTAGCTGTGCGTCAATCGGCGATAATTTTGGCCTCCTGGCCTTGGATGCACACAACTTTTTGAACTGTTTGATACCCATCAGGGACTGGCTGGCCCCCGTGTCTAACTCCATTGATACTGGGATGCCATTGAGGAGCACTTTCATCATTATCGGTGGCGTCCTGGTGTATGAACTGTATACGTGCTCCACATGAACTCGCTGAACTTTAGCTTCCAGCGATTTCCCCCAGTGTCCATTTCTGCAATTTCTGCAGGTATTTTGCTCATCTCTGCAAACTCCGGCTGAATGTATGCCTCCACGCCTCCAGCATGAGTTGCAGTTTGAAACAAAAGGTCCCTTGCCAGTCGATCGTCCCTGACTGCCCCTGTTATTGTCCTTGAGTGCACCATTAACAGGTGTTGATGGCCCCATTACTGGCCGCATTGTCCCTTGCAATGGCGTGAATCGCTGTTCAGCTTGCCATTGTCTCTGTCGAACTCCCCCTCTGGGTTCGACTATATGTTGGGGCATGCCTGACTGCCCTTGTCTGCCTGGAGAACTGTGTGCTGCTTTAACAATGTTGAATCTCTGTCCCAACCATTCCTTAACACAGTACCTCTCGTCTGTTCTGCTAGTGTCCATGCTCGCGTGGTTTAAATCCCAGTTTCTTGTCGCCATTGATACGTCCTTACTACACAGTATAAATGCACACGAGGCCCATGCTTGAGAGAAGGTCAGTCTGTGACCTGTCCTTTATTCCTTAGCACTCAAGTGCTGATAATGGGTGGAGCTTCCCCTTTTGTACCTGAAGGTCCAGGTTAGGAGTGTCTCCCACCTAGTGGTCAGTGTTCTCACGGTGTACAACTTAGGTCAGCTTATACATGGGTTACAATGCTGGTTGAATACATGACACCACCCATGTGCCATTTATAGGTTGAGATCAACTAACGCCGCGTAGATCAGGCATTTTATGTTCGTGCTACACAAGTATAATTTCAGATTCTCTGTGCCTGTAACCTTTGTTTGGCTAGGCCAGTTTTCTCTCTCTCCTCTTCTGAAGGCATTGACTCTTCCTGCTGTATGGCTCCACTAACGCTAAGCATCCTCCGGTACCTTAGCCAACCGAGCATTCTTTATGTATAAGCCGAGACGGTGAGTGTTTGGCGGGCTGCTTCACCGTTTATGGGGAGTTGGGGAGTTGGGGAGCAGGTTACCATTGTGGGCAATGTGCACATGGGCTCACTCTCTCTTTGTGCTCACTCTCATTCTCTCTCGCCCTTGCGTTCTCTTTCTCGTGCTCGCGTTCATTCTCTCCCACCTGTGCTTTCCCGCGCGCTCGCCCTGACCCACTTCGCTCCTTCATCACACACGCTCCTCGCTCATGTGAATCTCATCCCGCTCCCTCCGTGCTCCATTCCCGCCTTGAGGAGTGAAGAGTGTAACGGGGGGGGGGTGGTCTCTATGAGGGGGTCAGGTTCCCTTCTGACCAACTTGAGCAGTTCGAATCGCTCCCACTCCCTTGGGTTCTGTACTTTGGATTTATTTGGGGGGGTGTGACAAAAGTGCAAAGAACATTGGTTTGATACAAAGAACTTTGTTTTTATTACAGTCAACGTAATACAGTCTTATTACTCTAGTAAGAAAATATAAGGTCAAACTTATAATCACTCTAATAAAGAACAATACAAGGAAAGGTACAAGGTCAAACTTATAATCACTCTAATAAAGTACCATTCACTCAAAGGGAGTTGCAGTAAAATTATACCTCCCACCTCCCAATACCTAATTCTAGCTAGGTTAGACTCCAGGGCAGGCAGGGACTATGCTTACCAATCCTTTTGATAGTTAACGGTAGATCGCGGTTGTTTTTCCCTTGATACCACGTTGACTGTGGTCGGTCGCTGCTGCGATGGTAATGTTCTTCCTTCCTTCAGGACTTCAGGACTTCAAGGCTGGAGAAGTTAGTTTACAACTGTCGCATTGGTTTCTCTCCTTGTCGTGATGACATACTCGCAGTATAGTACCTGGTGTAGCATGGCATCTAAGGTAGTAGCAGCCTTGTAGCTACCTAGCAACCACCTAACCTCTGTTGAAAACAGAGGCCAGTTATATGATTTCAGTGTTCTAATCTTTGCGCCAAATCTGTTCAAAATCCTTTGTATAATTTTGGCGGGCTTGGTGGTTCTTTGTAATATTTTGGTGAGCTCGTTAAAAGTTGCTATGTTTTGGGTGAGTTGATGTTTGAAAACTGTTTCCTGATGGAAATATTAGTTTGGTCATTTCAATGTCCTTTTGTGCTTAGTCTTTCGCATACAGGCTGGATTGGGCCTCTTTGTGATGTATATGCTGAAATGGTTGTCCAGACCTATGTTGATGGGTAGCTACCTCTGGGTGATTTTGTGATGTTAATGTCTCTTGTGGAGAAGGATTTTTGAATACTCATTCTTCCAGACAGGTTAACTTAGTCCTCACACCCAGGTAGCTTCACTTAATTAGACTGTCTCTTGCTAGTCCTGTAGGTCCACCCACAGCCTTGAATTTGTTTTTTAAAATCCAAAATTCTATTAAAGTTTGTAGTTTCTTCCATAAGCACTTTAGAGTTCCAAACTTTTCAGTAGATAGTCCCAAATTAAATTTCCTTTCGAATGAGCCCAAACCCTGGGGCGGCGGGGGGGGGGGGGGGTCGCGGGGGGGACGTTTCTTGTGAATTTTGCATCAAGAGGAAACATTGGGAAGAAGGAGAATAGTGTGGAGAAAAGGAGTGATGCACTTAGCCGCCTTTATCAGATGAAAGAAAGCACAATGAGGGTGAGCACGGAGCGAGGGAGAGAGTGCAATGAGGATCCACCAGGATGATCCAATGGGACAGGAGTCTATAGTTATGAAGGAAGTCTCGAGATACTGGAACTATTTCCATTGGAGCAGAGAAGAATGTCAAGGCCTTGGAGAGAGTGCAGAGATTTACTAGAACAGTACCAGGGATGAGGGGCGCCAGTTATGTGGAGAAGCTGGGGTTGTTCTCCTTGGAGCAGAGAAGGTTAAGGGGAGATTTAATGGGGATGTTCAAAATCACGAAGGGTTTTGATGATTTGTAGATAGGGGGAAAAACTGGCTCGAGGGTTGGTGACCATTTTCTTTTTTAGCGCAGCGAGTTGTGATCTGGAATGCACAGTAATATTCAAGAGGGAATTGGATATATACTTGAAAACATAAACAAATCGCAGAGCTTTGGGGAAGGAGCGGGGGAGTGGGACTAATTGACAGTTCTACCAAAGAGCTGGCACAGGCACGATGGGCCGAATGGCGGCCTCCAGCGCTGTATGATTCTAGTTTTGATAGAGTGAATAGGGAAAGACAGTTTGCACTGGCTGATTCGACAGTGATGTGGGATAATTAGTTTAAGATTGTTACTGGAGAATGTGGCGTGAGATGAGAAGAAATGTCTTCACTGCAGCTGGTTTGTGCGTGGAATGCTTTCCCACGGGAAGTGGTTGAGGTTAATGACCATTTGTGTGTGGGCAAATTGGATAACTGTTTGAAATGGAGCAAGATACAATGGGGAGAGAGAACAATGTTGTTGGACTGCCTGCAGACAGGATGGGCCGAATGGCCTCCTCCTCTGCTGTAAGGTGCGATGGAACGGTGCAACCCGTATGAAGGAAAAGGAAGTGGGAGAGAGAGAAAAACACTTGTGTAACTGTTGCGAAACCAGTTCAAAGGATTACGGGATCAACTGGTAATGTTAGAGCAGATGCCCATGCAAATGCACTCATGTGGCTGTGCACAAGACTGGCACCCGATCTTTTAATACCTGGACTGACTGGAAATAACCCCACTCTGTTTTCGTGGTGTGTTTATGGTTGTAGACAAGAAAGATTAATGATCTCTAACTGGCTGTGTTACAATACAGTGTAAAACAAAAGAAGTCGATGAGCTTAGAGCTACCAGAAGTGTCAGCCTAGATTTTTGTGCTCCAGTCTCAATCACACGTTCTCACCTTTCTCCTGTACACTCTATCCCCCTCCCCCTCCCACCCCACCCGTCAGTCTGACTCCATAGCTGCAACTTCATAGCTGAGCCGCCTCCAGCACTTTCCTGCCGTTCCTCCCATTCTCATTAAACCCCTCTCTCTTCAATTCTCAGTTTAACGTCTCATGCGAAAGACGGCACCTCCGACAGTGCAGCATTCCCTCAAATCACATCCCCAGCATCGAGGCATTGACCGCGCTCAACCAGCTCCGATGGATGGGCCACATTGTCCACATGCCCGATACGAGACTCCCGAAACAAGCGCTCTACTCCGAGCGACGTCATGGCAAGCGAGTCCCAGGAGGGCAGAGAAAATGCTTCAAGGACACCCACGAAGCCTCCTTAGGAAAAATGAAGGCACCAAACACCTCTAATCTCCTCGCCGGGAGCATGTGGAAGCCAAGTACAAACAGCGGAAGAAGCGCACGACAAATCAAGCACCCCACCCACCTGTCCCTCGAACCACCGTCTGCCCCACCTGTAACCGAGATTGTAGATCCCACATTGGCCTCATCAGTCACCTTGGAACTTATTTTAGTGTGGAAGCAAGTCATCCTCGACTCCGAGGACCTGCCTATGAAGAAGACTCCCTCAGTGCTGCACTGAAGAGTGTCGGCCTGGATTTTTTTTTTGTGCTCCAATATGTGGCCTCCCAAGTCATTTGTAGCTTCCCTATTAGTTAATTTGGCACAGCGTATATATTAAAACATGTAATACTGGGGTTCATGTCCCACTCAAATCTAGGCTGACACTCCAGTGCAGTGCTGAAGGAGTGTTGCACTGTCGGAGGTGCCATCTTTCGGATGAGACGGTAAACCGAGGCCCAGTCTGCCCCCTCAGTTGGACATAAAGGATCCCACGGCACTATTTTGAAGAAGAGCAGGGGAGTTATCCCCGTTGTCCTGGGCCAATATTTATTCCTCAATCAACATCACTAAAATAGATTATCTGGTCATTATCACATTGCTTTTTGTGGGAGCTTGCTGTGCGCAATTACAAAACTGACTGCACCTCAGAAGTATTTGATTGGCTGTAAAGAGTTTTGGGACGACCTGAGGTCATGAAAGGCGCTATATAAATGCTAGTCTTTTCTTATAATTTCACCATTAAGCAGACTGCTTTTGGATCAGCGCTCTGGTTCAACTGCCCTTGTCTTGAGCTAAAGGAGGTGGGGGAGAAAGTACAGGAGAGTCTAAACTTACTGTTTTGATAGCCCGTTTAAGTGTGTACGGTGCAGCCATATATAGCTTTAAATCTGCCTTCCCATTAATTTGGGATATATCAAGTTGCTGATGCTAACAGATTGGGTCTTCTGATTTCGGAGCTCCCTGCCAAAGAGGCAGCAGTCCCACGAGTACACTACAGCAGTGAGTACACTTCAAAAAGCGCTTCTTTGGCTGCAAAGCACTTTGGGACGTCCCGAGCAATGTTCCCTGGAATATTTTTTGGCCCTGCGCTGCCCCTTTAAGGATCTGCATGTGCCACTCAAAATAACGCGCAAGCGCGGTTTTTACATTAAAAAGGCGGGTTGACTGGAGCGCTGCACAGCCACACAGCTTAAAGGAAACATTGGTCCTGAGCTCGTGAAAGGCGCTATAGAAATGCACGTTTGTTTTCCTTAATTTGAATTAAGGGATGTTGACAGTAAATGTAACATCCTCCTTCCCACTTGGGCAAAGCATCAGAAAAGATTTGTGGAGCTAGTTCAGATGTTCAGCTGTGGCATTGTAAATATTACAGCTGTTTATTTTAGTTAAGCCCTTTATTCCCTTTTTTGTTTCTTTTCCATCTCCCATTCCGAACCCTCGCCTTGGGTCAATGCTGGGTGGCTGACCCTTGTGCTCTTGTTGTGTAGGTGGTTGTTGGGTGTAAAACTGTCCTGCCAAAGACTTGCCTATTTTAACACATACGTAAATTAGCATTTTCCCCTCTGACTGTCTGGAGCAATATACTTTAACCTACAATTGTGTTTATTTGCCTGTTTCTCCTCCTAACTCTGCCCAGAAGTGCTGTTTTTATAGTTTGTTTCCAAGTCAGCGCTGTGCTCGTCAGCCAGTGGCTCAGTGGGTAGCACTCTCGCCTTGGAGTCAGAAGGTTGTGGGTTCTTAGTCCCATTCCTGAGACTTGTAACACAAAAACCTAGGCTGACTCTCCAGTGCCGTGCTGAGGGGGTGCTGCACTGTCGGAGGTGCCGCCTTTCGGATGAGACGTTAAACCGAGGCCCCGTCTGCCCTCTGAGGTGGACGTAAAAGATCCCACGAAGAGCAGGGGAGTAATCCCCAGTGTCCTGAGGCCAATATTTATCCCTCAATCAACATCACTAAAACAGATTATTTGGTCATTATCACATCATTGTCTGTGGGAGCTTGCTGTGCGTAATTACAACACTGACTGCACTTTACAGTCAATTAAATGCTTTTGAAGTGCTTTGGGGCAACCTGAGGTCGTGCACGGCGCTACATTAATGCAAGTCTTTTTTTCTTTTGAATTTTCACCATTAAGAGATCTGCTTTTGGATCTGTACTCTGGTTCAACTGCTCTTGTCCAGAGCTAAAGGTGGTGTGGGAGGAGCGGGTGAATAGAGTAAGTACAATATTTATTCCCTTGCCCACCCTCTTCAAAAAAAATCGCTCACTATTGAAAGAACCATAGTGTCACAAACACTGATTAGATACTCGTCCAGGCTTGAGAATTGGGAGTTACACAAAAGCAAAATACTGCGGATACTGGAATAAAAACATAAAATGCTGAAAATACTCAGCAGGTCAGGCAGCATCTGCGGGGAGAGAAAGACAGAGTTAACTTGTCGTCGACCAGAAACATTAACTCTGTGTTTCTCTCTCCGCAGATGCTGCCTGGCCTGCTGAGTATTTTCAGCATTTTCTGTTTTTATTTGGGAATTGGGGCATTGTGCGCCACTATTTTATAAGGGATATAAATGATCTCAACCAGTGTCGGACCAAGGGAAGTGTCGATTTAAAAATTTTTTTAAAATGTGGATGTGTGTGCTGGGAACCAGTAAACGACGGGTTTCCCAACACACCATTAACTCGGCAACCCCTCTCTGCGTATGTTCCTTGCCTGTTTTTAGCACGTCGGCAAGTATTCTGCGTCTGCGCTTGACTGCTTTGCACGTAGAGGTCCATTCACAGAGACAACAATATGCCCGCTGAAAATCAGGCCATGAATAGAAGGAAGTGACAATGATGTGAGTCACCACAAAGATAAACAAAATTAATAAATGAATCAGCTGATCCATTGGAGATTAGTGGGGCGGAAGCGCTATTCACCTCCTCTCCCGTTTTGCTGCCATTCCCATGGAGACGCTAACATTGTTGTGATGGCTGCATTAAAATATTACTGGGAAAAGAATTGCTTGGCCCGCAGCAGGATCAGGCTGATCCAATAGCACTGGTCTCCAGAGCACCCTTACACTTGTATTTTTTTTTTAAATTGCCGTGTTATCAGCAGTTCTCCAGGATTCCTGTGCAACAAAAAAAACTGGCTGGTTTTCGGGGGGGAAATCGTAAATAGCAGCAGATCTCCATGTCTGCCACAATTCAGTGCTTTTTGGAAGCAAGTTTTTTCATGTTCCAAGTCTTTCTATGGAGGGATTCCCTGCTTTATAAGAACATTAGAATTAGGAGCAGGAGTAGGCAATTTAGCCCTTCAAGCCTGCTCCTCCAGTCAATGAGATCATGGCTGATCATCTACTTCAACTCCACTTTCCTGCTCTCTCCCCATATCCCTTTCATTAATATCCAAAAATCTATCGATCTCTGTTTTGAATATACTCAACGACTGGACCTCTGGGATAGAGAATTCCAGAGATTCACCACCCTCTGAGTGAAGAAGTTTCTCCTCATCTCAGTCCTAAATGGCCGACCCCTTATTCTGAGACTGTGACCCCTGATTCTAGACTCTCCAGCCCGGGGAAACAAACACTCAGTATCTACCCTGTTTCAATGAGACAAGCTCTCATTCTTTTAAATGCCAGAGAGTGCAGGCTCAATCTATTCAATCTCTCCTCATAGGACAATGCTCTCACCTCAGGGGTCAATCTCGTGGAACTTTTATTGCACTGCCTCTAAGGCAAGTGTACCCTTCCTCAGATAATATGAACGTTTTCTGTATTCTGTTTTCAGGATTTCGGGTATTATTTTGGGTAGTGTGTCGAACATAAATACATAAGAAATAGGAGCAGGAGTGGGTCATTTGGCCCCTCAATAAGATCATGGCTGATCTGATCTTGACCTCAACTCAACTTCCCGCTCCCCATAACCCTGCACTCCCTTATTATTCAAAAATCTATCTCCACCGTAAAATATTCAATGACTCGGCCTCCACAGCTCTCTGGGGCAGAGAATTCCAATGATTCACAACCCTCTGAGAGAAAACATTTCTCCTCATTTCCATTTTAAATGGGCGACTCCTTATTCTGAAACTATGCCCCCTAGTTCTAGTTCCCCCCACGAGGGGAAACATCCTCTCTACGTTTCAATAAGATCACCTCTCCTGATTTCAAAAGAACTTTTGTTGTGAGCAGCGAAGTGGTAGAGCACGTTAACAGATTTGTTAATTAAAAATGGGCCAAAAGTCACGCTCAAAACTGAACCTGTGTGTATTTAATTCTTGGCACTGTGGCGTCAAGGCTGTTATTTCGTGGAGTTCAGGTAAGGATAAAGTTTTTTTTTAAGGCCTTGATTTAGATGGAAAAAAAATAGCACACCAAATCCTGGAAATCTGAGATAGAAACCAGAAAATATGCTGGATATACACAGCAGGGTCTGTCAGTATCTGGAAAAAGGAAAAAAGCAGGACCATTTTTCAGATAGAAACCCTTTATCAGAACTGGGGGGAAAAAGCCCCTTCATCAGACAGCTCCAAGCACAGGGGAGCGGAGAGCAGTTGATGTAAATGAGCAAAACACTCGTGCAGAGGGGAGCTGCCAATGATGGAATATACACAGAGCTTGCTTCAGTCAGGCTGTGCGAAGAGGTTGGGACAACCGTGGCCCCAAAGTCGAAGTGAGCGGGGCTTAATGAGAATGGGAGGAATGGCAGGCACGTGGAGGTGGCTCAGCAATGAAGTTGTAGCTATGGAGTCAGACTCGCTGGGTGTGGGTAGGGGTGTGCAGAGTATACTATGCGCGGGAGAGAGGCGAGAACCTGCGATTGAGACTTGAGCACAAATATCTAGGCTGACGCTCCCAGTGCAGTGCTGAGGGAGTGCTGCGCTGTCGCTGGTGCCGTCTTTCATAAGAAACAGGAGCAGGAGTAGGCCATACGGCCCCTCGAGCCTGCTCCGCCATTCAATAAGATCATGGCTGATCTGATCATGAACTCAGCTCCACTTTCCTACCCACTCCCCATAACCCTTTACCCTCTTAACGCTCAAAAATGTGTCTATCTCCGACGTAAATATGTTCAATGACCCAGCCTCCACAGCTCTCTGGGGCCGAAAATTCCATAGATTTACAACCCTCAGAGAGAAGAAATTCCTCCTCGTCTCAGTTTTAAATGGGAGACCACTTATTCTATGTCCCCTAGTTTTAGTTTCCCCTATGAGTGGAAATATCCTCTCTGCATCCACCTTGTCGAGCCCCCTCATTATCTTATATGTTTCATTAAGATCACATCTCATTCTTCTGAACTCCAATGAGTGTCGGCCCAAACTACTCAACCTATCTTCATAAAACAACCCCCTCATCTCCGGAATCAACCTCGTGAACCTTCTCTGAACAGCCTCCAATGCAATATATCCTTCCTTAAATACGGAAACCAAAACTGTGCGCAGTACTCCAGGTGTGGCAGGACTTCTCTGCTTTTATACTCTATCCCCCTCGCAATAAAGGCCAACATTCCATTTGCCTTCCTGATCACTTGCTGTACCTGCATACTAACTTTTTGTGTTTCATGCACAAGGACCCCTAGGTCTCTCTGTACTGCAGCACTTCACAATTTTTCTCCATTTAAATTATAATTTTCTTTTCTATTATTTCTGCTAAAGTGGATATCCTCCACATTATACTCCATCTGTCAAATTTTTGCCCACTCACTTAGCCTGTCTATATCCTGTTGCAGATTATTTGTGTCCTCCTCACAATTTGCTTTCCCACTCATCTCTGTATCATCAGTAAACTTGGCTACATTACACTCGGTCCCTTCATCCAAGTCATTAACAATGATTGTAAATAGGTGAGGCCCCAGCACCGATCCCTGCGGCACCCCACTAGTCACTGTTTACCAACCGGAAAATGACCCATTTATCCCGACTCTCTGTTTTCTGTTAGTTAGCCAATGCTCTCTCCATGCTAATATATTACCCCCAACCCTGTGAGCTTTTATCCTGTGCAATAATCTCTTCTGTGGCACCTTATCGAATGCCTTCTGGAAATCTAAATGCACCACATCCACTGGTTCTCCCTTATCCACCCTGCTCGTTACATCCTCAAAGAACTCCAGCAAATTTGTCAAACATGATTTCCCTTTCATAAAACCATGCTGACTCTGCTTGATTGAATTATGCTTTTCCAAATGTCCCGCTACTGCTTCCTTAGTCATGGACTCCAGCATTTTCCCAACCACAGATGTTCGGCTAACTGGTCTATAGTTTCCTGCTTTTTGTCTGCCTCCTTTTTTAAATAGGGGCGTTACATTTGCAGTTTTCCAAACTGCTGGGACCGCCTCAGAATCCAGGGAATTTTGGTAGATTACAACCAATGCATCCACTATCTCTGCAGCCACTTCTCTTAAGACCCTGGGATGTAAGACATCAAGTCTAGAGGACTTGTCTTCCTTTAGTCCCATTACTTTACAGAGTACTACTTCATTAGTGATAGTGATTGTATTAAGTTCCTCCCTCCCTTTGGCCCCTTGATTATCTACTATTGGGATGTTTTTCGTGTCCTCTAACGTGAAGACCAATACAAAATATTTGTTCAACGTCTCTGCCATTTCCCTGTTCTCCATTATTAATTCCCCAGTCTCATCCTCTAAGGGACCAACATTTATTTTAGCCACTCTTTTCCTTTTTATGTACCTGTAGAAACTGTTTTTATATTTCGTGCTGGTTTACTTTCATAATCTATCTTCCCTCTCTTTATCATTTTTTTAGTCGTTCTTTGCTGGCTTTTAAAAAAATGTTCCAACCCTCTGGCCTCCCACTAGTCTTGGCCACATTGTATGGCTTTTTTTCAATTTGATACCATCCCTGATTTCCTTTGTTAGCCACAGATGGTTATCCCTTCTCTTAGTCTTTCCTTCTCATTGGGATATATTTTTGTTGCGCGTTATGAAATCTCTCAAATGTCTGCCACTGCTCATCAACCGTCCCATATCTTAGTCTATTTTCCCAGACCACTTTAGCCAACTCTGCCCTCATACCTTTGTAGTCTCCTTTATTTAAGCTTAGGACCCTGGTTTTTCGAATGAGACGTTAATCCGTTTACTCTCCCAGGTGGACGTAAAAGATCCAATGGACACTATTTTGAAGAAGAGTAGGGAAGTTATCCCCGATGTCCTGGACAATGTTTATCCCTCAATCAACATCACTAAAAAACAGATCATCTGGTCATTCTCACATTGCGGTTTGTGGGAGCTTGCTGTGCTCAAATTGGCTGCCGTGTTTCCCACATTACAACAGTACTTCAAAAAGTACTTCAACGGCTGTAAAGCGCTTTGGGACATCTGTTGGTAATGAAAGGCGCTATACAAATGCACATCTTTTTTTTCTTTAATTTCCAGAGAGGTGATCTTATAAGAAAGAAAGATTTGCATTTATATAGCGTCTTTCACGACCAGCGGACATCCCAAAGCGATTTACAAAATACTTTTTGAAGTGCAGTCGCTGTTGTAATGTTGTAATGTAATGTGGCAGCCAAATTGCGCACAGCAAACTCCCACAAACAGCAATGTGATATAGACCGGACAATCTGTTTTTAGTTTGAGGGATAAATATTGGCCAGGCCACTGGGGATCCCTGAGTATAATCGCTCAACCATCGTTGGCCATGCCTTCAGATGCCTGGGCCTTAACCACGGAACTCCCTGCCTAAACCTCTCCGCCTCTCTACCTCTCTGTTCTTCTTTGAGACGCTCCTTAAAACCTACCTCTTTGACCAGCTTTTGCTCATCCGCCGTAATTTCTTCTCGTGTGGCTGTGTCAAATTTATTTGCTTTGCCTTGTAGCGCTCCTGTGAAGCGCCTTGGGACGTTTTACTATGTTATAGGCGCTATATAAATACTTGTTGTTGTTGGAGTCCTGGACAGGGAATGAATGGGTAAGTGCTGCATCCGATTTAGATTGTTGCTTTCTAAATGATCTCTGATTTCCTTTTAGGGGCCATGTAGCAGCCTCAGAGTTTGATGCTTAGCTGGCAGACCGAGTTACACTGCTGGCTTCATGTCACACTCTCTTCCTGGTGATTAATGGAACTTTTTAAACTTAGCTCTGCATGGGACGGCAATCCTGTGTGAAACCCAAGACTGTTTCTTGAGGTGGTTTTGCATCGCTTGGTTCCAGTGTGTTCGGAAGCGAGTTCACCTGGTTCACTTGTCAGTTTTGCATCGGTGAAAAACGCTTCACGTAAACAGCTAAAGAAAGAGAGACTTGTATTTATGTAGTGCTTTTCACAACTTCAGGACGTAGTGTAGTCACTGTTGTAATGTCGGAATTTTGCGCACAGAAAGCTCCCACAAACCGCAATGTGATCATGACCAGATATTTTGTTTTTAGTGATGTTGATTGAGGGATAAATATTGGACAAGACACCGCCTCCTCTTCGGAATAGTGCCAATGGATCTTTCACGTCCACCTGAGAGATACCAGAGGGCAGCCAATGGCTCTGCAGCTGCATCCCAACCAGAGTCAGCCAGCACCATAAGGAAAGGAAAGTGGGAGGGAAAATGAATGCAAAGAATTAGGAAGATAATCTGAGCTGAGCAGTCTGCTGTGGCCAAGGACAGCAGTTCCTCTCATCAGTGGAGACTGCGGTTTTTATTGGAATGAGTTTTCATAACTTGTCAGGTTTTGATTTGATAATTAGAATTTATTTTAAAAAATTCAGCAGGAAAGGAATTTGGTTACAGCGTTGTCTTTTTCCAAGGTCGGGATGTCTTGTAGACGAGACTGCTTTTTTGGGGACTGATGTCATGTGCTTGTTTGCTGGTGGAGACTTCACAGCGACTGATCCAGCTTGTCTGGGTTGCTGAATATTTACAAGGGGAAAAGATTGAAGGTTATCGCATGGATCACTCGAGTGTTCTGTACCATGAGGGGTCAGCGGTTCTGTGATGTTTGGATAAATATGTGCAGTCACGTACTTAAAGAAAGACTTGCATTTCTATAGCGCCTTTCAGGACGTCCCAAAAGCCTTTACAGCCAATGAAATACTTTTGTGAAATGCGAGGATATAAATATTAGGGAAGGATGAACAGGCTGGGTCTCTTTTCGCTTGAAAAAAGAAGGCTGAGGGGTGACCTAATAAAGGTCTTCAAAATTATGAAAGGATTTGATCGAGTGGATACAGAGAGAATGTTTCCGCTTGTGGGGAAGAGCGTAACTGGAGGCCATCAATATAAGATAGTCACCAAGAAATCCAATAGGGAATTCAAAAGAAACTTCTTGACCCAGAGAGTGGTGAGAATGTGGAACTCGCTGCCACAGGGAGTGGTTGGAGCAAATAGTATCGATGCATTTAAGGGTTGGGGGTGGGGGGTGGGGGGGCTAGACAAGTATGAGTGAGAAGGGAATAGAGGGTTACACTGATAGATGAGGAAAGACGGAAGGAGGCTCGAGTGGAGCCTAAACGCCGGCATGGACTGGTTGGGCCGAATGGCCTGTTTGGGGAAGTCCAGAACCAGGGGTCACAGTCCAGGGTTAAGGGGTAAGCCATATAGGACCGAGATGAGGAGAAAACTCTTCACTCAGAGAATTGTGAACCTGTGGAATTCTCTACCACAGAAAGTTGTTGAGTTCTGTTCATTGGATATATTCAAAAGGGAGTTAGATGTGGCCCTTACGGCTAAAGGGATCAGCGGGTATGGAGAGAAGGCAGGATGGGGTACTGAAGTTGCATGATCAGCCATGATCATATTGAATGGTGGTGCAGGCTCAAAGGGCCGAATGGCCTACTCCTGCACCTATTTTCTATGTTTTTGTGCCGTATACCCTGTGTAAATTTCATCAGCAGGCATCATTTTAGAGTCACTAAAACCCTGCTTGGCTTTCCCCCAAGCCCCCAAAGCAGAGAGAGGATAGAGGTCGATACAACCACAGTCGTAATGGGAATTAATTCCTCTCCTTGTTTTATAGTTTGCACAGATGTGAAAGCCAAGACTTGACTTAAGTTAAGACTGTTTAGTCACAAACCATAAATTAGCTAAACGTTTCAGAAGCAACAATGCCCGCAGACAACAAGAGACATGAGCAAGAGAGAGAGGAATGCGCAGCGAGGGAGTGTGCCCGGGGTTAAATGCAGCACGCGCCGTGAGTCAGGAAGGCGATGCACTTCACCGCAGGGCGGTTGAACTGCAGCTCCCCGTGGAGATGGTTACTGATCTCGGTGGGGAAGTGCTGAGCCAGACCCCACTCCCCCCCCCCCCCCCCCCCACAGAGGTAGACTACATGTAAATCTATCAATCGTAGTTTTGAAATGTTCAATTGACTCTCCTCCTCAACAGCTTTTTTTGGGGTGGGGGGAAGAGAGCTCCAGACTCCCACCACCCTTTGTGCGAAGAAGTGCTTCCTGACATCAGCCCTGCTCTAATTTTAAGGTTATGCCCTTTGCTCAGGACTTCCCCTACCAGAGGGAATAGTTTATTTCTCTATCCACCCTACTAAGTCCTTGAATCATCTTAAGCACCTAAATTACATCACCCTTTAATCTTCTGTACTCGAGGGTGGGTGGATTTACAAGCTAGCTCATCACATCTCTCAGAAACCGCTTGAAGCACTTTGCATGCAACAAATTACTTTGAAGACAACTCCATGCCATGCTGATGGAGTGCTGTATTGCTGGAGGGGCCCTCCAATCGAGGCTCATTCCACCTGTTCAAGTGGATGTTAACGGTCCAGTGCCTCGTTTGGAAGGGAAGGGGTTTATTACAGTGTCCTGGCCAACATTCATCCCTCAATCACACCACCCAAACAGATTAACCGGTCGTGTATCTCACTGTTTGTGGGATGCTGCTGTTCACAAACTGGTGTGTTCCCTACCTCACAGTGATCCTATTTCAAGAGTTATGTATTAGTGTCAGCTGTGGCTCAGTGGGTAGCACCCTCGCCACTCAGTCACAGAGTTGTGAGTTCAGGTCCCACTCGAGAGACTTGACCACAAAAAATAAAATCTAGGCTGACCCTCTAGTGCAGTACTGAAGGAGGCGTTGGCTTCCAGATGAGAAGTTAACTCGAGGCCCCGTCTGCTCTCTCAAGTGGTCGTAAAACATCCTATGGCACTATTTTGAAGAACTGGTGAGTTCTGGTGATCCTGGCCAATATTTATCTTGCAATCAACATAACACAAAAAAAACAGATTGTGTGGGTGCTTGCTGTGTTAAAATTGGCTGCCCCTTTTCCAACATTGCAACAGTGGCTACGTTTCAAAAAGTACTTCATTGGCTATAAAGCACTTTGGGACGTCCTGAGGTCATGAAAGGCGCTATGTAAATGCTCGTCTTTTTTTCAAGCCCTTCACAAAGATGTGAAAAAATGGACAGCAAGGTAAAGGAGGAGAGAATTAGGAGGGGTGGGTGAGTCAAGAGCTTGGTCGAAGAGAATGACTAAGAAAGCGATAAAGAAAGGAAAGATAGATTACGAAAGTAAACTTGCGCAAAACATAAAAATAGATAGTAAAAGCTTTTACCGATATATAAAACAGAAAAGAGTGACTAAAGTAAATGTTGGTCCCTTAGAAGATGAGAAGGGGGATTTAATAATGAGAAATGTGGAAATGGCTGAGACCTTAAACAATTATTTTGCTTCGGTCTTCACAATGGAAGACACAAAAACCATGCCAAAAATTGCTGGTCATGGGAATGTGGGAAGGGAGGACCTTGAGACAATCACTATCACTAGTGGGATAGTGCTGGACAGGCTAATGGGACTCAAGGTAGACAAATCCCCTGGTCCTGATGAAATGCATCCCAGGGTATTAAAAGAGATGGCGGAAGTTATAGCTGATGCATTTGTTATAATCTACCAAAATTCTCTGGGCTCTGGGGAGGTACCAGCGGATTGGAAAGCAGCTAATGTAACGCCTCTGTTTAAAAAAGGGGGCAGACAAAAGGCAGGTAACTATAGGCCGGTTAGTTTAACATCTGTAGTGGGGAAAATGCTTGAAGCTATCATTAAGGAAGAAATAGTGGGACATCTGGATAGGAATAGTGCAATCAAGCAGACGCAACATGGATTCATGAAGGGGAAATCATGTTTAACTAATTTACTGGAATTCTTTGAGGATATAACGAGCATGGTGGATAGAGGTGTACCGATGGATGTGGTGTATTTAGATTTCCAAAAGGCATTCGATAAGGTGCCACACAAAAGGTTACTGCAGAAGATAAAGGTATGCGGAGTCAGAGGAAATGTATTAGCATGGATCGAGAATTGGCTGGCGAACAGAAAGCAGAGAGTCGGGATAAATGGGTCCTTTTTGGTTGGAAATCGGTGGTTAGTGGTGTGCCACAGGGATCGGTGCTGGGACCACAACTGTTTACAATATACATAGATGACCTGGAAGAGGGGACGGAGTGTAGTGTAACAAAATTTGCAGATGACACAAAGATTAGTGGGAAAGCGGGTTGTGTAGAGGACACAGAGAGGCTGCAAAGAGATTTAGATAGGTTAAGCGAATGGGCTAAGGTTTGGCAGATGGAATACAATGTCGGAAAATGTGAGGTCATCCACCTTGGAAAAAAAAAACAGTAAAAGGGAATATTATTTGAATGGGGAGAAATTACAACATGCTGCAGTGCAGAGGAACCTGGGGGTCCTTGTGCATGAAACTCTTTTTGGAGTTTATCTGCAAAACAAAAAACATTAAACCGTGCCACCCACCCTGGATGACACAGCAGACATTTACAAGGCCCCTATTTTTTCCTTTTTTTTGGTTTTTTTTTGGGTGCTAAAATCACATTTTTTCCAGTGCCCCCTATAAAAGGGGAGGGGGACACTAAAAGCACCGGCAATTAAAACAAATTAAACTTTAAAACGTAAAATCAAATTAAAATTTGGTTGCCGGGCGTGATGATGCACTCCAGTCCCTCCGGTGCCCACCTCTCGCGGAAGGCCGCGAGCGTACCGGTGGACACCGCGTGCTCCATCTCCAAGGACACCCTGGACCGGATGTAAGAGCGGAAGAGAGGCAGGCAGTTAGGTTGAACGACCCCCTCGACCGCCCGCTGCCTGGACCGGCTGATGGCACCCTTGGCCGTGCCCAGGAGCAGTCCTACGAGGAGTCCTTGTGCATGAATCCCCAAAAAGTTAGTTTGCAGGTGCAGCAGGTAATCAGGAAGGCGAATGGAATGTTGGCCTTCATTGCGAAAGGGATGGAGTACAAAAGCAGGGAGGTCCTGCTGCAACTGTACAGGGTATTGGTGAGGCCGCACCTGGAGTACTGCGTGCAGTTTTGGTCACCTTACTTAAGGACGGATATACTAGCCTTGGAGTGGGTACAGAGACGATTCACTAGGCTGATTCCGGAGATGAGGGGGTTATCTTATGATGATAGATTGAGTAGACTGGGTCTTTACTCATTGGAGTTCAGAAGGATGAGGGGTGATCTTATAGAAACATTTAAAATAATGAAAGGGATAGACAAGATAGAGGCAGAGAGGTTGTTTCCACTGGTCGGGGAGACTAGAATTAGGGCGCACAGCCTCAAAATACAGGGGAGCCAATTTAAAACTGAGTTGAGAAGGAATTTCTTCTCTCAGAGGGTTGTGAATCTGTGGAATTCTCTGCCCAAGGAAGCAGTTGAGGCTAGCTCATTGAATGTATTCAAATCACAGATAGATAGATTTTTAACCAATAAGGGAATTAAGGGTTATGGGGAGCGGGCGGGTAAATGGAGCTGAGTCCACGGCCAGATCAGCCATGATCTTTTTGAATGGCGGAGCAGGCTAGAGGGGCTAGATGGCCTACTCCTGTTCCTAATTCTTATGTTCTTATGTAGGTGGTTTTACATAAGAACTTAAGAAATAGGAGCAGGAGTCGGCCATTCGGCCCCTCGAGTCTGCTCCGCCATTCAATATCATGGCTGATCGGATCTTGGCCTCAACTCCACTTCCCCGCCCGCTCCATAAACCCTCGACTCCCCTTTTGCAGAAGGTCTTAAAGGAATAACCCAAGTTTGAGAATTTCCACTCATTTTGAGAAAGTCGCTGGCCGTGGTTTTGTGACCAGCCTCGTCCTTGGCATGGACCTCTGGGGTTTGCATATCTGCCGATTTGCATCAATCTATCTGGAGCTGTTCCTGTTGTATTACTGCACAACACTTTAATCTGCTTTTGTGACTGCAACATCTCCTTCTTAGGAACCGGTCTGATCAGTTGAGCAAACTTGCTTACTTACGTAATCGAGATTTTTAGACTTTTTTTTTCCATTTGGCTGCAGCATGTACAGTGACTTGCTGACTACTGGGTGACGTTTATCGACAGTTAATGTCCTGCTCTTGTTTTTAAAATGAACCGCTGATGACGGCAAGAAGGGGGGAGTTTGTCGTCGGCGAGATTTTCAATTAATTTTTTAGCCGTGGCGAAGCAAGCATTGGCTTCGCGATTTGATCTCTCACCCTGCCCGCTACTGTAGTTAAAGCAATCGGCCTCCCCCTCCCCCCACAGCACCCCCTTGACCTCAAGTCCCAAACCCCCTTTTCCCCCTTTCCCCACCCCCGTCCTTGTCCAGAACACACTCTCCCTCTGCATTTTGGCCTGTTATGCAATCTCCCCGCCTTTACTTCGCCATTGTCAGCTGGTTAGGCCCCTCGCTCTGGAATTCCCTCCCTAAGAAGGAAGGACTTGCATTTCTATAGCGCCTTTTAAGTCCACCGGATGTCCCAAAGCGCTTTACTGCCAAGGAAGTACTTTTTGAAGTGTCGGCACTGTTGTAATGTAAAGCTCTCTGCCTCCAGGTTCCTGTCTTCCTTTAATGCCCTCCTTTAAGACCCAGCTCTTTAGTCAAGCATTTAGTCATTCCTCCTAAAATCTTCTCCTTTGGCTCGACATCCGTTCTCTTCCGTTACTCCTCTGTGACGTGCCTTGGGAGGCTTTTCCACGTTAAAGGCGCTCTCTGTAACTGCAGGTTGTTGCTGTCGGGTTTTAGACTTGAAGAGGTGGTAATCCCACCTTTCAGTAACACACTGTCCCTGCCTGTGTTGATCATTTTTCTTCTTGAATTTGTGTGGGAGGATTTCCTAGTTTCTGTTGTCTGCCTGGCGAGGGCTCAAACCTGCGCTCATTCTGTCCAGTTTGTGACTGCCCTGCTTGGGAGGCGAAGGAACGAAAGAAAGACTTGCATTTCTATAGCACCAATCCCAACCTCGGGACATCCCAAAAAGTTTTATTTACCACCAATGGAGTACTTTTTGAAGTGTAGTCACTGTTGTAACATAGGAAACCTGGCAGCCAATTTGCGCACAGCAAGCTCCCACAGACAGCATTGTGATAATGACCAGATAATCTGTTTTTTTTTGTGTGATGTTGATTGAGGGATAAATATCGGCCAGGAGGAGGACCAGCGAATTTCCTCAGACTCAGTAGTGCTAGAATGATGGCTGTTCTCACTTGTGCGGTTCGTCGTGCAATGTATTTGCTTCATGGGTTCTTTACTTAAGAATTCATAGCAACACATTGCTATTAAGAACTAGTTGGTTTATTAAGGACTGAGATGAGGAGAAACTTATTCACTCAGAGGTTGATGATTCTCTGGAATTCTCTACCCCAGAGGGCTGAGGTGGCTCAGTCTTTCAAAGTATATTCAAGACAGAGATCGATAGATTTTTGGATATTAAGGGGAAAAAAAGGATATGGGAACGTGGAGTTGAGGTAGAAGATCAGCCATGATCTCATTAAATGGCGGAGCAGGTTTGAGGGGCTGAATGGCCTACTCCTGCTCCTAATTATTATGTTCTTAACTAAGGTTAAACAATCACACTACACATTAGCAGTTCATCCACTCGGCTCACAACTCCATACCTCATCGTGGATGACCCGGACTCAACTGGCCGGGGTTTTATTGAGTCTTGTGAACATCACGTGACTGGCTAAGCCACTCAATGCAATGGCTTTACAACTGTTTTGTTGAAGATAATAAACAAGTGCCCCCTGATTAAAGGGGGGGGGGGGTCACACTCTAGAAACTTTCAGTCAAGTGCCCCCTTGTGTTTTTTTTGTTTGTTTTCTTTTTTTGAGGGCACCAAAAACACAAATTATTCAAGTACCCCGGGGGGGGGGAAGGCGGGGGGTGCGGGGGCACTAAAACTGACAAAACTTAAACTTTATAAAGAAGGGCCACCTCCAGTGCCAAAACCCAGGATTGAACCAGGGACCTTTAGATCTTCAGTCTAACACTCTCCCTACTGAGCTATTTCAGCTGGCTCTACAAACCTGTGAGCATCCTCTCAGGTGCACACATTGCACTAAGTAACCATTTTTTAAATCCTCTTTTGCTCTTATTTTTTTGCCAGTCTCATTTGTACACATTGCACCGGTCTGTGCCCAAAGATCTGCTCGGTGAACCTAAAGACCATCGAATCCGTGACGGCCGCTCAGGAGTTACGGGGCTGCACCGTCATCAAAGGCAGCTTGATCATCAACATCCGCGGAGGAAGTAAGTACCGCAACATGTGTGTCTCGGGATGCCATTGCGTTGCTTATGTACAGCTATGCTGACACGGGAAAGCGGTTTCTGAAACATAGAAATTTACAGCGCAGAAGGAGGCCATTCCGGCCCATCGTGTCCGCGCCGGCCGACAAAGAGCCGCACGGCCCTCGGTCAGCAGGCCCTAAAGGTTACATATAAACCTATGAACAATGACGGAAAGGCAAAGAGCACCCAGCCCAACCAGTCCACCTCACCACAACTGCGACACCCCTTATACTAAAACATTCTACACTTCACCCCAACCGGAGCCATGTGATCTCCTGGGAGAGGCAAAAACCTGATTAAAAACCCAGGCCAATTTAGGGAGAAAAAAAATCTGGGAAAATTCCTCTTCAACCCATCCAGGCGATCGACACTAGTCCAGGAGAAAGCTTTTTTTTTTTTGCACACTTACTACTTTACAGTTGGAGATTGTGCAGAATATATCATCATAGGCAGTCCCTCAGAACTGAGGAAGACTTGTTTCCACTCTAAAAATGAGTCCTTAGGTGGCTGAACAGTCCAACACAAGAACCAGTCTCTGTCACAGGTGGGACAGATAGTCGTTGAGGGAAAGGGTGGGTGGGGCAGGTTTGCCGCATGCTCCTTCCGCTGCCTGCGCTTGATCTCTGCATGCTCTCGGTGACGAGACTCGAGATGCTCAGCGCCCTCCTGGATGCACTTCCTCCACTTAGGGCGGTCATTGGCCAGGGACTCCCAGGTGTCAGTGGGGATGTTGCATTTTATCAAGGAAGCTTTGAGAGTGTCCTTGAAACGTTTCCTCTGCCCACCTGGGGCTCGCTACCTGCCCCCCCAGCATTGAAGCAGAATATAAGGAACATTATCGGCACATAATTTAACCAAATGGTGCGGGGGGGGGGGGGGAGGAAAATATAAGAAACAAACACTACAGAAATAATCTCCTAATTTGTGCCTTTTAATAAAATCTTATGAACATACGAACAATGACAGACAGCTAAAGACCCCATGGTCCATCCAGCCTGTCCCACACAATTGCGATACCCTGTGTATCACAGTATGTAAACTCTCCAACCCACCCGAGACCATGTGATCTCCTGGGAGGCGTGAAAAACCTGATTTAAAAAAAAACAGGGCCAGTTTGGGGGAAAAAATCTGTGAAATTCCATTCCGACCCATCTCGGCGATCGAAACTAGTACAGGAGATCACTCTGCCCCTGAATTCCCTGCAGTGCCTACCCTTCTGCAAGAAGTGATCACCGCCCCCAGCCAGAAACTCGCTCGAAAGAATTGAGCGATTTACCTTTTAATGAAGTAGCAGGTGGCTGGGTACCACTTAATTTGGAAATGTTGGTGACGGCGATCTTGTCTACTCCATGAGGTTTTTCTTGTTGACGAACTGGATTAGCGCCCATGGCTGTCGGCTTTTGCTGCTGCGTGTCAGGTGATTCGTACAATTCTCGCGCTTTTTATTTTATTCATTCATGGGATGTGGGCGTCACTGGCAAGGCCCGCATTTATTGCTCGTTCAGAATTGCCCTCGAGCAGCTCGCTGGGCTATTTCAGAGGGCAGTTAAGAGTCAACTCCATTGCTTGTGGGTCTGGAGTCACATATAGGCCCAGACCGGGTAAGGACAGCAGATTTCCTTCCCTAAAGGGCGTTCGTGAACCAGATGGGTTTTACGACAATCGATAGTTTCATGAGCACCATTACTGCGGCTAGCTTTTTTTAAAACTCCAGATTTAATTAACTGAATTTAAATTCCCCAGCTGCCGTGGTGGGATTTGAGATCGCATCTCCGGATTATTAGTCCAAAACTCTGGATTATTAGTCCCGATCTCTGGATTATTAGTTCAGTGACATAACCACTATGCTGCCATTTTCCTTTTAGGAGCTTTCACCATGATGTCATCAAATTAAATTATGGCAGCTGTTCATGATGGGCACAGCAGGAGGCCATTCAGCCCCTCGAGCCTGTTCCGCCATTCAATTCGATCTGTACCTCAATTCCGTTCACCCGCCTTGGCGCAATATCCCTTGATTCCCTTACCGAACAAAAATCTGCCCATCTCCGTCTTGCAAGCCCCAATTGTCACAGCATACAAATATTATATGTTTTTTTCCGGTAAATATATTTTTTTAATGAAGGAAGTGACTGCTGCCAACGAACAGGAAGTAGTTGCTCCTGTGCAGTTCCAGTGTTTTTTTTTGTTCTCACCGGACTTCCCACAGGTTAGTGAGAGAGAAAGGTGAGGGGTTGAAATGTCAGGTATTGTGAGGTCTGTGATGTGACTGGAAGGTTATTACAGGTTGAACCTCTCTTATCCGGAATCCTCGGGACCCGGCCTGTTCCGGATAAGGGATTTTTTTCCGGACGAGGGGAGGTCACGTTAAATTGGATGGTACAGGTACTGAGCAAGGGGATATTGGGTCTGGCTGGCTTGGGGCTGGGAGTGCGGCAGAGAGATCATGAGGGAGTTGGTGTGTGGGGGTCAGTGGATTGCGGGGTCAGGCCAGCGATTGCGGGAGTCGGCAGCGAGGAAGGACTTCAATTTGTTCGTGTCGGAGTTCTACGCATGCGCCACCCGGGAATGGTTCTGGACGAGGGATGGTTCCGGATAAGAGAGTTCTGGATAAGAGAGGTTCAACCTGTAGTAGGAGGTTGTCAGCTTGCGAGAGTTTTATTGTGCTTTCACGGAGTGTGTTTATCGCGATCAGGCCTTCCGTCTGTCTGTTGTGGTTTGAACTGGCGGCTGGGGAACAGAAGGTAGGTGCAGGGTTGGGATTTAATCGTCTGGGAAAAGGATCATAGAGCGAGAGTCGAGACAGTGCAGGGAGAGCAGCGCTAGACAGAGAGACTGGGGAAGAAAACGAGAGGGGGGGGGGAGAAGGAACGTGGGGAGAGCGAGTGAGCGAGAGAGCGCCAGCAGTGTAATTAATTCATCGGCATGAACTGCTAAAACTTCCAGTACAAGTTAACGAGGATGGTGTCGGAGTGAGAGAGTTTTATTGTACTCTCGCCGAGTGTGCTTGTCGCTGTCAGCTCCTCCTTCTGTTGTGGTGAACGTTACTTTTTCAAATTTGGGACCAGACATTTATGCGCAGAATGCTTCTGCACAGCTTCCGGTCCGTTGGCAGCAGTCACTCCGTTTAGTTAAAGGGACTTAAAGACGGGGCATGAAAGAGTGACCGGAATTGAGACTTGGGACACTGAGTGAAGCCTCCGTCTTAAGTCGTGTCCTCCTCGGGGGGGGGGGGGGTCAGTGATTGAAGCCTTTGGGGGGATGGCGGGGCGGGGGGGTGGTGGAGACGGATGGTGCTGGAGGGTGAAGAGTCAGCCTTGTGTGCGCGAGTGCAGCCTCAGACCTAGGCCGAGGCTGTGACCTTTCTGGGGCAGCTGAGAGAAAGAGCTGCAGTCCCCTGGGGCGAGGGAGAGAGTGGGGACAGCAAGAGAGGTGTGGCTCAAAGACTCTGAGGAGTTAGGGCAGAGTGAAGGGCAAACAACAGGTGCATTTGGAAGGACGGAAACCAGAGGGGGTGTGGAGACAGTCTGCCGGGGGGGGGATGAGGAGTTCGGTCAGGCTGAATAAGAAATTTAAGGATAAGAGGTTGTATTTAGGTGGTGCGGCTCATTGTCGGAGCTTGAGGCAGTTTTAAATAGGATAATTGAAGTAGTTAAAGGCTGTTTAAGGGATAATTTAGATTGCTTCAAGGCTATTAAGGCAGTGAGAACTTTGTACTGATGAAAGGCATCACCTGCACGAGGAAAGGGAGTTGAAATGAGAGCAATAATCTCTTGTTAAGTAGAGTTCGGAGTTAGTACATTTTATTTTTATTCGTTCCTGGAATGTGGGCGTCGCTGGCAAGGCCAGCATTTATTGCCCGTCCCTAATTGCCCCTTGAGAAGGTGGTGGTGAGCTGCCTTCTTGAACCGCTGCAGTCCGTGTGGTGAAGGTGCTGTTAAGAACATAAGAAATAGGAGCAGGAGTCAGCCATACGGCCCCTCGAGCCTGCTCCGCCATTTAATACGATCGTGGCTGATCTGATCATGGACTCGGCTCCACTTCCCCGCCCGCTCCCCATAACCCTTTATTCCTTTATTGGTTAAGAAACTGTCTATCTCTGTCTTAAATATAGTCAATGACCCAGCTTCCCAGCTCTCTGAGGCAGCGAATTCCACAGATTTACAACCCTCTGAGAGAAGAAATTCCTCCTCATCTCAATTTTAAATGGGCGGCCCATTATTCTAAGATTATGCCCCCTAGTTCTAGTCTCCCCCATCAGTGGAAACATCCTCTCTGCATCTACCTTGTCAAGCCCCCCTCATAATCTTATACGTTTCGATAAGATCACCTCTCATTCTTCTGAAAATTCCAATGGGTAGAGACCCAACCTCCTCAACCTTTCCTCCATAAGTCAACCCCCTCAATCTGGAATAAAAAGCTAGTATCAGTAATGGTGACCATAAAACTACCGGGTTGTCGTAAAAACCCATCTGGTTCACTAATGTCCTTTAGGGAGGGAAATCTGCCTTCCTTACCCGGTCTGGGCCTATATGTAACTCCAGACCCACAGCAACGTGCCCTCTGAAATGGCCCAGCGAGCCACTCGGTTGTATTCAAGAAGGTGACTCACCACCACCTTCTCGAGGGCAACTAGGGATGGGCAAGAAATGTCGGCCTTGCCAGCGCTGTCCACATCCAATAAATAATTTTTTAAAAACTGTGCAGCTGGGCAGGCAAATGGCAAATTAACATAAAGGATTCTCACTAATTTTTTAGAAGTATTGTAAATGAGTTGGCTCTTCTAAATATGTAATGAGGGGAACTTGGAAAAGCCGCCCGGGAACGAGAGTAAATTCATAATGTCCAGACAATGCGGGGACGCAAGTGTAAACACTAATGGACTTGTAGGGTGCATAGCCAGAAGAGTGAGGTCGGAACATTGGAACAGAAGGAGGCCATTCAGCCCCTCGAGCCTGTTCCGCCATTTAATGAGATCGAGGCTGATCTGTGACCTAACTCCATGTACCTTTGTCCCATATCCCTTAATACCTTTGGTTAACAAAAATATCAGTCTCGGATTTAAAATTAACAATTGACCTTTTGCGGAAGTGAATTCCAAACTTCTACCACCCTTTGTGTGTAGAAGTGTTTCCTAATTTCGCTCCTGAAAGATCTGGCTCTGATTTTTAGGCTATATCCCCCAGTCTGAGTCTCGCCAGCCAGCGGCAATAGTTTCTCTCGATCGACCCTCTCAATTCCCCTTAATATCCTGAAAACTTCAATCAGATCACCTCTTAACCTTCTAACTGGCAGGGAATACAACCCTAATTTGTGTAATCTCTCCTCGTAACTTAACCCTTGGAGTGCAGGTATCTTTCTGGTAAACCGACGCTGCACTCCCTCCAAGGCCAGTAAGTACAAGTGCAGCGATTATTCGGGAGTTGGTTATGAATTTGGCCGCATCGATTCCTGGTCACCTCACCACAAAAAAACAGGATGAGCCATGAGGGATCGGGTGGTGAGCAGTGCTCTCTCTAAGCTGTGCACGAGTTCAGCCACGCAGCAATCTGTAAGGTCCCGCGCAGGCTGCCTGCAAGCTTTTACTTTGGAAATGCTGCGCGTACACAGAGATTTAAAGGGACCACGCATTGAAGGAAGCAGGCCGTGCAGAACAACGCGCAACTTACAACAACAGCAACTTGTATTTATATAGCGCCTTTAACATAGTGAAACATCCCAACGTGCATCACAGGATATTGAGATCAAAAATTTGACTCCGAGCCGCATAAGGAGAAATTAGGGCAGGTCAAAGAGGTGTGTTTTAAGGAGCATCTTGAAGGAGGAAAGAGAGGTAGAGAGGTGGAGAGGTTGAGGCAGGGAGTTCCAGAGCTTAGGGCCTGGGCAACAGAAGGCACGGCCACCAATGGTTGAGCGATTATAATCAGGGATGCTAAAGAGGGCAGAGTTAGAGGAGCGCAGACATCTCGGGAGATTCATCATAGGCAGTGCCTCGTATCGAGGATGACTTGTTCCACGCCAAAAATGGATGAGTTCACAGGTGGTTCAATGAAGGACCTCATATTCCGGATCCCGAACTACATCCTGAAGGGTGGAAGATACCTGTGCGTGGATTTTTTTAACGTGTGGTGGCCGTTGCACACCAGCCACCACACGGGCTTGACAGAGCCAGGTCTTGGTCCAGTGGCAAGGATTAACCAGGACGACTGGAGACCAGCTCTGCTGCATGGACCCAGTGCGCGCTCACATATCGCAGGGTGGGCTGGACTGTGCTGCCCCTGGGCCCTCGCCTCTTCTGGGCCCCGAACTCACGCCTCCCCTGGGCCCCAATCACGTCGCTCCACATGATCGGGGCCCAGGGGGAGGTTACAGAGATGGGGAACATTAGTAGTGAACCTCAATATCTCTAGAGGTGGCGGTTAAAGGGGGGGAACCTCGTTAAGGAATATAAAATGGAGTATTGCTTCAAAATAAAGGCAAACCGGATGAGTACATTTAAAATGGATATTAAGAACTCGTTTATGCAGAGTTTGGCATAATCTGCCAAGCAGGTTAGTAATGGCAAAACGACGAGGGAAAGCATTCCAAATACGTTGGAAGCTCTAATGAGTGAGTTAGGGTACTGGAGGGATGAACTGCGATGGGTGAATGGTTGTTTCTCGTCCTTGGCTCTTGTACAAAGGGACGTTTATATGACAAAGTCCTCGATTTCGAAACACTTGGTTTTGCTTCACTTCAACAGCTGGTTTGCAATCTGTCAGCACCCTCTGGTGTCTGAATGTGAAATTGCAGCTGGTTTGTGCGGCCCGGACACCAGGGAGAGAACTGTTGCCTGCTCATTGCAAACATTCCCCACTCTGCGTAAACTAGTTGTTCTTAATGTCCGCTTTAAATGCAGTTGTCTGCTCCTCCTCCTGGTTTATGTTGAAGTTTACCGCTCCATCCCATTTAATATTTTATGTCCCTCAATGGTGCTGGCCATTCTGGGGTAACAGCGGCCGATATTCGTGCAGCTGGTATCGGACCCACGATCCAGACGGAGGGAATCGCGGGGCGCACGCAACGTAAAGAACCGACACCTCGTCACTGACCCAACAGCGGAGGTCCTTGGCTTCCACCTCCCTCGGAGACGGTGGACGGCGCTCGACCCAAATCCACACGGGGCACAGAGGATGCGGCCACCTGCTTCACACGCGGAAGACCAGGGACCACCCGAAATGCGACCATGGCCGTGTGTCCTGGACCATGGAACACGTCGCATTAACCTGCCCGTTGTTGCAGGAGGCTCCTCACTTCTCCACTCGGTCATCTCAGGAGGCCGTCGAATGGAGAGCCAAACCAGACCTCCCATTATAAGCCTTTCTCGTCATACGAAAGTGGTAGTAATGAAGGTCCCCCCCCCCCCTCCCTTTAACTGCCGCCCCTGTAGAACCTCTGAGGTCCACCCCCCTTTCACTTGTGGCTCATCGCTTTTGTGGTGAGGTGACCAGGGATCGAACACACAGGTCCAAGTCCAGTCCGACCAATGCACAATAAAGCCTCAAATAATAGCTAATCTTAGACATTTACGGCATAGAAGGAGGCCACTTGGCCCATTGTGTCCGCGCCGGCCGACAAAGAGCTACCCAGCCTAATCCCACTTTCCAGCTCTCGGTCCGTAGCCCTGAAGGTTACTGCACTTCAGGTGCACATCCAAATACTTTTTAAATGTGGTGAGGGGTTTCTGCCTCTACCACCCTTTCAGGCCGTGAGTTCCAGACCCCCACCACCCTCTGGGTGAAAAATGTTCTCAAATCCCCTCTCATCCTCCTGCCGATTACTTTCAATCTCTGCCCCCTGGTTGTTGACCTCTCTTCCAAGGGAAATAGTTTCTTGGCTGGGAAGGCTCAGTCGTTGAGTATACTCAAGACCGAGATCGATAGATTTTTGGATATTAAGGGAATCAAGGGATATGGGGACAGTGCAGGAAAGTGGTGTTGAGTTCGAAGATCAGCCATGATCTCATTGAATGTCGGAGCAGGCTCGAGGGGCCGAATGGACTACCCCTGCTCCTAATTCTTATGTTCTTAAAACAACCCCAGTCTTTCTCAGCATTTTTGGAAAAAATGTAATTGTGATTTTTTTTCAAAGCAGATTTAATTTTTGTTTTTGTTTTGAACGCACTTTCCACACCCTTTATCCCCGAGTTGAGCTGCTGCCTCTGCTTTGAGCCAGCCTGCTGAGAGGTGTGGGAGAGCAGTATGTCCGCTATCTACTCTTTATATCCACAGCATCTGTTTCCGTCTCATACAACTGTTAAGACCGGGAACTGCTGTGTACAGAAGCCTTAGGTGTGAACCCACTTCCTGCCTCTCCATGGGAGCATGCTGACCGTATGTCATCTGTTTTGATTAAAAATAAATATTCTGCTCTCCTGGTGGGCCAGTAAGTAGCTGAGCCATACAGACCAGATCCAGTCACCGGTCTCTGCGGAGTTGACCAATCTCCATAGACTAACGGTAGGACTAGGCACAACTACCAAGTAAATGTTGGTCAGGACACCAGAGGCCCATCGAGACACATGCCTGTGCTCTGTGCACTCATTCGCTCTCGCGCTCGCTCTCTCGTGCTCGCACGCGTGGCCTGCTCACATCGTGCCACACACAAACACGTGTAGTCACTGTTGTAATGTGGGAAACGCAGCAGCCAATTTGCGCGCAGCAAGTTCCCACAAACAGCAATCTGATAATCACATAATCTGCTTTTTGTTATGTTGATTGAGGGATAAATATTGGCCCAGGACACCGGGGATAACTCCCCTGCTGTTTGAACTCGTTCCGTGGCATCTTTTACGTCCACCTGAGAGAGCAGATGGGACCTCATTTTAACATCTCATCCGAAAGATGGCACCTCCGACAGTGGCAGCACTGCTCTGGGACTGTCAGCCTAGATTTAAGTGCTCAGGTTCCTGGAGTGGGACTTGAACCCACAACCTTCTGACTCGGAGGAAAGTGTGCTGCCCACTGAGCCACATCTGACACTGGTAGCACGGTGGAATTGAGAAAGTTATAACTTCCTTGTGTTACTTTTTCAGCTAACATTGCAGCGGAGTTGGAAGCGAACCTGGGTCTGATCGAGGTGATCACCGGCTACCTGAAAATCCGCAGCTCCTACGCTTTAGTGTCGCTGTCCTTCTTCCGCAGCCTGAGTCTGATCAAAGGTGAAACTCTGGAACCTGGGTAAGTCGTGGGAACGGTGACGTCACGGCTAGACTACAAACATAATGTTGCCTGGACTAGTGAATTTTGGCTGTGAAGAAAGATTGGAAATATTGGGTTTTCTTTGGAACAGAGGTGGCTGAGGGGAGACCTGATTGAGGTGTATATAATTATGAGGGACCTGGATAGAGTGGATAGGAAGGACCTGTTTCCCTTGGCAGAGGGGTCAACAACAGAAAACAGTCGGGATAAATGGGTTATTTTCTGGTTGGCAAACAGTAACCGTAGGGATCAGTGCTGGGGCCTCAACTATTTACAAATCTATATTAATGACTTGGATGAAGGGACCGAGTGTAATGTAGCCAAGTTTGCTGATGATACAAAGATGGGTGGGAAAGCAAATTGTGCGGAGGACACAAAAAATCTGCAAAGGGATATAGACAGGCTAAGTGAGTGGGCAAAAATTTGGCAGATGGAGTATAATGTGGGAAAATGTGAGGTTATCCGCTTTGGCTGAAAAAATAGAAAAGCAAATTATAATTTAGATGGAGAAAAATTGCAAAATGCTGCAGTACAGAGGGACCTGGGGGTCCTTGTGCATGAAACACAAAAAGTTAGTAAGTAATCAGGAAGGCAAATGGAATGTTGGCCTTTATTGCAAGGGGGGATAGAATATAAAAGCAGAGAAGTCTTGCTACAACTGTACAGGGTATTGGTGAGGCCACACCTGGAGTACTGTGTACAGTTTTGGTCTCTGTATTTAAGGAAGGATATACTTGCATTGGAGGCTGTTCAGAGAAGGTTCACTAGGTTGATTCCGGAAATGAGGAATGGCCAAAAGCTTGGTTGTGGCGATGGAATTTTTTTTTTAAGCGGAGTGTCTTAAAGGAGGAGAGGAAAGTGGAGAGACTGAGTGGTTTGCGGAGGGAATTCCAGAGTACGTTCAGCACAAAATGAGGATGGAACTGTGGGACACTCCTGGTTCGTGTGGCTCAGTCCTGCATCAGACGCTCCCATTAGTTCACTGAGCCGCTGGGGCAAACGTTCATCCGTTTTTAATTCGTCTCTGCCAAGTTTAGACTTTCTCTTCTAGACTCGGCTATTGGGGTTCAGAAGAATGAAAGGTGATCTTATCGAAACATATAGATATTGAGGGGGCTCAACAAGGGGGATGCAGAGAGGATATTTCCACTCACGGGAAACTAAAACTAGGGGACATAGTCTCAGAATAAGGGGTCGCCCATTGAAAACTGAGATGAGGAGGAATTTCTTCTTTCAGAGGGTTGTAAATCTGTGGAATTCTCTGCCCCAGAGAGCTGTGGAGGCTGGGTCATTGAATATATTTAAGGCGGAGATAAGACAGATTTTTGAGCGATAAGGGCTGTGGGGAGCGGGCAGGGAAGTGGAGCTGAGTCCGTGATTAGATCAGCCACGATCTTATTGAATGGCGGAGCAGGCTCGAGGGGCCTACTCCTGCTCCTTTTTCTTATGTTCCACAAGTCAATAAGATCATGGCTGATCTAATCTTGGCCTCGACTCCACTTCCCTGCCCACTCCCCATAAGCCTCAACTCCCCTATCGTTCAAAAATCTGTCTATCTCTACCTTAAAGTTCAAATGTATTGTAAATTTAAATTTGCTATCAAATGTGTCTTTTCTTTTTAATTTGACATCCAGGAATTACTCCTTCTATGTACTGGACAATCAGAACCTGCAGCAACTGTGGGACTGGATGAAGCACAATCTGACCATCTCACAGGGCAAGATGTTCTTTCACTTCAACCCCAAGCTGTGCCTGTCCGAAATATACAAGATGGAGGTGGCCACTGGGACCAAGGGGCGGCAGGAGAAAATGGACATTGCTCAGAAAACTAATGGAGACCAGGCATCGTGTAAGATATTGAAACCATAATATAAGATCAGTTCAGGAGCTGATGGTATTTGTGCAACAGTCGCGCTCTGAATAACGAAGTGTTTCATGAGGACAGCAGTGAGAATGGATCCTCGCTCAGAAGATCAGGAAGTAGAATCAGAATTGGGTGGGAAATCGGAAATAACAAGGGGCAGAATCATTGGTGGGAGTAGTTTATAGGCCCTTGAACAATAGTTATACCGTTAGACAGAGTAATCAGCAAATACCAGGAGCTTGTAACAAAGGAACTATAATAATCATGGGAGGACTTTAATCTTCATATAAACTGGGCAAAGGTAGTCTGTATTCACAGAATGCATTCTAGGCAGTTTCCTAGAACAATATGCCATGGAACCAATCAGGGAACAGGTTACTTTAGATCTTGTATTGTGTAATGAGACAGGGTTAATTAGCAATCTCGTAGTAAAGGATCCTCTGGGAAAGACTGATCATAATATGATGGAATTTCACATTGAGTTTGAAAGTGAAATACTTCAGTCGGAAACAAGAGTCTTAAACTTAAACAGTAAGAAACATCAGATATAAGAACATAAGAAATAGGAGCAGGAGTCCGCCATTTGGCCCCTCGATCCTGCTCCGCCATTCAATAAGTTCACTTCCCAACCCTCTCCCCATAACCCTTATCTCCCCTATAGTTCAAAAATCTATCTCCACCTTAAATATACTCCATGACCCAGCCTCCACAGCTCTCTGGGGTAGAGAATTCCAAAGATTCACGACCCCCTGAGAGAAGAAATTCCTCCTCATCTCCGTATTAAATAGGCGACCCCTTATACTGAGACAGTGCCCCCTAGTTCTAGATTCCCTCACGAGGGGAAACATCCTCTCTGCATCAAGTTCCCTCAGAATCTTATACGTTTCAATAAGATCACCTCTCATTCTTCTAAACTCCAATGAGTATAGGCCCAATCTCCTCAACCTTTCCTCATAAGACAAACCCCATCACTTCACTGCCTTTAATGGGAGAGAGTTCCACACCTCTACCAGCCTTTGCATGGAGGTGTTTCCGAACTAACTTCCTGAATGGCCTGGCTCTGATTTTAAGGTTATGTCCCCTCGTCATAACCTTCCCCTCTAGCGGCAAAAGTTTCTCTCCCTCCACCCTATCAATTCCTTTCATCCTAAAACCTTCAATCAATTCACCCCTTAGCCCCTATATTCCAGGAACTACCAGCCTAATTTATGTAATTTAACCCTTGGAGCCCTGGTAACATTCTGTTGAATCCACACTGAACTCCTTCCAAGGCCAACATAGCCTTTCTAAGTTTGGTGCCCTGAACTGTACACAGTACTGCAGATGTGGTCTAACCAGGGCTTTGTACAGCTGCAGCAAAACTTCCTCCCGTTTATATTCTAGCCGATAATTATAAAGTCTAACATTCCTTTAGCTTTTTTGATTATTTTTTTGTTCCTGACTAATACATTTTAGTGTACAGATACCCCCGCAATCTCCGTGGACCTCCACTGTTCTTGGCTTTGCACCATTTAAATAATACTCAGATCTATCCTTCTTTGGTCCAAAATGGATGACATCACACGTGCCGGCGTTGAAATCCATCTGCCACAATTTCATCCACTCACTTAATCTATCAATGTTTCTTTGTAATTTTATGTTCCTGCCTGCACTACTATCGATATCACCAATCTTTGCATCATTGGCAAACTTGGATATAAAGAAAGAAATACTTACATTCATATAGCACCTTTCACGACCACCAGACATCACACAGCCAATGAAGTACATTTGGAGTGTAGTCACTGTTGTAATGTGGGAAACGCGGCAGCCAATTTGCACACAACAAGCTCCCACAAAGAACAATATGATAATGACCAAATAATCTGTTTTTTGTTATGTTGATTGAGGGATAAATATTGGCCCAGGACACCGGGGATAATTCCCCTGCTCTTCTTCGAAATAGTGCCATGGGATCTTTTACATCCACCTGAGAGAGCAGGTGGGGCCTCGGTTTAACGTCTCATTCTCAAGACAGCACCTCCGTCAGTGCGGCACTCCCTCAGCACTGCACTGGGAGTGTCAGCCTAGATTTTTTTTTTGTGCTCAAGTCCCTGGAGTGGGACTTGAACCCTCAACCTTCTGATCCATTGACACCAACCTCTAGCAAAATGCACAAATGCCGTGGAATGTTTACACACTGCATTAAAAATCCTATTGCAATATATTACGCTTAAATGAAACTGTCATCCCCCCCCACTCCGGCCTGGGTGGGGGCCACATATTTAGCTGAGGCCCCTGGACATGGACCCAACAGCTGGTGGGAATGGGGAGGCTGGAATAGGCCACAGTGTCCCTGGGCTAAAGAGAAGTGGTAAACCAGGCAAGAGTTACTCTTCAGTTGTACCACAAGTAACCAGTCCCAAGCTGGAACCAGCGAGCCTCTGTCTGGGCTTCACCAGTGACACCGTATTCTGGGCAGACACCCACGAAAGAGAGGAACGAAAGTTGCTTCGCAACCCCTGATGGAAATACTCTGATCCGAGCTGGACGTTGTATTTTTGTCAATGGGTAACTTTCCCCTCCATCCAGAAGGAGCTGGGATTCATTGCTTCTCCCACCCTGCCCTGCCCTCCTGATTGACGAGCACTGACTAGGCTGCTTCATCTCATTGGGTGACATTAGTAACAGGAGGAGGCCGTTCAGCCCCTCGAGCCTGTTCCGCCATTCAGTGAGATCATGGCTGATCTGTACCTTAACTCCCATCTACCTGCCTCGGTTCCGTAACCCTTCTAACCCTCAATAAAAATCTATCAATCTCAGTTTTGAAATTTTCAATTGACGCCCCCCGCCTCCGCAGCCTCAACTGCTTTTTGAGGGAGAGAGTTCCAGATCTCCACCACCCTTTGCGTGAAGAAACTTGGCATTCCGTCATTTCTGCCCATGACTCTGGGCTCAAAAGGAAACCATTCAAGGTTCTTACGTTTGATCACTAGCCATTGACTGTGTTGGCGAGTGTGTGTAAGATCAGCACACCTGTGGTGTCTCCGTCATTGAATAATCTTCCAGCACCCACCATTCAGGCTTGCACATGAAGAATGAAAGAAAAAACAGACTTGCATTTATATAGCGCCTTTCACGGCCACTGGACGTCTCAAAGCGCTTTGCGGCCAATGAAGTACTTCTGAAGTGTAGTCACTGTTGTAATGTAGGAAACACTGCAGCCAATTTGCACACAACAAGCTCCCACACACAGCAATGTGATAATGACCAGATAATATGTTGATTGAGAGATAAATATTGGCCCAGGACACCGGGGATAACTCTCCTGCTCTTCTAAATAGTGCCATGGGATCTTTTATGTCCACCTGAGAGGGCGGATGGGGCCTCAGTTTAACATCTCATTCGAAAGACGGCACCTCCGACAGTGCGGCACTCCCTCAGCACTGCACTGGGAGTGTCAGCCTAGATTTGTGTTCTCAAGTCCCACTTTGGTCGTTGGATAGTTGGGTGAAACACCTGGAAGGTGACTGGTAACTATGGAACTGTAAACCAACAAAAGAGGCAACACCTTCAAGAGTGGAGACAGGGTGGGTAATGTAACCCCATCAATCACAACCTCCCTTTACCCATGTCCTAATCAAACGTTTGTTCAATCGGAGGAATCTGACATGGAGGAGAAGGAGTACTGGGCACCATTGAGAGTCTTTTAGGAGACCAAGAACTAACTCGTGCTGTTTGAAGTTTGACTGTCACGAAAATGAATCAATCCTTTCAGACACTTTGATGTTGTTAAACGTAGCGAGGGAGGGAGCAAGTTGGCAACATCTGTAGATGCTGATCTAACACTTGAGGTCAATGCATGGTGAGTGTGAAGCTTGGGAATCTCACCACTTTAAAAAATACAGTTCACACTCGCCGACTTTAAAGGGCTGCCGCTGTCGGGGGATGGGCTTGCGGGTGAAGGTACCACTCAGAGTAGCCCTAAGCCATAATGACCAGAGGGGTCACGGGATCGGACCCTGGTCTGTGCGTAGATAGCCGATCTCGGCCAGCTGGGATACTGCCACTGGGCTCTTGGCCGAAGACTGGGATCCAGCTCTTGATCACCGAACAAAAGGCGGAAAGTGGAGACAGGGTGGGTAATGAAACCCCATCAATCACAACCTCCCTTTACCCGTGTCCTAATCAAACGTTTGTTCAATCGGGGAAATCTGACATGGAGGAGAAGGAGCCTGAAAACTGTATCTGTGGGCATTAAGAAATTGCCAAGAATCAACATGGTGCTTCTCCGATACGCTGAGGCGCACTGCTACAAGTCTCTCATCCACGTCTTCCAATCTGAGCAAACTGTTTATGAAGGTAAAGACATAGCCAAGTACAGAAGGTGGGAAATGTGAATCAAATTGGCTTGGGATTTTTGACGTCTGTATGATGTAAAAATTACACCAGTAAACTAAGGAATAAGATACAATGAGCAATAGAGTGAATTGTTCAGAAATGAGAGTGTCCCTCTTGGGCTGAGGGTGAGTTGAGGGGGTTTGCTGATCCCAATTGGGCCGGGGAGGAAGCTATCGCCCAAGGGACAATCCATGAATCAATGCTCTTGGGCACCTCTGAGGTTTGATCAACAACAGCATTGACTGATGAGTGGAGGCAAGTCAGTTTCCTGCATTTCCAGCCAATGAATGGTGCTTGCTTGGGTTGGGACAGGGATGGAGACACTTTGTCTGCACACAATTAGGTGTCGATTATGCACAAGGTTGCATGATCCCATCTTCCACTAAAGCTTTTACCTGTTTCTTCCTGATTGATTTGAGGACAATAATATTTTCTGCACTGACACTCTGAAAATGTTCCAGTGATTATCCACATGATTGGCCGCAATAGCTGGGTTTACCTTTATACACAGTAGAATCTTTATCATCTATCCCTTCTCTTCCCCCTTCGGCAGCATCTCCCAAACCCGCGACCTCTACCACCGAGAAGGACAAGGGCAGCAGGCGCATGGGAACACCATCACCTGAAAATTCCCCTCCAAGTCACCATCCTGACTTGAAAATATATCGGCCATTCCTTCATCGTCGCTGGGTCAAAATCCAGGAGTTCCCTCCCTAACAGCACTGTGGGAGCACCTTCACCACATGGACTGCAACGGTTCAAGGTGGCTCATCACCACCTTCTCAAGGGGCAATTAGGGACGGGCAATAAATGACGGCCTTATCAGCGATACCCACATCCCATGAACAAATGTTTTAATAGTTTCCTTTTGCTAACTTCTGGCAATCCTGATTCCCACTGATTTTCTGACACAAAGCCCCAACTCCTGTGAAATGTTTTTAGGTTCCATTGTATATCTGATATTGGGCCCGTTCACATGGGGGCACCACATGAGCATCTAACCCACCAGTGACTCACCTGCTGCAGAGTCTAAATCACAACGTGTTGTAATATGATGGAATTGGGAGGTTTATTTCTTCCTTTCATGTCCAATATCTTCCCAAGACACTGGGCCAACCTGGGGCAAGGTTGTACCAACACCAGACAATCTCTGGTACTTCTCTCCCACAGCCATTCTTCACACATGCACTTGAAAGTGACTGAGCAGCAATCAGTGTCGAGAATCTTGGCTGTCTTCGCCCCTGTCCCCAAGATGTCTTGAGGTCAATTGTAGCACCCAGCCATCTGGCTGAGCTGAATTCAGCCGGGCCAACAAACCAGGGTTTGAAGCTGAGGCCTTTCTGGTCCATGTCACTCGGGCTGTGCATTTACACGCTGGCCTATTGGGCGGGGGGAGGGGGAGCTCAAAGGCATTTTCTTTAAGCTGGGTGATGGTGTCCAAAAGTGAGGCAGTCACTAGGAGACACATAGGCACGGGATACATTTACCACAATCCTCACTTAGTTGACCAGATCCACTCTGAGGCAGCAGTTCAGGTGATGGGTCATGCCCTGCTGTTTGTATCCCCATAGATAATCCTGTTTTTTTTCCCCACCACCACATCACCATAAATAGACCCATCAAGGTTTGACCTCAATGACTTGACTCGGTCATTTGTGTGCCAATTGTCTTGCCTGTTTCTGCATGTCTTCCTGACCTACAGTAGACCACTTTGCAACCATATGATACTAGGATATGAATACTTTGTTTAAAAAAAATAAAAATAGAAATGTTTACATGTGTTGTGCCTTTTTCTTTTTTAAATTTGAAATCAATGAGCAGACATGTGACAAGTCGATATTTAAAGATAATGATAGTCCTATGGGTAATGAAAAGTCAGTACAAAGTTTCGAAAAATCTCTACTTATTTATCATTAATTGGCTATTGGAGGGCAAGAAAAAATAATTATGGGCAAGTGCATGTACATCCCTTATCCGGAAACCCCGGGACCTGGCCTGTTCTGGATAAGGGATATTTTCCGGATGAGGGGTGGTCACATTTAATTGGATGGTACAGATACTGAGCAAGGGGATATTGGGGCTGGCTGGCTTGGGGCTGGGAGTGCGGCAGACAGATTATGGGGAGGGGAGGGGCGGTGGATCGTGGGGTTAGGCCAGCGATTGCGGGAGTCGGCCGCGAGGAAGGGCTTCTATTTGTTCATGTCAGAGTTCTGCGCATGCGCCACCCGGTGGCCAGGAATGGTTCCAGGCGAGAGGTGGTTCTGGATAAGGGAGTTCTGGATAAGGGAGGTTCGACCTGTATTGTTAATGTACACTCACTAGTCCCAGCGTTGTGCCATTTTGAAATAAAAGAAAACATTTAAACCTTCATCCTAAGGCATCCTCAAAAGGACACCCTGGATCCGTGTTGTCGATCCAGTGACTCATTGAAGGTCAGCTATGCTTTTATTTTGAAACACTCAACCTTCATTGGAGATTGCAGCAAAACTGAGTCAAACTGAGTTGGCCTTTATTGCAAGGGGGTTGGAGTACAAGAATAAGGAAGTCTTATGACAATTGTGCAGGGCTTTGGTGAGACCGCACCTGGAGTATTGTGCACAGTTTTATTCTCCTTATTTGAGAAAGGTCATACATGCCTTAGGGACGGTGCAACAAAGGTTCACTAATTGGATCCCTGGGATGAGAGGGTTGGCCTATGAGGAGAGATTGAGTAGATTGGGCCTATACACTCTGGAGTTTAGAAAAATGAGAGGTGATCTCATTGAAACATACAAGATTTTGAGGGGGATTGACAGGGTAGATGCTGAGAGGTTGTCTCCCCTGGCTGGAGAGTCTCGAACTAGAAGGCATAGTCTCAGGATAAGGGATCGGCCATTTATGACAGAGATGAGGAGGAATTTCTTCACTCAGAGGGTGGTGAATCTTTGGAATTCTCTGCCCGGAGGGCTGTGGATGCTGAGTCGTTGAGTATAGGCTGAGATAGATAGATTCCAAGGCTGAGATCGATTTTTGGACTCGAGGGGAATCGAGGGTTATGGAGATTGTCAGGAAAGTGGAGTCGAGGTCAAAGGTCTGCCTGATCTTATTGAATGGCGGAGAAGGCTCGAGGGGCCATAAGGCCTACTCCTGCTCTTAATTCTTATGTTAAATGGGAGACAAAGGGAACCCTTCCAGTGGCTGGATTCATACCTGACGCAACAGAAGGTAATTGTGGCTGTCGAAGTTGATCATCGCAGCCACAGGATGTTGATGTCGGGGGTCCCCAGGGAAACATTGTCAACACAACTATCTTCAGCTGCTTTGACTCCCACCTTCCCTCCATCAGAAGGTCAGTTGGTGGACCTGCTTAATATGTTCAGCTCCAGTCACAACTCTTCCAATAACGAGGCAGCCTAAACCAGCCTACATCCAGCAACTGGACGACATTCAGGCTGGACATGAGAAGTGGCATGTAAACATTTGCGTCACACAAGATGAGCGCCAATAAACCACCAGCACCAAACCCCCAGTTGCTCATCTCACTTGGGATCTTGTTCGTTCAGCCCGATTGCCTGCCTCTCTTCCGCGGTTACGTTCGAGTCAGGTGTCCCTGGAGATGGAGCACGCGATGTCCACCGGTGCGCTCACGGCCTTCTGCGAGAGGTGGGCGCTGGATGGACTGGACTGCATCATCACCCCCGGCAACCAAATTCTAATTTGATCCGCTTAATGTTAAGAGTTTAATTTGTCAGTTTTAGTGCCCCTTTTAATAAGGGGGCACTTGATTTATAGTTTCAACTCTAAATCGTTGTGGGATTTTGTTATGTGCAAATTGGATGCCATGTACTCCCACTTAACAATAGTGACCACTTAAAAAAAAGTAATTTGTTGGTGAAATGATTTTGGGACATCAGACGGATATATAAATACAAAGCCTTTCGAGAATCTAAACCGATGTACAGTTGTGATTTGGGGAAAGCCTTGTGCGAGAATGCAATTCTCGGGCCAATTTTCATTGAAAGGTCCTCTAAGGCCTTCCATTTCTTTCGTTTCTTTAAAGAATGCACCAGACAAGGACAAAGGTTGAGCCAATCTGCTTCACGGTGTTTCCTGTAGGTACTGTCATTATTATGTCTTTAATACTCTTAGGAATGACTCCACGAGGTCTGGTATTGTATTTGAGCTGTTGTGACGTTAGTCCCACTTATTGTAACTCCAGAGTGAGGCACAAACATGGTGGGCAGCCTTTTATACTGGGCCCTACACACCTATGCAAGTGACCCTCAGGTCTCCCACCGCAGTGCCCTCTGGTGGCACACCTTATGTGACTATACAGTTAGTATACATGGTCTACATACATGACAGTCATTGTGACTGAGATCGCACAAAGTTCTTGACTCTCCTGCAGCGCAAACAAGAAAGGAAAGGATGAACATTCGTTAATTCTCAGCCATTTTCCCCTGTCCTCCATGGCCTCGCTCCTCCTAACTCTGTAACCTCCACAACCCTCCGAGATCTCAGCACTCCTCCAATTTCTGGCCAGTTGCCCATCCCTGGTTTTCAATGCCCCCCCCCTCCCTTTTTTTTTTGTTTTTTATTTTTGATTATTTTGATAATTGGTTTTACTTAATGTGTGCATTAGGATAACTTCCCAAGGTGTAATAAAACCTGTAAGTAGCGTTTGTAAAAATGTTTAATTATATATTTGTATTTTTCTTTTAAAAGAGAGATCCTACTTGAGGTGGCCGTGCCTTCAGCTGCCTGGGCCCTAAGCTCTGGAATTCAATCCCTAAACCTCTCCGCCTCTCCTTCTTTAAGACGCTCCCTGAAACCTACCTCTTTGACCAAGCTTTTGGTTACCTGTTCTAATATTTCCTTGTGTAGCTCAGTGTCAAATTTTGTTTGATAACCGCTCCCGTGAAGTATCTTGGAACATTTTACTCTGTTAAGGAGGCTATTTAAATGCAAGTTCTTGTTGACCTGTCGTTAAGCAATTGACCCTTCACTGGGCTAGGATCCCATGGGCATCCGAGTGTCTCAAGCCATGACTGTGAGTATCAGCAGACGATATGACCTCATGGGAGAATCTCAGTTGAGACTGATCCCGTCCTCCTAAGAACATAAAAATATCAGAATTAGGAGCAGGAGCAGGAGGAGGCCATACTGCCCCTCAAGCCTGCTCCGCCATTCAATAAGATCATGGCTGATCTGATCATGGACTCAGTTCCACTTCCCTGCCCGCTCCCCATAACCCTTTACTCCCTTATCGCTCAAAAGTCTGTCTAACTCCGCCCTAAATATATTCAATGACCCAACCTCCACAACTCTCTGGGGCAGTGAATTCCACAGATTTACAACCCTCTGAGAGAAAAAATTCCTCTTCATCTCAGTTTTAAATGGACGGCCCCTTATTCTGAGACTATGCCCCCTAGTTTTAGTTTCCCCCATGAGTGGAAATATGCTCTCTGCATCCAACTTGCCGATCCCTCTCATTATCTTATATGTTTCGATAAGATCACCTCTCATTCTTCTGAACTCCAATGAGTATAGACCCAACTTACTCAACCTATCTTCATAAGTCAACCCCCTTATCTCCAATATCAACTTAGTGAACCTTCTCTGAACAGCCTCCAATGCAAGTATATCCTTTCGTAAATACGGAGACCAAAACTGCATGCAGTACTCTAGGTGTGGCCTCACCAATACCCTGTACAGTTGTAACAGGACTTCCCTGCTTTTATACTCTATCCCCCTTGCAATAAACGCCAAAATTCCATTTGACTTCCTGATTACTTGCTGTACCTGCATACTAACTTTTTGTGTTTCATGCACAAGGACCCCCAGGTCCCTCTGTATTGCAGCACTTTGCAATTTTTCTCCATTTAAATTATAATCTGCTTTTCTATTTTTTCTGCCAAAGTGGATAACCTCACATTTTCCTACATTATACTCCATCTGCCAAATTTTTGCCCACTCAATTAGCCTGTCTATACCCCTATTCAGATTTTTTGTGTCCTCCTCACAATTTGCTATCCCACCCATCTTTGTATCATCAGCAAACTTGGCTACATTACACTCGGTCCCTTCATCCAAGTCATTAATATAGATTGTAAATAGTTGAGGACCCAGCAGCACCCCCCTAGTAACTGGAAAATGACCCATTTATTCCGACTCTCTGTTTTCTGTTAGTTAGCCAATCCTCTATCCATGCTAATATATTACCCCCTACCCTAAGCTTTTATCTTGTGCAGTAACCTTTTATGTGGCACCTTATCGAATGCCTTCTGGAAATCCAAATACACCACATCCACTGGTTCTCCCTTATCCACCCTGCTCGTTACATCCTCGAAGAACTCCAGCAAATTTGTCAAACATGATTTTCCTTTCATAAAACCATGCTGACTCTGCTTGATTGAATTATGCTTTTCCAAATGTCCTGCTACTGCTTCCTTAATAATGGACTCCAGCATTTTCCCAACCACAGATGTTCGGCTAACATCTATAGTTTCCTGCTTTTTGTCTGCCTCCTTTTTTAACTAGGGGCGTTACATTTGCAGTTTTCCAATCTGCCTGGACCTCACCAGAATCCAGGAAATTTTGGTCGATTACAACCAATGCATCCACTATCTCTGCAGTCACTTCTATTAAGATGCTAGGTTGCAAGGCATCAGGTCCAGGGGACTTGTCTGCCTTTAGTCCCATTATTTTACCGAGTACTACTTCATTAGTGATAGTGATTGTATTAAGTTCCTCCCTACCTATAGCCCCTTGATTATCCACTAGTGGATGTTTTTAGTGTCTTCTACTGTGAAGACCGATACAAAATATTTGTTCAACGTCTCTGCCATTTCCCTGTTCCCCATTATTAATTCCCCAGTCTCATTCTCCAGGGGAGCAACATTTACTTTAGCCACGCTTTTCCTTTTTATGTGCCTGTAGAACTCTTACTTTTTGTTTTTATATTTCGTGCTAGTTTACTTTCATAATCTATCTCCCTCTCTATCATTTTTTTAGTCGTTCTTTGCTGGCTTTTAACAATTTCCCAATCCTCTGACCTCCTACTAGTCTTGGCCACATTGTATGCATTTGTTTTCAATTTGATACCCTCCCTTATTTCCTTCGTTAGCCACGGATGGTTGTCCTTTCTCTTACAGTTAAACAACGCCTCGATGTCAAAAATCTCATCCTTGTTTACAAATCACTCCATGGACTTGCCCCTCCCTATCTCTATAATCGTTTTCAGCCTCACAATCCCACAAGCTGTCTGCGCTCCTCAAATTCTGCCCTCTTGAACATCCCTCATTATAACTGCTCAACCATCGGTGGACCTGCCTTCAGCTGCCTGGGCCCTAAGCTCTGGAACGCCCTCCCTAAACCTCTCCACCTCTCTACCTCTCTTTCCTCCTTTTAAGGCGCTCCTTAAAACCTACCTCTTTGACCGAGATTTTGGTCACCTGCCTTAATTTCTTCTGTGGCTCGGTGTCAAATGTATCTATTTGTCTGTAACATTCCTGTGAAGCACCTTGGGACGTTTTACTACGTTAAAGGCACTATATAAATATAAGTTATTATTATTTATCATTATTATTATTATGAACTCCAGAGAGTATAGGCCCATTCTGCACAATCTCTCATCGTCAGACAGCCCTCTCCTCCCAGGAATCAATCTACTGAACCTCCTCCAATGTCCACGTCAATAGTGACTAGTCGAGGCAACCCTGGCTCATTTTCCCCTCCCTAATCCGGACTAATTGTAGAGCGCCGATTGTTACCCCAGCAAACATCTGCGTAATTCAGCACAGACCAGTAATTCAACCAGGAGCCCTCTCCGGCCCGTCTGGCTCGGCCTCATGCTGAACTAGGGTTGCCAATTTTGGTTGAATTTATTCCTGGAGGTTTCGTCGTATGATCTCCTGCCTTCAATGGCCCCGCCCCACTCTCCCACTATTGGTTACCCAGCACCAATCCTCGGAGCCCTTCGGCTTCCCATGCCAATTTGAAAACCAATTGGACGATTCTTGGCTCAGTCTAAACAACCTATTTTCCCGTCTACAATATTGTTATAACTCATAAATGAAAGTATTCAAAGGAAATGAAAAAAAAAGTATATATTTTTAAATGCTCCTATGACTTTTCTCCTGGGTTTTGCTCCCAGCAGTGTCTTGGAGATTAATCTTCAATCCTTAGAGTCGCTCGTTAAAACCTACCTCTTTAAACAAGCTTTTGATCAGCTGCCTTAATTCCTTCTGTGGCTCAGTGTCAAATGTATCAGTTTGTCTGTAACACTGCTGTGAAGCGCTTTGGGACATTTTACTACGTTAAAGGCGCTATATAAATAAAAGTTATTATTATTATTAGAGACTCTCAGACAATCCGGCGGGGAGGGGGGGGCGGGTTGTCAATCCTATGCTGAACTTAAAAAAAAACGTTTTGCTGTTCCTTCAGACAAGAGCTCCCAGGAATGTATTTTCCTACATTGCAACAGTGACTACACTTCAAAAAGGTACTTCATTGGCTGTAAAGCTCTTTGGGACGTCAGTTGGTCGTGAAAGGTGCTATATAAATGTTTCGGCCCCCTGAGGAAAAGAGTGTTCGAAGACCAGGCCCTCAAATCTGCCACCAAGCTCATGGTCTACAGGGCTGTAGTAATACCCGCCCTCCTGTATGGATCAGAGGCATGGATGATGTACAGAAGGCACCTCAAGTCGCTGAAGATATATCACCAACGATGTCGCCGCAAGATCCTGCAAATCCCCTGGGAGGACAGACGCACCAACATCAGTGTCCTCGCCCAGGCTAACATCCCCAACACTGAAGCACTGACCACACTTGATCAGCTCCGCTGGGCAGGCCACATAGTCCGCATGCCAGGCAGGAGACTACCAAAGCAAGTGCTCTACTCTGAGCTCCTTCACGGCAAACGAGCCAAAGGTGGGCAGCGGAAACGTTACAAAGACACCCTCAAAACCTCCCTGATAAAGTGCGACATCCCCACCAACACCTGGGAGGCCCTGGCCAAAGACTGCCCTAGGTGGGTAGAAAGTGCATCTGGGAGGGCGTTGAGCTCTTTGAATCTCAACGCCGCGAGCGTGAAGAGGTCAAGCACTGGCAGCGAAAGGAGCGTGCGGCAAACCAGTCCCACCCACCCCTTCCCTCAACGAATATCTGTCCCACCTCTGACAGGGACTGTGGCTCTCGCATTGGACTGTTCAGCCACCTGAGGACTCATGTTAAGAATGGAAGCAAGTCTTCATCGATTCCGAGGGACTGCCTATGATGATGATAAATACAAGTCTTCCTTTCTTTAACATGAAGAATAACTTAATGATAATATAGTACATTAAAACAGCACAACACATGGGCCTTTTGATGTTCAAATGCATCTGATAGCTCTGGCCACAGGCGGCGCTGTTGGGTTTTACAGCTCACTCACAGAATCAGGTCCATCTTGCCCGCTTTGCCTGCGGCTGTCCTTGTTCTTTTTTTGCCAGCAGTAAAAATGGCGTTTTCGCCCCGCCCCCCCCGGAAGCCGCGCCCCGGAAGTTGACGTCGTGGGTCCAAAGATGGCGGCCTCCAGGCTGGAGAAGAATTTCTTGCGGCTGCTGGTGAGATGCGAGGCGATGGCGGCGGAGAAAAGGGACGAAACGGACTGGCGGCTGGATAAGGTGCGGGGAGGGCGGAGGCCCGAGGGCCGAGGGGGCTTGGGGCGGGGATCAATATTGGGCCACGGCACCGGGGTTGTGGAGCTGGCCCTGAACTCTGTGTGTCACACTAATGTCCCAATATTGCTGGAAATGCCCCATTCAGTGGGCATTTTCTACCCCCTCGCGCTCCAAAACCTTTATCTTGTTGTCACTAATCTGGGTCATCCCCCCCCGCCCCCCCCCCTTGTCAATAAAAGTCCCATTCAATTTTGCTATGTCAACTGTCACGCTGTAATTGCAGGCGCCGGGCCACTAGGTGGCTCCGTGGAGTGGGCATCTGACGTTCCCATCGCCTGAAATATAAACTGGAAACAAGGCAAATAGCAAAGAAAAGCAGAAAATGCTGGAAATACTCAGCGGGTCAGGCAGCACCCGTGGAGAGAGAAACAGAGTTAATGTTTTTGGGCGGTGAGCTTTCGACCGAACTGAACTGGATTGCTACGTCTCAAGTTCAAACCCTCACAGGTCGCAGGGAGGGACACAGAGGCGAGGGGTTGTGGTTAGAGTTCCAGAGTTTCTCTGCAGCACAAAAGGTTTGGAACTCTCTTCAATTGTTAATTTTACTCTATACATAGATTTTTGTTAACCCAAAGTATTGAGGGATATGGGGCAAAGGTGGGTATATGGAGTTAGGTCATAGATCAGCCATGAGTGGTGGAACAGGCTCGAGGGGCTAAATGGCCTTCTCCTGTTCCTATGCTCCCATGTTTGCTTTGTTGATGAAAATTCATTGAAGACCTTGCTAACTGAAGTCTCCACATCACAGGAGATTGTAAGTGGGAGAAGCGTGGATTTTTAGATTGATTGTGGAATTCACAGTAGGGATGGGCAATAAATGCTGGCCTTGCCAGTGATGCCCAAATTCCATGAATGATATTTTTTTAACTCTTGCTGTACATATTGACACATTATGCTCCTTCAACGCTGATGGCTGCCTTGATTCTTCTAGGGTTTTGTTCAGTGTGGTTACAGCACAGGAGGAGGCCGTTCAGCCCGTCAAGCCCGTGCCAGCTCTCTGCAAGAGCACTTCAATTAGTCCCACTCCCCTGCCCTTTCCCTGTAGTTCTGCACATTTTTTTTCTGTTAGTTTGTTGTGCATAACTTTTAACTGCAGGTAAAGTAACGTGACCACCGGCAGCCTTGGGCAGCTTCAAGAGGGGATTGAATGTGGGGAAACTGTTTGGGGTCCATTCCCTGCATCTCATTCATTAATGGGTTAAGATAACCCGTGATGTCAGTGACCCATGTTGATTTTCAGTGGGTTGCATCATCCCAGCCAATTCCCTGACTGAGGAACTGACCATAGGTCTCAGAATTATTATTTTTTAAATATTAAAAACCAGGAACTTTATTCTTGAATTCCTTAGCTGGGGAGTAATAACAGGATCGGGTCGGTGCAGGTTAGTTGTAAATGAGGTACTGTTTCTCCTCCACGACCTGTGCAGGTGTTAAATAGGAACTATGGGGAGACTTGGCATGATTCACTGAAGAAGAGCTTTTAATGAAAATGGAAAAAAATGTGATTCAACAGATGCTCTCTGGGGCACTGGTATTAAGCTAGTGTTTTTACTCTGTGGTGTGACATTCCCCCAACCTCCAAGGGCCAAATGATTCCTTCCTGTACTGCCCCCATAAATGGTCCTGCGAAAGGTTGGATGCTTTGCTCCTAGGTGATGGGCACGATTTGTATCTCCCTCTTGAGCAGATCGGCCGAGATGTCCGATGAACAAACTCTAATTGTCAGCTCTGGCTTAGTGGTGGTATGCTTGCCTGTGAGTCAGGAGGTCATGGTTTAAGCCCCATTCCAGGCCTTTAGCATGTGATCCAGACTGATACCTCTGTGCAGTGCTGAGGGAGTGCTGCACTGTCAAAGGTGTCTTTTGGATGAGACATTAAACCGAGGCCTTGTCATGCTCTCTCTCGTGGGACTATTTGAAGAAGAACATGGGAGTTCTTTCGGTGTTCTGGACAACACTCATCCCTCAACCAACACCACCAAAAATAGATTCGCGGACGGTCATCTCGTTTGCTGGTTGTGGCACCTTGCTAAGTACAAAGTACTACTGTGTTTGCCTCCATGACATCAGTGGCTGCACTTCGGAAGTAATTTGGCTGTGAAAGCGCTTGTGAAGCCCTGAGGAAGTGATATGGTCTGTATAAACCAGTTGCCACTGGCAGCCTCTGCCCACTTGCTGCATTTGATTAGGCATCTTGTTCCACGGGCCCTAGTTATCCAGTGCAGAGCTTTGGATCCATCATTTTGTTGTTACTCCATCTTCTTAGAACATAACATAAGAATTAGGAGTTGGCCATAAGGCCCCTTGAGCCTGCTCCGCCATTCAGTAAGATCATGGTTGATCTTCAGCCTCAACTCCACTTTCCCGGCCGATCCCCATGTCCCTCGATTCCTCTAGATTCCAGAAATCTGTCGATCTCGGCCTTGAATATACTCAGAGACTCAGTATCCACAACCCTCTGGGGCAGAGAATTCCAAAGATTCACAATCCTCTGAATGAAGAAATTCCTCCTCATCTCAGTCCTAAATGGTTGACCCCTTACCCTGAGACTATGGGGTTCTAGACACTCCAGCCAGGGGGAAACAACCTCTCAGCATCTACCCTGTCAATCCCCTTCAAAATCTTATATGTTTCAATAAGATCACCTCTCATTCTTCTAAATTCCAGAGAGTATAGGCCCAATCTACTCAATCTCTCCTCATAGGACAACCCTCTCAGCCCAGGGATCAATCCAGTGAACCTTTGTTGCACTGCCTCTAAAGCAAGTATGTCCTTCCTCAGATGAAGAGACCAAAACTGAGCACAGTACTGCAGGTGTGGTCTCACCAACGCCCTGTGCGATTGTAGTGTGACTTCCTTACTCTTGTTCTCCAGCATCCTTGCAATAAAGACCATTATTCCTCCTGTTAGTACTGAACTCATGAGAATCTGTGTTTAGCTGAAAAGTAGGATCTATACTTGAATGAAGCCAGGTTAACATGATGTTTCTCCAGTGAAGTTGCTTGCTGCTAATGGCTGTTGTTTGTGGTTTTCTCCAGTACGTCGGAGCTCTCCAGGAAATGCTGGTCGAATTGAAGAAGCACATGAGGTAGGGGAATCTTCCGGGGATTGTTTCATCTGCACCCTTTGGAGCTCCAGAGACTTCTTGAGTTATGTTTTCTTGTAGAGATGTGCATGCTGTAAATGGACAAAACCAGCAGTTTAAAATTTTAAACATTGGAAAATTGGTAGCACCCTTGTCTCTTGAGTTAGAAGGTTGGCACAAGCCCAACTCCAGTGACCTAATCTCAGCCGACACCTTTATTGCCCCCACTGCTTATAGCGGGCGTGTTGGTGTTGCCTGCCATTTGCCCGCTAGTTTGTCCTGTTTTTAAATGAATGGGCCTGTGTGTTTGGAAAGGGCTGTTCTTGGAACTGTTACTGGATAAGTCAGAAGACTGTTAGTATCAGCAGCTTGAGAGATGAACATATTAATGGGAATATGAATGAAACTGTACACGTGGCCCATAATCAGCCATGATCATATTGAATGGTGGTGCAGGCTCGAAGGGCCGAATGGCCTGCTCCTGCACCTATTTTCTATGTTTCTATAAGGATCTGTGCATCACACCTATGAAACCAATGCCCCAGTTTAATTTCTTTTAAAATGCAAGGCCAGCATTTATTGCCCATCCCTCGTTACCCTTAAAAAGGTGGTGGTGAACCGTCGCCTTGAGTCGCTGCAGTCTGTGTGGTGAAAGTATTTTGTCATAGCGGTTTGGTACAACTGAGTGGCTTGCTTCCCTAAAGGATTTCCTTCCCTGAAGGACATTAGTAAACCAGATGGGTTTTTACAACAATCCGGGAGTTACATGGTCACCATTGCTGATACTATTTTTTTTAAATTCCAGATTCATTTAATTGAATTTAAATTCCCCAGCTGCCGTGGTGGGATTTGAATTCATGGCTCCAGATTATTAGTGCAGGCTTCTGGATTACTGGTAACACAACCACTAAGCTACCACTGTCCTACATTACAACAGTGACTACACTCCAAAAGTACTTCAATGGCTGTAAAGCACTTTGAGACGTTCGGTGGTCGTGTATAAATCTTTCTTTTGGTACCTTTCCCACTGCAAGAAGAGATCAAGTGTTTCGTGGTCACTAGAATTGGATATGTAGTTCAAAAGCAAGAAATTACAGGGCTATGGGGAAAGAGTGGAACTGATTGGGTGTCTCGTTCAAAGGCACGATGGGCCGAATGGCCTCTGTCTGTGCTGTAAGATTCTAAGAATGGCTATGTAACAAAGTGCTTTTGGAGTGCAGCGAATCAATTGTGTGGCGATACTGTGCTACTTAAATGCAAGGTTTTATTTACCTCTGATAATGTTAGTGACTCATCACAACCCAGCTTCAAGATTGGTGGCTTTCAATGCACACTAATACTGCTTTTAACCTGGACCCAGACACTCGGTGTGATTTATGTCCTCCGTCAACATTCTGCACTGCGAAAGTTGTGTTTCAAAGAGGATTCCAGGCTGACACTCCAGTGCAGTGCTGAGGGAGCGCTGCGCTGTCGGAGGTGCAGTCTTTTGGATGAGACGTTAAACTGAGGCTCCGTCTGCCCCCTCAGGTGGATGTAAAACATCCCAGGGCACTTTTCAAAGAAGAGCAGGGGAGTTATCCCCGGTGCCCTGGGCCAATATTGATCTCTTCATCAGGTTATCTGGTCATTATCACATTGCTGTGGGGGCGTGCTGTGTGCAAATTGGCTGCTGCCTTTCCTACATTACAACAGTGACTACACTTCAAAAATATACTTCATTGGCTGTAAAGCGCTTTGGGATGTCCTGAGGCCGTGCAGTGTGCTATATAAATGCAAGTTCTTTTTTATTTGATAAAATGGTTCTCCCTTACTTTCGTAGTTTGGACTGGAGTGGAAGGGCACAGTAATCGGATCAGCACGATTCTTGGGTCAGGAATTCTGTGTCACCAGAGTGAGTGGAAACTAACTCCCTGGAATCGTGCCCTGGTTTTTGGAGTGATACTTGGCTGGAGAGTGTGCCTAATCCGTGCCTGCCTTTGCTACCTCTAGAATTGACTCTTCCAACGCTCTCCAGGCCGGCCTCCCATCTTCCACCCTCCATAAACTGGAGTTCATCCAAAACTCTGCTGCCCCGTATCCTAACTGGCATCGAGTCCCGCTCACCCATTGCCCCCTGTGCTCGCTGCCCCGTGTCCGAACTCGCACCAAGTCCCGCTCACCCCCTGTGCTCGCTGCCCCGTGTCCTAACTCGCACCCAAACCCATCGCCCCCGTGCTCGCTGACCTACATTGGCACCCAGTTCGGCAACGCCTCGATTTTTAAAGTTTTCAAATCCCCTCCATGGCCTCAATCCCTCCCTATCTCTGTAATCTCCTCCAGCCCCGCAACCCCCCGAGATCTCTGCGCTCCTCCAATTCTGCCCTCTTGCGCAATCCACAATTTGAATCATTCCACCATTGGCGGCCGTGCCTTCAGCTGCCTGGGCCCCAAGCTCTGGAATTCCCTCCCTAAACCTCGCCGCCTCTCTACCTCTCTCTCTCCTTCAGAACGCTGCTTGAAACCATCCTTTATCCTAACATCTCCTTCTGTGGCTCGGTGTCAAATTTTGCTTGATAACGCTCCTGAGAAACACCTTGGAACATTTTACTATGTTAAAGGCGCTATATAAATGCAAGTTGTGTTGTTGTGCCCTGACAGTATGATGTTTCATGTTTCTATTCCTCGCAGCAAACCCGTCCCGGAGATTCTAAATGAATATTCCCGCAAAGTGGAGTTCTTGAAAGGGCTTTTGGAGGCTGAGAAACTGGTAGGGGCGATTTGTTTGTCATTTCTTCTTTATATTTTCAGTATTTTCTCCCCTGGGTTTAAAAAAAAAAAAAAAAAATTCTGTCCTGGGATGTGGGCGTCGCTGGCAAGGCTGGCATTTATTGCCCATCCCTAATTGCCCCTTGAGAAGGTGGTGGTGAGCTGCCTTCCTGAACCACTGCAGTCCGTGTGGTGAAGGTGCTCCCACAGTGCTGTTAGGGAGGGAGTTCCAGGATTCTAACCCAGCGACGATGAAGGAATGGTGAGATATTCCTGAGGAGGCTGAGGGGTGACCCTATTGCGGTGTATAAAATTATGAGGGACCTGGATAGGAAGGACCTATTTCCCTTAGAGGAGTGGTCAACAACCAGGGGGCATAGATTGAAAGTAATTGGTAGAAGGATTAGAGGGGATTTAAGGGGAAATTTCTTCAACCAGAGGGTGGTGGGGGTCTGGAACTCACTGCCTGAAAGGGTGGTAGAGGCAGAAACCCTCACCACATTTAAAAAGTACCTGGATGTGCACTTGAAGAGCCATAACCTACAGGGCTACGGACCTAGAGCTGGAAAGTAGGTTTAGGCTGGATAGTTCATTGTCGGTCGGCACGGATACGATGGGCCAAAATAGCCTCCTTCCATGCTGTAAATTTCTATGATTGTATGATTCCCTCCGCTGGGCTGCAGCAAGTAGATGTTTCCCTATTGCCCTGTTTACTCAAAGGAAGAAACATCTACACATACACAGTGTGTGCGAGAGCTGTACAGAATGTTTTACGTCTGGTGCGACAGACCCGGGTTCTTGTTAATCCACTGCAGCGGCACTGGTCTCGTACCCTGGGAGAGGGCCCTCCTGCGTGTTCATCGTCAGAGATCACACTTTACTGGAAGCAGTATTTACGGAGAGGACTAAAAGCGCACAGAGCTGCTGTATGGCAAGTCTGTTCAAGTGGTTCTTAATCCAAAAAACGTCATGGGACGAGGCCCCGTCCGCCCCCTCAGGTGGTCGTAAAAGGTCCCACGGCCACTATTTCAAAGAAGAGTTCTCCCCGGTGCCGTGGCCAATAGATAACGGTGCACTGTACAATTTTGCAATTCCTCACTCCCCTCCCTGGATACTGGGCGTTGGATTCTGTCGATTAATGTTTCACCCTTTGGTTTCCAGCCGAACCCGACAGAGAAGGCTCTGGCCAATCAGTTTTTAGCTCCCGGACGGACTTCCACCACCGGAAAGGAGAGGATATCCGCCACGAAAACCGTCCATCTCCAAACGAAAGCCAGATACACGGGGGAAATGAGGAGCGAGCTACTTGGCACAGTAAGTCCTCAGCTTTAATGTACAAGCGGTTTGATTCAACCATGCTAAAGAAAGAAAGACCTGCGTTCATACAGCATCTTTCACGAGATCACCTCTCATTCTACTAAACTCTGGAGAATATAGGCCAAGTCTACTCAATCTCTCCTCATGGGACAATCCCCCCATCCCAGGAATCAGTCTGGTGAACCTTCGTTGCACTCCCTCAATGGCTAATATATCCTTCCTTGGGTAAGGAGACCAAAACTGTACACAATACTCCAGGTGCAGTCTCATCAGGGCCCAATATAATTGCAGTAAGATATCTTTACTCTTATATTCAAATCCTCTTGTAATAAAGGCCAACATACCATTCTCTTTCTTAATTGCTCACTGTGTTAACTTTCAGTGATTCGTGTACAAGGACAACCAGGTCCCTCTGAGCACCAACATTTCACAATCTCTCATCATTTAAAAAATTACTTTTTTCTCCTTTCCTATCAAAGTGGACAACTTCACATTTCTCCACATTATACTCAAGGGAGTCCAGTGTTGTGGGGAGCGGGCAGGGAAGTGGAGTTGAGGCGAAGATCAGATCAGCCATGATCTTATTGAATGGCGGGCAGGCTCGAAGGGCCGAATGGCCTACTCCTGCTCTTATGTTCTTATGTTTATGTTCCATTTGCCACGTTCTTTCCCACTCACTTAGCCTGTCTGTATCCCCTTGAAGTCTCTTTGCCTCCACCTCACAAGGAGATATACGGCCAATTAAACTTTATTTTGTTCTCTGAAGGCGGTGTCGATGTTTCCTGTTTCTGTTCCTTGCAGAAAATGACTCGACAAAAAAAATTTAAAAATCGCACGTGCCATTCTGAATTTTAATTCTTTTTCCTCGTTGTTTTTCAGCCCCCCGCATCTTCCGATGGTGAGTAAACACCAAGTACTAACGGAGATCCGTGTCTGCCTCTCGATCGGTTGACCCCTTTTTTAATCTCGTTCTGCCCTCAAATCGCTGTCATGAGATTGGCAGCTGAACGCTGGGTACTTTGGGGGGATTTTTTAATTAAAAAAAAAAAATAATGCTGCTTTCATGGTAATCCCGGTTGCCACGGGGATTCGGTAGTGCGGTGGTTATGTTAGTGGACCAGTAATAGAGGGGCCTGGGCAAATAACCCTCCAGAACAAATCGTACAAATGGAAATTTGTGAATTTTAGTTAAGCTTACATAGAAACATAGAAATTTACAGCGCAGAACGAGGCTATTTCGGCCCATGGTGTCCATGCCGGCCGACAAAGAGCCGCACGGCCCTTGGTCAGCAGCCCTAAAGGTTACATTTCATCATCATAGGCAGTCCCTCGGAATCGAGGAAGACTTGCTTCCACTCCTGAAGTGTGTTCTTGTATTGGACTGTTCAGCCACCAGAGAGCCACAGACTCTGTCACAGGTGGGACAGATAGCCGTTGAGGGAAGGGGTGGGTGGGACTGGTTTGCCACACGCTCTTTCCGCTGCTTGCGCTTGGTTTCTGCATGCTCTTGGCGTTGAGACTCGAGGTGCTCAGCGCCCTCTCGGATGCACTTCCTCCACTTAGGACGGTCTTGGGCCAGGGACTCCCAGGTGTCAGTGGGGATGTCGCACTTTATCAGTGAGGCTTTGAGGGTGTCCTTGTATCGTTTCCGCTGCCCATCTTTGGCTCGTTTGCCGTGTACGAGTTCCGAGTAGACCAATGACGGAAAGGCAAAGAGCGCCCAGCCCAAACCAGTCGGCCTCACACAACTGCGACACCCCTTATACTGAAATATTCTACACTCCACCCCAACCGGAGCCATGTGATCTCCTGGGCGAGGCAAAAACCAGACCAAAACCCAGGCCAATTTGGGGAGAAAAAATCTGGGAAAATTTTTCTCCGACCCATCCAGGTGATCGAAACTAGTCCAGAAGATCACCCTGGCCGTATTCTATTCTCTGCAGTACTTACCATTATATCTGCCCCGTCCAACAAAAGGCCAATAAATCCACTCCCAAATACCAGCTCTAGGTCCGTAACCCAGCAGGTTACTGCACTTTAAGTGCCCATCCAACCATCTCTTAAAAGTGGTGAGGGTTTCTGCATCCACCACTGTTCCAGGCAGCGCGTTCCAGATCCCCACAACCCTCTGCGTAAAGAAGCCCTCCCCTCAAATCCCCTCTAAACCTTCCACCAACCACCTTAAAACTGTGCCCCCTCATAATAGACCCTTACTATCCACTATGTCCAGGCCCCTCAATATTTTGTACACCTCAATGTGGTCTCTTCTCAACCTCCTCTGTTCCAATGAGAACAAACCCAGCCTATCCAATCTGTCCTCATAACTAAGATTCTCCATTCCAAGCAGCATCCTAGTAAATCTTCTCTGCACCCTCTCTCGTGCAATCACGTCCTTCCTGTAATACGGCGACCAGAACTGCACGCAGTACTCCAGCTGTGGCCTAACCAAAGTATTATACAATTTAAGCATAACCTCCCTGCTCTTATATTCTATGCCTCGGACAATAAAGGCAAGCATTCCGTATGCCTTCTTAACCACCTTATCCACCTGGCCTGCTTCTTTCAGGGATCTGTGGACAAGCACTCCCAGGTCCCTTTGTTCATCTACACTATTAAGTGGCCTACCGCTTAATGTGTATACCCTTCCCTTATTAGCCCTCCCAAAGTGCATCACCTCACACTTCTCTGAATTAAATTCCATTTGCCACTGCTTTGGCCACCTGACCAGTAGATTGATATCCTCCTGCAGCCCGTGACTTTCCTCTTCATTATCAACCACACGGCCAATTTTAGTGTCGTCTGCAAACTTCTTAATCATACTCCCTATATTCAAATCTAAATCGTTGACATACACTACAAAAAGCAAGGGACCCAGCACAGAGCCCTGCAAAACCCCATTGGAAACATCTTTCCAGTCACAACAACATCCATCAATCATTACCCTTTGCTTCCTACCCTCAAGTCAATTTTGGATCCAACTTGCCACTTTGGCCTGTATCCCATGGGCTTTAACCTTCATGACCAGTCTACCATGTGGGATCTTATCAAAAGCCTTGCTAAAGTCCATATATACTACATCGTACGCGCTACCCTCATCGATCCTCTTGGTTACCTCCTCAAAAAATTCAATCAGGTTATTCAAACACGATCTTCCCTTAACAAATCCGTGCTGACTGTCCCTAATTAATCCTTGCCTTTCCAAATGTAGATTTATCTTGTCTTTCACGATTTTTTTCCAATAATTTTCTCACCACTGAGGTTAGGCTGACAGGCCTGTAATTACTTGACCTATCCTTTTTTTCCCTTCTTAAACAAGGATACTACATCAGCAGTCCTCCAGTCCTCCGGCACCATACCTGGATCCAAAGAGGACTGGAAAATTATGGTCAAGGCCTCCGCTATTTTCTCTTTTACTTCACTCAACAGCCTGGGATGCATTTCATCCGGGCCTGGGGACTTAACTACTTTCAAAGCTGCTAAACCCCTTAATATCTCCTCTCTCACTATATTTATTTCATCCAGAATATCACACTCCTCGATAGCAGTATTTGCATTGCTCCTTTCCTTTGTGAAAACAGATGCAAAGTATTCGTTAAGAGCCCTACCAACATCTTCTGCCTCCACACAAAGATTGCCCTCATGGTCTCTTAATAGACCCTACCCTTTCTTTAGTTACCCTCTTACTCTTAATGTATTTATAGAACATCTTAGGGTTTTCCTTAATTTTACTGGCCAAGAATTTCTCATGCTCTCTCTTAGCATTTCTAATATCCTTTTTAATTTTGCCTCTTAACTTTCTATATTCCTCTAAAGATTTATAGTATTTGGTATATGACATAAGCGTCCCTTTTTTTCTTAATCCTCCCCTGTAAGTCCCTAGACATCCAGGGGGCTCTAGAATTATTTTTCACAACCTGTTTCTTTAAGGGCACATGTTTGGCCTGAGCCTTCCGGATCTCCTCCTTGAATGCCTCCCACTGTTCCGACACTGATTTACCCACAAGTAGCTGTTTCCAGTCCATTATGGCCAAATTACTTCTTAACTTAGCAAAATTAGCTTTTCCCCAATTTGGAACTTTTATTCCAGGCCTATCCTTGTCCTTATCCATAACCAACTTGAATCTGACTGAATTATGGTCACTGGCACCCAAGTGCTCTCCCACTAATACCCCTTCAACCTGCCCAGCTTCATTCCCCAAAACTAAATCCAAGACTGCCCCCTCTCGTGTTGGGCTTGTTACATACTGACTAAAAAAGTTAACTTGAATACATTTCAAGAATTCCGCACCCTCTATACCCTTTACACTAAATTTGTTCCAATCAATATTTGGATAGTTAAAATCCCCTACTATTACTACCCAACGGTTTTTGGACTTCACAGCAATTTGCCGACATATTTGCTCCTCTATCTCCCTCCCACTGTTTGGGGGTCTATAGTACACGCCCAGCAGTGTGATCACCCCTTTCTTACTTTTCAATTTGACCCATGTGGCCTCTATTGATGATCGCTCTAACATATGATCCCTCCTCACCGCTGTAATAGTTTCTTCAATTAGAACCGCAACCCCCCCCCCCTTTTTACCCCCCTCTCTATCTTGTCTAAAAATCCTGTAGCCAGGAATATTGATCTGCCAAACCTGCCCCTCTTTCAGCCATGTTTCTGTAATGGCTATAATGTCATACTCCCAAGTGTCTACCTGTGCTCTTAGCTCATCTGCCTTATTCGCTATACTCCTTGCATTAAAGTATATACCATTCAGCACAGGAAGACCTCCTTGTTTACTATTTACTAAGCCCTGTTTCCTCCGTCTTACAGATTTGCTTTCTGGATTCTTGCTATCCAATTTCTGCTTTACTTCCTTCCCTTTTGAATTTGTTCTCGGGTTCCCATCCCCCTGCCAAGCTAGTTTAAACTCTCCACAACAGCACTAGCAAAACACTTACAAAATACATTTTTTAAACTGAATTTAAAAAAATGCTGCTCTGAGCTAAAGTGACCATGAAATTGTCATACAAACCCAACTGGTTCATTAATGTCCTTATTCGGGAAGGAAACATGCACTCCTTGCCCATGTTCCCAGTAATTTTTATTTTGGGTTTTGCGGCCCACTCAAAAGTCTGCGCATGCGCATTTTTTTTCAATTTAAAAGCTGCCTGCGCAGCTTAAAGGGAACATTGGTTCCGACCCGGTCTGGGCCTATACATGACTCCAGTCCCACACCAACGTGTGTTGTATGCTAAACTTACCTCGGAAGTGGCCACTGCCTTGTATAAGGGCAACTAGAGATGCCCAATAAATGCCCACGGACTGAGAATTAATTTTTTAATGAAAAAAATCCTCCTCGTGTGTTGGCGATTGAGTGTTGTCCATTTGAAATCCACAGACTCACCTGTGTCTATCCACCTCAGTAGCTAATTTATTCTGTGGGAGGAGTGGGGATGGAGCATAATGGGGGAGGGGTGATTGGCATACCAGTGATCGTATGGCGATCTGATCACAGGGTACAGGAGCATAGAGGTTATGTTACTGGACCTGTCTTCCAGAGGCCTGGACGAATGATCCAGAGACCCAAGTTCAAATCCCACCACGGCAGCTGGGGAATATAACCAGTTAATTAAATAAATCTGGATTAAAGGCTAGTATCAGTAATGGTGACCATGATTAGCGTAAAAACCCATCTGGTTCACTAATGTCCTTTTAGGGAAGGAAATCTGCCGTCCTTACCCGGTCTGGCCGATATGTGACTCCAGACCCATGTAGTTGATTCTCAACAGCCCACTGAAATGGCCTAGCAAGCCATTCGGGATGGTCAATAAATGCTGGCCTTGCCAGTGACACCCACATCCCAGGAACAATTTTTTTAAAATGATAGAATGAGGGGAAGCAGCAGACATGCTCTTAGTGGGGACCCCCTTTCTTGCGTCGTTCCTCACAGTGTGAGTTAATTGCGAGCAATCTTACCTGTAAGCTGTGCGTTCGCGTAGCGTATAGGGGTCCCGCGCAGCCCATTCAAAATTCCAGCATGCGCGGGCCAAATAATTGCGAGGGTTGTGTTTATATGGCGCCTTATCGAAGCATCTCAAATCATTGCGAAAGTGCTTCGTGCTGCAATGAATTACTTTGCAGCACAGTCACTGTAAGGTCGGCAAGCACAGCAGCCATTTTAAACACAGCAAGATCCCACTCATGGTATTGGGATGAATGACCGATTCATTTTTTTTTGCTCGCTATTGGTCGAGGGAGGAATGTTAGCTCGGCCACCGGGAGAGTTCCTGCTCTCGGTCTGACCTGAAAGGTGGCATCCTCAACAGTGCTGCACTCCCTCAGTGCTGCCAGCTCAGTGTGTGTGGTCACGTTGTGCGGTGCAGCTTGAGCCCACAGCCCTCTGACCCAGGGAAGGCACGCTACCGACGAATTAATGAGACCGATCAAAAAATAATTGTCAGTTTGGTTCCAATCTCCCCGCAAAGCCCGATGATTATCCCTTCAATCCCCACGCCCCAGATCGATCATATAATGTAGGGAGTACTGAGGGAATGCTGCATTGCTTCTGGAGATGAGATGTTCAAGCAATGATCCTACATTGCTATCTGATTGCACGCATCATAACCACTGCTCCCGTTTATTCAGACAGCAGGAGTTGGTAATGATTCTGTTACCAGTTACACCTCCCACCTCCTCTTGTCCCCTCACCACCCCCTTTTCCCTCGCACCATCATCCCTTTTGCCATTTAATCTCTCCTGCCTTCCACCCTATCCCAGACCTTCCCCTTTATTCATTCCTTCCCCTTCCCCTTTCCCTCCCTCTAATTGTTTTAAAAACTGTTAAGTCTCTTAACGTTTCCAGTTCAAACAAAGGGTCACTGACCTGAAACATTAACTCAGTTTCTCTCTCCTCAGATGCTGCCCGACCTGCTGAGTATTTCCAGCATTTTCTGTCTTTATTTGCTGTTTGCCTTGTTCAGCGCTAACTCACTCGACCAACACCAACAAAAATAGATTAATCGATCATTTGTCTCGTTGCATTTTTGGGGGAACTTGTGGTGCAAGACATCAGAATTAGGAGCAGGAGTAGGCCATACACTCCCTCGAGCCTGCTCCGTCATTCAATAAGATTATGGCTGATAATCCACTTCAAATCCACTTCCCTACCCGACCTCCATATCTCTTGATTTCCCTAGAGTCAAAAATCTATCGATCTCTGTCTTGAATATACTCAACGACTGAGCCTCCACAGCCCTCTGGGGCAGAGAATTCCAAAGATTCACCACCCTCTGGGTGAAGAAATTCCTCCTAATCTCAGTCTTAAATGGCCGACCCCTTAACCTGAGACTATGACCCCTGGTTCTAGACTCTCCGGCCCGGGGGAAACAACCTCTCAGCATCTACCTGGTCAAAATGACTGGTGCATTATTTTTTTCCACACCAAAGCAATTCACTGCATATGAAGCACTTTCAGACATTTCTCAGCTTGTTAAGATGATCCCAAAATGCAAATAATTACTATTGATGAACACTTGATTCTATTTTCCTTTTTAAGGCCTGAATGAGGGCTACTAATAAAATAACTTGTTATTTTACATGAGGAAATTCATCAATCAGCAGGCAAGGTGGATTTAAAAAAAAATGAATCTTTGTTTTAATTGCTTTTTTAGGTTCTGGGACTGAATTGAGAAATCGAAGGTGAGTAGGTTTTTTTATATATAGGTTATGGACAATAGTAAACTTATCAGTCATGATGTGTCCTGGTTTCCCACACACAGACAATCCCTGACTGGGTATTTAAGAATATAAGAAATAGGAGTTGGCCATTTGGCCCCTCGAGCCTGCTCCGACATTCAGTAAGATCATGGCTGATCTGATCTTGGCCTCAACTCCACTTCCCTGCCAGTTCCCCATAACCCTTGACTCCCCTGTAGTTCAAAAATCTGTCTATCCCCGCCTTGAATATATTCAATGACCCAGCCTCCACAGCTCTCTGGGGTAGAGAATTCCAAAAATTCATGACCCACTGAGTGAATAAATTCCTCCTCATCTCCATCTTAAATGGGCAACCCCTTACTCTGACACTAAGCATGAAATGTGATCCCTGGGCCCACCAGTGCTTCTGATAGTGGGCTGTCTCTGGCCAGTGCAACTATTCCTCCTCCTTTACTTTCTCCACCGTATCTGAGCTGAGCTTCCCATCCCATAAGCCCCTCCATCACCAAGAGCGCCTAACTCCATCTCTGCCCATCTCCGCCCCTACCTCAGCCCATCTGCTGCTGAAATCCTCATCTATTGACCTAACACAGGTCTTTAAAACGATGAAAGGTTTTGATAGGGTGGATACGGAGAGAATGTTTCAACTTGTGGGGAAGAGCATAACTAGAGGCCATCGATATAAGATAGTCACCAAGAAATCCAATGGGGAATTCAAAGAAACCTCTTTACCCAGAGAGCGGTGAGAATGTGGAACTCACTACCACAGGGAATGGTTGAGACGAATAGTACAGATACATTTAAGGGGAGGCTAGATAAGCACATGAGGGAGAAGGGAGTAATGCTGATAGATTTAGATGAGGAGAGGTGGGAGGAGTCTCGAGTGGAGCATAAATGTCAGCATAGACTGGTTGGGCCGAATGGCCTGTTTCTGTGAGATATAGCCGATGTAATGTAATCCTATGTCTTTGCTACCTCCAGGTGCAGCTATTCTGATACTCCCCTGTCCGGCCTCCTTTCGTAAACTTGAGCTCATCCAAAACTCCGCTGCCTGTGTCCTAACTCTCACCGAATCCCATCCACTCCCTGTGCTCGCTGACCCACATTGGCTCCCGGTCCAGCAACGCCTCGGTTTTAAAATTGTCACCCTTGAGTTCAGATCTCTCCACGGCCTCACCCCCTCCCTAGCTCTGTGACCATCTCCAGCCCCACAACCCTTCGAGATATCGGCGCTCCTCAAATTCTGGTCTCTTGTGCGTTTCTGACTTTTATCGCTCCACCATTGGCGGCCATGCCTTCAGCTGCCGGGGACCTAAGCTCCGGAATTTCCTCTCCATCTTTCTTTCTCTCTCTCTCTCCCCCCCTCTCTCTCTCTCCCCCTCTCTCTCTCTCCCCCTCTCTCTCTCTCTCCCCCTCTCTCTCTCTCTCCCTCTCCCCCTCTCTCTCTCTCTCTCTCTCTCTCTCTCTCTCTCCCCCTCTCTCTCTCTCTCCCCACCTCTCTCTCTCCCCACCTCTCTCTCTCTCCACCTCTCTCTCTCTCCACCTCTTCTCTTTCTCTTTGACCAAACTTTCGGTCACCTGTTCTTCTATTTTACATAGAAACATAGAAAATAGGTGCAGGAGTAGGTCATTCGGCCCTTCAAGCCTGCACCACCATTCAACATGATCATGGCTGATCATGCAACTTCAGTACCCCATTCCTGATTTCTCTCCATACGCCTTGATCCCTTTAGCTGTAAGGGCCACATCTAACTCCCTCTTGAATATATCCAACAAACTGGCCTCAACAACTCTCTGTGGTAGAGAATTCCACATGCCCACCACTCTCTGGGTGAAAAAGTTTCTCCTCATCTCGGTCCTAAATGGCTTACCCCTTATCCTTAGACTGTGACCCCTGGTTCTGGACTTCCCCAACATCGAGAACATTCTTCCTGCATCTAACCTGTCCAATCCCGTCAGAATTTTACATGTTTCTCTGAGATCCCCTCTCATTCTTCTAAATTCCAGTGAATATAAGCCTAGTCGATCCAGTCTTTTGTTACATGGCTCGGTGACGAATTTTGTTTGATAACGAACCTGCGAAGTGCTTTGGGATGTCTTACTACGTTAAGGGCGCTATATAAATGAAAGTTGTTGTTGTAACCTCCCCACCCACCTCGTTTATCCACGGAAGCTTTGCTCAGCACTGACACTGATGCTCTGGTTTACAATGAGATGCGTTGGAAGGTTGGGGACGATCCAATCAGCAGATGTCTGTCTGGTGCTGTCTGCCAGTAATGTGTCCCTTGATGTAGATAATTAATGCAGAAAGATGCAAGTTTATGGAGCTATAATTTGCAGCCATTCACCAGGGAGTGTGTGCGGCCAATGTGCATTAAATAACACTGTGCAATATTACTGCAGGGAGATGTATTACATTCAAATTAAGTGTCTTTGTCTGCAGTTTTAATGGTGGGAATGACCTGTTAGTTGCCCCATTAAAATAGCAGACACAGGAATTTCACGTGACTGTTAAGTGTTTGAATTTTCACTGTACAATATTAGTGTTTAGCCGTGGCTCAGTGGGTAGCACTCTTACCCAGCCGGAAGGTTGTGGGTTCAAGTCCCACTCCAGAGACTTGAGCACAAAAATCCAGGCTGACACTCCAGCAGGCTGACACTCCAGTGCAGTGCTGAGGGAGTGCTGCACTGTCAGAGGTGCTGTCTTTCGGATGAGACGTTAAACCGAGGCCCCGTGTGCTCTCTCGGGTGGGCGTAAAAGATTTCGAAGAAGAGCAGGGGCGTTCTCCCCAGTGTCCTGGGGCCAATATTTATCCCTCAATCAACATCACTAAAAAAACAGATTATCGGGTCAGCGTCTCGTTGCTGCCTGTGGAAGCTGGCTGTGTGCAAATTGACTGCCGCGTTTCTTGCATTCCAACAGCGACTACACTTCAAAAAATACGTTATTGGCTGTAAAGCGCTTTGGGACGTGAAAGACGCTAGAGAAATGCAAGTTCTTCCTCCGTGTACAATCCGTGTGTCGCAGTTATCACAGATTATCTGGGATTAGACTGACTACATTTCTATTGTGATGCTCTACCTCACATACACACACGCGTTGTTTGTTCCTTTTTAAATAAAACAAATTTTGTCCCCTCCCTCCCCATCTTTTGCAGCAGACTGGCGGATGAGAACCAATCTGCCACTGAGCTGGACGCAGTTCTCCACCGTCACCACAACATGCAGGAGCGTCTCGCCGAGGAGATGCTGAGCCTGGCCCGGAACCTGAAGAACAGCACGCTGGCAGCACAGAACGTCATCAAACAGGACAACCAGGTAAGGGGGGGCGCCCCCTGGGGGGCACAGCGGTGACACCGTGCGAGGCCCCACACCGCAACAGAGCTTCCTCCGATGGGGCGGTACCGGGTCGGAGATCGCCGGTTCAATCCCCGCCCCCTGCTGAGATGTTACAAAAAGTTTTGAGCGAGTAAATAGTTCAAAGATTGGTTCCACTGGTTAACATAGAAAAGGGGTGCAGGAGCAGGCCATGCGGCCCTTCGAGCCTGCACCACCATTCAATATGATCACGGCTGATCATGCAACCTCAGTACCCCACCCCTGCCTACCCTCCATACCCCCTGGATATTTAGCCGTAAGGGCCACATCTAACTACCTTTTGAATTTATCTCACGAACTGGCCTCAATAACTTTCTGTGGTAGAAAATTTCACAGGTTCAAAATTCTCTGAGTGAAGAAGTTTCTCCTCGGTCCTAAATGACTTACCCCTTATCCTTCGACTGTGACCCCTGGTTCTGGACTTTCCCAACATCGGGAATATTCTTCCTGCATCTAACCTGTCCAATCCCGTCAGAATTTTCTATGTTTCTAAGAGATCCCCTCTCATTCTTCTGAATTCCAGTGAATATAAGCCTAGTCGATCCAGTCTGTCTTCATATGTCAGTCCTGCCATCCCGGGAATCAGTCTGGTGAACCTTCGCTGCACTCCCTCAATAGCAAGAATGTCCTTCCTCAGATTAGGAGACCAAAACTGTACACAATACTCCAGCTGTGGCCTCACCAGGGCCCTGTACAACTGTAGCAACACCTCCCTGCTCCTATACTCAAATCCTCTCGCTATGAAGGCCAACATGCCATTTGCCTTCTGCACCGCCTGCTGTACCTGTTGATTGGTGAATCGGTAGCAAGGGGGGCTGATTAAGGATAACCCGTAGAGGGATGAATGGGGGAAATTAGAAGAAATGATTTCACACAGTGGATCGTGGAATGTTTTAACACCGGGGCTGTTGAGGCAGAAGCAGTAACGTCATTTTAAAGGGACACGAGATAAGGGGAAAAGACAGGAAAATGGGATCAGAGCAGATGGTGCCAGTTTGAAGAGCCACCTTCTGTGATTTGCCGGAAGTTATTTTAAATATTCTAGTTGGATAGAAACATTTTAAAAAGCTAGTGATTATCCAATGTAGTATTGTGCACATATGATCAAATACTAAGCGGGTGTTGAATGACTTTCTCCCATCCACCCCCAACACATGTTACTTTGTGGGGGGGTGGGACTTTGCTTTACTTTAGTTATACAGGTTGAACCTCTGTTATCCGGTACTCTGTTATCCGGCAACCTCCCTTATCCGGCATCATTCCCAGGCCCAGGGCGGGGGGGGGGGGGAGGGGACTGCATGCGCATGCGCAGAACTCGCATGCTCACTGTTCACTTTCTGAGCATGAGAGCAGGGGCGACACCGGCGGAGCAGCGACGCTCCCACTGCTGCAAGCAGAGACTTCCTCTCCACGTTGCGCAGAGGAAGCGGGGGAGAGAGAGAGGGAGGAAACGGGCAGAAGAAACTGCACCCTGGAAACAGATAATGGAGCCAGAGCGTGGCGGAGGCAGTCAGGGGCACCGAGCGCTGTCATCAGGGCCGGGTAAGTCGAGGGTTGGCGTGAACTCCCATCGTCCGGAAAATCCTCTTATCCGGCACAGGCCAGGTTCCGAGGGTGCCGGTTAAGAGAGGTTCAACCTGTATTGTAATTCTCTTGAAACGAGAAGGCTGAGGGGGGCCCTGATAGTGGCACTTAAAGTTAGGAAAGGTTTTGATAGAGTGGACACCGAGAGAATGTTTCCGCTTGTGGGGAGCAGCATAACCAGAGGCTGATGGGGGAATAAAGTATTATGGGGAGCGGGCGGGGAAGTGGAGCTGAGCCCAGGATCAGATCAGCCATGATCGTATTAAATGGCGGAGCAGGCTCGAGGGGCATTCAGGAGAAACTTCTTTACCCAGAGAATGGTGAGAATGTGGAACTCACTGCCACAGGGAGTGGTTGAGGCGAATAGTATCGATGCATTTAGGGCGAAGCTAAATAAGCATATATTGGAGAAGGGAATAGAGGGTTATGCTGATAGTTAGCTGAGGAAGGACAGGAGGAGGCTCGAGTGGAGCATAAACACCGGCATGGACTGTGGTTGGGCTGGTTGATGATAAAACTGAGCTAAATTACAGTCGCTAAACAAATTTTCACCACAAATGAATCCTCTGCAGTTTGTACCCATTGTGTTGCAGCCTGTTGCCTCCCTTTTAATATTTTAATTCTCTTGGTTCCCCCCCCCCCACCCCCACTCCCTCCCAGGCTTGGCTGTTGAGTCTGTGACTTGAACGGAAGCCTCTTAAGACATGCACTATCTAACCTCCGAGCATAGCTCCCCTGGTGACTCGCTTTGTCATTGCACTGTCACATGGATCGGTGAACAGGGGTTCAATCCCGTGCGCTGAGTTAGTCTCGGATTGGCAGACTGGGATGGGGGGGGGGGGGAGGAGGCGGGAGGGAACTACAGTTGTCCTTTTGCACTCCTGGATTCGGGAAGTGAAATTTCATCGACCAGATTTGCCAGGGGACGGTGTGAGGGTACAATCAGGCTTGGCCGTGAGGCCTCTCCCAGTTGAACAGCCCGCCGATATTCATTGCTGGACGGACAAGCTGCCGTAAAGGGTGGCCGGTAGTCATGGCGCTGATCCCCAGCGGGAGTTAACATCTTCAGGGGAGGACGAGGTGAAGACCAATGCTCCCGCTAAAAGTTCATTGTTGAGCCTGGCCAGTTTTTTCAATGTATGGTACCTTTTTTAAAAAAAAAAAAAATTTAACACAGTATTTGAGAGCTTGTGAGCAGCCTGCGCGATGCCGTCACAATTACTGTGCGCGAGACTGCTAACGCGTGAGCGCGCGAGATTGACCCCCCGTGCGTGTCGTTTGTGTGCAGACGCTGACGCAGTCACTGCGGGTGGCGGATCAGAACTTCGAGAAGCTGAAGGTGGAGTCGGAGCGGCTGGAGCAGCACACCAAGAAGTCCGTCAACTGGCTGCTGTGGCTGATGCTGGTGGTGGTCTGCTTCACCTTCATCAGCATGATCCTCTTCATCCGCATCTTCCCCAAGCTGAGGTGACCGGGAGAGACGCTGTCTCCGCCCCCCTCCCCCGGACCGCACCACGTGGTTGGGGGGGGGGGGGGGGGCGGAGGGTGTGTGGTGCGGGGGGGTCGAACTGCATTCAGTCCACGGAAGCCCCTCTTTCACCCCTCTCCTCCTGGCTGGATTGAAGAAGACCCGTGAACTCTAGCGTCACCGCTGCTGGGCTTGAGTGGAGTTGGGGAGGAATCCCAGGCAGCAAGTGCCGCGTGATCTCCCCCCGGAAACCCGCAGGACATCGGTCCCGCGCGGCAAGAGAAGGATTTAGACCCAAAGATTAACCAGTAATTTAAACGTGCCGACATTTATTCCCAAACCGCTTAATATCCCCCTTGCCCTTGCTCAATATATTCAATGACGGACCTTGTTACATTTGTGCTCTCAGCTTTCACTGATTATTTTCCAACGTTACTAAAACATTTTTGAATCGGCCGCTGAAATCCGTGTAGCGTGTAATCGAGCAGACGTGTTTGGTTCGAAGGTCTTGCGTTGTGATTCTACGATACCTGGCCTTTATATAGCGCCTTTAACATAGTAAAACGTCCCAAGGTGCTTCCTTCACAGGAGCGTTATCAAACCGGGTTTGACACTGAGCCACATAAGGAGATATGAGGTCAGGGGACCAAAAGCTTGGTTAAAGAGGTGGGTTTTAAGGAGCGTCTTGAAAGAGGCGAGAGAGGCTTAGAGAGGGAGTTCCAGAGCTTGGGGCCCGAGGAGGCCTAAGGTACGAGCGCCCAAGGGTGGGGCAAAGAAAATCGGGGATGCTCAAAAACTGGAGGAGCGCAGCGATCTCGGAGGGCTGTGGGGCTGTGGGGCTGGAGGAGGTTACAGAGCTAGGGAGGGGTGAGGCCCATGGAGGGATTTGAATACAAGGATGGAAATTTTAAAATCAGATTATGAACCCTGGCTTTGTAGCCTATCGACGGGGAGTGAGGGTTACCGAGCACTGACCGAATCCTGAGCCGTGCACACCAGCACGCCGCAAGGTTCTAAATCTGGTCGGCACGCAGTTGGTTGCTAGGTAGCTACAATTGGCGCAACCCCATCAGGGAGAGGGAAAAATCGGCCAGGATCCTTGCTCCTGATCAACCTTCAGTGCCCCCTGCTGGATAGTACGTGCGTGCGTGTTGGCTGAGGGCAGGGACAGGGTTTGGCTGTGATGCCCCCCACAGTTGAATAGCCTAATGACACTCTGTGTTGAGGATGGCCACTCCGCTGCATCACGGGAGTTGCTGCGAGCCATGATACTGAACCCCAGCGTCAGGCAGAACCTTCCGGGAAAAGGGAGGAGAAATCGTCAGAAGAAAAAACGTTAACTATTGCGGATGAAAAGTTATAAGAACCGTTCGAATCACTTTAACTGTTTTCTGAATTTCCGATTCGCCTTGTGTGAGATACTGCAGCAGTCTGTAAATTCCATCGGGATATTGCTGTGGTCTCACTCTCTGTCTGAACTTTAAAAAAAACAAATCTCCAGAATATTGCCTGTAACCCTTGCTCATCCCACACTGTGCAGTCAGGCGATGTCACGGTGCTGATCTGTGCTGAAAGCGATGTGTGTAAATATACTCTTGGGAAAGAGCGACCACGTTTGTTAATTAAACCTAATTGTGTGAACGCCGGCAGTAACCAGCATGTTTTCTTTCGGCAGTTTGTAACCATTTTGCTTCCGCTCTGCATCAAACGTCTCCCATCTCCTGGCTGCATGTTGGGAAGACGCAGTATTGAGTGTGGGAGGATGGGTAATCTTCAGGATCTAGAAAGAAAAAGAAAGACTTGCATTTATATAGTGCCTTTCACAACCTCCAGACGTCCCACAGCGCTTTACAACCAATGAAGCACGTTTTGGAGTATAGTCACTTGTAATGTAGGAAAGGCGGCAGCCAATTTGCGCACAGCAAGCTCCCAAAAAAGGCACTCACGGCCAACTAATGTGTTTTAGCGATGCTGATTGAGGGATAAATATTGGCTAGCACACACCGGGGAGAACTCCCCTGCTGTTCTTCGAAATAGTGGCCATGGGATCCTTTACATCCACCCGAGAGAGCAGACAAGCCTTGGTTTAGCATCTCATCTGAAAGAGGGCTCCTCCGACAGTACATCTGAGGTCCTCTGAAATAGCATTGCAAGCCACTCAGTTGAACCAAAGAACAGCGCTTCAAGAACGGCAGTTCACCACCATCTTCTTGAGGGCAATTAGGGAATGGGCAATAAATGCCGGCCTTGCCAGCGACACCCACATCACATGAATAAATAAAAAACATTGTGGTTTTTGGCTGCAGTGCTGTCAACCCGCCACCAGGTGTCAGCGGTTAGCCGACTGGTTGATGCACCAGTGACATCTAGGGGTGAAGATTAGTTTGATTAGCATCAGAAAATCCTGGAGGGAAACAGTTCATCATTTATTTTTTCTCTTTGTGCGCCCAGAGAAATTTCTGTTTCAAAATTTATCACAGCCCTTTTTATTTTAAATGAATTTCCGCCAGTTTGGTTGCACTTTGGGAGCAATTTATTCTGAATGAGCTGTACCAAAAACTTCAGCGGGAGCACATCGGTAAACGTCTTATTGGCTGCATCGCTCTCCCAACTAGGGAGGGCGACATGAAATGGAAGGCACTGAAGAAGAATTGGAGCGCGGTTTGCCACTTGCCAACCCTCCAGGATTGGCCTTGGAGTCTCCAGGAATTGGAAGATTAATCTCTGGGACACTCCTGGGAGCAACACCCAGCAGAAAAATCAGGGACGTTAAAAAAAACACTTTTTTTTTTACAAGTTTCGTTTATTATTTGTGACAAGTGCTGTTTTTATAGGGACAGGGGGAGGCTATTTAGTCCCTCGAGCCTATTCTGCCATTACAGAAAGTAAGACTTGCATTTATATAGCGCCTTTCACACTCAACGGACGTCGCAAAGCGCTTTACAGCCAATGAAGCACTTTTGGAGTGTAATCACTGTTGCAATGCAGGAAACGCGGCAGCCAATTTTCGCACAGCAAGCTCCCACAAACAACAATGTGATAGTGACCAGATAATCTGTTGTTTGAGGGATAAATATTGGCCCAGGACTTCGGTTCAGCACAGAGGGAGGCCATTCTGCCCATCGAGTTTACGCCCGCTCATTCCCCATATCCCTGCATTTTTTTTCTCCTTCAAGTGTTTATCCAGTTTCCTTTTTGAAGGCTACTATTGAATCTGTATCCACCACCCTATTGGGAATTGCATTCCAAATCCTAACCACTGTTAGGTAAATATACGCAAGTGAAGTATATCGTCATCATCATAGGCAGTCCCTCGAAGCGAGGATGACTTGTTCCACGCCAAAAAGGGATGAGTTCACAGGAGTTTCAATGAATGATCTAATATTCCAGGTCCCGAACTACATCTTGAAGGGTGGAAGATGCCTGTGCATGGATCTTTTTTAATGTGGGGTGGCCGTTGCTCACCAGCCACCACACGGGGCTTGACAGAGCTAGGTCTTGGTCCAGTGGCAAGGATTAACCAAGACGACTGGAGACCAGCTCTGCTGCACGGACCCAGTGCGCGCGCATATCGCAGTGTGGGCTGGCCTGTGCTGACCCTGTATTGTAAGGTGTTTTCTACTAAAAGTAGCGCGTGTGGCTAAAACAGTGTCACCGTAGCCTCACCTGTGGCTAGTATTGAACGTGCAGAATATTGGCTTGTAATACCATAGATGACCATAGGATGGCGACACAGGTTCAAGTCTGCGGGACATTGCACTGGTTCCCGTCGCTTGTTGTGTCCGCCTCATTAACTGTGCTGCTTTCCTTTCCTAGTTTGTTACAGCAAACGTTTGCTAATGTTCCCAATTGGGACCGTTTAAAAAGGCAAAGCTTGCACGTGATTCATGACAAATTAGCTGCAAAATGGGTTGAATCCTACAGTGCAGGAGGAAGCCATTCGGCCCATCGTGCATGCACCAGCTCTTTGGGAGAGCGATCCAATTAGTCCCACTCCCCCTGCTCTTTCCCCAAAGCCTTGTGAATTTTTCCTCGTCAAGTATTTATCCAATTCCCTTTTGAATCTGCTCCCACCACCCTTTCAGGCAGCGCATTCCAGGTCACACCAACTCACTGTGTCAAATTTTTTGTTTCCTCATCTCTCCCTCTGGTTCTTTTGCCAATCGCCGTAAATCTGTGCCCTCTGGTTACCCACCCTTCTTCCACTGGGGACTGTTTCTCCCTATTTCCTCTATCTATACCCTTCATAATTTTGAACCCCTCTGTTAAATCTCTCCTTAACCTCATCTGGATAATAACCCCAGCTTCTCGAGTCTCTCCACAAAACTGAAGTCCCTCATCTCTGGTACCATCCAGTAAATCTCTGAAAGTTGGTTTGAGAGCAGAAAGTAGAGTATGATTGGACAAGGCTCTCTCTCTTGCTGTTTCTGTCCCACTCTTTAAATCGCGCTCTCCTTTATTTCTCTCATTCATTCCGTGTGCCTCTCAAAGGTTACCCGTTTTCTGAATTTGTTAGCTTTTACCTATTTCGAAGGCCACTCCATACAGCCAGATGATCACGGTCAGTGATACAGCCTTTCGTCAGAAGGTTATGGATTCAAGTCCCACTACAGAGTAGATAGAGAAACTGTTCCCATTGGTGGACGGGTCGGGAACCAGAAGACACAGATTTAGGTGTTTGGCAAAAAAAATCAAAGGCCAACACGAGGAAATAAAATTGACACCGAGTGGTTAGGATCTGGAATGCGCTGCCTGAGAGGGTGGTGGAGGCAGACTCAATCGTAGCTTTTAAAAGGGGATTGAATAAGTAGCTGAAAGAAAAACTTGCAGGGCTACAGGGAAAGGGTGGGGGAGTGGGACTCACTGAGGTGCTCTTACAGAGAGCCGGCACGGGCTCGAATGGTCTCCTTCTGTGCTGTAACCATTCTATGATAGAGACTTGAGCATAAAAATCCAAGCAGTGCTGCACTGTCGGAGGTGCCATCTTTCGGTTGAGACATTAAACTGACGTCTGCTCTCTCAGGTGGATGTTCGAAGAAGAGCAGGGGAGTTATTCCTGTTGTCCCTCAATCAACGTCCCTAAAACATGATCTGGTCGTTATAATATTGCTCTTTGTGGGAGCTTGCTGTGCGCAAATTGGCTGCTGCATTTTCCACATTACAGCAGTGACTACACTTCAAAAAGTACTTCATTGGCTGTAAAACACTTGGGACCTCCAGTGATCGAGGAAGATGCTATATAAATGCAAGTCTTTATTTTCTTTCTATACACTGACTGAGGCAAACATCCTGGAATCAGTTTGTTTTTACAGTACAGATTGCAGGTACAAATGATTACAACTAACGGTGGGTGATCTGTGTCGATGGCTATCTGTCCCAGAGCTGTGGTGGCAGGTTTGGGTGAGCGAGAATCCCACCATTAGGGGTCTGTCTGCTGAGGGATGTACTTGTATTCCGAGCTGGATGGGTTTTACGTTGATGACTTTACGGGTCGGCACCGAAGCCCTGCCCGGGACTGATGTTCAGGAAAACCGATAGCCAATGTTTTTATAAAAGTGTTCAAAGAAAATGGAAAAAAAAAATTATTTCTAAGTGTCTGTATGATTTTTCTCCCTGAATTACTCGTTGCAGTGTCCCCGAGATTAATCTTTAATTCCATGGGATGAGGTGGAGAAAGCTATTTGACTGGGTGGGTCGGGAGATCATGTGATGAAAACAACAACAACTTATATTTCTAGAGCACCTTTAATGTAGTAAAACGCCCCGAGGTGCTTCACAGGAGCGATTATCAAACAAAATTGGACACCGAGCCACACATTGGGACAGATGACCTAAAGCTTGGTCAAAAAGGTCGGTTTTAAGGAGTGCCTTAAAGGAGAGAGAGGCGGAGAGGTTTAGGGAGAGAATTTCAGAGCTTGGGGCCCAGATAGCTGAAGGTACGGCCACCAATGGTGGAGCGATTCAAATCGGGGATGAAAAGTTGAGGAAGGTTATTGTCGAAGTGATTGAAAGATTGGCTGGGTGAGTTTGAGTGGTAAATGCGTTGCTGTGTGAGAAATGTTATTTTTAAGGGTATTGAGTGGGGTGATTGAGGAACTACCTAACAGCACTGTGGGAGTACCGTCACCACACGGACATCCAGCGGTTCAGGAAGAAGGTCCATCATCACCTCGAGAGCAATTAGGGACAGGCAATAAAGGCCGGCCTTTCCAGTGACGCCCACATCTCGGCAATGAATAAAAAACAAAAAACTGTCATGGTGGCGCACCTCAGACTTTTTTGGGTGGAATTTGATTGGGGAGAAATACTTTGTGTAATATGCTTAGCCAATCAGAAAAGACTAACTGAGAGAGTGAACCAGAAGAAAACTGGCCCAATGTAGACAACAGACACAAGAAATTCTATTTTTTTTTTATGATGAGGGACTTCAGTTAGGTTGAGAGACGAGAGAAGCTGGGGCTGTTCTCCTAGAGCAGAGACGGTTAAAGGAAGATTTAATAGAGGTATTCAAAATTATGTGTGGTTTTGATAGAGAAACAGTTTCCAGTGGCAGGAGGGTTGGTAACCAGAGGACACAGATTTATTTGCCATAGAGGGAGTGCAACGAAGGTTCACCAGACTGATTCCTGGGATGGGGGGATTGTCCTATGAGGAGAGATTGAGTAGATGAGGCCTATACTCTCTAGAGGTTAGAAGAATGAGAGGTGATCTCATTGAAACATACAAAATTTTTACAGGGCTAGACAGAGTAGATGCAGGGAGGATGTTTCCCTTGGCGAAGGTCACAGTCTCAGAATAAGGGGTCGGCCATTTGGGAATGAGTTGAGTAATGTTTTCACTCAGAGGGTTGTGAATCTTTGGAATTCTCTACCCCAGAGGGCTGTGGAGGCTTAGTCTTTGAATACATTCAAGACAGAGATCGATAGATTTTTGGATATTTAGGGAATCAAGGGATATGGGGACAGTGCAGGAAAGTGGAGTTGAGGTAGAAGATCAGCCATGATCTTATTGAATGGCGGAGCAGGCTCGAGGGGCCGAATGGCCTAGTCCTGCTCCTAATTATTATGTTCTTCAGGTAATTAACAAAAAAAAACAGGAGAGACAGGGAGAATCTTTTTTACACAGCGAGTTGTGATCTGGAACGCACTGCCTGAAAGGGTGGTGGAAGCAGATTCAATAGCAACTTTCCAAAGGGAATTGGATAAATACTTAGAGGAGAAAATTGCAGAGCTATGGGGGGGAGTGGGACTAATTGGAAAGCTCTTTCAAAGAGCTGGCACAGGCACGATGGGCCGAATGGACTCCTGTGCTGGGTGATTCTACCATTCTATAAATGTACTTCTAATATCAGACTGGCTGAAGGAAAACCAATTCTGTGGTTCGAAGGTTTGTGAAGGGAGGGCTGATTGGGAAACGGAAGAAATTTCCCAATCCTTTATCTTCTTGGAATTTTCCCCAGCATTTGGTATTTTAGCCTCCCTCAGGAGATGACCTAAACCAACGATACTCCGCAACAGTACAGACTGTACAAAGTCAGTCGGCAGGCGTACGTTTCAGGGGCCATTCAGCTTCCTCTTGTTCCCTATTCTCTGATGTTCCTCCTGCACCACTTGTAACCTCCCTGAGTGAGGCACCAAACCTATTGCCAATTAGTGCTAAATTATCGGCTGTTTTACACAAACCCATATTTCGCTTTTGTAATGTATTTTGCTTCATGGGTTCTTTGCTTAAGAATTCATAACAACACATTGCTATTAAGAACGAGTTGGGTTATTAGCAAAAGGTTTAACAATCACACTACACATTACCAGTTCATCCACCAGGCTCACAACCACCTGCCTCATCGCGGACACCCTGGACCCAATTGGCTGGGGTTTTATTGAGTTTTGTGAACATCAGGTGACTGGCTCAGCCACTCCCAACGCAACAGCTGTACCAGCCTGTAAGCATACTCACAGGTGCATCCGTCATCATAGGCAGTCCCTCAAAATCGAGGAAGACTTGTGTACAAACCACCAAACAGTAGTAGTGAGGATGGGGCCAGCATCAAACAAGAAATTAGGGATGCGTGCAACAAAGGTACAGTAGTTATCATGGGTGACTTTAATCTACATATTGATTGGGCTAACCAAACTGATTGCAATGCGGTGGAGGAGGATTTCCTGGAGTGTATTAGGGATGGTTTTCTCAACCAGTATGTCGAGGAACCAACTCGAGGGCTGACCATCCTAGACTGGGTGATGTGTAATGAGAAAGGATTAATTAGCAATCTTGTGCGAGGCCCCTTGGGGAAGAGTGACCATAATATGGTAGAATTTTTTATTAAGATGGAGAGTGACACTGAGCGTACCGGTGGACATCGCGTGCTCCATCTCCAGGGACACCTGACTCGAACGTAACCGCAGAAGAGAGGCAGGCAGTCGGGCTGAACGAACAAGATCCCAAGTGAGATGAGCAACTGGGGGTTTGGTGCTGGTGGTTTATTGGCGCTCATCTTGTGTGACGCAAATGTTTACATGCCACTTCTCATGTCCAGCCTGAATGTCGTCCAGTTGCTGGATGTAGGCTGGTTTAGGCTGCCTCGTTATTGGAAGAGTTGTGACTGGAGCTGAACATATTAAGCAGGCCCACCAACCGACCTTCTGATGGAGGGAAGGTGGAAGTCAAAGCAGCTGAAGATAGTTGTGTTGACAATGTTTCCCTGGGGACCCCCGACATCAACATCCTGTGGCTGCGATGATCAACTACGACAGCCACAATTACCTTCCATTGCGTTAGGTATGAATCCAGCCACTGGAAGGGTTCCCTTTGTCTTCCATTTAACATAAGAATTAAGAGCAGGCGTAGGCCTTACGGCCCCTCGAGCCTTCTCCACCATTCAATAAGATCACAGCTGATCTTTGACCTCGACTCCACTTTCCTGACAATCTCCATAACCCTCGATTCCCCTCGAGTCCAAAGATCGATCTCAGCCTTGGAATCTATCTATCTCAGCCTATACTCAACAACTCAGCATCCACAGCCCTCCGGGGCAGAATTCTAAAGATTCACCACCCTCTGAGTGAAGAAATTCCTCCTCATCTCTGTCCTAAATGGCCGATCCCTTATCCTGAGACTATGCCCCCTAGTTCGAGACTCTCCAGCCAGGGGAGACAACCTCTCAGCATCTACCCTGTCAATCCCCCTCAGAATCGTATATGTTTCAATGAGATCACCTCTCATTCTTCTAAACTCCAGAGTGTATAGGCCCAATCTACTCAATCTCTCCTCATAGGCCAACCCTCTCATCCCAGGGATCAAGTTAGTGAACCTTTGTTGCACCGCCCTAAGGCATGTATGACCTTTCTCAAATAAGGAGAATAAAACTGTGCACAATACTCCAGGTGTGGTCTCATCAAAGCCCTGTACAAATGTAGTAAGACTTCCTTATTCTTGTACTCCAACCCCCTTGCAATAAAGGCCAACTCAGTTTAGTTGCAATCTCCAATGAAGGTTGAGTGTTTCAAAATAAAAGCACGGCTGACCTTCAAGAGTCACTGGATCGGCAACACGGATCCAGGGTGTCCTTTTGAGGATGCCATAGAGTAAAAGTTTAAATGTTTTCTTTTATTTCAAAATGGCACAACGCTGGGACTAGTGAACAATTGAGGTCGAACCTCCCTTATCCAGAACTCCCTTATCCAGAACCACCCCTCGTCCAGAACCATTCCCGGCCACCAGGTGGCGCATGCGCAGAACTCTGACATGAACAAATTGAAGTCCTTCCTCGCGGCAGACTCCCGCAATCGCTGGCCTGACCCCACGATCCACCGCCCCTCCCCTCCCCATAATCTCTGCCGCACTCCCAGCCCCAAGCCAGCCAGCCCCAATATCTCCTTGCTCAGTACCTGTACCATCCAATTTAACGTGACCACCTCTCGTCCAGAAAAATCCCTTATCCAGAACAGGCCAGGTCCCGGGGGTTCCGGATAAGGGATGTACATGTACTTGCCCATAATTACTTTTTCTTGCCCTCCAATAGCCAATTAATGATAAATAAGTAGAGATTATTTCGAGACTTTGTACTGACTTTTCATTACCCATAGGACTATCATTATCTTTAAATATCGACTTGTCACATGTCTGCTCATTGATTTCAAATTGAAAAAAAGAAAAAGGCACAACACATGTAAACATTTCTATTTTTATTTTTTTTAAACAAAGTATTTATGTCCTAGTATCATATGGTTGCAAAGTGGTCTACTGTAGATCAGGAAGACATGCAGAAACAGGCAAGACAATTGGCACACAAATGACCGAGTCAAGTCATTGAGGTCAAACCTTGATGGATCTATTTATGGTGATGTGGTGGTGGGGGGAAAGAACAGGATTATCTATGGGGATACAAACAGCAGGGCATGACCCATCACCTGAACTGCTGCCTCAGAGTGGATCTGGTCAACTAAGTGAGGATTGTGGTAAATGTATCCTGTGCCTATGTGTCTCCTAGTGACTGCCTCATTTTTGGACACCATCACCCAGCTTAAAGAAAATGCCTTTGAGCTCCCCCTCCCCCCGCCCAATAGGCCAGCGTGTAAATGCACAGCCCGAGTGACATGGACCAGAAAGGCCTCAGCTTCAAACCCTGGTTTGTTGGCCCGGCTGAATTCAGCTCAGCCAGATGGCTGGGTGCTGCAATTGACCTCAAGACATCTTGTGGACAGGGGCGAAGACAGCCAAGATTCTCGACACTGATTGCTGCTCAGTCACTTTCAAGTGCATGTGTGAAGAATGGCTGTGGGAGAGAAGTACCAGAGATTGTCTGGTGTTGGTACAACCTTGCCTCAGGTTGGCCCAGTGTCTTGCGAAGATATTGGACATGAAAGGAAGAAATAAACCTCCTAATTCCATCATATTACAACACGTTGTGATTTAGACTCTGCAGCAGGTGAGTCACTGGTGGGTTAGATGCTCATGTGGTGCCCCCATGTGAACGGGCCCAATATCAGATATACAATGGAACCTACAAACATTTCACAGGAGTTGGGGCTTTGAATCAGAAAATCAGCAGGAATCAGGATTGCCAGAAGTTAGCAAAAGGAAACTATTAAAACATTTGTTCATGGGATGTGGGCATCGCTGGCAAGGCCGGCATTTATTGCCCGTCCCTAATTGCCCCTTGAGAAGGTGGTGATGAGCCACCTTGAACCGCTGCAGTCCGTGTGGTGAAGGTGCTCCCACAGTGCTGTTAGGGAGGGAACTCCTGGATTTTGACCCAGCGATGATGAAGGAATGGCCGATATATTTCCAAGTCAGGATGGTGACTTGGAGGGGAATTTTCAGGTGGTGGTGTTCCCATGCGCCTGCTGCCCTTGTCCTTCTCGGTGGTAGAGGTGGCATTCGGATTGCCACTGAATAAAGGCCTAGCTCTGTCAAGCCCGTGTGGTGGCTGATGTGCAACGGTCACCACACGTTTAAAGAAAAATCACGCATAGGCATCTTCCACCCCCTCAACTGGAGTTCAGGACTGGAACATCGGGTCCTTCATTGAAACATCTGTGAACTCATGTGGAAGCAAGTCATCCTCGTTCGAGGTACCGCCTGTGATGGGTAGTGGACGTGGGTTTGGGAGGTGCTGCCGAAGGGGGAAGGGAAGGGATAGATGATAAAGATTCTACTGTGTATAAAGGTAAACCCAGCTATTGCGGCCAATCATGTGGATAATCACTGGAACATTTTCACAGTGTCAGTGCAGAAAATATTATTGTCCTCAAATCAATCAGGAAGAAACAGGTAAAAGCTTTAGTGGAAGATGGGATCATGCAACCTTGTGCATAATCAACACCTAATTGTGTGCAGACAAAGTGTCCCAACCCAAACAAGCACCATTCACTGGCTGGAAATGCAGGCAACTGACTTGTCTCCACTCATCAGTCAATGCTGTTGTTGATCAAACCTCAGAGGTGCACAAGAGCATTGATTCATGGATTGTCCCTTGGGCGATAGCTTCCTCCCCAACCCAATTGGGATCAGCAAACCCCCTCAACTCACCCTCAGCCCAAGAGGGACACTCTCATTTCTGAACAATTCATTCTATTGCTCATTGCATCTTATTCCTTAGTTTACTGGTGTAATTTTTACATCATACAGAAGTCAAGAATCCCCAGCCACATTTCCCACCTTCTGTACTTGGCTATGTCTTTACCTTCATAAACAGTTTGCTCAGATTGGAAGACGTGGATAAGAGACTTGTAGCAGTGCGCCTCAGCGCATCGGAGAAGCACCATGTTGATTCTTGGCAATTTCTTAATGCTCACGGATACAGTTTTCAGGCTCCTTCTCCTCCATGTCAGATTTCCCCGATTGAACAAACGTTTGATTAGGACACGGGTAAAGGGAGGTTGTGATTGATGGGGTTTTATTACCCACCCTGTCTCCACTTTCCGCCTTTTGTTCGGTGATCAAGAGCTGGATCCCAGTCTTCGGCCAAGAGCCCAGTGGCAGTATCCCAGCTGGCCGAGATCGGCTATCTACGCACAGACCAGGGTCCGATCCCGTGACCCCTCTGGTCATTATGGCTTAGGGCTACTCTGAGTGGTACCTTCACCCGCAAGCCCATCCCCCGACAGCGGCAGCCCTTTAAGGTCGGCGAGTGTGAACTGTATTTTTTAAGTGGTGAGATTCCCAAGCTTCACACTCACCATGCATTGACCTCAAGTGTTAGATCAGCATCTACAGATGTTGCCAACTTGCTCCCTCCCTCGCTACGTTTAACAACATCAAAGTGTCTGAAAGGATTGATTCATTTTCGTGACAGTCAAACTTCAAACAGCACGAGTTAGTTCTTGGTCTCCTAAAAGACTCTCAATGGTGCCCAGTACTCCTTCTCCTCCATGTCAGATTCCTCCGATTGAACAAACGTTTGATTAGGACACGGGTAAAGGGAGGTTGTGATTGATGGGGTTACATTACCCACCCTGTCTCCACTCTTGAAGGTGTTGCCTCTTTTGTTGGTTTACAGTTCCACAGTTACCAGTCACCTTCCAGGTGTTTCACCCAACTATCCAACGACCAAAGTGGGACTTGAGAACACAAATCTAGGCTGACACTCCCAGTGCAGTGCTGAGGGAGCGCCGCACTGTCAGAGGTGCCGTCTTTCAGACGAGATGTTAAACTGAGGCCCCGTCCGCCCTTTCAGGTGGACATAAAAGATCCCATGGCACTATTTCGAAGAAGAGCAGGAGAGTGATCCCCGGTGTCCTGAACCAATATTTATCCCTCAACCAACATAACAAAAAAACAGATTATCTGGTCATTATCACATTGCTGTTTGTGGGAGCTTGCTGTGCGCAAATTGGCTACCGTGTTTCCTACATTACAACAGTGACTACACTTCAGAAGTACTTCATTGGCTGTAAAGCGCTTTGAGACATCTGCTGGCCGTGAAAGGTGCTATATAAATGCAAATCTTTTCTTTCATTCATCATGTGCAAGCCTGAATGGTGGGTGCTGGAAGATTATTCAATGACGGAGACACCACAGGTGTGCTGATCTTACACACACTCGCCAACACAGTCAATGGCTCAATGGCTAGTGATCAAACGTAAGAACCTTGAATGGTTTCCTTTCGAGCCCGGAGTCATGGGCAGAAATGACGGAATGCCAAGTTTCTTCATGCAAAGGGTGGTGGAGATCTGGAACGCTCTCCCTCAAAAAGCGGTTGAGGCTGCGGGGGCCTGGGGGGGGCGGCGGTCAATTGAAAATTTCGAAACTGAGATTGATAGATTTTTATTGAGGGTTAGAAGGGTTACGGAACCGAGGTGGGTAGATTGGAGTTAGGTCACAGATCAGCCATGATCTCACTGAATGGCGGAACAGGCTCGAGGGGCTGAACGGCCTCCTCCTGTTACTAATGTCACCCAATGAGATGAAGCAGCCTAGTCAGTGCTCGTCAATCAGGAGGGCAGGGCAGGGTGGGGGAAGCAATGAATCCCAGCTCCTTCTGGATGGAGGGGAAAGTTACCCATTGACAAAAATACAACGTCCAGCTCGGATCAGAGTATTTCCATCAGGGGTTGCAAAGCAACTTTCGTTCCTCTCTTTCGTGGGTGTCCGCCCAGAATACGGTGTCACTGGTGCAGCCCAGACAGAGGCTCGCTGGTTCCAGCATGGGACCGGTTACTTGTGGTACAACTGAAGAGTAACTCTTGCCTGGTTTACCACTTCTCTTTAGCCCAGGGACACTGTGGCCTATTCCAGCCTCCCCATTCCCACCAGCTGTTGGGTCCATGTCCAGGGGCCTCAGCTAAATATGTGGCCCCCACCCAGGCCGGAGTGGGGGGGGATGACAGTTTCATTTAAGCGTAATATATTGCAATAGGATTTTTAATGCAGTGAGTAAACATTCTACAGCATTTGTGCATTTTGCTAGAGGTTGGTGTCAATGGGTCAGAGGTTGAGGGTTCAAGTCCCACTCCAGGGACTTGAGCACAAGAAAAAAAATCTAGGCTGACACTCCCAGTGCAGTGCTGAGGGAGTGCCGCACTGTTGGAGGTGCTGTCTTGTGGATGAGATGTTAAACCGAGGCCCCGTCTGCCCTCGCGGGTAGATGTGAAAGATCCTATGGCACTATTTCGAAGAAGAGCAGGGGGAGTTCTCCCCCAGTGTCCTGGGGCCAATATTTATCCCTCAATCAACATAACAAAAAGCAGATTACCTGGTCATTATCACATTGCTGTGTGTGGGAGCTTGCTGTGCGGAATTTGGCTGCCGCGTTTCCCACGTTACAACAGTGACTACACTCCAAAAGTACTTCATCGGCTGTAAAGCGCTTTGAGACGTCTGGTGGTTGTGAAAGGCGCTATATAAATGCAAGTCTTTAATGGATCTTGTGGTGTGGGGGTTGGGTAGGGGGGTAGGGAGGGGAAGGTTTGTGCCCGGGGGGGGGGGCGGTTGCACCAAGAGTCCCCCAACGGGATCCAACGCCCGTTAAGAATTCTTAATCTCTCTCTGCTGGTCACCAACTGATCCAAGATGATTCGATTTCAGCACGGACCAGGGAACGGATTGGATCTTGTTGGTCTGCGTCCTGGGCGGTGGGTACTTTACCGATGGAAAGCGCTTTAAGTTGCGGGGGAGCTTTGGAGTTGCAAAGGAACATCTAAAATACAAAGCCTGAGAGCTCAGTCCGGCCTCCATAGCGACGCACATGTTTAGGCGAGGGAATTCTGCTGGGTCTGACAGTGTGCTAACCATGCAGCCTTTTTGCAAAGACACGGAGAAATGGTTCTCAGTTAAAAAAATAAATATTAAGACGTGTGAGAGAGAGCGAGAAGGTAAACGCAGATGTTTCCAAAGGGCCCCCCCCCACCCCACCAGGGCCCCCCCCCTCCCCAAGGGCAATCAGATATCGAAACTACAACAGCTTCACCGGTCGGTGTGGTTTCAATCCCTATCGAGGAAGTTCCAGACAAGCCAGAATCGGAAGCAGCCCCTAACTCAGACCAAATCCAGATTCGAAGGTCCTTGTAAAACAGGGCGATGGAGGTGGTGTCGGGATGTGTCCCCCGTGCTGTATTATAGCCACTTGTTCTTGATGATCCCGTTCCTCTGGCGTCCTCTGCAGTTGGAGATAAACCAGGAGACAAAGTCAGCGGCAACTCAACGGCCTCCCGAGAGAAGCAAGGGATTGAGGGGGCAGGTGGGACCACGGGAGCTTTCAAAATTGGGATCTTTGGTTGGGTCAGGGTATTAAGGGATACGGAGCTAAGGCGGGTAAATGACAACCTTGGTGTCATACTTGACCCTGAAGTGAGCTTTCGACCGCAGCATAACTAAGACTGCCTATTTCCACCTCCGTAACGTCGCCCGTCTCTGCCTTTGCCCCAGCTCTTCCGCTGCTGAAGCCCTCATGCGTGCCTTTGTTGCCTCTAGACTTGACTATTCCAACGCACTCCTGGCTGGCCTCCTACATTCTACCCTACGTAAACTGGAGGGGATCCAAAACTCGGCTGCCCGTGTCCTAACTCGCTCCAAGTCCCGCTCACCCATCACCCCCTGTGCTCGCTGACCTACATTGGCTCCCGGTTAAGCAACGCCTCAATTTCAAAAATCTCATATTTGTTTTCAAATCCCTCCATGGCATCGCCCCTCCCTATCTCTGTAATCTCCTCCAGTCCCACAACCCCTCCCGAGATGTCTGCGCTCCTCTAGTTCTGCCCTCTTGAGCATCCCTGATTATAATCGCTCCACCATTGATGGCCGCGCCTTCCGTTGCCTGGGCCCCAAGCTCTGGAACTCCCTGCTTAAACCTCTCCGCCTCTCTACCTCTTTCCTCCTTCAAGACGCTCCTTAAAACATAACTCTCTGACCAAGCTTTTGGTCACCTGCCCTAATTTCTACTTATGCGGCTCGGTGTCAAATTCTTTATCTCATAATACTCCTGTGAAGCGCCTTGCAACGTTTCACTACGTTAAAGGCGCTATATAAATACAAGTTGTTGTCGTAGTAAATGGAACCTCTCATTTTTTTCACTTCATTCATCCTGGTGAAGAAGTGTCTTCTCCCCATTACTGGCTGATTGCCGGACTGAGCAGCACCAGAATCTCAGCATCTCGAGGAACTTGTGACTGGGTTTAACACTGATGGATGGTAATTGTATTGACAAGTTAGAAACTAGCAAGAGGAGGAGGCCATTTAGCCCCTCGAGCCTGTTCCGATATTCAGTTAGATCATGGCTGATCTGCACCCCATCTCTGTTTAGTTTCCATGAACCCTCACTGTGTTGCTGAAGCCCATTACACCATCTCCTGTTCTAGTCCATTCTTTCCCAGGGCCTCCGTACTGTAGGACTCCAACCCTTCCTCCTATAAATCGGCAGCCCTTTTAAAACCCACCCTAACCTCACCTTCTCCTGCTCCTTTGGGTCTTGGTTATGCAGCCTTCCCCCATGGACCTTGGTCCTTCATTTAGCTTCTCAATCCCCCAAAATAATGCAGCTTAGGGTAACAGAATCTTGCAGCATGGAAGGAGGCCATTCGGCCCATCGTGCCTGTACCGGCTCTTTGAAAGAGCGATCCAATTAGTCCCACTCCCCCTGCTCTTTCCCCATAGTCCTACAAATTATTCTCCTTCAAGTCTTCCCATTGAAAGTCACTATAGAATCTGCTTCCATCGCCCTTCCAGGCAGCGCGTTTCAGATCATAACAACTCGCTGCGTAAACATTGTTTTAACATGTCATCTCTGGTCCCTTTGCCAGAGTAAAAGGGTTATGGGGAGCGGGCAGGGAGGTGGAGCTGAGTCCGTGATCAAATCAGCCATGATCTTATTGAATGGCGGAGCAGGCTCGAGGGGCCATATGGCCGACTCCTGCTCCTATTTCTTATGTTCTTATGACCATAAATCTGTGTCCCCTGGTTACCTTCTGCTACTGGAAACAGTTTCTCCTTATTTACTCTATCAAAACTCTTCCTGTTTTTAAACACCTCTATCAAATCTCCCCTTAACCTTCTCTGCTCTAAGGAGAACAATCCCATCTTCTCCAGTCTCTCCATGTAACTGAAGTCCCTCATCCCTGGAACCATTCCAGTGAGGCTCTACTGCAACCTCTCCAAGACCTTGACATCCTTCCTAAAAAAAAGTGCGGTCACAATACTCCAGCTGGGGTCTAACTAGTGTTTTATAAAGGTCCAGCGTAACCTTCTTGCTTTTGTACTCTATCTACGATTGTATTTTGCAGTTTTCCCTGTTCCAACCAGCAATTCATTGAATCTCATACCCGTCTTTGGAGGAGTTCTTCAGATGCTGATCGTATTTCTTGCGCACTGTCGGACTGTGACTGTCCTCAATGTCATACTCTCGGACATCATTCACCTCCGTCACCTGACCGGTCAAGACCTTCACCACCAGCAGGATGATGTACTGGAACAGAAGGAATCACAGGGCACAGGTCAAGGCTGGTTGGCAGGGCTATGAGGACTATAATTTACCGCTTCTTTGTTTTCCCTTTTCCAGCATCCATTGGAGCCTGGAGCTGGGCCGCCAAGTGGTACAAAGGGCACACTCTGATGTTCTACACTGTTCTAACACTGCACCATCGGAGCAGGCCGGGAAGCGGAAGGAGCAGCGTGGCGGCCTAGCTCAGCAGGCTGAGTGGCCCCCGGCCTGCGAGCACCATCGGAGCAGGCCGGGGAGCGGAAGGAGCAGCGTGGCGGCCTAGCTCAGCAGGCTGAGTGGCCCCCGGCCTGCGAGCACCATCGGAGCAGGCCGGGGAGCGGAAGGAGCAGTGTGGCGGTGTACCACTCCAGGGAGCAGCACGTGCTGGAGCAGGAGAGCAACGGCAGTGAAGAGGGCGACTGGATTGGACGTCACCAAGATCCAGGACAGTGATTGGAGCGTGGGCAGGTACAGCAGGAGTGGCGAGGTCGGGGCGAAGGAGAGGCGAGGTCGGGGTGATGGAGCAGCGAGAGATTGCAGAGGGACGTGATCGGGGCCCAGGAGAGGCGAGGGCCCAGGGGCAGCACGGGCCCAGCCCACACTGTGCGATATGTGCGCGCACTGGGTCCGTGCAGCAGAGCTGGTCTCCAGTCGCCTTGGTTAACCCTTGCCACTGGACCAAGACCTCGCTCTGTCAAGCCCGTGTGGTGTCTGGTGTGCAACAGCCACCCCACGTTAAACAATCCACGCACAGGCATCTCCCACCCTTCAGGATGTAGCTCAGGATCCGGAATATTAGGTCCTTCATTGAAACACCCGTGAACTTTTTGACGTGGAAGCAAGTCATCCTCGATTCGAGGGACTGCCTATGATGATGACACTGTTATTTTAACTCACTCCCCCAACTTCTGGCCCTTCGGGAGGGCTCTGCTGCTCTGTGCGCCTTTTGCGCCTCCAATCAGAGCCTGCTAGCTGCGGGATGTCAGCCGAGCCGTGGAGTGCTGCTGTGTCTCCTTTACCTGGCGTCCAGTTACAAGGTGGCTGCACCTTCATCCCAGCTTGCAAAGGGCGAGTGAAAGGATCCCATTAAAATACAACGCTGGGTCTCTCTCTCTCTCTCTCTCAGTGTAGGGGAAACACCCTCTGTGGTGTGATTGGAACCAGGGGCCAGACTTTCGGCGATTTTCTCGGCGTTACACGCAAGTTTTTCAACGTTATCGCCCACATCTGAAGTCGTCCACCGGGACCAAGCCGCCCAGGTGCAACACCAAGAATTACCACCAGGCGTAAGTTTGGCCTCAACCGCCGGCGCCCAGATCACCAAGAGACCCGCCCGGTAAACGTTACTTAAACCGGGCGGTAAGGGGGGGGACCCTGCAAAGAAAGGTCAGTTAAAGGTTCTTTAATTATATTTTCTAAATTTTAACACGGCAAATAGGGTTAAAACTGTCTTGGGAATGCTTTGTATGTTTTTTTTTATAAACTGAAATTTTTTTTTAACGTTTTCCCCCCCTCCCTAGGCCCAACCGACTAAATTTTACTACTTACCGTCCATTCCGGTAACAACCGCCCACGGTACTAACTTTCCACTTCCCCGCCGAGAAAACCACCGACCAACGCCCATTTTCTCGCCGGGTGATTAGTTTAAATTACTTTAAACTTTAAAATGGAAATTCTCGCCAGCCATTTTCGCCAAGCGTTAGTGGTGCTTCTCAGCGGGCAATTGGGCGTTGAGGGCCTTTAGGGAAAGTCTGGCCCCAGGCGTTGATCGTGTGGAAGAGGCCCAGATGCAGGGCGCTTTGCAGTGCAGCATTCTGGGAGAGTGAGCCTTGGCCAAGTCACTGGTTGGGGATGTGGTCTTGCACTAAATGATTCATAGACTGTTCTTCACCTCTTCACTTGCGTTTAATTTCAGCTCAAAATTCACTGCCCCCACAATTTACTCTCCTTTTCTCCCCTCCGTTCCGAGGATGAGGCGAATAGTATAGATGCATTTAAGGGGAACCTAGATGTACATATGAGGGAGAAAAGAATAGAAGGGTATATTGATAAGCTGACCGTGGTTATACCTATGGAGGGATTATAGGAACCAGATCAATCAACAATAAACTTGATTGACCAAATTCAAGCAGCTAGCTTCAACAATAAGATTGAATCACCATAGCGTAGATGCACTGAAGGGGAAGCTTGATAAGTACCTGATGGAGAAAGGAATAGGTTCTGCTGATGGGGTGAGATGAAGAGGGGTGGGAGGAGGTTCGTGTGGAGCATAAACACCGGCACGGACCTGTTGTGCCGAATGGCCGGTTTCCTGTGCTGTAAATTTTATGGAATCTCCGGGAGATTATTGCTACAGTTATAAAAACCGACTCTTTCTTCTCTCTCACACCCCCTCCCCATTCCCCCACCAACGCACGTATACAAAACGTAGCATCCCGGCCCATCCCACCATGAGTCTATGCCCCGATCACACTCTGGGACAGGTTAGAGGAAGACGATGAAAGGAAGATGGGGAAGAGGCTCTCCCAGCCTGGGATTACTCACCAGAAACCAATAGATATTCATCAGAGTGAGGGTAATCAGCAAGGTGTTGAAGAAAAAGTAAAAAGGAATATTGGGAACAGACTGGAGACTGGAGTAACAGGTGGCATACAGCACTTTGAGGGGGAACCAGTAAAGCCGGAACCAGAACCTAGGAGAAAAAGAGAGAGAGTGTTGCAGAGAAGAAAACTCATAATAAACAGGAGGCTCCCTCACTATCCAGAGAACAGTCTTGAGGATATGCAACGACTGAGCATCCACAGCTCTCTGGGGTAGAGAGTTCCAAAGGTTCACTGAGTGAAGAAATTTCTCCTCATCTCTGTCCTAAATGGCCGACACAGGAAGAAAGAAAAGGAGGGAAAGAAAAAGAGAAGAAAAGGATAGGAGAAGGAGAAGAGGAAGGAAGGAAGGAAGAAAAGAGGAGAGGAGAAGGAGAAGAGGAAGAGGAAGAGGAAGAGGAAGAGGAAGAAGAGGAAAAGGAGAAGGAAGAAAAGAGGAGAAGGAGAAGGAAGGGGAAGAGGAAGAGGAGAGGGAGAAGGAGAAGGAGAAGGAAGGAGAAGAGGAAGAGGAGAGGGAGAAGGAGAAGGAGAAGGAAGGGAAAGAGGAAGAGGAGAGGAGAAGGAGCAGGAAGGAAGAGGAAGAGGAGAGGAGAAGGAGGAGAGGAGAAGGAGAAGGAAGGGGAAGAGGAAGAGGAGAGGAGAAGGAAGGGGAAGAAGAAGAGGAAGAGGAGAAGGAGAAGGAAGGGGAAGAGGAAAAGGAAGAGAGAAGAGGAAAAGGAAGAGAGAAAAGAGAGAAAAGAGGAGAGGAAGGGAGGGAGGGAGGGAGAAAAGAGAGGGAAAAGAGGAGAGGAAGGGAGAGAGGGAGGAAGGGAGAGAGGGAGGAAGGGAGAGAGAGAGGGAGGGAGGGAGGGAGGGAGGGAGGGAGGGAGGGAGGGAGGGAGGGAGGGAGGGAGGAGGAAGGAAGGGAGGAAGGAAGTAAGGAATTATTTCTATGGCGTCTTTCACGACCGCAGGATGTCCCAAAGTTGAAGTGCAGTCACTACTGTAATGTGGGAAATGCGGCAGCCAATTTGAGCACAGCAAGCTCCCACAAACAGCAATGTGATAATGACCGGATAATTGGTTTTAATGACGATGGTTAAGGTTTAAATATTGGCAGGGAAACCGGGGAAAACTTCCCTGTTCATCTTCCAATAGTGCCGTGGGATCTTTTACGCCCATCTGAGAGGGCAGACGGGGCCTCGGTTTAACGTCTCATCGACAAGACGGATTACTAACTTTTACAAACTGTGAACCATTCTGGGATGTGAAAGGCGCTATATAAATACAAATCTGTTCTTCACTACATTGCAATACCCACCATTTCAAATATTTCCTTCTCTTTCTCCCATTGACCTTTGGAACATCCATCAATGTGTGATTCCCAAGCACTTTAATTTATATAATACTTTAATTTATATAAATTGCCATTCATGTAATAAATGGCCCAACCTGCTAAACAGAGGCAATACGAGGAGAGCTTGGGGAGATGCCTGAAAGCATGGTTGAAGAAAGATTTTGAGGATGCTTTTGAAGGCGTTGAGAGGTAAGTAGGGGAAAAGGTTTCAGGGAGTAGGGTCAAGAAGGCCGAAGGCTCTGCTGTCAACTGAGGGGCGAGGGGGAAATCGAAGGAAATGTACAGGAGGCCAGGATTGAAAGGCCAATGGGCATGACCTTCGATATCAGGCTGGAAGAGGTTGCAGAGGCCAGGTGGTGAACAATCCTCTTTGTATTGGGCTCAAGGTCCACTTTCCATCGTGTTGTGAGATATTTCTGTTCATTGAGGAGGGCTGTCTAAAGGTAAGTTTGAATATATTTAAGGTGGAGATAGACAGATTTTTGAATGCTAAGGGAGACAAGGGTTATGGGGAGCGGGCGGGGAAGTGGAGTTGAGGTCAAGATCAGATCAGCCATGATCTTATTGAATGGCAGAGCAGGCTCGAGGGGCCAAATGGCCGACTCCTGCTCCTACTTCTTATGTTCTTATGCAAGTTAGATCATGAGGTGTGGTGGTAGAATTTAGAGAATGGCCCCATTCACCAGACAAAGAAAAACAGGCAGATTACACACTTGCTAGAAATGTTTCTTCTGGACAACTTCACGAGTTTGAAAAGGCCGTGGGGGCTCGATGTTAATTTTCACCTAGAATTAACTCAAATGACTTTGAAGGACAAACTGAATGGCTTTCTTTTCAAACTCAGGGACAATTTGACAAATATGTGTGAAATATTAGATGAAATAAACATAGTGAGAGAGGAGGTATTAAGGGGTTTAGCAGCTTGGAAAGTGGCTAAGTCCCCAGGCCCGGATGAAATGTATCCCAGGCTGTTAAGCGAAGCAAAAGAGGAAATAGCAGAGGCAATGACCATCATTTTCCAATCCTCTCTGACTTCAGGTGTGGTGCCAGCAGACTGCTAATGTGGTACCTTTGATTAAGAAGGGAGAATGGCCAAGATGAGAAGAGCCGAGAGAGCCTTGGTTTAACATTTCATCTGAAAGACAGCACCTCCGACAGTGCAGCACTCCCTCAGTACTACACTGGAGTGTCAACCTAGATTTTTGCACTCAAGTCCTGGAGTGGGACTTGAACCCACAGCCTTCATGACTCATGACTCAGAGGCAAGGGTGCTACCCACTGAGCCACTGGCTGAAACATGAGCTCCATTAGTCTTTCTGATGACTTTTTGTACCTGTGCACGAGCTTCCAGTGATCTGTGAACATGGACACCCAACTCCCTCTGCTCCTCCACACTACTTCGTCCCTCACTAACTTGGAGTTAAGTAGCACTCTAACGCAGTAAACATTCCAGGGCACCTCATAAGAGGAGCAAAGAACGTTGAGTATTAGGTGGAGAGTTGGTCCAAAGCACTGTGGAAGAGACAGGACAGCTCAACATGGACAAGGAGCGATCGCAGTAGGATTGTGGATCCGTTGAGATGCATTAATAAGACATTAAGCGAGCGCAGACACTTACCAGCTCATAGCAAAGGTGCAACATCCAATATTGGAAACCACATCGTTCAGCCGGTGGTGGACACCAGCTCTGTTTTTGAAGTAAACATTGAGTTTGGTGAATTCTAGCACAATGTCATTTATGTCATGAAGGAAAAGCACCAAGATTCCAATATTGTGATACCTGCAAGAGAGAACAAAAAACCCCAATTGTTCAGCCGCTGAGGTACTTTTCCATGACCGATGGCAAAACCTTATTGACTACAAAGAGCATCACTCACAATCCTGTCCTCACCTGTTCCCGTGGACGTTACCGAGTAGCCATCAGGAGTAGGAACCCTGGCTGATCCTGTTTCGCTGCCTAGCTTGGTGCGCTGAGTTTAACAGCATCCCTAACTGCTGTCCTGGGACCTTTCTGGACCCTGAATGGTTCAGTTCCAAACAGTGCTGTGCATTTACTAACAGAACCACCGGGGGAGCTCTTCCTCCAATTCGATGAAGATTGCGCCATTGGAATGGCCATGTTGAACCAATGGGTGTTTGATTTAAATGCAAGTCTTTCTTTGTAACTGGTTCCAACCTCCTGATGACACTAGGCTACACATAAGAACATAAGAATTAGGAGCAGGAGTAGGCCATACGGCGGCTCCAACCTGCTCCACCATTCAATAAGATCATGGCTGATCTTCAATCTCAACTCCACTTTCCCGTTCAATCCCCAAATCCCTTGATTCCCCTAGAGTCCAAAAATCTATCGATCTCTGCCTTGAGTATACTCAACGACTCAGCATCCACAGCCCTCTGAGTGAAGAAATTCCTCCTCATCTCTGTCTTAAATGGCCAACCCCTTATCCTGAGACTATGCCCCCTAATTCTAGACTCTCCAGCCAGGGGAAATATCCTCTCAGCATTTACCCTGTTGTAATGTATTTGCTTCATGGGTTCTTTGCTTACGAATTCATAGCAACACATTGCTATTAAAAACTGGTTAGTTTATTAACAAAGGTTTAACAATCACACTACACATTATCAGTTCATCCACGATGCTCACAACTGCATACCCCATCATGGATCACCTAGATCCAACTGGCTGGGGTTTTATTGAGTCTTGTGAACATCACTTGACTGGCTAAGCCACTCACAATGCAACAGCTCTACAACTATGTTAAACTAAACTTTAAATCAAGTGCCCCCTTTTAGTAAGGGCACTAGGGCCCCAATTTTCCCCAATCAAAAATGATGGCGTCCACTTACCTGTGCGCACGTTTCTTTGAGCGCCGGGGGAAAAAATATCGCAAGTTTCCGGTAAAGGAAACCTGACTGTCACACCGGTGCTACCCGAGTCCATCTCGGCGGTGGGCGGTGGGCTAACAGCGTGTGCCTAAAACCCACTGCGCATGCGCAGAAAGAAAATAAACCCAACTTATTGCGCATGCGCAGAAGAAAAATAAAGTGCGTGGAGGACCTTCGGCCGAGGATAGCAGCGGGTCCAGTCGGGTGCATAGAAGATTTGAAAAAGGCAACCCTTGGTGTTTTTGGAAAGACGACTCCTATTGATGTGCTGAGTTTAGCTGCCGTTTGAAATAAGAAGGCTTCCCTGCACTTTTGGATTATCTTTGAAAATTTTTAGTCACTTCAAACTTCGGTTAAATTTCTGTTTAATTTGCCAGCCTACGGATTTCTCAACGAAGGAGGAGCATTAAATGCAAGTTTTCTTTTAGCTGATTTATTTTTAAGCTACATTAAGTTGATAGAAAATAGCTCAGGAGGCCCTTTGGCCGGGGATAGGAGCGGGCCAGCACAGATTTCTTTAACTGTAGGCAAAGCTTTTTCAAACTGTGTTGCATGTGTCTGTGCGTGGTTGCCAAAAAAAACGTTATTGGGGAAAGTGGGCTTATGGCCAAAGAAGGCGCGTAAATAGTTTTTTAGCGCACACCAGCGCCAGAATGTAAGGCGCCAAACATTCTGGTGCTGGTAGTCAGTGCCCCAACTATGGAGAAACTTTTAACTGACCTTCAACGCCAGAAAAATCACTTGGGGAAAAATAGGGGTCATAAACCCATATATTTAGAAATTAACTGGGAACTTTGCCAATCAAATTAAAATTCTGTTCCCGGGGGTGATGATGCACTCCAGTCCCTCCAGTGCCCACCTCTCGCGGAAGGCAGTGAGCGTACCGGTGGACACCGCGTGCTCCATCTCCAGGGACACCCTGGCGCGAACGTAACCGCGGAAGAGAGGCAGGCAGTCGGGCTAAACGACCCCCTCGACCGCCCACTGCCTGGACCGGTTAATGGCCACCTTGGCCAGGCCCAGGAGCAGTCCTACGAGGAGGCCCTCGGACCTGCTCGCTCCCCTCCGCACCGGGTGCCCAAAGATCAGGAGCGTGGGGCAACAGCTCTACAAACCTGTGAGCATACTCACACGTGCACACATTACACCTGTCAATCCCCCTCAGAATCTTATATGTTTAAAACTTTCCACAGGAGAGGAGATATGTTGAAGAAATTGTATAAGGTCTGCGAAAGGAACAGGCTTGATCGGTAAATGGGTCATTTCTTTGCACAGGCTGAGATCTGTTGGTGTTTTCCAGCCGCCCCGACCTGTGTGAGAACACCACTGCAGGTCGGGGCTATAAATAGAGCTGGAGCGCCGGACACTGGGCGAAAGTGCGGTGAATAAGGGTACGGGGCCCAGAAGAGCCCAGGACCCAGGGGAAGCACGGGTCAGCCCACACTGCGATATGTGTGCGCACTAGGTCCGTGCAGCAGAGCTGGTCTCCAGTCGTCCTAGTTAACCCTTGCCACTGGATAAAGGCCTAGCTCTGTCAAGCCCGTGTGGTGGCTGGTGTGCAACTCTCACCCCACGTTAAAAAAATCCGCACACAGGCATCTTCCACCCCCTCAACTGGAGTTCAGGATCTGGGACATCGGGTCCTTCATTGAAACATCTGTGAACTCTTGTGGAAGCAAGTCATCCTCGTTCGAGGGACCGCCTACGATGATGATGATGTTCTCTATAGCTTGTTACCACGCCACAAGGTACCTTTACCCATTACACCACTAGGGGGAGACCTATGTCTCTCTTCTCATCCTGGAGTAGCAACAGTAGCAACACTGAAATAACGTCTGCTCATAAACAGAGGGAAAGTTTTCAGGGGGTGTGGGGCGACACGCACTTTAAGGTAAAAATGATGGCCCGGAATTTGTGATCAACGGCAAAGGGGTTCACCGCTGGCCCCGAAGAAAGCTGCCCACAGAGCTCTCGCGACCTCTGCCTTTTTCTGACCCGTAAGTGAGATCATTGCAGAACAGTAGGGAATCCCTCGCGCGAGCTGCTGTGACGTCAACAAGCTGCCGAAGCAGCCAATCACACTGCAGAATTCTCACCGACTGGGAACCAGGAAGTGAAGAAGCTGCTTTTATCCAGACTTTTAAAAAAAATGTGACAGAGAGCGAAACAAAGATTGGGGCTCTCACACGGGGCAAAGGTAAACCTGGAATAAATATGAACAAACTATTAAAAAATATTGAAACATTTTTTTTTAATAGTTTCTTAAAAATTGTAATTTTTATCAGAATGGAGCAATTTGACACCCCATAAAAATAAAATTAGTTTTTCAGGGGGCCATAGCAGTCGATGCATTGTTAAAACTGCAGATACATCTAATCAACAAAAGCAAAAACATCTAATCTAACAGGGTCTAACTTTTAATGGGGTATTAAAAGTTTTCCCGCGATATTACCACAGAAAAGCCCAGTTTTCATCGGTTTGCCTGAGTGAACAGATTACTGATTGCCGGCTGGAGGGTGGGGAATGGGGGCACAACGCAGCCAGTGTCGCAGCAGTGAATAACTGACTGCAACTTCAGCATTTCCGCGTTTAGATGCGCACGCGCTGCATCCTGAAATTGCGGTCAGTTTCAAAGAGGTAATAACGCAGGTAGTTCGGTGTTATCACGCACCGCAACCTCCGGCCCGATGTCTTCTGCACGTACTCCAATATGGTGTAATTCACCGATTCCTTCTCGTCACACGTGCTTGGCTTGCCAACCCTCCAGAATTGCCCTGGAGCCTCAAGGAATTGAAAATTAATCTCCCAGACACCGCTGCAAGCGACATTGGGAGAAAAAGCAAAGGAGTATTAAAAGAAAACGGTGTGTGGTTTTCCCCATTTTCTTTGAACATTTTAATTTATTGGTGATAGAAATTTGGGGGTGCGGGGGGGCGAGAAATAAGAACAGGAGTCGGCCATTTGGCCCCTTGAGCCTGCTCCGCCATTCAATAAAATCATGGCTGATCTGATCCTGGATTCAGCTCCACTTCCCTGCCCGCTCCCCATAACCCTTTACTTCCTTGTCGCTCAAAAATCTTGTCTATCTCCGCCTTAAATATACTCAATGACCCATCCTCGACAGCTCTCTGGGGTCGAGAACTCCAAAGATTCACGACCCTCTGAGAGAAGAAATTTCTCCTCATCGCCGTCTTAAATGGGCAGCCCCTTATTCTGAAACTATGCCCCCAGAGTTCTAGATTCCCTCACGAGGGCAAACATCCTCTCTGCATCAACTCTGGCAAGCCCCCTCAGAATCTTATACGTTTCAATCAGATTGTTGTGTATGTATATACCCGGTACACTCAATGTACAGTTACATAAGACCATTGAATGTATCTTCACATTGTATACACTATGCCTGTACCACCAGAGGGTGCAACTGGTGGAGACCTAGGGGTCACCTGCACACCGCAGGTAACCAGGTATAAAATGGAGCCCACCATACTGTAACCTCATTCAGGAGCTGCAATAAATGAACTAAGGTCACAATAGTTCAAGTGCAATACCTTACCTCATGGAATCATTACTAGAGTGCTTACAGACATAACACAGATCACCTCTCATTCTTCTAAACTCCAATGAACATTTTCATTTATTGGTGATATAAATTTGGGGGGGGGGTGGGTCGAGCAAGGGGGTTTAGAACATGAAATAGGAGCAGGAGTAGGCCCCTCGAGCCTGCTCCACCATTCAATAAGTGGCCCAACCTGCTCAACCTTCCCTCATAAGACATCCCTTCATCTCAGGAATCAACCCCATGAACCTTGACCGGAGGTGGTAGGTCATGCGATGAAACCTCCAGGAATATATCCACCCAGAGTTGGCAACTCTAGCACATACACGCACTCTCACCTGAAGGCATAGGAGAAGGTGATGAGAGCCAGTGTTATCAGATGATGGACCAACATCACGACAGAGTCCTTCCTCCAGGAGTCCATGTAGACAGTGGCGTAGATGGCATGTCCGTAGAAGCTGCACTGAACCAGGTAAGCAGTTGCTATGTCGTTCGGGACGTTCATTAATGCTGTCCACTCTGAAAGATGAGCGCTAGCGTTAACTCCTTTGATTCGGACGTGGTATTTTCTGACTGAAGCACAATCATTTTCCCTCATTTCCCGCTGATCCATCACACCAGAGAGTGGATTTGTGCGATAATAATCATGACACAATCGTCACAAGGATGGTACCAGCTCAGAGCACCCAATTTGGGGTCCGGGGCACTAATGGGGCGCTGTGCATGGCGATGATGTCACGATCTCCGCCACTAAAGTCCGACCGAATTCAGCGGGAGTCGTTAGCGGCGCCCGGTCAGCGCCCCTCCCCAGGGTCACCAACAGGAGGCGCAAATGACCCCAATGTCCCCCCGTAGAATGGTACAGCACAGAAGATGGCCATCTGGCCCATTGTGCCTGTGCCTGCGCTTTTGAAAGAGCTGGGCCACTCCCCAGCTTTTTCCCGTAACCCTGCAAATTAGGCCTCTTCTTGAACATGTCCAATTGCCTTTTGAAAGTTCCTGTAGAATCAGCATCCTGTCAGGCAGAGCGTTCCATCTTAACACCCCTCTGTGTCAAAACATTTCTCTTCATCTCCCCTCTAGCTCTTTTCCCAACCCATTTGCCAGAGGAAAGTTCTCCCCACTTGCTCTATTAAAACCACTCATTATTTTGAATACCTCTATTACATTTCCCCTTAACCTTCTCTGCTCCAAGGAGAACAACTCCAGCTACTCCAGTCTCTCCACATCACTGAAGTCCCTCATCCCTGGTATCACCTCCCAAACCCGTGACCTCTACCACTAGAAGGACAAGGGCAGCAGGCGCATGGGAACATCACCACCTCCACATTCCCCTCCATGTTACACACCATCCTGACTTGGAAATATATCGGCCGTTTCTTCATCGTCGCTGGGTCAAAATCCTGGAACTCCCTCCCTAACAGCACTGTGGGAGCACCTTCACCACACGGACTGCAGCGGTTCAAGAAGGCGACTCACCACCACCTTCTCACGGGCAATTAGTGATGGGCAATAAATGCCGGCCATGCCAGTGATGCCCACATCCCGTGAATGAATAAAAAAAACCTTGTACTGTATTCCTCCGTGAGGGTTAGCTTCTGTCAAAACACACTTAGAGTATGAACAGATGAAGTGTTTGTATCTGAACGTCACCAATTGTAAAATATACCCTGAGTTACAGAGCAAGACAGGACAACACTAAGCGGAGAGGTTCACTGCTATTTAACGGGTTAGTCCCAAGTTCAAATAATAATCATGTGATATTCTCAAACAAAAGTAGAAACTGCTGGGAACACAGAGTGAGTCAGTGAGCATCTGTGGGCAAAATGGATAAGTTAAAGTTTGAGATGTAACCCTTCACCAGAACTTGAAAAATGAGAAATGAACAAGAATTTAAATAGGATTAGAACTAAACATAGAAACATAGAAACATAGAAAATAGGTGCAGGAGTAGGCCATTCGGCCCTTCTAGCCTGCACCGCCATTCAATGAGTTCATGGCTAAACGGAGGGGGTGGGGGGGGGAGAACACACACGATGTCGACCTCATGTTCTTCACATGGGATTGCTCAATCTTGCCACGTTTTGCCAGTTCTCCTGTTTCTATTTATGACTTGACTTACACCCCCCTGCCTCTTTGTCTCGCTCAGGACTTGCATTTCTTTTGTTATGCTTCATCATCAGCCATGATCTTATTGAATGGTGGTGCAGGCTCGAAGGGCCGGATGGCCTAATCCTGCACCTATTTTCTATGTCTCACCATACCCTGCCCCATCTCACCATCTCACCATACCCTGCCCCATCTCACCATACCCTGCCTCATCTCACTATCCCCTGCCCCATCTCACCATCCCCTGCCCCATCTCACCATCCCTTGCCCCATCTCACTATCCCCTGCCCCATCTCACCATCTCACCATACCCTGCCCCATCTCACCATACCCTGCCTCATCTCACCATCTCACCATACCCTGCTCCATCTCACCATACCCTGCCCCATCTCACCATCTCACCATACCCTGCCCCATCTCACCATCCCCTGCCCCTTCTCACCATACCCTGCCCCATCTCATCATCCCCTGCCCCATCTTACCATCTCACCATCCCTGCCTCACCTCAGCTTCTCACCATACCCTGCTTTGACAGATTACTTCACCCACATTTCATCTCTTGTGTGGCTTTTCTCCCCTTCCTTTTGCTCCGGACTGCAGTGACACTCAATACCTTCAGGAAAGGGACAGTGGAGAAAATAGGTGGAAATAGTTAAATTGAGGAATTTGGGTGAATTATTTTGCAACGGGTGCGTCTTTTTTTCTGTGGAGCCTTTCGGTTAGTTCAGATGTCCTACACAACCTACTGCATTTATATAGCATCTTTCACAACCTCAGGACGGCGTTTTACAGCCAATGAAGAATTTTTGAAGTGTAGTCACTGTTGTAATGTGGGAAATGCAACAAATGCAACAGCAAGCTCCCACAAACAGCAATGTGATAATGACCAGATCATCTGTTTTGGTGATGTTGTTTGAGGGATAAATATTGGCCTCAGGACACCAGGGATAACTCCCCTGCTCTTCTTCGAAATAGTGCCATGGAATCTTTTACGTCCACCTGAGAGAGCAGACGGGGCCTCGGTTTAATGTCTCATGCGAAAGACGACACCTCCGACAGTGCAGCACTCCCTCAGCACTGCACTGGGAGTGTCAGCCTGGATTATATGCTCAAAGGCCTCTGGAGTGGGACTTGAACCCACAACCTTTCGACTCAGATGGAAGAGTGCTGCCCACTGAGCCACGGCTGACAGAGAGGTACGCTCGTGACAAAACCGGATGGCTCACACAAATGAAAGAAAAAATGGAAGAGCTATAAATAGTAACAAAGGGATACGAAGAAAGTGATGTGGTGCAAAATGGGAATATGAGGGGAAAAAACTTGCGGTGGATATCAAAGTTTTTACAAATATATTAAGAGAAAGAGGGTGGGGGTTGGGGGTGGGGGGGGGGGGGAGAGAATGTAGACTCAACCGAAAGAACAACGAAGGTGCAACAAAGGTTCACTAGATTGATCTCTGGGCTGAGAGAGCTGTCCTATGAGGTGAGTAGATTGGGCCTATATTCTCTGGAGTTTAGAAGAATGAGAGGTAATCTCATTGAAACATATAAGATTCTGAGGGGGATTGACAGGGTAGATGCTGAGAGGTTGTTTCCCCCTGGCTGAACTGTCTAGAACTCGGGGGCATAGTCTCAGGGTAAGGGGTCGGCCATTTAAGACTGAGATAAGGAGGAATTTCTTCACTCAGAGGGTTGTGAATCTTCGGAATTCTCTACACCAGAGAGCTCAGTCGTTGAGTATATTCAATGAGATCGATAGATTTTTTGGATATTAAGGGAATCGAGGGATATGGGGATCGGGTGGGTAGGTGGAGTTGAGGTAGAAGATCAGCCATGGTCTCACTGAATGGAGGGAGCAGGCTCGAGGGGCCAAATGGCCTACTCCTGCTCCTATTTCCTACGTTCTTGTGTATCACGGGATTTTGCCAATCTCGGCCGCTGCGCGTGTCGAATTGGGTTAAGCGCCGAGCGGTGGAATCGGCAGACGGAGAATCTGCTGACCTCATCGCGGCTCCTCCCTGCGGAGAGTCCAGCCTCGCAACAGCGGTCTTTGCAATGAGGTGACGAATGAGGCAGCATTACCGCAGTATCTGCTACACTGTAACCATCCCACGGCTCAGGTTTCAGGCCTTGAAAGGACCACTTGATTCAAATATTTTTAGATGCAATGGTTTGATATTCAAGCCACAAACTGCAAATTTATTTTGATTTATTTCCGTATCATGTATACTGCTACTTTATCCTTTGAAAGCATAACTGATGTTATCAGGAGTTTTTCCTCGTTGTATTTATTTTTTAACATTCCACGAAACATGAAGCTGTTTTGATAAATCAGGAGAAGCTGTTCCCACTGGTGAGAGGGTCAGTAACCAGAGGACACAGATTTAAGATCATCGGTAAAAGAACCAGAAATGAGATGAGGAGAATTTATTCCACGCGGCGAGTTGTTGTGATCTGGAACGCGGTGTCTGAAACAGCGGGAGACGCAGATTGAATCGTAACTTTCAGAAGGGAATTGGATAAATACTTGAAAAGGAAAAATTTGTAGGGCTATGGGGGAAAGAGGGATTAATTGGATCGTTCTACCAAAGAGCCGGCACAGGCATGATGGGCTGAATGGCCTCCTTCGGTGCCGTATCATTCGATATTGTCAGAGACCTGCCCTCCCGATGCCTCAACTGGATACAGCTCTGCCATGTACACGTCTGTGCCAAGGTAACTGCTCTCAGACCACCTTTTCTTTTATTCGCTCATGGGATGTGGGCGTCACTAGCAAGACCAGCATTCATTGCCCATCTCTAATTACCCTCGAGACAACTGAGTGGCTTGCTGGGGCATTTCAGAGGGCAGTCAGAATCAACCACATTGCTGTGGGTCTGGAGTCACCTGTCGGCCAGACCGGGTAAGGGTGGCAGATTTCCTTCCCTAAAGGGCATTAGTGAACCAGATGGGGTGTTTTTATGACAATCTGGTAGTTCCATGGTCACTGTTATGTATGCAATAAATAAACTGAGTACTGTTTAACTGAGCAAAGTACAACCTTGGCTCTGCTTTATTACGGCCCAAAAGTGCCTGACTCACAAAATGGCTGGCCTTTTATACCAGAGCAGCACCATGTGGGTGGTGCTCAGTGGCCTCCAACAATGACGCCATCTGGTGGCTACAAACAGCATGTACATACATGACAGTCACCATTACTGATCCAGATTTGTTTAATTAACTGAATTTAAATTCCCCCAGCTGCCATGGTGGGATTTGAACTCATGTCTCCAGATCATGAGTCCAAGCCTCTTGATTACTAGTCCAGTAATATAACCATTATACCACCGTACCCCTTGATATCCAACTGAACTCCAGTTCACAGCAGCACAAGGTCAGGCACAGGAGGGCAAGCTATCCAGGAGTCTTGCTCCGTGTCAATGTATAGTGATCGCTGGTGCAAAATGCACGCGTGTGGGAATCCCACCCTGCAAGGCGTCTCTCCAACGCTCCCCTCCCTCCTCTCCGGAGATCAGGAACTCACTGTCAGGTGACGTGCGGGCATGAACGCCACATCTTACCCCCGGGGGCTCGGTGCTCTCGTACAGTGACACACTGCGGCACCAGGCAAACAGGGCTTGACAGGGTAGATGCAGGGAGGATGTTTCCCCCTGGCTGGGGAGTCTAGAACCAGGGGTCACAGTCTCAGAATCAGGGGTCGGCCATTTAGGACGGAGATGAGGAGAAACTTCTTCACTCAGAGGGTGGTGAATCTTTGGAATTCTCTGCCCCGGAGAGCTGTGGATGCTCAGTCGTTTATATTCAAGACAGAGATCAATAGCTTTTTGAGTATTAAGGAAATCAAGGATATGGGGATCGAGCAGGAAGGTGGAGTTGAGGTAGAAGATCAGCCATGATTTTATTGAATGGCGGAGCAGGCTCGAGGGACCAAATGGCCTACTCCTGCTCCCAGTTCTTATGTTCTTATGTAAACCGACAATTCAGAAGGGTTAACGGTAGAAGCCTGCAGGGTCGACACGTTGCAGCGAGAGTAGACTGCGGCTCGGGTTACAGGAGATAGATATCGACACTACAGAACCCGTCGCATTGCGGAATCTCAGCCATTACAAATTTAAAGGGCCATCGGCATCTTAAAACAGGGTTCATCAGTCACTGGTCGAACACACACGACACAGCAACTATCTTCCAATGTGATATTCGTCACCGCAATGAAAGAAAGACTTGCATTTATATAGCGCCTTTCACGACCTCAGGACTTCCCAAAGCGAACAACGGTTAATTAGGTACTTTTGAAGTGCTGTCATTGTTGTAAGAAACGCAGCAGCCAATGTGATAATGACCTCTGTTTTAGTGATGTTGACTAAGGGATTAATATTGGCCCAGGAGACCGGGGTAACTCCCCTGCTCTTCTTCAAAATAGTGCCTCGGGATCGTTTACGTGCACTTGGGAGGGCAGACAGAGCCTCGGTTTAATGTCTCATCCGAAAATCGGTACCTCCGACAGTGCAGTACTCCCTCAGCACTGCACTGGAGTGTCAGCCTGGATTATGTGCTCGAGTCTCTGGAGTGGGACTTGAAATGAGGATATGCCGATTTAGTTTTCCATGTAGATTCTGTGGGGAAGACTCTGACCAGAGATTGTTCTAGAAAGAGTCAACAACTCGAATCCTGATAACGTGTTCTGAGATTGCCAACAAATTCTGTTTCGGGGAGGGCGGGGGTGGATGAAGAACAAGGGCTCAAGCTGAGGCTGAGAGGAACTGTGTGGAGACAGGTTACATTTAACTATTTTACACGCAGAGCGTACTGAACGTGTTTTTAAAAAGTTCATCCTTGGGACATGGGTGTCGCTGGCAAGGCCGGCATTTATTGCCCATCCCTAATTGCCCCTCGAGAAGGTGGTGGTGAGCTGCCTTCTTGAACCGCTGCAGTCCGTGTGGTGAAGGTGCTCCCACAGTGCTGTTAGGGAGGGAGTTCCAGGATTTTGCCCCAGCGATGATGAAGGAACAGCTGATGTATTTCCAAGTCAGGATGGTCTGTGACTTGGAGGGGAACGTGGAGGTGGTGGTGTTCCCATGCGCCTGCTGCCCTTGTCCTTCGAGGTGGTGGAGGTCGTGGGTTTGGGAAGGTAGAACAGATTGGTCAGGGTGTACGGATTTGAGGGAACGGACCATTTTGGGCCAGTAGTTTTCAGGACGGGTCAGATGCACTATAAAGTCTTTCCTGGTCCTTCTCTTCCCTCTGTTCCAGTGTAAGACAATGGCCTGGAAATCCCGGCCTCCCTGGGTCTGTACAGAGTGCCTACGGACCCGGGAAGCATTGCAAAAGCCGGTTTTCAGTGCACAATGTGCTGAAAACCGGCTTTTCCGATCTGTCCGGCTGGAACTCAACAGATCCTCCATATCTTGGGAGCGAGGACATTTGCACGGGCAAGATTGCGGGATTTACCCATATCTTGCCCAGCAAATATCCTCAAAGCTCTTGCGCCTGATAAAAGCAGGCACATAGCCTACTGTTACAGGCGGAAGAGTTTTAAAACATACAGGACCCCTGCAGTCAGAATCAGGGGAAGTCATAACGGGGAACAAAGAAATGGCAGACCAATTGAACAAGTACTTTGGTTCGGTATTCATTAAGGAGGACACAAACAACCTTCCGGATATAAAAGGGGTCAGAGGGTCTAGTAAGGAGGAGGAACTGAGGGAAATCCTTATTAGTCGGGAAATTGTGTTAGGGAAATTGATGGGATTGAAAGCCGATAAATCCCCAGGGCCTGATGGACTGCATCCCAAAGTACTTAAGGAGGTGGCCTTGGGAATAGCGGATGCATTGACAGTCATTTTCCAACATTCCATAGACTCTGGATCAGTTCCTCTGGAGTGGAGGGTAACCAATGTAACCCCATTTTTTAAGAAAGGAGGGAGAGAAAAAACAGGGAATTATAGACCGGTCAGCCTGACATCGGTAGTGGGTAAAATGATGGAATTAATTATTAAGGTTGTCATAGCAGCACATTTGGAAAGAGGTGACATGATAGGTCGAAGTCAGCATGGATTTGTGAAAGGGAAATCATGCTTGACAAATCTTCTGGAATTTTTTGAGGATGTTTCCAGTAGAGTGGACAAGGGAGAACCAGTTGATGTGGTGTATTTGGACTTTCAGAAGGCTTTCGACAAGGTCCCACACAAGAGATTAATGTGCAAAGTTAAAGCACATGGGATTGGGGGTAGTGTGCTGACGTGGATTGAGAACTGGTTGGCAGACAGGAAGCAAAGAGTAGGAGTAAATGGGTACTTTTCAGAATGGCAGGCAGTGACAAGTGGGGTACCGCAAGGTTCTGTGCTGGGGCCCCAGCTGTTTACATTGTACATTAATGATTTAGACGAGAGGATTAAATGTAGTATCTCCAAATTTGCGGATGACACTAAGTTGGGTGGCAGTGTGAGCTGCGAGGATGATGCTATGAGGCTGCAAAGTGACTTGGATAGGTTAGGTGAGTGGGCAAATGCATGGCAGATGAAATATAATGTGGATAAATGTGAGTTTATCCACTTTGGTGGTAAAAACAGAGAGACAGACTATTATCCGAATGGTGACAAATTAGGAAAAGGGAAGGTGCAACGAGACCTGGGTGTCATGGTACATCAATCATTGAAGGTTGGCATGCAGGTACAGCAGACGGTTAAGAAAGCAAATGGCATGTTGGCCTTCATAGCGAGGGGATTTGAGTATAGGGGCAGGGAGGTGTTACTACAGTTGTACAGGGCCTTGGTGAAGCCACACCTGGAGTATTGTGTACAGTTTTGGTCTCCTAACTTGAGGAAGGACATTCTTGCTATTGAGGGAGTGCAGCGAAGGTTCATCAGACTGATTCCTGGGATGGCGGGACTGACATATCAAGAAAGACGGGATCAATTGGGCTTGTATTCACTGGAGTTCAGAAGAATGAGAGAAGATCCCATAGAAACGTTTAAAATTCTGACAGGTTTAGACAGGTTAGATGCAGGAAGAATGTTCCCAATGTTGGGGAAATCCAGAACCAGGGGTCACAGTCTAAGGATAAGGGGTAAGCCATTTAGGACCGAGATGAGGAGAAACTTCTTCACCCAGAGAGTGGTGAACCTGTGGAATTCTCTACCACAGAAAGTTGTGGAGGCCAATTCACTAAATATATTCAAAAAGGAGTTAGATGTAGTCCTTACTACTAGGGGAATCAAGGGATATGGCGAGAAAGCAGGAATGGGGTACTGAAGTTTCATGTTCAGCCATGAACTCATTGAATGGCGGTGCAGGCTCGAAGGGCCGAATGGCCTACTCCTGCACCTATTTTCTATGTTTCTATGTTTCTATGTAAAAATATAATTAAATTAAATTTAAAAAACACATTTTATTGTTAAAAACCCTGCCCACTAAGGTAAGTTTATTTTTGGCCCTAATTACAAAACTTTAAACATAATCGGAAAAATATTTTTTTTCTAATGCATTTATTAACTTTAATTTCAATTAATTTTAATTATGTGAGGTGTGCTTTTTTTTTATTATGGTGTTTAGTGTGTTTGTTTTTTTTTTCTCATCATTAGCAATGAGGATTCAAAGATACAGAGTTCCCATTGCTATTAATGAGAAAGCTGTGGAATACTGTACCTGATTGGCTGAGCAGTCACACACGACTGCACCGTCTCCGTGGGAACCTAGAGGACGGGAGCGCGTTCCGCAGCGGGGGAAGAGATGGCCTCCCCACCGGAATCCCACCCTCCTCTGGGACCATCAGGTACTTTCGTAGAAATATTTCCGGTCGGAAGCCTCCGTCCGCAATTTCTGGGCCAATTGCTCAGTTCCCCCCATTTTGGACCAGTCAACACTCTGGTCCAGTGGTGCGACACTGCACACGATACTGTGTCCAGACATGGAGTAGCTGTTCCAGCAGACAGCAGCGTTAAGGGACAGGGAAAACTCTCTCTGCAGATTGCTGAAGATCTTTCAATGTCACGTCTCAACCTCCCTTGTTGCACAGTTTGCCAGTAAGTGGTTCTTGGTTCCAAGGGCTTGTAGAGAGCTCTGTTCTGCCCACAACACTGCCAATACCAACAAAATTAAATCCTCCGCAACAGCTCATTTAACGAGACAGAAATATCTGTGTTTTAGCAGCAAGCAGATTGAAGAAGAAAAGCTCTTTTTTGGCAATGCACAATGATTCATTAATTGAGCACTGAAATCATTCTAACTTCCCACAAAGCTCATGGGACAGCGGGAAGAGTGGGAAGGTGAGGGCCATATTACAAGACATGAAAAATATTTATATAGTATCCTTCACGTCACTTTAATGTCTCAAAGAACAGCATGTACAATTAATTACTTTGGAGTGTAGGGATTTACTATGTGAGCAAACATGGCTGCTGCTATGCACATAGCAAGTTCCCATAAAGGACAGAGAGTTGAATGACCAGTTCATCTATTTTTTTGTTAGTGGTGTTGTTTAAGGGAAGAATTGAATAGGCAGAGAATACAAGAGCAGGGAGGTTATGTTTGAACTGTATAAAGCACGACTAAGGCCACAGTTAGAGTACTGCGTGCAGTTCTGGTCACTACATTACAGGAAAGCTGTGATCACACTAGAGAGGGCACACAGGAGATTTAGAAGGATGTTGCCTGGGCTGAAGAAGTTTAGCGTTGTGGAAAGATTGGATAGGGTTTGTTATCTTTCGAACAGAGGAGGCTGAGGGAAGATTTAATTGAGGGGAATAAAATTATCAGGGGCCTAGATAAATTGGATAAGAAGGACCCATATCCCGGAGCACAGAGGTCAATAACCAGGGGCCATAGATTTAAAGTAATTGGTAGAGAGATTAGAGGGGAGTTGAGGAGAAAGGATGGTAGAGGCAGTGAGTTCCATCCTCATCATATTTAAAATCCTGGGCTTCTTGAATAGAAGTATAGAGTACAAAAGAGTGGAAATTAAGATGAACCTATACATTATCATCATAGGCGGTCCCTCGAACGAGGATGACTTGCTTCCACGAGTTCACAGGTGTTCCGATGAAGGACCCGATATTCCAGTCCTGAACTCCAATTGAGGGGGTGGAAGATGCCTGTGCTATATAAAGCACTGGTTCGGCCTCAACTGGAGTATCGTGTCCAATTTTGGGCACCGCACTTTAGGAAGGAGGTGATGGCCTTGGAGAGGGAGCAGAAAGGATTGACGAGAATGATTCCAGGGATGAGGGACTTCAGTTATGTGGATAGACTGAAAAAGCTGGGGTTGTTCTCCTTAGAGCAGAGAAGGTTGAGAGGGGATTTGATAGAGGTGTTCAAAATCATGAGCACATAAGAAATAGGAGCAGGAGTAGGCTATTTGGCCCCTCGAGCCTGCTCCGCCATTTAATACGATCATGGCTGATCTGATCATGGACTCAGCTCCACTTCCCTGCCCTCTCCCCATAACCCTTTATTCCCTTATTCCTCAAAAATCTGTCTATCTCTGCCTTAAATATATTCAATGACCCAGCCTCTACAGCTCTCTGGGGCAGAGAATTCCACAGATTTACAACCCTTTGAGAGAAGAAATTCCTCCTCATCTCAGTTTTAAATGGGCGGCCCCTTATTCAGAGACTGTGTCCTCTATGTCGCAAACTACATCTTGAAGGGTAGAAGATGCCTGTGCGTGGATTTTTTTAACGTGTGGTGGCCGTTGCACACCAGCCACCACACGGGGTTGACAGAGCGAGGTCTTGGTCCAGTGGCAAGGGTTAACCAGGACGACTGGAGGCCAGCTCTGCTGCATGGACCTAGTGCGCGCACATATCGCAGTGTGAGCTGGCCCGTGCTGCCCCTGGGCCCTCGCCTCTTCTGGGCCCCGATCGTGTCACTCTACAATCTCTCGCCGCTCCTGCGCCCCAACCTCTGCCCATGAACATCACTAAGATATGCACTTGAATATGGATGTGCCCTTGAAGTGCCATAACCTACAGGGCTACAGACCAAGAGCTGGAAAGTCGGATTAGGCTGGATAGCTCTTTTTCGGCCGGCACAGATACAGTAAGCCGAATGACCTCCTGCTGTGATGCAAATGTCTATGATTCTATGAATGTTGGCCAGGACTCTGAGCCAACTCCCTGCTCTTCTTCAAGTATTGCAGTGGGGTCTTTAATGGAGGCCGTCATGATTTGATATCTCACCTGAAGGAGCACACCTGTAACTGCAACCTAACGTGGCTGTCCACGTCCGGGACCAGGGATCAACCACACAACCTTCCGACTCACAGGCAAAAGTTCTAGTAACTGAGCCATGCTGACTTACCAACTGATGGGAAGTGTATGCTTACTCTAGATTTACAATCTGTGATTTCCCATCACATTTGATCCATTGCATCCTGTAACAACAACTTGCATTTATATGCACATAGTAAAAGGTCCCGAAGTGCGACACGAGGGTGATTATCCAAAAAAATTCAACACCAAGCCCCATTAGGAGATATTAGGGCAGGTGACCAAAAGCTTGGTAAAAGAGGTAGGTTTTAAGGAGCCTTTAAAAGGAGAAGACAGAGGTGGAGAGGTTTAGGGAGGGAATTCCAGAGTTTAGGGCCCAGGCAGCTGAAGGCACGGCCGCCAATGGCCGAGCGATGAAAATCAGGGAAACCCTAGAAAATAGGTGCAGGAGTAGGCCATTCGGCCCTTCGAGCTTGCACCACCATTCAATATGATCACGGCTGATCATGAAACTTCAGTACCCCATTCCTGCTTTCTCTCCATATCCCCTGATCCCTTTAGCCGTAAGGGCAACATCTAACTCCCTTTTGAATATATCCAACGAACTGGCCTCAACAACTTTCTGTGGTAGAGAATTCCACAGGTTCACAATTCTCTGGATGAAAAAGTTTCTCCTCATCTCGGTCCTAGATGGCTTACCCCTTATCCCTAGACTGTGACCCCTGGTTCTGGACTTCCCCAACATCGGGAACATTCTTCCTGCATCTAACCTGTCCAATCCCGTCAGAATTTTATATGCTTCTATGAGATCCCCTCTCATTCTTCTAAATTCCAGTGAATATAAGCCTAGTCGATCCAGTCTTTCTTCATATGTCAGTCCTGCCATCCCGAGAATCAGTCTGGTGACCCTTCAATGCGCAAGAGGCCAGAATTGGAGAAGCGCAGAGATCTCGGAGGGTCATAGGAATGGAAACATTTCTTCAAGACCTCACTCTCTAGCTCCTTAAGATTTATTTCCACTGGTTTAATTAGTGTTATTGGGCCAGAGTAGAGAGGAAGCTTCACTCTGCATCTGGCTGGGCTACACTTGAGCGGGCACTGGATATCCAAATCCTTCTTGATCAGCTCCGCTGGGCAGGCCACATAGTCTGCATGCCAGACACGAGACTCCCAAAGCAAGTGCTCTACTCGGAACTCCTTCATGGCAAACGAGCCAAAAGTTGGGCAGAGGAAACGTTACAAGGACATCCTCAAAGCCTCCGTGATAAAGTGCCACATCCCCACTGACACCTGGGAGTCCCTGACCAAAAACCTCCCTAAGTGGAGGAAGTGCATCCGGGAGGGCGCTGAGCACCTCGAGTCTCGTCGCTGAGAGCATGCAGAAACCAAGCGCAGGCAGTGGAAAGAGCGTGCGACAAACCTGTCCCACCCACCCTTACCCTCAACGACTGTCTGTCCCACTTGTGACAGGGACTGTGGCTCTCGTATTGGACTGTTCAGCCACCTAAGGACATTACTTAGCGTGGAAGCAAGTCTTCCTCAATTCCGAAGGACTGCCTATGATGACTCCCCAACACTGACCTCAAGGAGCAGAATATATATATACATATTTTTGAAATCACCAGTGCAATTGCTATGCTATTACTCAAAGCTATTTGTATCGTACTGCTTACCATACCGTAAAAGACAGACGGCGGGTCGTGGAAGAAGGGGTAGTCGGCGAGGAAGAGCAGGTAGGTGCTGTAGGACCAGGAGACCGTGTAGAAAGTCAGCTTCCACGCACTCTCTGGCATTTTGGCTGCATCTCTGGGGTGGAGGTCACACCAGTGGGCTAGCGGCTGAAAGAGAGAAACAGCAATCGTCACCTCACCTGGTCAGAAGCAGATCGCTAACTTCACGCACTGGTTACCTCTTCCTGTGTCATTGGTACTCCCGCCCCTCAACTGTTCTCTGTTCAATTCTGTGCTGGTGGGGGGTGGCGGGAGGGGAGGGCGGGATGAGGGGGGGGAGGTGGGCTGGCGGTAAGAGGGGTGCGGGGGTGGCGGGGATTGAGGGCGGCGGGAGCGGGGGGTGTGGGGGGTGGTGACCAGTTCCAGAACCATGTAGTCCTCCGTTCCCTCCGCCCAAACAGGAATCCTTTATGCATTAACCATGACAGGGAGCGTTGGCAGACTATTCGGCCATGGGAGGCACTGCTGGCAAGCCCAATAATCTCTGTTTGAAACGTACACCCACTTTCTATCTGGACTCAATGGGCCATCATCCGGAGTGGGAATTCCGGTTGATTTTTTTTCCCCTTCCCTGGCCCAGAAGCACTGAGGGTAATTGTAGCCCCTCCCCCTTCCCCCATTTCCCCCACCCCGCCTTACCGCTGCCTGGATGTGATCAGCCAATTCACCGCAGACCAGGCATGAAACCTCGTTGTCCGTCGATCGGTTATATCTGGGAGTCCTGTATTCCAGGCCGATTCCCATTAACTGTGTCGATTGCATTTCCCTCATAGAATGATACTGCACAGGAGGAGGCCATTCGGCCCATCGTGCCTGTGCCGACCATTTGAAAGAGCGATCCAATTAGTCCCACTCCCCCTGCTCTTCCCCCTTAGCCCTGGAAATCTTTCCTTTTCAAGTATTTATCCAATTCCCTTTTGAAAACTATTACGACTGAATCTGCTTCCACCGCCCTTTCAGGCAGCGCATTCCAGATCACAACTCCCTGCGTAAAATAAATTCTCCTCTCATCTCTAGTTCTTTTACCCTTCAAGTATTCATTTTGAAAGAATGTTGGTTTTCTGAGGGGGGGGGGGGATTTACTCAGTGAAATCCTAACAAACGCCAACCGAATTTTAATAAGGAAATAATGTTTGGTAAATGGTTTAATTTTTTGTAAAGATATCAAAGACTGAACCCAGTTTTTAAAAAAAGTCACAAATTAAATATTAAAGAATGCGACAGATGCAATGGAGGAAACATTTAAGGGACGTGAGGGGGAGTGGGAATGAATGAAATTCTTATCGAGCTGACGCAGATGCAATCCTCCCACACAACAAAACTCGACAGAAACAGAAGGATTTTTCCCCGCCTCCTCATTCCAATTTTCTCCCCTCTTCCTGGGAGGACATTGAGCCCCAACGGGGTATAGTTCCAAGGGTGCCTGCACCACCTCCCCCACCCCATCACATCCCCTAGTGGCCAATCACCAGGTGCAAACCTAGAGAGTTAAATGCCAGCAGACTATTTGACAGTGGGGGCATCACAACTGAGCCTGATCTGTACAAGCATACATTCCAGCAGCAGGGCATTGCTGGATCAGGAGCAGGAACCCTGGGTGATTGTCCCCCTCAGTACTTTAAGGCGCTGAGCCCAATTAAAGAGCCACCATCTCTGTCCTGGCTGAGATCAGCGAACTTAGCACACTCTGCGACCTTCCGGCCCAGCCTAGCCTGGCCTAGCCCTGGCTCACACTGGACAGCACATCTACCAGTATCAACATCCAAGTTTTATCCCCATTTTGCAAATGTATGTGTGAGCTGTGGCTCAGTGAGCAGCACTCTCACCCCTGAGTCAGAGGGTTGTGGATTCAAGTCCCACTCCAGAGACTTGAGCACATAAATCTCGGCTGACACTCCAGTGCGGTGCTGAGGGAGTGCTGCACTGTCGGAGATGCTGTCTTTCAGATGAGATATTAAACCGAGGCCCCGTCTGCTCTCTCAGGTGGATGTAAAAGGTCCCATGGCACTATTTCAAAGAAGAGCAGGGGAGTTATCCCCGGTGTCGTGGGCCTCAATCAACATCACTAAAACAGATTGCCTGGTCATTATAGAAACATAGAAACATAGAAAATAGGTGCAGGAGTAGGCCATTCGGCCCTTCTAGCCTTTCAATGAGTTCATGGCTGAACATGCAACTTCAGTACCCCATTCCTGCTTTCTCACCATACCCCTTGATTCCCCTAGTAGTAAGGACTTCATCTAACTCCTTTTTGAATATATTTAGTGAATTGGCCTCAACAACTTTCTGTGGTAGAGAATTCCACAGGTTCACCACTCTCTGGGTGAAGAAATTCCTCCTCATCTCGGTCCTAAATGGCTTCCCCCTTATCCTTAGACTGTGTCCCCTGGTTCTGGACTTCCCCAACAATGGGAACATTCTTCCTGCATCTAACCTGTCTAACCCCGTCAGAATTTTAAACGTTTCCATGAGGTCCCCTCTCATTCTTCTGAACTCCAGTGAATACAAGCCCAGTTGATCCAGTCTTTCTTGATAGGTCAGTCCCGCCATCCCGGGAATCAGTCTGGTGAACCTTCGCTGCACGCCCTCAATAGCAAGAATGTCCTTCCTCAGGTTAGGAGACCAAAACTGTACACAGTACTCCAGGTGTGGCCTCACCAAGGCCCTGTACAACTGTAGTAACACCTCCCTGCCCCTGTACTCAAATCCCCTCGCTATGAAGGCCAACATGCCATTTTCTTTCTTAACCGCCTGCTGTACCTGCATGCCAACCTTCAATGACTGATGTACCATGACACCCAGGTCTCTTTGCACCTCCCCTTTTCCTAATCTGTCACCATTCAGATAATAGTCTGTCTCTCTGTTTTTACCACCAAAGTGGATAACCTCACATTTATCCACATTATACTTCATCTGCCATGCATTTGCCCACACACCTAACCTATCCAAGTCGCTCTGCAGCCTCATAGCATCCTCCTCGCAGCTCACACTGCCACCCAACTTAGTGTCATCCGCAAATTTGGAGATACTACACTTAATCCCCTCGTCTAAATCATTAACGTACAGTGTAAATTATCACATAGCTGTTTGTGGGAGCTTGCTGTGCACAAATTGGCTGCCATGTTTCCTACATTACAACAGTGACCACTCCAAAAGTACTTCATTGGCTGTAAAGTGCTTTGGTTCGTCTGGTGGTTGTGAAAGGTGCTATATAAATGCAAGTCTGTCATTTCTTTTTTTAGGATAAATTGGATCCAAATTCTACTTTTATTGCAACACAAAGATAAAGTTCTACCATACGATACCATACCATAAAGATCGCTCCTTATACTCACCCTACCCCCACCCACCCTTCCACATTCCCCCCACCCTTCCCAACACTCCACCAGACCTCGGAGTTACTTGTTACAGTTGAAAGGGCAGGTCAGCTGGAGGCTGGGACTATTACTGTTCATCATTTCACCACTGCAGGGCAGCCTGTGAGGCAGACAGTAACCCACTATCAGTGGTGGTGGGGTTTCGGTTGTTCACTGATTCCAGGTATTGTGTGTGTGTGAGTGTGTGTGAGTGTGTGGGGGGATGGGAGTGGGAGGGTAAAAGAATGTGAAATTAAAATAATAAAGAATCTGCCAGCTGTATACCGACTCCCATCACAACATGCAGTTGAAGACCCCTACAGTTGAATAACTAGCATCCAGATGCGCATTTGCAAAAATGGCCACTTTGCAAGGGCTCTGGAGGGTGAGCAATGCTTGTGAAACTGCACCTCCTTAAGGAGAAAAAAAATATTCATGGAAGGGGGAGGTGGCAGGGAGTTGAAAGCTCAACCTTCTGATATCATGGCTTGTGACATTATCTGAACTGCCTTCCAACACGCTCTTGGCTCAGTGTGATTCTGTATGGTGCTGGGTTGCTCAGACTAGCATCCTGCCTGACTGGCTGCTGATGATAGCTCAGTCACTATGTACGTCCCTTACGCCGTTTTGGGCCGTGTTAATTGCTGTAACGTTACCCCGGGTCACCGCAAGCAAGCAGGCGAAAATATACAGAGCTGCGCGGATGCAGATGGGTTTATACCATACATGTAATGACCGGGTTTGTGGCCAAACGTGGAGCTGTTTCTCAAAAAAAGACTAGTCCAACTTTGACATTCTCACCTTGGCTCGGTTGCTAGCACTCTGGCCTCTGAGTCAAGAGGTTGTAGGGTTCAAGTCCCACTCCAGAGACTTGAGCGTATAATCAAGGCTGGCACTCCCAGTGCAGTGCTGAGGGAGTGCTGCACTGTCAGAGGTGCCGTCTTTCGCATGAGACATTAACCCGAGGCCCCTACTTGGCCTGGTCTACACGTGATTGCAGTCCCACACCGCATGGTTGGCTCTGAAATGGTAAGGCTTGCAGTTGCAAGACCCTTGCTACAAATACAAGCAGCGAAAAATAATGGCGGGACCTATGCTGCATTGGTGTTGAGTCCAAGACTTGGAACTCTCAACAAAGCACCTTCACCTTCACCTTCACCATGAGTGCGGCAATGGTTCAAGACAAAGGATAACCACCAACGTCTCCAGGCGACTAGAGACGGGCAAATGAATGCCAGTCTGATCAGGAGTTACCAAGTCCCCAAAAACAAGTAAAGAAAAAATGTAACTTCGACCTATAGAACTCATGTAATCACTTTGGGAAAAGCTCTTGCTATTGAACGAGTGCAGCGAAGGTTCACCAGACTGATTCCCGGGATGGTAGGACTGACATATGAAGAAAGACTGGATCGACTAGGCTTATATTCACTGGAATTTAGAAGAATGAGAGGGGATCTCATAGAAACATATAAAATTCGGACGGGACTGGACAGGTTAGATGCAGGAAGAATGTTCCCAATGTTGGGGAAGTCCAGAACCAGGGATCACAGTCTAAGGATAAGGGGTAACCCATTTAGGACCGAGATGAGGAGAAACTTCTTCACTCAGAGAATTGTGAACTTGTGGAATTCTCTACCACGGAAAGTTGTTGAGGCCAGTTCATTAGATATATTCAAGAAGGAGTTAGATGTGGCCCTTACGGCTAAAGGTATCAAGGGGTATGGAGAGAAATCAGGAATGGGGTACTGAAGTTGCATGATCAGCCGTGATTATATTGAATGGTGGTACAGGCTCGAAGGGCCGAATGGCCTACTCCTGCACCTATTTTCTGTGCTTCTATGATTCTAACCTCTTACCAACCTACTGTGATAGTAGTTGTAAATCTTACTGAAATCTTTAGTGTTTTAAAGTGCTGACTCAAGAGAAAAGAGAAAAACAGACTTGCATTCATATAGCGTCCTTCATGACTTTCCAAAGGCGCTTTACAGCCAATGAAGTACGTTTGGAGTGTAGTCACTGTTGTAATGTCGGAAACGTGGCAGCCAATTTGTGCACAGCAAGCTCCCACAAGCATCAATGTGATAAATGACCGGATAATCGGTTTTACTGATGCTGGTTGAGGGGTAACTATTGGCCAGGACGCCGGGGAGAATTCCCCTGCTCTTCTTGCAATAATGCCATGGGATCGTTTACGTCCACCTGAGAGGGCAGGCAGAGTTTTAGTTTAACGCCTCAACCGAAAGACGGCACCTCCGACAGTTCAGCACTCCCTCAGTATTGTACTGAACTGTACCATTCACTTCTTCTATTCTCTGTGTCCAATTATCTGCCATTTTCTGTGCATTACTCTCCCTCTCTATTTACTGTACACCATCCTGTGTGTAACACACTCCCTCTGTGAGGTACCCTCCATTTACAAACTTGAGTAACCAAGACTGAAAAGGCCAGAGAGCGTTGCAAGACCTGTGATGTGATCCCTTCATATCCCATCATCAGATTGGAAGAACTTTCATCCTATCCCATGAGGTATCCCTTTCATCTTCAAACAGCATCAGAATGTCTCTATATGAAAAGCACTGGCTGCCTCACAGGAAAGAAACGATTTTAAAAGGGAATAAAATTCATTTTCTGGTATTTATTATAAATGAGAACAGGGACACTGGAACACTTTACCTAAAGTATAATTCAATGTTACAGTTCAACATTTATAAATGGGAACATAAGCTGCAGGAGTTCCTCTATTGTAGTTTATTGGTGCTTTTACCTCAGATACTGGCGCTCGCTCCCAGCAAGACCAACCTCACCAATGATGCTGCTACTCTAAAGGTCCACCTGTAGGGCTCAAATTTCCCCAGGAGTTGCCCCATTTTTTTTTGGAGTAAGTAGCTTTTTTTGGAGTAACTTAAAAATTGCAAATTTCCCCATTTAACTTGCTCCGGTGTAAGTCAGTTAGTTAGGTTTTTTTCTAGTTTAGTTTGTTCTCTCCAAAGTGGGGGGGGGGGAACAAGCCACTTATGCCTCTTCTGACCATGGAAGCAAATTTGGCCAGCTGAAAGTTACTCCAAACTAACTTAGGCCAGTGAATGTGGCCACTTTTGTAGGCACAGAAAAACCTTACCTACATTTAGGAAATCAGCGCAGGCAGCCTGAGATTGGGGGGGCGGGGGAGGCGCAGGGGGGAGGCGTGGGGGGAGAAGGTGAGTTAGAGGATTCTAAAGCACTAAAGACCTTTACAAGATCAGCACAACATCAAAACATCTTCAGCACAACAGCTGCACAACATCAACAAAAATAACTGAAAGATAAATCAGCTACTGAAAATAGAGCAGTCCTACCTTGCCGACTGCAGAATGCACCGGCTAGCCCTCCCACCAGGGCTAGGGGCAGCATGCACGCATGTCAGTAGGGGTGAGGGATTTTTACTTTTTACAGCTGTCCCTAAATGATGCGAGGTCCTAATGGAACATGATTCAGTTTTAATGCGAAATATCTTTTATTGGATATTTTACAATGCACTTCAACAGCAACAACAGCAAAGAAAGACTGCACCCATCCCTCACCCACATCTCAGGGAAAGTGCACTTCTTCATAGGGTCGGTGATGGTGGTGGGGGGGGGGGGGGGGGGGTGTTGGGGGCCTGGCTTGGGTCTCACCGGTGGCTGGTGCGTGGATTGAAGTGGGAGCGGCATTTGAGTATCCGGCCTTTGTGCCCTTATTGCAGAAGCTAGCTCCCTCATGGCATCTGCCATCATTTGCACACCCTCTGAAATGACCGCCCTCACTTCCCATCTCAGGGCTGAGATTTCACCCGAGAGTGTCGCTGCCTCATCACCCATCCCCACGAGTGATCTTGTGAGGGCATTGGGTCTCCTCACCCGATTAACCTCTGCTGAGGGCTGCATCTCAGGCGAGACTGGTCGGCTTATCCTTCCCCTCGCCGCGGGTCTGCCTAGTGGCACCCCTCCAGTGCGAGGCTCAGGCTGGGACGGCGGGGCACTGGGTGTCCCAACATGCATTTCACGACCGCCACTGGGACCCGCGACCTCGGTAGGTGTGAAACCATGGAATGTTGCTGCGGAGCTCATGAAGGTTTCTGGCAGTGTGATGCCCTGTACTATGGACTGATCCATATCACAGTCAGCATTCTCCCGTGAGCACATTTCCATGGACCCCTCCTCCCCCCACCCGCCTGGGTCTGGAGCGCACGCATCTGGATCTTCAGGATGTTGAGGAGTGTCTTCTTCTTCTGCAAAATACAACAGAACAGTCAAATGGTTAGCAGCACAGGAGGGGGGCAGGATAGGTGGCAAGAGTAGACTGATGTGTAGCAGGCCAGTCAGCAGGTTGGGTTGAAGGGCGACTATGCATTTTGATGACTCACCCTCACCCCTGCGTGTGGATCCAGCTTGTGCAGAGCTGATTCTTTTTCTGCCAGTGTGACTCAGCAAGGCAGCGACCCTCTGTTCCAGGGATGTCAGTTGGTGCACCTCCTTGGCGGACCTCCTCCTGTTCTAAGTCTTTCCCTTTTGTTGTGGGCCAATTTCTTCTGCAAAGATGAAAACATTAATTTTCACACATGGTGCGCTTCTAATGGGTGGGACACATACAGATGGTCACATTTTCAATTGCAATTCAATTTAAAGATGAAGATATTACTTACACTCACTACTTGACCAACGTCCTGCCATTTCTTCTTGCACTGCCTTCCAGATCTTGCGGTATTGACCCCTGCGGAGTATTCTTCTGCAACTAGGTTCCATCTTCTTCTCATTTCCTTGGGTGAAACTTTTGACGGACCACTCTTGCTGATATCCAGCTTCAGCCATTTCTCTTCAATGACATCACTAGTTTTTCCACTTCCTCATGGAGGAAATTCTTTGTTCGTGTTGCACGCTCTTGCGCCATTCGTGTATTGGACTTACACTCCAGTAATGCTCAAAAATCACACTTCTCACCTTTCTTCCACCTATCCAGCACTCCTTTCCACTCCCTCAGCCACACAAAAATCAATATTTAAACCTTACCTTGATATATGCTCCATTACCAATGATACTGAGGAAGCTCTCCCTTTAATTGGCCGATTGCCAAGCTTCCTGTTGCACTGCGCATGCGCGCAAGCTGAACCGCCCACGGCGCATGCACGCACGCTCAAACAGACATGCGTTCCCCCTGCCGGCATTCCACAGACTTTGGGCCCAAGCCCCGCCCCCCGTAGGCTCTGCAGCGCCACGCCGATGGATCCGGACGACGAGGTCAAAGTAGAAGGTAAGTTTTTGGCGCTTTTCTTGGCTTAGAAAGTCGGCATGCCACCCCTAACTGCGCCGCTCTAGGCGGCTGGGGAAATTTGGGCCCGTAGAGTTTATGTTATCCATGGTCCTTAGGAGCAGCAACAATGCAAATATGACCTTGGATGTCAGCCTTGCCTCAGTTGGTAGCACTTTCACTACAGAGTCAGAAACATGGGGGTTCAAGCCCAATGCTCCCCCAATTCCCCCGTCCCTTTAACGGGTGCATGTGAAAAATCTCCCAGGACAGCTGCCCTGCCACAGAGCTTAGCGGAAACATTGTTCAAGCCCCACTCCAGAGACTTGAACACAACATCCAGACAGACATTGGAGTATCTATTATATATATTAATAATCTTATGTCTGCAATGCACTTCCTACCATTAATTTTTTGAGTTAACTTTCTCCATTATAAATTCCTATGTCAACATTTATAATGTTAAATGTCTATGTAAACTTGTCACGCTGTAATTACACCCTCCCACCAGTAATGGTGCTGTAGTTTATAATGCAAAGACACCATTGGTGATCTACCACCTCTACTGCTTTGCTTCCCAAACAGTCAGAGGTCTTGTTGGACAGAATGTTATGACTTTAAAATGGCGTACGCCTGCACACTCTGGTCCAGTTACCCCCTTCGCTCAAACCCTCTTTCACCTGAAGACTACACATGATCTTCACTCTCATGTGCAATGCCACAGGAGCTTGACTGGTAGAATATAAAAACTAAATGCAGAACACGTGGCTCAACCTTCACAAGCCCTATTTTAAGGATTTAGGGTCAGTAACCAGAGGACGCAGATTTAAGGTCATTGGTAAAAGAGGGAGATGAGGCGAAGTGTTTCTACGCAGCGAGTTGTTATAATCCGGAACGCACGGCCTGAAAAGGTGGTAGAAGCAGATTCAATAGTACAAAAGTGAATCGGATAAATACTTGAAAAGGAAAAATGCGCAGGGTTATGGAGAAAGAGCAGGGGGAGTTTGACTAACTGGACAGCTCTTTCAAAGACCGGCACAGGGACGATGGGCTGAATGGCCTCCTTCTGTGCGGCTCGATTCGAAGAAGAAAACGGCAAACCAATCATTCCTCCTGTCATTGTTGTTTGCCCAACCAAACGTGTGCCCGTCTCCGCCCCCTGCCTCAGCTCACCAGCTGCCGAAACCCGCATCTATGCCTTTGTTACCTCTAGACTTGACTTCCAAAGCTATCCTGGCTGGCCTCCTTAGTTCTACCCTTCATAAACTTGAGCTCATTCAAAACTCGGCTGCCCCGTGTCCTAACTCGCACCCACTCCCTGCTCACCCGTCATCCCCTGTGCTCGCTGACTTACATTGGCTCGCGGTCCAGCAATGCCTCAATTTTACCATCCTCATCCGTGTTTTCAAATCCCCCCATGGCTTCGCCCCTCCCTATCTCTGTAACCTCCTCCAGCCCCACAATCTACCAAGATCTCTGCTCTCCACCAATCCTGGCCTCCTGAGCATCCCCGATTTTAATTGGTTTTATGAAGAGGAGCAGGCTTGAGATTACCTCTGGCTGCGCACCACCTGGATTGCCTCTACGGATCGCCGGGGGTCCACGGACCCCAGCTTGAGAACCACTGCCGCAGAGGGATAACTGACTCACGCATTAACTGGCCATACAGCTGTTTTCATTCCCTCCAACCCTCACATTTTATTTCTTGCACTGCTGTTTGATTCCTTCATCTTGTTCGCTGCAATCTTGGCCCTTTCCTTCGGTGATTCTGTACTTTTTTTGTACCAGTACTTTGCTAGGTTGCCTCATTGCTTTCACCTGCGTTTTCTATCTATCATTCCATGGCTCAGTGGGTATCACTCTCGCCTCCGAGCCAGAATGTTGTGGGTTCAAGTCCCAATTCAAAGACTTGCGCACAAAATCTAGGCTGACAATCCAGTGCAGTGCTGAGGGAAGGCCGCACTGTCGGAGGTGCCGTATTTTCTTTTTTTTTCATTTGTTCCTGGCTATGCCAGCATTTATTGCCCATTCCTAATTGCCCTTGGTGGTGGTGAGCCACCTTGTTGAACCGCTGTAGTCCATGTGGTGAAGGTACTCCCACAGCACTGACTTTGTCACAGCGGTTTGGTACAACTGAGTGTCTCGCTGGGCCATTTCAGAGGGCAGTTAAGAATCAACCATATTGCTGTGGGTCTAGAGTCACATAAAGGCCAGACTGGGTAAGGACGGCAGATTTCCTTCCCTAAAGAGCATTAGTGAACCAGATGGGTTTTTACCACAATCTGGTAGTTTCATGGTCACCATTACTGATACTAGCTTATAATTCCAGATTTATTTAATTAACTGAATTTAAATACCCCAGATGCCGTGGTGGGATTTGAACTCATGTCTCTGCATCATTAATCCTAGTCCAGTAACATAACCACTATGCTACCGTACCCAGCAAGACATTAAACCGAGGCCCCGTCTGCCCTCTCAGATGGACGTAAAAGATCCCATGGCACTATTTCGAAGAAGAGCAGGGGAGTTCTCTCTGGTGTCCTGGCCAATATTTTTCTCTCAACTGACATCATTACATCCAATTATCTGGTCATTATCGCATTGCTGTTTCTGGGAGCTTGCTATGCGCAAATTGGCTGCCACGTTTCCTACATTACAACAGTAACTACAATTCAAAAAGTATTTAATTTGCTGCAAGGCACTTTGGGACACCCAGTGGTTGAGAAAGGCGCTATAGAAACGCAAGTCTTTCTTTTATTTCTCAGGATTTAGTGGGTCTGAGAATGTGAGGGGCCGCCTTCTTGAACCGCTGCAGTCTTCATGGCCGTGTCACTCCCACAATACCATGAGGTGGAGAATGAATGCCAGGACACTGACCCTAGACATGAAGAAGGGGGCGGCACCAAATATAGGCCCAAATTAGTGTGGTGTGTAACCTGGAGGGGAACGTGTTCACAAAACACTGCTGCTCTTGTCCTGCTGAGTGGTAGCGGTCCCCGGGGAGAGATGCGCTGTTGAAGTAACCTTGGTGACTTACTGCAGTGCATTCTACAGAGCGTACATACTGCAATCACAGTGTGCCGATGATGGTCAGCTCGATAACAGGGCTTCTTCACCACAAGAAGATTTTTTTTCTTTTTCGAAAGGAGAGATTAATTTGCCTATTGTGTTTGTGCTGGTTCTCTCAAAGCGCCTTCGACTTATTCCCTTTCTCCCTATGATACTCATTTTTTTTGCTTTTTCACCTATTTCACTTTTGAAAGTTATTGTGGATTCTATTTCCATCGCTGATTCTGGTCGTACTCCAAGCCCCAACAACCCTCTGGCTTAAAAAAAATCTTCTAACCTCTCCCTTGTGATGTAAAAGATGCAGCAAGCAATTAGGAAGGCAAATGGGCATGTTGGTCTTTATTGCAAGGGGGTTGGAGTACAAGAGTAAGGAAGTCTTGGGGTACAGTAGCATAGTTGCTCCGCTGGGCGGGCCACACTGTCTGCATGCCCGACACGAGACTCCTAAAGCAAGCGCTCTACTCGGAACTCCTACACGGCAAGCGAGCCCCAGGTGGTAAGAGGAAACATTTCAAAGACACCCTCAAAGCCTCCCTGATAAAATGCAACATCCCCACCGACACCTGGGAGTCCCTGGCCAAAGACGGCCCTAAGTGGAGGAAGTGCATCCAGGAGGGCGCTGAGCACCTCGAGTCTCGTCGCCGAGAGCATGCAGAAATCAAGCGCAGGCAGCGGAAGGAGCGTGCGGCAAATCAGACTCCCCACCCTCCCTTTCCTTCAACCACTGTCTGTCCCACCTGTGACAGAGACTGTAATTCCTGTATTGGACTGTTCAGTCAGCTGAGAACTCACTTTTAGCGTGGAAGCAAGTCTTCCTCGATTCTGAGGGACTGCCTCTGATGATGATGATGGTGGTTATGTCACTGGACTAGTAATCCAGAGTCCTGGACTAAATATCCAAAGTAGTGAGTTCCAACCCCACCACAGCAGCTGGGGGAATTTAAATTCAGTTAATAAAAAAAGCTAGTATCAGTAATGGTGACCATGAAACTGCCAGATTGTTGTAAAAGCCCATCTGGTTCAATAAAGTCCTTTTAGGGAAGGAAATCTGCCATCCTTACCCGGTCTGGCCGATATGTGACTCCAGACCCACAATGTGGTTGACGCTTAACTGCCCTCTGAAATGGTGGCTCACCACCACCTTCTCGAGGGCAATTAGGGACGGGCAATAAATGCTGGCTTTGCCAGCGATGCCCACATCTCAGGAACGAATAAAACAAAATTGTACAGGGCTTTGGTGAGACCACACCTGGAGTACTGTGCACAGTTTTGATCTCTTTATCTGAGGAAGGATAGACTTGCCGTAGAGGTGATGCAACAAAGGTTCACTGGATTGATCCCTGGAATGAGAGGGTTGTCCTATGAGGAGAGATTGTGTAGATTGGGCCTGTACTCTCTGGAGTCTAGAAGAATGAGTGGTGATCTCATTGAAATATATAAGATTCTGAGGGGGAATGACAAGGTAGATGCTGAGAGGTTGTTTCCCCCTGGGCTGGAGAGTCTAGAACCAGGGGTCACAGTCTCAGGATAAGGGGTTAGCAATTTAAGACGGAGATGAAGAGGAATTTCTTCTCTCAGAGGGCTGTGAATCTTTGGAATTCTCTGTCCCAGAAAGCTGTGGATGCTGAATCATTGAGTATATTCAAGGCTGAGAGAGAGATTTTTGGACTCTAGGGGAATCAAGAGATATGGGGATTGGGCGAGAAAGTGGAGTTGAGATAGAAGATCAGCCATGATCTATTGAATGGCAGAGCAGGCTCGAGGGGCTGCATGGCCTACTCCTGCTCCTATTTCTTGTGTTCCTAAACTTATTCCCTCTAATTGGATCGTCTGATTGTCAATCATCCCGCAGCCACAAGATTTAAGGAGAAGCTCGATAAGTACACGAGGGGGAAAGGAATAGAAGGACATGCTGATAAGGTGAGATGAAGCAGGGTGGGAGGAGGCTCATGTGGAGCATAAACATCGGCATAGACCAGTTGGGCCAAATGGCCGGTTTCTGTGCTGTAATATCTATGCAATGCTAGTTACCAACCAGTGTAAATAGCTGATCGGAAACCTCAAAATTTTGCACACCTCTATCAGCTCTCCTCTAAAACTTCTTTGTCCTAATGAATGTTCTAATTCTCCTGCAACCACCAACACAATGCTATTCTATTTCTAGACACCAGCTCTAATGGAGCTCAATGGAGAGCTGGAAACTGCACATTTGTGGACAGTAACTGGGAACAAAACTGGGTTTGGTCACGATGCCCACCACAGTCCAATAGTCTACTGCTCCACAACAGCAATGTGATAATGACCAAATCATCTGTTTCAGCAATGTTGGTTCGGATAAATATTGGCTAAGACACCAGGGATAACTCCCCTGCTCTTCTTCAAAGCAGAATCTTTTACATCCACCCGAGAGGGCAGACGGGGCCTCGGTTTAATGTTTCATCCTGTAGTGTCCTTGCACACTACTATAAATTCACATGTGGCACATTCTGCAGACAAGGTCACTCTGTGACCCGTACCTTTATTCACAGGACCAAGAAGTGATGACCCTGCGTGGGACCTCCCTTTATATACCTGGATGACCAGGTGAGGAGTGTCTCCCACAAATTCACCCCCTGTGGTCAAGGTGTGCATTTCTTAGGTGTATACAGTATGCAGTGTTATGAAAGTTACAGTTACATGAAGGTTACATACATGACATCACCTCCCCCCCAACGTCTTATGGGGTCAAAGATTGAGTCTTTCAGGCGGTCGATGCTCTCTCGTGGATCGCCGCAGTTGGGGCTCTGGTTGTTGAGCCTTGGTATGCGTCTCTGTCACCTGTGGTGATTCCGGCCTGTCCGGGCTGGCCGCAGGGACTGTGCATGCTGCTGAATGTTCTTGTTGCTCATTCATTCGTGGTGGTGTGGGCAACATCTCATGATCTTCCTCAGGTTCCTCAGTGTCCATACTGAACCTTTTTTTTTTACTTGGTCCAGATGCTTGCGACATATCTGTCCATTGTTAAGTCTGACCACTATGACCCTATTCCCCTCTTTGCCAATTACAGTACCCTCAAGCCACTTGGGGCCCAAAGCGTGATTAAGAACAAATACAGGGTCATCGATTTCTATACATCTCCCCTTTGAGTTACGGTCATGGCACTCATTTTGGGACTGGCGCCTGCCCTCAACATTGTCTGACAGGACAGGGTGAATAAGGGACAGCCGAGTTTTAAGTGTACGTTTCATGAGTAGTTCCGTGGGCGGGACTCCCGTGAGCGAATGCGGTCGGGACCTATAGGCCAGCAAGAGGCGTGATAGGTGACATTAAAGGGAGGGTCCTTGAATCCGGAGCATGCCCTGTTTTATGATTTGGACCGCACGTTTCACCTGGCCATTGGAAGCCGACTTGAACGGTGCTGTCCTGACATGTTTGATGCCATTACCCGACATGAACTCCCGGAATTCATAGCTAGTGAAACACGGGCCGTTGTCGCTAACCAGGATGTCCGGCAAGCCGTGGGTCGCAAAGACCGCACGCAGACTCTCCACAGTGGTGGATGTAATGCACGAATTCAATATGATGCACTCGATCCATTTCGAGTACGCATCAACAACAATGAGGAACATTTTCCCCATGAACGGGCCCACATAGTCTACGTGAATACGTGACCATGGCCTGGTGGGCCAGGGCCACGGGCTGAGTGGGGCCTCCCTGGGGGCATTGCCCAACTGGGCACACATCATGCACCTGCGAACACAATGTTCCAGGTCTGAGTCAATTCCCGGCCACCATACACGTGACCAGGTAATGGCCTTCATTAGCACGATGCCTGAGTGCTCGCTGTGGAGTTCCCTGATAAATGCTTCCCTTCCCTTTTGGGGCATGACTACCCGGCTGCCCCATAGCAGGCAGTCGGCTTGGATGGAGAGCTCATGGTGAAACGGTCTGACCTCCTCAGGGCATGCTCCGTGTGCGGGCACCTAATCCCCAGTCAGGACACATTTCTTAATCAAGGATAGGAGGGGATCTCTGTTTGTCCAGATTTTGATCTGGCAGGCTGTGATGGGGGAGCCTGTGCTGTCAAAGGCATCAACGGCCATGACCATCTCAGCGCTTTGCTCCGCTGCCCCCTGCTCCGCTGCCAGTGGAAGCCTGCTTAGCGCGTCAGCACAATTTTCGGTGCCTGGCCGGTGCCGTATGGTGTAGTCATACACAGCCAGCGTGAGAGCCCATCGTTGTATGCGAGCTGTCGCATTGGCATTGACAGCTTTGCTCTCTGACAACAGGGATGTTAACGGCTTGTGGTCCGTTTCTAACTCGAACCTTCTGCCAAAAAGGTACTGGTGCATCTTTTTCATCTCGTAAACACATGCGAGTGCTTCCTTTTCAACCATCCCATATCCCCGTTCTGCTTGGGAGAGCGACCTGGGGGCATAAGCCACAGGTTGGAGTTGGCCCTCATCATTACTCTGCTGCAACATGCACCCAATCCCATAGGATGATGCATCACATGTCAAAACCAATTTCTTACAGGGGTTGTACAGGGTCAACAGCTTATTTGAACAAAGCAGGTTCTGCGCCCGATTGAAAGCCCGTTCCTGACAGTCTCCCCAAAACGAATCGCAACCCTAACGCAGGAGCACGTGTAGCGGCTCCAACAACATACTTAAGTTCGGCAGAAAGTTCCCGAAATAGTTCAAGAGTTCCAGAAATGAACGCAACTCCGATGTGTTACCGGGCCTGGGCGCACGATGAATCGCCTCCGTTTTGGATTCGGTAGGCCGGATCCCGTCTGTGGCAACCCTCCTGCCCAAAAACTCGACCTCTGGGGCCAAAAACACAAACTTGGACTTCTTTAGTCGCAGGCCTACCCGGTCCAGTCGGCGTAGCACCTCCTCCAGGTTGTGGAAGTGTTCCTCGGTGTCTCGACCCGTGATAAGGATGTCATCCTGAAATACGATTGTTCCAGGGATGAATTTGAGCAGACTTTCCATGTTCCTTTGAAAGATAGCGGCCGCTGATCGAATGGACACCTGTTGTAGACAAACATCCCCTTGTGCGTGGTGATGGTGGTCAGTAGCTTGGATTCTTCGGCCAGTTCCTGGGTCATGTAGGCTGAAGTGAGGTCCAACTTGGTGAACAGCTTGCCGCCTGCCAGGATGGCAAAAAGATCCTCCGCTCTCGGAAGCCACAGATCCTGACCGAGCCATCCGTTTTTAGGACAGGGACGATGGGGCTTGCCCAGTCGCTGAATTCAACGGGCAAAATTATGCCCTCTCTTAGCAACCTGTCCAACTCACTCTCAATTTTCTCTCGCATCACATAAGGCACAGCTCTGGCTTTGTGGTGCACTGATCTGGTGTCCGGGGTGATTCGTATCACTACTTTGGTACCTTTGAAAGTCCCGACACCAGGTTGAAATAGTGACTCAAATTTCTGAAGGACCTGTGAGCATGAACTTCGCTCCACAGATGAAATGGTGTGCACATCCCCCCATTTCCAGTTCATCTCGACTAGCCAGCTCCTCCCCAAAAGCGCGGGACCATTTCCCGGGACAAGCCAGAGTGGCAGCCGATTCTCTGATCCATTATATGTGACCACCAACATTGCACTGCCTAGCACTGGGATGCTCTCTTTGGTGTATGTCCATAATTGCGTGTCAATGCGTTCTAGTTTTGGTCTGCTAGCTTTGAGTGACCATAGTTTCTCGAATTGTTGGACATTCATAAGTGACTGGCTGGCCTCTGTGTCCAGCTCCATGCGTACCGTATGCTGTTTAATAGGACTTTCATCATCATAGGAATATGAGCTGTGGATGTTTGCCACATGAACCCACTGAACTCCAGTATCCATTGCTTTGTCCCAAGCATCACCCTGCCTTGCAAACCCCACTTCTGGTTCATCTGCCTCGTAAATTAGCCTCGCTGTGGGCTTCCTACACATTCTGGCTAAATGTCCACTGAAGTTACAAGTCAGCATGGATTTGTGAAAGGGAAATCATGCTTGACAAATCTTCTGGAATTTTTTGAGGATGTTTCCAGTAGAGTGGATAAGGGAGAACCAGTTGATGTGGTATATTTGGACTTTCAGAAGGCGTTCGACAAGGTCCCACACAAGAGATTGATGTGCAAAGTTAGAGCACATGGGATTGGGGGTAGTGTACTGACATGGATTGAGAACTGGTTGTCAGACAGGAAGCAAAGAGTAGGAGTAAATGGGTACTTTTCAGAATGGCAGGCAGTGACTAGTGGGGTACCGCAAGGTTCTGTGCTGGGGCCCCAGCTGTTTACACTGTACATTAATGATTTAGATGAGGGGATTAAATGTAGTATCTCCAAATTTGCGGATGACACTAAGTTGGGTGGCAGTGTGAGCTGCGAGGAGGATGCTGTGAGGCTGCAGAGCGACTTGGATAGGTTAGGTGAGTGGGCAAATGCATGGCAGATGAAGTATAATGTGGATAAATGTGAGGTTATCCACTTTGGTGGTAAAAACAGAGAGACAGACTATTATCTGAATGGTGACAGATTAGGAAAAGGGGAGGTGCAAAGAGACCTGGGTGTCATGGTACATCAGTCATTGAAGGTTGGCATGCAGGTGCAGCAGGCGGTTAAGAAAGCAAATGGCATGTTGGCCTTCATAGCAAGGGGATTTGAGTACAGGGGCAGGGAGGTGTTGCTACAGTTGTACAGGGCATTGGTGAGGCCACACCTGGAGTATTGTGTACAGTTTTGGTCTCCTAACCTGAGGAAGGACATTCTTGCTATTGAGGGAGTGCAGCGAAGGTTCACCAGACTGATTCCCGGGATGGCGGGACTGACCTATCAAGAAAGACTGGATCAACTGGGCTTGTATTCACTGGAGTTCAGAAGAATGAGAGGGGACCTCATAGAAACATATAAAATTCTGACGGGGTTAGACAGGTTAGATGCAGGAAGAATGTTCCCAATGTTGGGGAAGTCCAGAACCAGGGGTCACAGTCTAAGGATAAGGGGTAAGCCATTTAGGACCGAGATGCGGAGGAACTTCTTCACCCAGAGAGTGGTGAACCTGTGGAATTCTCTACCACAGAAAGTTATTGAGGCCAATTCACTAAATATATTCAAAAAGGAGTTAGATGAGGTCCTTACTGCTAGGGGGATCAAGGGGTATGGCGAGAAAGCAGGAATGGGGTACTGAAGTTGAATGTTCAGCCATGAACTCATTGAATGGCGGTGCAGGCTAGAAGGGCCGAATGGCCTACTCCTGCACCTATTTTCTATGTTTCTATGTTTCTACAGATAAGTTGTTGAAACCTATTGGTTTTTGCAGCATATCTGCCCCCGCACCTCCAGCATGAGCGGAGATTGTTGTGAACAAAAGAGTTGTTACCAGGCATTCCTCTCTGATTGTCTCTTTGATTACTCTTGAGCACTCTGTTAGTGGGTGTCAATGGCCCCATCCCGGGATGCATTGTCCACTGTGATGGCATAAATGTCCATTCAACCTGCCATTGTCTCTGTTGAGGACTCACTCTCGAGTCTGTTGTTGCCTGGGTGGTATCGAATTGCCCTTGCCTGCCTGCGGGGTTCTGAGTCGCGTTTACAATGTTGACTCCCTGATCCATTGCCACGTTGGAAGCAGAGTTGTGCGCGTATATTATCTTGGTTTCCTCCTCCCCCGCCATGAAGGTCTGAGCCATCAACGCCGCCGCTTCCAAGGTCAAGTCCTTGGTCTCAATTAGCTTTCTGAAAATCCCGACATGACCAATGCCCTCAATAAAGAAATCCCTTAACATCTCCCCCCTGCAGGCGTCTGTGAACTTACAGAGGCTGGCCAAGCGCCGAAGGTCTGCAACGAAATCCGGTATGCTCTGTCCTTCCCGACGTCGGTGTGTATAGAATCGGTGTCGGGCCATGTGTATTCTGCTCGCTGGTTTGAGGTGCTCACCGATCAGTTTGCTGAGCTCTTCAAAGGTTTTGTCCGCTGGCTTCTCGGGTGCGAGCAGGTCTTTCATCAGCCCGTAGATGCGCCCTTTACTTGTCAGCCGTTGCATCTCCCAGCCAGTCCTTTGTGACAAAGCTCTGCTGGAGCCTCTCAACAAAATCTTCCCAGTCCTCACCAACACAGTACCATTCCTCTGTGCTACCTGTGGCAATTCTCGTGTCGTTGATTCCCGTTTCTCGTCGCCAAATGTAGTGTCCTTGCACACTACTATAAATTCACACGAGGCACATTCTGCAGACAAGGTCACTCTGTGACCCGTACCTTTATTCATAGGACCAAGAAGTGATGACCCTGCATGGGACCTCCCTTTATATACCTGGATGACCAGGTGAGGAGTGTCTCCCACAAGTTCACTCCCTGTGGTCAAGGTGTGCATTTTTTAGGTGTATGCAGTGTTGTTACATGAAGGTTACAGTTACATGAAGGTTACATACATGACACATCCGAAAGACAGCACCTCCGACAGTGCAGCACTCCCTCAGCACTACACTGGGGTGTCAGCCTAGATTTTTGTGCTGAAGTCTCTGGAGTGGGACTTGAACCCACAACCTTCAGATTCAGAGGTGAGTGTGCTACCCACTGGGCCCTGGCTGACACTCACCCACAAAAATATACTTAACTGGTCTTTCATCTCATGGGCATTTATGGGTGGTTGCTGATGCAGAATGGTTGCCATATTTGCCTTGGTAACAAGAATCACTGCACAATGTGTGACGTACTATGAGACGTTGGAATACATCAAGGCACTATATAAATCAAGTGGTTCAAACATCATAAACCACACAAGAGCAAAGGTCAGTTTGTGAATATTTTAAATCCACCTCACTGGCAACCTATATAGCACACATTAAGGTGGGAACCAATTTCCTGCTCATTGTACAGTATAGTTACGGAGCCCATTATGGATGCAGAGCCTGACATTGTCTTCTGATGTTTGAAGGGAAGTCCAGCGCCAGGGGTCACAGTCTAAGGATAAAGGGTAAGCCATTTAGGACCGAGATGAGGAGAAACTTCTTCACTCAGAGAGTTGTTAACCGCTGGAATTCTTTATCGCAGAGAGTTGTTGATGCCAGTTTGTTAGATATATTCAAGAGGGAGTTAGATATGGCCCTGACGGCTAAAGGGATCAAGGGGTATGGAGAGAAAGCAGGAATGGTGTACTGAGGTGAATGATCAGCCATGAACTTATTGAATGGTGGTGCAGGCTTGAAGGGCCGAATGGCCTACTCCTGCACCTAGTTTCTATGGGCCCAAGTTTCCACACGATAAAAAACGGGCGCCCCTCCGAGCTGGGTGCCCGTTTCTCGCGCCTAAAACGGCGCCGGAAAAAAAACTTGCAATTCTGGAGAGCCCTGCAGCTCCTTGTCTGTTTGGCGCGGCGCCCAGGGGGGCGGAGCCTACACTCGCGCCGATTTTATAAGTGGGAAGGGGCGGGTACTATTTAAATTCGTTTTGTTCCTGCCGGCAACCCTACGCGTGCATGTTGGAGCTTTCGCGCACGCGCAGTGTGAAGGAAAACATTGACACTCGGCCATTTTTGTAGTTCTTTGTAGCTGTTTAATTTTTGAACATTTTTTAATAAAAGCACATTGCCATCAGCACATCAGCACTGAGGCTTCCTACAGCCTTCTCACTGTCTCCTTCCCGCCCGTCGTCTGGAACGTCTTCCTCCCCCCCGCCCCCCCTGCTGCGTTCGGGCGGGCGGGCCCGCACTCCCTCCCTCCCTCCCTCCCTCCCTCCGTCGGGAACAGCTTCCTCCTCCCCCTCTGCCGTCGGGAACGAATGAACGAACTTGTGAGGCTGGCTGAAGCACTTTCACACAGGTAGGAAGATGGTTTATTTAATCTTTTCTTTGCTTATAAATGTTTATTCAGGTTGGATTTATTTGTATAATATTTGTATAAGTATAAATAAGGATTTATTGTAGAATTTAATGACTTCCCTTCCCCTCCCCACCTCGTTCTGGACGCCTAATTTGTAACCTGCGCCTGATTTTTTAATGTGTAGAACAGGTATTTTCAGTTCTACAAAAATCTTCACTTGCTCCATTCTAAGTTAGTTTGGAGTACGTTTTCACTGTGGAAACTTTGAAATCAGGTGTCAGTGGCCGGACACGCCCCCTTTTGAAGAAAAAATTCTGTTCCAAAGTAGAACTGTTCTACTAGAACTGCAGGAAAAAAAATGAGGAGAATTGCGATTTCTAAGATAGTCCGTTCTCCACCAGTTGCTCCTAAAAATCAGGCGCAAATCATGTGGAAACTTGGGCCCTATGTTTCTAAGGAAGCACAGCAGTGCTGGTTGGGGCAAAATGTTTTCAGGTGGATGGGATCATGTGACAGGAAGCTCCGATAACACAGGGATTTGTTGGTGGTATTTAAAGGAAACCGCCTACCTACTAAATATTATGAGCCATTACCCAATCTGTAAGAACATAACAACTCTAGTAACTTTGCCACAGCATATTAGAATTTTTTTTTTAAAACATACAATTTGTGTGAGTCCCTCACATCAGGGCGGGCTGCATTGTGAGAACACACACGCATTTTAACACATGGAGCTGTATTTGTGTTTTTTTTGGAAGAATGAGATGCACAAGGACAACATTGTTGTTTATAAATCATAAAATGAGAGAAACTCAATCCAAGAGGCCTGTTTTAGCCCAACATGCCCAAACCTGGCTAACATAGTCAGTGCCTGTTGTGACATTGTATTTCATTGCACATTAACAGGGCATCAACAGCAGTCAAATCAAGCCTCGGTTTGATACATTATTGTCTATAAATATATTGATTCAGACTGCAAGCAAATTTAATACTGGTATATAGCATATATATATATATATATATATATATATAGAGAGAGAGAGAGAGAGAGAGAGAGATTAGATAATTAATGATTAGATAGACTTTGTGTGTGTATATAAATAGAAAGATAAATTAGATTATTATATATATATATATATATATATATATAGTCTATCTAATCTAAATTTATCTTTCTCTCTATATAGATAAGTGATCGAGAGAGAGAAAAAAGAGAAAGCGAGCGAGAGCGAGCGAAATAGAGAGATAAATACAAAGATAAAGAGAGAGAGAGAAAGATAGAAAGAGAAAGATAAAGAGAGAAAGAGAGATAAAGAGAAAGAGAGCGAGAGAAAGATAAAGAGAGAGAGAGAAAGATAGCGAGAGAGAAAGCTAGATAAAGAGAGAAAGGGGGATAGAGAGAAGGATAGATAAAGAGATAGAGAGAGAGGGATAAAAGGTGGGTGGAGGGGATAGAGGGATGGATAAAGAGAGGAGATAGATTGTCTGTATATCTATCTAAGGTAGAGTGAGAGTCTTGATATATGTTCAGGCCAGCTTTTCTTAGGTTAATAACACACAGATGCGGAATCGGTATCTTGCTTGACAATATAATAAGGGGCCCAAACACTGACTCACTGACTGACCTGGAAAAGGTAACGCGAAGCTGCCTTCCGCAGGAGGGTCCAGCCCACCGCACAAACCAGGAACAAAAGCCCCTCGGTCGCGGTGAGGGAGGCGTTTTCCAGCAGGGTCCGTTTCGAGAGCTCAAATCCGCAGTCCCGGCACTCGGCAACCGCAGTGTTCATGCGAGAGAAGCTTTTGAGCAGCACCTCGCCATAGCCAGGCATCGGCTGCACCAGCCCGGCAACCTGCTCGCCAGCCTCCATTGCACACCGATTCCCCAATCGATTAACAAATAACTCCCCAGGAATTAGTCACAGAAAAAACAACACTGCACTGTAAACCCTCAATAAAAGAAATCAGAGCCAGGAGGAAAGAGATACTTTCCCTTGGGGTGACTACGAAACAATGTATCTGATTCTCAGCGCTCTTCCAGTTTTAAAAACAGTGCGATTATTTACAACTGGATACAATGTATTTCTTGGAAATGTTGCAATTTAGTGTTCAGGACCAGTCGTTTCGTGAATCAAGTCTGGATCTCGCTGGGTTGTATATTAAAGGTCTCCGAGACTCCCACTCGGTCACTTTTGCAAAATGACATGCAGCGATTGAGAAATCTCCCGGTCCATTAAATATTCATCAACAATGAATGCATCCTCTTGGTTTTAAGACTGCTGCTTAGCAATTTGGTCTTGCAGCTTCCAGCCTCACTTGTCCTTGTAATTTCCCCCCTCTCTCGTCAGTTTCACCCGCAGCTGGGTCAGTTTCTGCGGGCAAGCCCCTGGCTCAAGTCCCTCTCCCTCCTGCTCCCTCGTTCCCTGCCGGTTGCTGCAGTGTATCCGCGCATCTGAAATACAAGCAAAAGATCCAGATTTGACAGTCTGGTCACGTTTCTTTCCTTCACCCAACCCACACACACACACAAAAAACAGAATGACTCCTCCTTTACAGTCTGGTCACGTTCAGATGGCACCCAGACCCGCCCACAGGCAGAGAAAGATGCGCGGCTCGCCCAATCCGCGTCAGCCGTCGATCTACAGCCCTTAAAAGTCACCCACCAATCGCTTCACGTGAGCCTTTCTTGTTTCCACCCTCTTCCACGATTACAATAAGCACCGTCCCTACCCGAGTCACACATGCGGACAGCCCGAGCTTGCTGTTTTTCTGTCAGCTTGCTTGGAGTAAGTCAGGGGATCGTGGGTGGGGGAGGAGACGAGGGGGGTGGGGAGGAGGGGGAAGGGATAGAAAGGGGGTGGAGGAGAGAATGGGGGAGAGGGAGAGGAATTGGGGGGTGAAAGTGGGGGAGAGAGAAAGGGGGAGAGGGAGAGGAACTGGGGGGTGAAAGAGGGGGAGAGAGAAAGGGGGAGAGGGAGAGAAACTGGGGGTGAAAGAGAAAGGAGGAGAGGGAGAGGAGCTGGGGGGTGAAAGAAAGGGGGAAAGGGAGAGGAGCTGGGGGGTGAAAGAGGGGGAGAAAGAAAGGGGGGGAGAAGAGATTATAAACAAAAGAAAAACCTTGAATGTTGAAATGAAAGACGCATTTTTCTAGCATCTCTCACGACCTCAGGATGTCCAAAGTGCTTTACAGTCAATGAAGTACTTTATTTTTTGAAGTGTAGTCACTGTTGTAATGTAGGAAATGCAGCAGCCAGTTTGTTCACAGCAAGCTCCCACAATGTGATAATGACCAGATAACCTGATTTTAGTGATGATAATTGAGGGATAAATATTGTCCAGGTGACCAGGGATAACTCTCATATTCTTTGAAATAGTGCCGTGGGATTGGTTTATTGCTGTTGGTGTGAGCAGTGGTGAGGAGGTCCGAAGGGTGTATCACGCACGCAGCGGAGAGCTCGGAGCAGTCGATTGATGCACTGCAAACGAAGGCTGATCAATTCATTTTTTGAGCTACATTCCAATGAGATTGGCAAATCCCTTCACTTGTCAATGCTTGTTCACAGGATAAGAACATAAGCATTAGGAGCAGGAGTAGGCCATACGGCACCTCGAGCCTGCTCTGCCATTCAATAAGATCATGGCTGATCTTCGACCTCAACTTCACTTTCCCGCCCGATCTCCATATCCCTTGATTCCCCTAGAGTCCAAAAATCTATTGATCTCAGCCTTGAATATACTCAATGACTGAGCCTCCACAGCTCTCTGAGGTAGAGAATTCCAAAGATTCACCACCCTCTGAGTGAAGAAATTTCTCCTCATCTCAGTCTTAAATGGTCGACCCCTTATCCTGAGACTGTGACCCCTGGCTCTAGACTCTCCAGCCCGGGGAAATAACAGGACGGGGGAAGGCTAGCTCTGGTGGGAAACAGGTGTGGCGGGACCAAGCATGTTGGTACCAGCTCTGGCTCCCGAATCAACAGTAGCACAACTTTAGAACTAAGTCCATTGACTGCCACCTCCTTCCTCTTTTCAAGGCATCATTGCTCTGGGGCCAATAGTTATCCCTCAATCAGCAACACAAAAACAGATAGCCCGCTCATTATCACAATTCTGTTTGCGGGAACTTGCTGTGTGCAAAGTGGCAATTAGATCATGGATGAGCTGTATCTTAACTATATCTACAAAGTACTTTATTGCTGTAAAGCGCATTGGGATGTTCGTGGTCGTGAATGGCACTTTAGAAATGCAAACCTTTTTATTCATTTCGTTCTTGGTGGTCCTACATTCACCCACTCCCCGCCACCCCACCCGCCCCCTGCAGCTGCCTAAATGATTGAAACCAATAGTTTCAATGTCCCAGTGCAGCGTTGAGCTTTACAATTCGATGCAATAGATTGTTTCCCTGTGTCAATTATTATGCTTCTGTGTGATTGGTTATTCACTGTAACAGTCATGTTTCTACTGCTGCTTGCTTGGCGTGGAAGGAAATGGTGGGGTATTGTCATGGATACCATTATTATAGGCAGTCCCTCGAAACGAGGATGACTTCCTTCCATGCCAAAAAAGGATGAGTTCGCAGGTGTTTCAATGAAGGATCTAACATTCCAGGCCCTGAACTACATCCTGAAGGGTGGATTTTTTTAATGTGGGGTGGCCGTTGCACACCAGCCACCACACGGGCTTGACAGAGCTAGGTCTTGGTCCATTGGCAAGGGTTATCCAAGACGACTGGAGACCTGCTCTGCTACACAGACCTAGTGCACACACAAGGTCTTTCGGATGAGATGTTAAATCGGGGCCCCGTCTGCTGGATACAAGCCCGAGCTCACTCAGTGGTTTCACAGGAACAAGAGGAGGCCGCTCAGTCCATCGAGCTGGTTACTCCATTCAATTAGATCATGGATGATCTGTATTTTAACTCCATCCACAATGCCTTGGTTCTGTAACCCTTAATACCCTTGCCCAACAATTATCTATCATCCCCGGACTAGATGGCACCTGGCTGCACAGATTCTAGAAAAAGATTTGCATTTATATAGCAACTTTCACAACCTCAGCACATCCCAAAGCGCTTTACAGCCAATGAAGTACTTTTGGAGTGTAGTCACTGTTGTAATGTGGAGAAACGTGGCAGCCAATTGCACACAGCAAGCTCCCACAAAACAGCAATGTGATAATGACCTGATCACCTGTTTTCATGATGTTGATTGAGGGATAAATATTGGCCAGGGCACCGGGGATAACTCCCCTGCTCTTCTTCAAAATAGTGCCGTGGGATCTTTTACGTCCACCTGAGAGAGCAGACGGGGCCCCGGTTTGACGTCTCATCTGAAAGACGGCACCTCCGACAGTGCAGCACTCCCTCAGCACTGCACTGGAGTGTCAGCCGGGATTTTTGTGCTCAAGTACCTGGAGTGGGACTATGATCTCATAACATTCTGACTCCGAGGCGAGAGTGTTACCCACTGAGCCACGACTGACACAATCATTCCATAGTGATGAGCTGGGTTCTGCTCAGGAAGTTCTGCTCGAGTGCCATAACAGTTTCAGAGTCGGACTCAGAATTGGCTCGTTGTAGTTCTGGCGTTTCCACTTTAGACCTGAGCTTAAACTACAAACTACGATTCCTGTCATGTATTGTAGCAATTGGAGGTTTGCTGATAATCAACTAAAATGGGGTAAATGAAAAGAGTTCTTGCAGGAATTAAAAAGGAAGCTTCTCTCCTTCAAGGTGGACTAACTGATATAGTTAATCGACACCTCGCCTAGCTCCCACTGAATAACGACCACGGAAGTAAACAAACGAAACCTCAGGTTTACTGGTTTTATTACAAGCAATGCACGGGAAGATTCAGTCATGGAATCTCCGAAATACAAGAGTTTTCAAGCATAATTTATACAGGTTTCGGAGAGGAGCTATCCTCCTACAAAATCATCGATAGGTCTATTGTTATCAGCGAAGTTACATTGATTTGTCGACTCTCATCCAACAGGCTCTGAGTGGTACTTGCAACTATCCATCTCTCATCATTGCTTTGTTCCATTTTTCCCTCTACTCCAGTCTATCTGATGCCTAGGGTGGCTGTACTGGCTTCTTTATCTCTTCCTCAGAGACTTTTAAACTGCTAACTTTGGCTGTTTAAGTGTTACTAAGGTTAAGCTATAGTTTAATGTGTATAAGTGTGCTATACCTATACAAGCAAATGTTACATACATAGGCACTTTATAAGTTCGCTACCTTCAGCATAATTCTGACCCCCTATTTGCAACCTTACAATTTATCCCTTACAGTCCTCAATTATTCAAACTTTCCATTATCGAAATGAACCCATTTTTAGATTTAAAAATTGAACATTAAGAAATCCACTAAGTGGATAAACATCAGCATTATTGCTGTGGTCATTAATGTGGTATTTTTTATTTGTAAATTATCAATAAAAATGATTTAACAAATGAATAAAACAGGACAGATGTGATCATGACTCAGCTAATGGAGCCGAGTGGTTCAGTTGCGTGCACAGAGCTATAAAAAGGCTCGGGTTGTAAAACAAAAGACAGTCAGTGGTACTTGTTATATAACCAGCGGGCCGGGGGTGTTGAAGCCCACCGCTCCTTCAACCCCGGCTCCTTGGCAGACAGGCTGCTACACACAGCTCACGGCTTCCATTCACAGCCTGTCCAATCAGCTGTTCCTCTGAATCACAGGCTGGACATCATCCCACAAAAAGAAACATTTATGTTTGTAATGTATGTACATAAGGTTTGCCCACCAACAGGGGGCACTACCTTCGGAGGTCCGAGGGTCATAGGTACACTCGTGCTGGGCCCGGTATTTAACCTGAACTTCACTTTTTTATTGTCTTTTCAGGAAGCCATTAAAGACTGAGCAGGTTACACCTAGTCACTGGCTCACAGTACGGAGTTCATTGTATCATTTCATGCAGCACAATATTGTTGTACAGTCACAGAGAATGACCGCGTAGGGGTTCAGTAACAGAAAGTCAACACGCTCGGTTACATTTATCGTCACAACTATCGACTCTAGTTTTCATTCTGGTACGAAGTGAAGTGAAAAGATTATCATCATAAGCTCAATGCCCAGAATGATGGGACTCTGTGGAGATACAAGAGGGGAGAGAAGAAAGACTTGCATTTATATAGCACCTTTCACAACCACCGGACATCTCAAAGCACTTTACAGCCAATTAAGTACTTTTGGAGTGTAGTCACTGTTGTAATGTAGGAAATGCGGCAGCCAATGTGCACACAGCAAGCTCCCACAAACAGTAATGTGATAATGACCGGATAATTTGTTTTTTTGTTTTGTTGATTGAGGGATAAATATTGGCCCCAGGACACCGGGGATAACTCCCCTGCTCTTCTTTGAAATAGTGGCCATGGGATCTTTTACATCCACCCCACAGAGCAGACGGGGCCTCAGTCTAACGTCTCATCCGAAAGACGGCACCTCCAACAGTGCAGCACTCCCTCAGCACTGCACTGGAGTGTCAGCTGAGATTTTTGTGCTGAAGTACCTGGAGTGGGACTATGATCTCACAACATTCTGACTCAGAGGCGAGAATGCTACCCACTGAGCCATGACTGACAGAATCATTCCATCGTGATGAGCTGGGTTCTGCTCAGGAAGTTCTGCTCGAATGCCATAACAGTTTCAGAGTCGGACTCAGAATTGGCTCGTTGTAGTTCTGGCGTTTCCACTTTAGACCGGAGCTTAAACTACAAACTACGATTCCTGTCATGTATTGTAGCAATTGGAGGTTTGCTGATAATCAACTAGAATGGGGTAAATGAAAAGAGTTCTCAATTATTCAAACTTTCCATTATCGAAACGAACCCATTTTTAGATTTAAAAATCGAACATTAAGAAATCCACTAAGTGGAGAAACATCAGCATTATTGCTGTGGTCATTAATGTGCTACCTTTTATTTGTAATTTATCAATAAAAATGATTTAACAAATAAATAAAACAGGACAGATGTGATCATGACTCAGCTAATGGAGCCGAGTGGTTCAGTTGCGTGCACAGAGCTATAAAAAGGCTCGGGATGTAAAACAAAAGACAGTCAGTGGTACTTGTTATATAACCAGCGGGCCGGGGGTGTTGAAGCCCACCGCTCCTTCAACCCCGGCTCCTTGGCAGACAGGCTGCTACACACACCTCACGGCTTCCATTCACAGCCTGTCCAATCGGCTGTTCCTCTGAATCACAGGCTGGACATCATCCCACAAAAAGAAACATTTACATTTGTAACGTATGTACATAAGGTCTGACCACTAACAGAGGCCATTACCGTCGGAGGTCCCAGGGTCATAGATACACTCGTGCTGGGCCCAGTATATAACCTGAACTTCACCTTTGTATCCTCACTTCTGGAAGCCATTAAAGACTGAGCAGGTTACACCTAGTCACTGGCTCACAGTACGGAGTTCATTGTATCATTTCATGCACCACAATGTTGTTGTACAGTCACAGAGAATGACCGCGTAGGGGTTCAGTAACAGAAAGTCAACACGCTCGGTTACATTTATCGTCACAACTATCAACTCTAGTTTTCATTCTGGTCCGAAGTGAAGTGAAAGGATTATCATCATAAGCTCAATGCCCAGAACGATGAGACTCTGTGGAGATATAAGAGGGGAGAAAAGAAAGACTTGCATTTATAAAGCACCTTTCACAACCACCGGACATCTCAAATCACTTTACAGCCAATGAAGTACTTTTGGAGTGCAGTCACTGTTGTAATGTACGAAACGCAGCAGCCAATTTGCGCACAGCAAGCTCCCACAAACAGTAATGTGATAATAACCAGATAATCTGTTTTTTTGTTAGGTTGATTGAGGGATAAATATTGGCCCCAGGACACCAGGGGTAACTCCCCTGCTCTTTTTTGAAATAGTGGCCATGGGATCCTTTACGTCCACCCGAGGGGGCAGATGGGGTCTCGGTTTTATGTCTCATCTGAATGACGGCAGCTCCGACAGTGTAGCACGCCCTCAGCACTGCACTGGGAGTATCAGCCTAGATTTCTTTGTGCTCAAGTTCCTGGAGTGGGACTTGAACCCCACAACCTTCTGACTCAGAGGTAAGAGTGCTGCCCACTGAGCCACAACTGACACTGGGTGTAGGAACACAAGAACACAAGAAATAGGAGCAGGAGTCGGCCATTCGGCCCCTCGAGCCTGCTCCGCCATTCAATAAAATCATGGCTGATCATCGACCTCAACTCCACTTTCCCGCCCGATCTCACCGCTTGATTCCCTTAGTATCCAAAAATCTATCGATCTCAGCTTTGAATAAACACAACAACTGAGAATCCACAGCCCTCTGGGGCAGAGAATTCCAAAGATTCACCACCCTCTGAAGAAATTTCTCCTCATCTCTGTCCTAAATGGCCAACCCCCTTATCCTGACCCCTAATTCTAGATTCTCTAGCCAGGGGAAACAGCATTTAAGCGTCTCCCTGTCGGAGGTGCCATCTTTTGGATGAGACGCTAAACCAAGGCCCCATCTGTTCTCTCATGTGGGTGTAAAAGATCCCACAGCACTATTCGAAGAAGAGCAGGGGATTTATCTGCAGTGTCCTGGCCAATGTTTACCCCTGAACCAACATCACTAAAACAGATTATTTGGTCATTATAACAGCGCTGTTTGTGGGATCTTGCTGTGCTCAAATTGGTTGCCACGTTTCCTACATTACAACAATGACTACACTTAAAAAAGTACTTCATTGACTGTAAAGCGCTTTGGGATGTCCGGTGGTCATGCAAGGCGCTATAGAAGTGCAAGTCTTTCTTTCTATTTTCTTTTTGAATGGGGGTAAGAAGGGGCAAATCACCTCTCAATTGCCTTCACACTGACTGTAGCAGCTGGTCATTCAGGACCATTGGTAAATACGAAGCTGCCCGACTGCCCTCTTGGTTTGGGAGTAGCGTGTAACAATAGACCTGATGGACAATTAAATGAGAGGAAAGTAAGAAAGAAAGAAGAAAAACCAATGAAGTACTTTTTTGAAGTGTGGTCACTGTTAGAATGTGGGAAACGCGGCAGCTAATTTGTGCACAGCAAGCTCCCACAAAGAGCAATGTGATAATGACCAGATAATCTGTTTTTGTTATGTTGAGGGATAGATATTGGCCAGGACAAGTAAATAAAACCTTAAACTTTATTTAATTCATTTTCTAAGGCTCGGCTCGGGGGAACAACAACAACTTGATTTTATATAGCGCCTTTAAGGTAGTAAAATGTCTCAAGGTGCTTCACAGGAGCGATTATCAAACAAAATTTGGCATCGAGCCACACAAGGAGATATTAGGACAGGTGGTCACGGAGGTGGTTTTTAAGAAGCGTCTTAAAAGGAGGAGAGGCGGAGAGGTTAAGGGAGGGAATTCTCGAGCTTAGGGCCCAGGCAGCTGGAGGCACAGCTGCCAATGGCAGAGCGATGGAAATCGGGACATGCACAAGAGGCCAGAAACAAGAAATATCGATCTTGGATTCCCACCAACACGCACCAGTTTTGCCAGTTTCTGCAAGAATGGGGCGAGTTTCCACAGCTCCTGGTCTCTTGGATTTTTGAACCAGCTCTTGATTTGGATTCCATTTGCAATCTAGGAAGAGAAATTGGAAAGTTTCTAAAAGCACACCCACTGTGTATTGGTCGCTAAAGCACGCAGGACCTCACTTAGAATGACATTACTGCCCTGAAGTGTGGGGTTCAGAGCCAGGAGCTTTCTCTAATACATCAGATCAATTGTTTTCAGACATCAAGACCAGCGGTGCTCCTGCTCCAACATTTTGTGCCACAGACGGGTAGGATATTAGTTCCTGCTCAAGATTTCCAGGCACTGAGTTACTGGTCTCAGCAGGACTTTCGTGGCAAGGTGCTCAACAGAGCTCGGTGCTTTTAGGGGCGGATTTACCGTGGGGCAGATTAACCACGGGGCGGATGGGACTGCAGCCGCAGGTCCACCAAATAAATATAGGAAAAAAAATATAAGGCCTCCCAAATAGGTTGAATGGAATCGACAATGAGAGAGGAAAAACACATTTTATTTCACATGTTATTGAGAGAAATTTGCATATATGTATAGGAATCTAGTATTGCAATGTTACCAGAACCAGAATATATACTTACTTGATACAGAATATATGCTTTCATTGTTGAATATACTGGCCTATGTTTTCATATTCAGAATCAGAATCATATACGCAATGTAATGAACATGAACAAAGATAAATATTGGCCCATTTGGAACAGTTTGCCCCAGGCTCATCAGGCCCTTAATCCGGCCCTGGGTCTTTACCACAGACAGCAAGGAAAACACCGCATTGGTTTCAACTCTAGGTTAAATTAAAGTGTGTGTTCTCCCCCCCCCCCCCCCATGTAACCCCCTTCTCCCCCCGCTACCACACGCTCTCTTTCAGTGCATTGCAAGAATCTTGCAGAAAATCTGAATGGTGACAGATTAGGAAAAGGGGAGGTGCAACGAGACCTGGGTGTCATGGTACATCAGTCATTGAAGGTTGGCATGCAGGTACAGCAGGCGGTTAAGAAAGCAAATGGCATGTTGGCCTTCATAGCGAGGGGATTTGAGTACAGGGGCAGGGAGGTATTGCTACAGTTGTACAGGGCCTTGGTGAGGCCACACCTGGAGTATTGTGTACAGTTTTGGTTGCCTAACTTGAGGAAGGACATTCTTGCTATTGAGGGAGTGCAGCGAAGGTTCACCAGACTGATTCCCGGGATGGCGGGACTGACATATCAAGAAAGACTGGATCAACTGGGCTTGTATTCACTGGAGTTCAGAAGAATGAGAGGGGATCTCATAGAAACGTTTAAAATTCTGACGGGTTTAGACAGGGTAGATGCAGGAAGAATGTTCCCAATGTTGGGGAAGTCCAGAACCAGGGGTCACAGTCTAAGGATAAGGGGTAAGCCATTTAGGACCGAGATGAGGAGAAACTTTTTCACACAGCGAGTGGTGAACCTGTGCAATTCTCTACCACAGAAAGTTGTTGAGGCCAATTCACTAAATATATTCAAAAAGGAGTTAGATGTAGTCCTTACTACTAGAGGGATCAAGGGGTATGGCGAGAAAGCAGGAATGGGGTACTGAAGTTGCATGTTCGGCCATGAACTCATTGAATGGCGGTGCAGGCTCGAAGGGCCGAATGGCCTACTCCTGAACCTATTTTCTATGTTTCTAAAACAAGGCTGGACAGACCCAACCCACTACAATGTTGAGTCTACAAACTCTCAGATGGCCCAAGGAACTAAAGCCACCTCCGGATGGAGAGAAGAGAATAGTGATTGACAGCCAGCCTGTGGACTTGAGTGTGCGATCCCAACTCCTCGGGTCAGTCACAAACAAAACAAAGTCTTTTCAATGTTCACCGCCCTGAAAAATATAACTAGAATTGAAGTCTGACTTCCAAATATGATCGTTAATCCAATGTGTTTGCTGTCCATTTGAGTTTAGTTAACTCTGCTCCCAACCCAGTTCACATCACAGGTATCTGATTACCAGCAATATTCATCGTGGGTTTCCCTGATTAAAAATGACTGGTGATTTGAAAATGATCTTTAAGCCTCAATTAATATTAAACGAGTAGCAACCGAGGCTGGTTTTAAAGGAGCACAAAAATCAGAAGTATAAATAACAGAGTCAGCTGTGGCTCAGTGGGCAGTAGCTTTGCCTCTGAGGCAGAAGGTTACGGGTTCAAGTCCCACTCCAGGGACTCGAGCACATTTTTAAAAATCTAGGCTGACACTCCAGGGGAGTGCTGCACTGTCGGAGGTCCTGTTTTTCGGATGAGATGTTAAACCGAGGCCCCGTCTGCCCTGTCAAGGGAACGTAAAAGATCCCAAGGCATTATTTCGAAGAAGAGCAGGGAGTTATGTCCTGGGGCCAATATTTATCCCTCAATCAACATAACAAAAACAGATTATCTGGTCATTATCACATTGCTGTTTGTGGGAGCTTGCTAGTGTGCTAATTAGCTGCCGTGTTTCCTACATTACAACAGTGACGACACTCCAAAAGTACTTCATTGGCTGTAAAACACTTTGGGATGTCTGGTGGTTGTGAAAGGCGCTATAGAAATGCAAGTTCTTTCTTTCTTTGTTGTCAACATTCAAGCCAGCAATACCTTGGAACCAAAACCATTTTAAATACGAGCTGTGGTTCCCTTGTTAATTCGCTCACCACCAATAGCCATTGCCACATATCAACACGAGGTAAGTAATCTCAGTTTCTGCAGGTAATACATGCACCTGTGAGTATGCTCACATGTTTGTAGAGAAATTGACCGGAGGGACCCGACTTTTAATTTGCTTGGCAAAGTTCCCAGTTAATTTCTAAATTTATGGGTTCTAGTGCCCTTATGAAAAGGGGGCACTTGATTTAAAGTTTAGTTTAAAATAGTTGTAGAGCTGTAAAATTGTGAATGACTTAGCCAGTCACGTGATGTTCACAAGACTCAATAAAACCCCAGCCAGTTGGGTGTAGGTCATCCACGATAAGGTATGCAGTTGTGAGCCTGGTGGATGAACTGGTAATGTGTAGTGTGATTGTTAAACCTTTGATAATAAACCAACTCGTTGTTAATAGCAATGTGTTGCTATGAGTTCTGAAGCAAAGAACCCATGAAGCAAATACATTACAGGCCACTTTTGGGATACTCCAGTGTCCAGTGATGACACAGGGAGACTGAATGCACAGAATGACACAAGATGCACACTCCCCTAATATCATTGCGGCAGAATTATTTCTTAAGCACTGTACGTGCTGTCCCCTCCACAGCTGTTTCATCTCATTTTCCGCTCCGCTCACGGCCCCCACTCACCCCCAACCCCCGAATATTTGACTTTCGTTTCCTCTCTCGACCACATCCCGCTTCCGCAAAAAGAAGCTTAGTTTCCTCAGATGCTCTCGAAGTTCAGGACACTGGATGGGCTGGGAAGTGGAGCGGAGCTTCCCGTTGGGTTTATTGCGGACCCAGGTGTGATGTATTTGCTTTGTGGGTTCTTAGCTTAAGAATTCATAGCAACACATTACTATTAAGAACTAGTTGGTTTATTAGCAAAAGGTTTAACAATCACGCTGCATATTCGCAGTTCACCCACCAGGCTCACAACCACCTGCCTCATTGTGGACACCCTGAACCCAACTGACTGGGGTTTTATTGAGTCCTGTGAAAATCACTTGACCGGCTAAGCCTTTCACAACTCAACAGCTCTACAACTATTTTGTTGCAGCATTAATAAAAGTGTACCCTTATTAAAGGGGGCGGGGGGGTGGGGGGGTACTAAAACAGACACAATAAACAAATTAACTTTTGGCAGTAAATTTAATTCAAATTCAAATTTGGTTGCCGGGGATGATGATGCACTCCAGTCCCACCGGTGCGCACCTCTCGCGGAAGGCCGCGAGCATACCGGTGGACACCATGTGTGACGACTACGTGTGCGGGAAGTGTATCCGCCTCCAGCTCCTGACGGTCCGCATTGCGGAATTGGAGCTGAGGGTGGATTTACTCTGGAGCATCCACGATGCTGAGAATGACGTGAGTAGCACGTGTAGCGAGTTGGTCTTACCGCAGGTGAAGGGTCCACAGCCAGCTAGGGAATGGAAAACCAGCAGGAAGAGCAGTGTAAGGAAGGTAGTGCAGGGGTCCCCTGCGGTCATCCCCCTGCAAAACAGATACACTGCGTTGAGTACTGTTGAGGGGTATGACTCATCAGGGGAGGGCAGCAACCAAGTTCATGGCACCGTGGCTGGCTCTGTTGCACAGGAGGGCAGGAAAAAGAGTGGGAGAGCGATAGTGATAGGGGATTCAATTGTAAAAGAATAGATAGGCGTTTCTGCGGCCGCAACCGAGACTCCAGGATGGTATGTTGCCTCCCTGGTGCAAGGATCAAGGATGTCTCGGAGCGGGTGCAGGACATTCTGAAAAGGGAGGGAGAACAGCCAGTTGTTGTGGTGCACATTGGTACCAACGACATAGGTAAAAAAAGGGATGAGGTCCTACGAGACGAATTTAAGGAGCTAGGAGCTAAATTATAAAGTAGGACCTCAAAAGTAGTAATCTCGGGATTTCTACCAGTGCCACGTGCTAGTCAGAGTAGGAATCGCAGGATAGCGCAGATGAATACGTGGCTTGAGCAGTGGTGCAGCAGGGAGGAATTCAAATTCCTGGGGCATTGGAACCGGTTCTGGGGGAGATGGGACCAGTACAAACCGGACGGTCTGCACCTGGGGCAGGACTGGAATCAAGGTCCTAGGGGGAGTGTTTGCTAGTGCTGTTGGGGAGGAGTTAAACTAATATGGCAGGGGGATGGGAGCCAATGCAGGGAGACAGAGGGAAACAAAATGGAGACAGAAGCAAAAGACAGAAAGGAGATGAGTAAAAGTGGAGGGCAGAGAAACCCAAGGCAAAAAACAAAAAGGGCCAATGTACAGCAAAATTCTAAAGGGTCAAAGTGTAATAAAAAGGCAAGCATGAAAGCTCGGTGCCTCAATGCGAGGAGTATTCGGAACCCAGGAGAGGGCTCTGAGCTAGTTAAAGTGGGTGAGAGTGCAGATGAACAGGACCCCAAGAAAGAATGCAAAAGGCAGGAGGCAACAGAGCAGAGTAGCACTGGGGTAAGTGTAAACCACAAGGTGATAGGAAGGGACAATATGTATGAATATAAAGGGGCTGCAGGAGGGGTCAAAACTAAAAATCATGGTTTAAAAGCTAGTATTAAAACACTTTACCTAAACACATGCAGCATTCGAAATAAAGTAAATGAGTTGATGGCACAAATCATTACAAATGGGTATGATTTGGTGGCCATTACAGAAACGTGGTTGCATGGTGGCCAAGACTGGGAATTAAACATACAGGGGTATCTGACAATTCGGAAGGATAGACAAGAAGGGAAAGGAGGTGGCGTAGCTCTGTTAATAAAGGATGATATCAGGGCAGTTGTGAGAGACGATATTGGCTCTAATGAACAAAATGTTGAATCATTGTGGGTGGAGATTAGAGATAGTAAGGGGAAAAAGTCACTGGTGGGCGTAGTTTATAGGCCCCCATAACTTCACGGTGGGGCGGGCAATAATCAAGGGAATAATGGAGGCATGTGAAAAAGGAACGGCAGTAATCATGGGGGATTTTAACCTACATATCGATTGGTCAAATCAAATCGCACGGGGTAGCCTGGAGGAGGAATTCATAGAATGCATACGGGATTGTTTCTTAGAACAGTATGTTACAGAACCTACAAGGGAGCAAGACCTGGTCCTGTGTAATGAGACAGGAATAATAAATGATCTCCTAGTAAAAGATCCTCTCGGAATGAGTGATCACAGTATGGTTGAATTTGTAATACAGGTTGAGGGTGAGGAAGTGGTGTCTCAAACAAGCGTACTATGCTTAAACAAAGGGGACTACAGTGGGATGAGGGCAGAGTTAGCTAAAGTAGACTGGGAACACAGACTAAACGGTGGCACAATTGAGGAACAGTGGAGGACTTTTAAGGAGCTCTTTCATAGTGCTCAACAAAAATATATTCCAGTGAAAAAGGAGGGCGGTAAGCGAAGGGATAACCAGCCGTGGATTACCAAGGAAATAAAGGAGAGTATCAAATTAAAAACCAATGCATATAAGGTGGCCAAGGTTACTGGGAAACTAGAAGATTGGGAAAATTTTAAACGACAGCAAAGAATGACTAAGAAAGCAATAAAGAAAGGAAGGATAGATTACGAAAGTAAACTTGCGCAAAACATAAAAACAGATAGTATAAGCTTTTACCGATATATAAAACGGAAGAGAGTGACTAAAGTAAATGTTGGTCCTTTAGAAGATGAGAAGGGGGATTTAGTAATGGGAAATGTGGAAATGGCTGAGACCTTAAGCAATTATTTTGCTTCGGTCTTCACAGTGGAAGACTCAAAAACCATGCCAAAAATTGCTGGTCACGGGAATGTGGGAAGGGAGGACCTTGAAAATTCTCTGGGCTCTGGGGAGGTACCAGTGGATTGGAAAGCAGTTACTGTAACTGTTTAAAAAAGGGTGCAGACAAAAGGCAGGTAACTATAGGCCAGTTAGTTTAACATCTGTAATGGGGAAAATGCTTGAAGCTATCATTAAGGAAGAAATAGCGGGACATCTAGATAGGAATAGTGCAATCATGCAGACACAACATGGATTCATGAAGGGGAAATCATGTTTAACTAATTTACTGGAATTCTTTGAGGATATAATGAGCATGGTAGATAGAGGTATACCAATGGATGTGGTGTATTTAGATTTCCAAAAGGCATTCGATAAGGTGCCACACAAAAGGTTACTGCAGAAGATAAAGGTACGCGGAGTCAGAGGAAATGTATTAGCATGGATCGAGAATTGGCTGGCTAACAGAAAGCAGAGAGTCGGGATAAATGGGTCTTTTCGGGTTGAAAATCGGTGGTTAGTGGTGTGCTGGGACCACAACTGTTTACAATATACATAGATGACCTGGAAGAGGGGACAGAGTGTAGTGCAACAAAATTTGCAGATGACACAAAGATTAATGGGAAAGCGGGTTGTGTAGAGGACACAGAGAGGCTGCAAAGAGATTTAGATAGGTTAAGCGAATGGGCTAAGGTTTGGCAGATGGAATACAATGTCGGAAAATGTGAGGTCATCCACCTTGGGGAAAAAAAATAGTAAAAGGGAATATTATTTGAATGGGGAGAAATTACAACATGCTGCGGTGCAGAGGGACCTGGGGGTCCTTGTGTATGAATCCCAAAAAGTTAGTTTGCAGGTGCAGCAGGTAATCAGGAAGGCGAATGGAATGTTGGCCTTCATTGCGAGAGGGATAGAATACAAAAGCAGGGAGGTCCTGCTGCAACTGTACAGGGTATTGGTGAGGCTGCACCTGGAGTACTGTGTGCAGTTTTGGTCACCTTACTTAAGGAAGGATATACTAGCCTTGGAGGGGGTACAGAGACGATTCACTAGGCTGATTCCAGAGATGAGGGGGTTGCCTTATGATGATAGATTGAGTAGACTGGGTCTTTACTCGTTGGAGTTCAGAAGGATGAGGGGTGATCTTACAGAAACATTTAAAATAATGAAAGGGATAGACAAGATAGAGGCAGAGATGTTGTTTCCACTGGTCTGGGAGACTAGAACTAGGGGGCACAGCCTCAAAATATGGGGGAGCCAATTTAAAACCGAGTTGAGAAGGAATTTCTTCTCCCAGAGGGTTGTGAATCTGTGGAATTCTCTGCCCAAGGAAGCAGTTGAGGTTAGCTCATTGAATGTATTCAAATCACAGATAGATAGATTTTTAACCAATAAGGGAATTAAGGGTTACGGGGAGCGGGCGGGTAAGTGGAGCTGAGTCCACGGCCAGATCAGCCATGATCTTGTTGAATGGCGGAGCAGGCTCGAGGGGCTAGATGGCCTACTCCTGTTCCTAATTCTTATGTTCTTATGTTCTTATGTGCTCCATCTCCAGGGACACCCTGGCTCGAATGTAACCGCGGAAGAGAGGCAGCAACAGCTCTACAACTCTTTTGGCTGTAAAACAATAGATCAATTAAATCAAGTGCCCCTTGAATAAAAGGGGGTTGGGGGGGGGAGGGGGGGGAGAGAACACTCCAAACAGTTTTCAAGTGCCCTTTTTTTGGGTTTATTGTGGGGTTTTTTGTGGGGTTTTTTGGGCACTAAAACCACAAATTATACAAGTGCCCCCTGGCTAAAAGGGGAGGGGACACTAAAACCCGGCACAATAAACCAATTAAACTTTAAAACATATAAAATCAAATTAAAATTTGGTTGCCGGGGGTGACGATGCACTCCAGTCCCTCCGGCGCCCACCTCTCGCGGAAGGCCATGAACGTACCGGTGGACACCGCGTGCTCCATCTCCAGGGACACCCTGGCTCGGGTGTAACCGCGGAAGAGAGGCAGGCAGTCGGGCTGAACGACCCCCTCGACCGCCCGCTGCCTGGACCGGCTGATGGCCCCCTTGGCCGTGCCCAGGAACAGTCCTGCGAGGAGGCCCTCGGACCTACCTGCTCCCCTCCGCACAGGGTGCCCAAAGATCAGGAGTGTGGGACTGAAGTGCAACCAGAATTTGAGGAGCAGCCCCTTTAAATAATGGAACAGGGGCTGCAACCTCGCACATTCCATAAAAACATGGAACACGGACTCCTCCAGACCGAAGAAAGTGCAGGCAGCCTGGGAGCCCGTGAACCGACTTAAAAATTTATTGCACGGGACTGCTCCATGCACCACCCTCCAGGCCAAGTCCCCGATGAATAGTGGGAGGACTCCCGCGTAGAATGCACTCCATCGGGGACCCCCGCCTCCTCCGGACGGCAGACGAGGATGGCAAGGTTGAGAGTGTGCAGGAGCAGTCCGTACAGGAAACCCCTCCGCGCAGAACTGAAAGGCACGAAGGGGATTTCCCCGAGGCGGCTGAAGTTGAGAGGCGCCGGCTACCTGAGGGAGGTTTCGGGGCTTGGCGCTGATGAGGAATTCCATCCGGACAGGGGTCAGTTCGGACGGGATCTCCCCACGTGCTTGAGCCTCCTCGACACATCTAATGGAGTCAGGGCCCAGCGCTGTTTTTAGCGACTCGATGGCATTGGCCACGCGCCGGATGTCAGCCCAGTTTAGGCGCCGTGCCAGCACGTCTGGCGCCATCCAGCCCGCTCCCCCGCCATCGAGCAGGTCCCTGACCCTGGTCACCTCCCCAGCCACAGCCCTCTCATCCGCCTGCCACCTAAAACCGCGGTCGTGGAGGTACGGATTCCTGAGCAGCAGCTCCTGCAGGACAGCCACCACTCCAGACGGCGGAGAGCTGCACTTGGTGGCGACTCTGTTCCAAACCCTGATGAGTTCCTGGTAAAAGACAGGCAGCCCCCGCATGGCGATCCTGACGCCAACAGCTCTACAACTCTTTTGTAGAAAACATAAATAAACAATTAAATCAAGTGCCCCCCGATCTGGGGGACACTCCAAACACTTTTCAAGAGCCCTTTTTTTTGTGTTTTTTTTGTGGGGTTTTTTTGTGATTTTTTTTGTTTTTTTTGGGCAGTAAAACCATAAATTTTACAAGTGCCCCCTATTAAAGGGGAGGGGGACACTAGAACCCGGCAATAAAAACCAACAGCTCTACAACTCTTTTAGGGAGTACAAAACAAACATTAGATCGAGTGCCCCCCGATCTGGGGGACACTCCAGACACTTATAACTGCCCTCTTTTTTTTGTTGTTTTATTGGGGGGTTTTTTGTGTTTTTTTTTCCTTTTGTGATTTTTTTTTTGGGCATTAAAATCATATAATTTACAAGTGCCCCCTATAAAAGGGGAGGGGGACACTAAAACCCGGCAATTAAAAAAATTAAACTTTAAAACATATCAAGTCAAATTAAAATTTGTTTGCCGGGCTGATGATGCCCTCCAGTCCCTCCGGCGTCCACCTCTCGCGAAAGGCCGCGAGCGTACCGGTGGACACTGCGTGCTCCATCTCTAAGGACACCCTGGCCCGGATGTAGGCGCGGAAGAGAGGCGGGCAGTCAGGCTGAACGACCCCCTCGACCGCCCGCTGCCTGGACCGGCTGATGGCACCCTTGGCCGTGCCCAGGAGCAGTCCTACGAGGAGGCCCTCGGACCTACCCGCTCCCCTCCGCACAGGGTGCCCAAAGATCAGGAGTGTGGGACTGAAGTGGAACCAGAAATTGAGGAGCAGCCCCTTTAAATAATGGAACAGGGACTGCAACCTCGCACACTCCATAAAAACATGGAACACGGACTCTTCCAGACCGCAGAAATTACAGGGAGCCCGTGAACCAGTTTAAAAATTTATTGCACGGGACTGCTCCATGCACCACCCTCCAGGCCAAGTCCCCGATAAATAGTGGGAGGACTCCCGCGTAGAGTTAAAATGGTTTTGGTTCCAAGGTATTGCTGGCTTGAATGTTGACAGCAAAGAAAGAAAGAACTTGCATTCCTATAGCGCCTTTCACGACTACCGGACATCCGAAAGTGTTTTACAGCCAATGAAGTACTTTTGGAGTGTAGTCACTGTTGTACCAACAGCTCTACAAACCTGTGAGCATACTCACAGTTGCATACATTGCACTGGGCCATACAAGTCAGTACATACCTTTGGCGACGAGCCCCTTTCACTGGGGCTGTGCTTGTGGACAAAGGCTCCCGACTATTGTGAATGACCCTGCCTCCCCCAGCCACAGGTTGAGCGCTGGCAATGTGCAGCAATGCAGGTGCACAATTGGACAGTGTGTGGGCTGTGGGGACATCCCGAGCAGTCGATGGATCATGAACTCCACTATTCAGTGCAGCATCGGACTGAATAGTCTATTATCAGGGCTCGCGAGCAAGCACTAAATAAATCTCATTGTTCTGCGGCTCGGGAGGAGGCCTGGGCATCTGCCAGTTTGAAAAGCAAGTGGGTTACAGTCTGTCTCAGTGAAACGAAGGCCAGTGAGGGCCAGTGATTTTTTTTTCCACGCAAAATTTATTTGCAACATTCAATTACACATCAGGTTTCGTCAGTCTACACAGTGCGCAAACAGCACCTCATATTTTATTCACGCTATGCAGTTGCACGTCAAGTGCACTGGCGGGGGGTGTGGGCAGCAGTCTGCATGAGGAGATTGAAGTGATTTATTGACTGGTTTAGTGGGCAGATATCCTGGGCTAGGTCACCCTTACCTATTAGGGTAGGAAGAAGGATTTTTATGAGGGGAGAAATGAAAGAAAGACTTGCATTTATATAGCGCCTTTCATGACCACCCAACGTCGCAAAGCCCTTAACAACCAATGTACTTTTCAAGTGTAGTCACTGTTGTAATGTAGGAGATGCGGCAGTCAATTGTTCACAATAAGAACACAAGAAATAGGAGCAGGAGGAGGCAACATGGCCCCTCGAGCCTGCTCCGCCATTTAATAAGATCATGGCTGATCTGATCTTAATCTCAACACCACTTTCCTGCCTGTTCCCCATAACCCTTGACTTCCCTATAGTTCAAGAATCTGTCTATCTCCACCTTGAATATATTCAATGACCCAGCCTCCACAGCTCTCTGCGGTGGAGAATTCCACAGATTCATGATCCTCTGAGAGAAGAAATTCCTCCTCATCTCCATCTTAAATGGGCGACCCCTTATTCTGAAACTATGCCCCCTAGTTCTAGATTCCCCCACAAGGGGAAACATCCTCTCAACAAGCTCCCACAAACAGCAATAATCAGATAATCTGTTTTAGTGATGTTGATTTATGGATAAATATTGGCCAGGACACCGGGGATAACTCCCCTGCACGTCTTCAAAATAGTGCCGTGGGATCTTTTACGTCCACCTGAGAGGGCAGACTGGGCCTCAGTTTAACGTCTCATTCAAAAGACGGCACCTCTTACAGGGCAGCACTCCCTCAGCCTAGATTTTTGTGCTCAAGTCTCTGGAGTGGGACTTGAACCCACAACCTTGTGACTCAGAGGTGAGGGTGCTTCTCTGAGGTGGGAGGGGGCGATACACATTTCGATATCACCAATTATAGCTGCAGGAACACAACCCAGATTGTTTGGCTATTTGGCCAGTTCTAGGTAGGGGCTGAACATCAGTTTAACAGTTGTAGGATCTATACACAAGAACATAACAATTAGGAGCAGGAGTAGGCCATTACACCCCTTGATCCTACTCCGTCATTCAATAAGATCATGGTTGATCTGCTACCTGAACTCCACTTGCCTGCATTATCCCCATGTCACGTGATTTCCTTAATATCCAATATAGAACAGTAAAGTTAAACAAAGTTGCAGAATGTACATTGTATAATCCCACACCCAGCGGTGTAACAATTCTAGTCCGAACATAAATCTCAGGAATTAGCAAATGAATCTAGATAAGTGTGAGTTGGTACATTTTGATAGGCAGAATAAGGAGGCCACGTACTCTTTAGAAAATAAGTGTCTAAATGGGGTCGAGGAGCAGAGGGATCTGGGAGCACGGATACACAAATCACCAAAAGTAGCAACACAGGTTAATAAATCCATTCAAAAGCAAACCAAACACTAGGGTTCATTTCCAGAGGAATAGAATTGAAAAACAGCAAAGCTATGTTAAACTTATATAGAACCTTGGTTAGACCACACTTAAAGTATTGTGCACAGTTCTGGTCTCTCTATTATAAAAAGTATAAGATGCACTGGAGAAGTTGCAAAAACGATTTTACAAGAACTGATGATACCAGAACTGAGAGGTTATACCCATCAGGGAAGACTGAACAGGCTGGGACTTGTTTCTCTAGAAAAGAGAAGGCTGAGGGGTGACCTGATGATGAAAGGGTTCGATAGGGTAGACGTAGAGAAGATGTTTCCACTTGTGGGGGAGACCAGAACTGGGGCCATCAATATAAAGTAGTCACTAATAAATCCGATAGGAAATTCAGGAGGAACTTCTTAACCCGGAGAGTGGTGACAATGTTGAACTCGCTACCACAGGGAGTGGTTGAGGCAAATAACAGATGTATTTAAGGAGAAGCTGGATAAACACACGAGGGAGAAAGGAATGGAAGGATATGCTGATAGGGTGAGATGAAGAGGGGTGGGAGGAGGCTCGTGTGGAGCATAAACACCAGCACGGACCAGTTGGGCTCAATGGCCTGTTTCTGTGCTATAAATACTATGTAATTCTATCTTACTCAAACATACATAGAGTACTGCATGCAGTTCTGGTTACCACATTACAGGAAAGATGTGACTGCACTAGAGAGGGTACAGGGGAGATTTACGAGGATGTTGCCTGGACTGGAGAATTTTAGATATGAAGAAAGATTGGATAGGCTGGGAAAGAGGAGGCTGAGGGGAGACCTTATTGAGGTGTATAAAATTATGAGGAGCCTAGATAGAGTGGGTAGGAAGGACCTATTTCCTTTAGCAGAGGGGTAAACAACCAGGGGGCATAGATTTAAAGTAATTGATAGGTTTAGAGGGGATTTGAGGGGACATTTTTTCACCTAGAAGGTGGTGCAGGTCTGGAACTCGCTGCCTGAAAGGGTGGTAGAGGCAGAAACCCTCACCACATTTAAAAAGTACCTGGATGTGCACCTGAAGTGCCGTAACCTACAGGGCTACGGACCAAGAGTTGGAAAGTGGGATTAGGCTGGGTAGCTCTTGGTCGGCCGGCGCGGACACGATGGGCCGAATGGCCTCCTTCCGTGCTGTAAATTTTTATGCTTCTATACGCATACACACTCACCCTCAAGATTGACAAACCTGATCATTTTTATCCTGAAAGTGGACGGGGAATACAAACTCGCCGTTCTCTATGGCCGTCAGCGAGCAATGAACGAGCGTCTGATCCTACAATTAAAGAGAGGACAAATAGCAAAGGATTGCAGTTGGGTTACAGCAAGGTTGGAAACTGAGTGCTTCTCCTCCTCTGTGTCATGGCACATTTTAAGCTGCCATGTTTGGTTTTGGGGGAAGTGGGAGCGGGGAGGGAGGGAGTTGGTCCTGTGGTTCAGATTCCATCGGGATAGCAGAGCAAAGTGTCTGCAACGATATGCACAGGAACGCTGTATCCAAGTAGAATACAGTCCAGCCCGCATCTGATTCCCAAACACTTCCCACTGTAGTTGTTCTGTATTTTGGGGAGGGTGGGCAGGAGGGTCATGCTCGAGTACAGTTGCATGGGTCCTGGCCACTCTCTCGTTCCACACACAAATGGCCTCTCTTCATGGGTGGGACCGGGCAGGGCCAGTCTTGGGGCCAATGGCACCCCGGGCAAACATGTACTCTGCCACCTTTCTTTGAGTTACAGTATTAGCAAAAGTTTAAAGCTGTATTTTCAGAAGTGTTTTCATCCTTTAAATACTAAACGATATGTCATTAAAATAATAACATTACAGCTAAGTGACATTAAACTAATAAATAACATTAACAAATTAAAAAAACTTGGTTCGTCAAGATATTTTGAGCCACAACATTCTCGATAGCAGGATGGCCAGAGAAGATAGCCCATTGACCCCAATACGTTTTAATATCAGCTTAAACCTCGAGAAGCTGCATTTGCTGCTTGCCCTCGATACGGGCATGGTTAACAGGATCCTGAGTGCTATCCGTCGCCCTCGGGAACGTGGTCTTGAAACTTGAAGTTTGCTGTTCTTGAGGAGCACTACCAACCTTTGGAAGCGGACTTTGGAGAGAGCCAGGTTTTTTGCAGAGGTGGGCGCTGTTAATGTCAGACCCTCTTGACCACAGCACTCCGAGCGGTCGCCCACCCGTAAGGCCGGCCCTGGGACCGGGTACAACTTAAGGTCGCACCTCAAATCGCTGGAGAAATACCACCAGCGATGCCGCCGCAAGATCCTGCGAATCCCCTGGGAGGACAGATGCACCAACGTCAATATTCTCGATCAGGCCAACATCCCCAGCATCGAAGCACTGACCACACTCGACCAGCTCCGCTGGGCGGGCCACATCGTCTGCATGCCGGACACAAGACTCCCAAAGCAAGCGCTCTAATCGAAACTCCTACATGGCAAGCGAGCCCCAGGTGGGCAGAGGAAACGTTTCAAGGACATCCTCAAAACCCCCTTGATAAAATGCAACATCCCCACCCACACCTGGGAGTCCCTGGCCAAAGACCACCCTAAGTGGAGGAAGAGCATCTGGGAGGGTGCTGAGCACCTTGAGTCTCATCGCCGAGAGCATGCAGAAAACAAGCGCAGGCAGCGGAAGGAGCGTGCGGCAAACCAGTCCCACCCACCCTTTCCTCCAACCACTGTCTGTCCCACCTGTGACAGAAACTGTAATTCCCATATTGGACTGTTCAGTCACCTGAGAACTCACTTTTAGAGTGGAAGCAAGTCTTCCTCGATTTCGAGGGACTGCCTATGATGATGAAGGTCGCAAACTCCAAGCTTACATTTGCTGCTTGCCCCAGTTCAATCAGAAGCAAAATACCTAAAATAGATCAACTCTCAGTTCAACACGCGAGTTTAACCAGAGTCTCTGTGCAGCCAACACAACATTGACCAAAACAAATGACTCCAGCTCATCGACACAGATACTTCGTTCTCAGGAGGGACTTTAGCTCCAAAAGAGATCACTCGTTGGGTCTGGTGGCTTCAGTGCGCGGAAGGATCACAAGTCAAAACACAACTGTTTCTTTGTACTTATTGTAACTAAACACGATACTTACCGGCCCCAGAGCCAGCGAATAATACGGCCGCTGCGGGTTTTAAGAGGAAGGGTGGCTTTTCGAAACGTCTTTTTCATTGAGCTTTGTAGCTCTTTGATGAAATTATATCGGGGGGGGAGAAAAAGGTTTAAAATCTGGGATTTCAGTAAAAGAAATGATTGATCTTCGAACTGAAATCCACTACAGTACACCAGAGCCACTAGGCTGAACGTTCAGATCCGGATATTGCTGACAAGTCCGAGGAATACTGAAACAAAGCGGGGCCGAAATTCAGCTCCCGAATAAGGCCCGTTGCCACCCGTTTGCGGTGGTCATGTGGTGGAGTCGAGCGGCCGCTGATTTCTGGTCGAATGGCCGCCGCAAGCTAAATTCAGCTCGGGGCGCTGCTGAACGGCTTGAGTGCGTCATCAGTGCGCGCACCACCAGGACCTCCCCACCTCCCTCGAAATTCAGCCCAAAAAATCTTATGCCCGCCGAGCGGTGCCCCCAACAGCTTTTTCTGTCGGTGCACCTTTCATTCCCTCTGTCAGCCCTGGCCATTAAAGGCGAGGGGGCACTGCCGCGGCCGCCATTTTATTTTCTTGACGGCCGACTTCCATCTTATGTTTCTTATGTTCTTATTCTTATGTCTTGTAATGAAGTGGAATACTTCACATTTTGTTGTTTACATGACAGACAGCGTTTTGAGAACAAGAACCCTTTGCTCCCCATCCCGAAGGTCCAACTCTTGCGGGAGTCTAGTTTCCCAACGAGCAGCCAGGGATGGACATGCTCCCCCCGAGAGAGGGCAGGACTTTCAGAGAGAAATGAGGGTCTTTGATAATACAGCGCCAGGGAATTATTCACGGGGCACTCGGGAAACCTCCCACTGAGAGCCTAGTGAGAAGGAGGAACTGAAGGAAATCCTTATTAGATGGGAAATTGTGTTCGGGAAGGTCGATAACTCTCCGGGGCCTGATAGTCTGTATCCCAGAGTACTTAAGGAAGTGGCCCTAGAAATAGTGGATGCATTGGTGATCATTTTCCAACAGTCTATCGACTCTGGATCAGTTCCTATGGACTGGAGGGTAGCTAATGTAACACCACTTTTTAAGAAAGGAGAGAGAGAGAAAACAGGGAATTATAGACTGGTTAGCCTGACATCAGTAGTGGGGAAAATGTTGGAATCAATTATTAAAGATGAAATAGCAGTGCATTTGGAAAGCAGTGACGGGATCGGTCCAAGTCAGCATGGATTTACGAAAGGGAAATCCTGCTTGACAAATCTTCTAGAATTTTTTGAGGATGTAACTGGTAAAGTGGACAAGGGAGAACCAGTGGATGTGGTGTATTTGGACTTTCAAAAGGCTTTTGACAAGGTCCCACACAAGAGATTGGTGTGAAAAATTAAAGCTCATGGTATTGGGGGTAATGTACTGACGTGGATAAAGAACTGGTTGGCAGACAGGAAGCAGAGAGTCAGGATAAACGGGTCCTTTTCAGAATGGCAGGCAGAGGGGTGCCACAGGGCTCAGTGCTGGGACCCCAGCTATTTACAATATACATTAATAATTTAGATAAAGGAATTGAGTGTAATATCTCCAAGTTTGCAGATGACACTAAGCTGCGTGTCAGTGTGAGCTGTGAGGAGGATGCTAAGAGGCTGCAGGGTGACTTGGACAGGTTAGGTGAGTGGGCAAACGCATGGCAGATGCAGTATAATGTGGATAAATGTGAGGTTATCCACTTTGGTGGCAAAAACATGAAGGCAGAATATTATCTGAATGGCGGCAGATTAGGAAACGGGGAGGTGCAACGAGACCTGGGTGTCATGGTACATCAGTCATTGAAAGCTGGCATGCAGGTACAGCAAGTGGTGAAGAAGGCAAATGGTAGCTAGGGGATTTGAGTATAGGAGCAGGGAGGTCTTACTGCAGTTGTACAGGGCCTTAGTGAGGCCTCATCTGGAATATTGTGTTCAGTTTTGGTCTCCTAATCTGAGGAAGGATGTTCTTGCTATTGAGGAAGTGCAGCGAAGGTTCACCAGACTGATTCCAGGGATGGCAGGACTGACATATGAGGAGAGACTGGATCGACTGGGCCTGTATTCACTGGAGTTTAGAAGGATGAGAGGGGATCTCATAGAAACATATAAAATTCTGATGGGACTGGGCAGGTTAGATGCAGGAAGAATGTTCTCGATGTTGGGGAAGTCCAGAACCAGGGGACATAGTCTAAGGATAAGGGGTAAGCCATTTAGGACTGAGATGAGGAGAAACTTCTTCACTCAGAGAGTTGTTAACCTGTGGAATTCCCTATCGCAGAGAGTTGTTGATGCCAGTTCATTGGATATATTCAAGAGGGAGTTAGATATAGCCCTTACGGCTAAAGGGATCAAGGGGTATGGAGAGAAAGCAGGAAAGGGGTACTGAGGTGAATGATCAGCCATGATCTTATTGAATGGTGGTGCAGGCTCGAAGGGCTGGATGGCCTACTCCTGCACCTATTTTCTATGTTTCTATGACCCCTATGGCCAGCCCGCCTCTGGTGGAAGTTGCCCTCTGCTGCCTCAGCCAAGTGGTTCGGTATTTTCCTTCTCTCCACCATTAACAGCCGAGCCTTCAGCTGCCTGGGCCCCAGGCTATGGAACTCCCTCCTTAAACCTCTCCGCTTCTCTACCTCTCTCTCCTCATTTAAGACGCTCCTTAAAACTTACCTCCTTGACCAAGCCCCATCCTAATATCTCCTTACCTGACCCGATGTCCAATTCTGTTTGATAACGCTCCCGGAAGCGCCTTGGGTCGTTTTACTATGTTAAAAGGCACTACATAAATGCAAGTTGTTGTTGTGTGAGCCTGGACAGTGAGTGTTGTCAGTCTGTCCTATCACTGCAGCCGAGGTTGGTCCAATTACCGCCAATACCCACATAATCACATTGTTCCACCAGAGGTCGCTGGGCACCAGATAGGAACAAACCCCTGATTATTTCCTCATAAGAACATAAGAATTAGGAGCAGGAGCAGGCCATTCGGCCTCTCGAGCCTGCTCCGCCATTCAATAAGATTTTCTACCTCAACAGGATAAAGCAGCCCGCTTGATCGGCACCCCATCCACCACCTTCAACATTCACTCCCTCCACCACCGACGCCCCCTGGCTGCAGTGTGTACCATCTACAAGATGCACTGCAGCAACTCGCCAAGGCTTCTTCAACAGCACCTCCCAAACCCGCGACCTCTACCCACCTAGAGGGACAAGGGCAGCAGGCGCATGGGAACACCACCACCTCCATGTTCCCCTCCAAGTCATCGTCACTGGGTCAAAATCCTGGAACTCCCTCCCTAACAGCACTGTGGGAGCACCTTCATCACACGGACTGCAGCGGTTCAAGAAAGCGGCTCACCACCACCTTCTCAAGGGGCAATTAGGGATGGGCCGTAAATTCCGGCCTTGCCAGTGATGCCCACATCCCGTGACCGAATAAAAAAAATACACTTTCCCACCCGATCTCCATATCCCTCAATTCTATCGCTCTATCTCAACGATTTGAATGTAGCTCTGTTCAGCTCCTCGTTCCGCCAGCGTTTGCCCGGTAATCTCGTGGTTCTGGGTGTGGTTGTGAAGGAATCGGATTCGATACCGTACTCTTCCGAAGGAGCCCCACCACATGTCACACCTGGTTCAGTCTGGTTCTGGAGAAGGTGGAGAAAATAAATTGGAACAATATTCAATGCAGAGAGTTAAAAAAACAAACAATTATTCAACACCTCGTCACTTTCCACCCCGCCTCTCACCCAGTAATCCCTGCTGGAAACCGCATCAGGGGGTGAGATAGGAGGCGAGAATAGGAACTGTCTCATCTGATTCCTTCCACAGTCGAATAGTTAACCCGACGCCAGGCTCACACAGGATGATTGGCCGCTTGGCTGAGGCACCAAGGCATGTATGGGACCATCGTCCAGAATGTAGGGTCTTTCGGGGAGAATTGCAGGAGGGGAAGGTGGAAACAACAACAACCTGTATTTATATAGCGTCTTTAACGTAGTGAAACATCCCAAGACGCTTCACAGGACTATCACGCGATAAAAATTTGATACCGAGCCGCGTAAGTAAAAATTAGCGCAGGTGACAAAAGCTTGGTCAAAGAGGTAGGTTTTAAGGAGCGTCTTGAAGGAGGAAAGAGAGGGAGTGAGGCGGAGAGGTTTAGGCAGGGAGTTCCAGACCCAGGCAGCAGAAGGCACGGCCACCAATAGTTGAGCGATTATAATCAGGGATGCTCAAAAGGGCAAAATTAGAGGAGCGCAGACATCTCGGGGGGGGGGGGGGGGTTATGGGGCTGGAGGAGATTACAGAGATAGGGAGGGGTGAGGCCATGGGAGGCATTTGAAAACCAGGATGGAGAATTTTGCTTAACCGGGAGCCAATGTAGGACAGCGAGCACAAGGGGTGATGGGTGAGCGGGACTTGGTGCAAGTTAGGACACAGGGCAGCGAGCACAGGGGATGATGGGTGAGCGGGACTCGGTGCAAGTTAGGACACAGGGCAGCGAGCACAGGGGTGATGGGTGAGCGGGACTTGGTGCAAGTTAGGACACAGGGCAGCGAGCATAGGAGGTGATGGGTGAGCGGGACTTGGTGCAAGTTAGGACACAGGGCAGCGAGCACAGGGGGTGATGGGTGAGCGGGACTCAGTGCAAGTTAGGACACAGGGCAGCGAGTACAGGGGGTGATGGGTGAGCGGGACTCGGTGCGAGTTAGGACACAGGGCAGCGAGCACAGGGGATGATGGGTGAGCGGGACTCAGTGCAAGTTAGGACACAGGGCAGCGAGCACAGGGGGTGATGGGTGAGCGGGACTCGGTGCAAGTTAGGACACAGGGCAGCGAGCACAGGGGGTGATGGGTGAGCGGGACTCAGTGCAAGTTAGGACACAGGGCAGCAAGCACAGGGGGTGATGGGTGAGCGGGACTTGGTGCGAGTTAGGACACAGGGCAGCTGAGTTTTGGATGACCTCTAGTTTACGTAGGGTAGAACGTGGGAGGCCGGCCAGGAGTGAGTCGGAATCGTCAAGTCTAGAGGTAACTTGAGGACAAGGTTGATTTTCTCAATCCTCATTATTTCACATCAAAAAAAAATTACAATTACAACCTACACACAAGAAAATGCAACGAATGCCCAGCTTCCAACAAATGCACCAAAGTGGTCAAAAAGCAAAAAAAAAAAACGCAAATAAATTCGAAAAAAAGAGAAAATGTTGGAAACATTCAGCAGGTCAGGCAGCGTCTGTGGGCAGAGAAACAGAGTTAAAGGCCCCTATTTTAACTCCAGGCGGATTTCCCACTCGGGCCCGAGTTAAAATCGCAGCCGGGTCTCAACGGTGCCATTGGGGCCGCAACATGCACATGTAAAGAAGGACCCTGTTGGTTCCGGGCGCCTGTCTCTGCTGCCCGCTCAGGAGCACAAGTTAAAATCACAGATGTTGCAATCATGATGGCTTTCGGACAGGTAAGACCCAGGGGCGATTTTAACTGCCCGCCCGCCACGTTTGTGCTGAGCGAGTAAGAGTTAAAATCGCCCTCAAAGTTTCAGATCGATGACCTTTCGAAAACTCCAAGTAGTCAGCGCCTCTCTGTGGCAGATATTATTACTGCAACTGTACTTGCAAAATTGTCCAGCAAATAGTCCAACTCTTATATCAGTTGCTATGGAAGCAGGGACCAGGAGAGAATCTTTAATTATCAAGAAATCCAAATAAAGGGCCCAAAGGACAACAACAACAACAAATTGTATTTATATAGCGCCTTTAACGGGGTGAAATGTCCCATGGCACTTCACAGGAGTATTATGAGTTAAAAATTTGTACAAATTACGGCAGGTGACCAAAAGCTTGGTCAAAGAGGTAGGTTTTAAGGAGCGTCTTGAAGGAGGAAAGCGAGGCGGGGAGGTTTAGGGAGGGAGTTCCAGAGCTTGGGGCCCAGGCAGCAGAAGGCACGGCCACCAATGGTTGAGTGTTCAGTCTGTGTCAGATATCACAAAGGCTAAAAAGAATGAGAGAAGACGAGGCAAACCAGGAAGTACTGGTGAAACTCCGACAAGCCCACGTTGTAAATGATCACAAGTTGTCGGAAGAAGGGAACACAAAGAAAGACTTGTATTTATATAGCGCCGTTTCACGACCTCAGGACGTCGCAAAGCGCTTTACAGCCAATGGCCTCGGTTTATTGTCTCATCCGAAAGGCGGCACCTCCGACAGTGCAGCACTCCCTCAGCACTGCACAGGGAGTGTCAGCCTGGATTTTTGTGCTCAAGTCTCTCGAGTAGGATGGCTGACACATGACAAAGGGAGGTAAGGAATTTCATAGTTTTAAGGTCCTGGGAGTGAATAACTTAGAATATTGTGAGACGAGTTTCGATTGTAACACAGTGAGGATGTAGACAAGACGAAGAACACTCAGGACAGAGTATATTTCCACCTCCGTAACATCGCCCATCTCTGCCCCTGCCTCAGCTCATCATCTGCTAAAACCCTCATCCGTGCCTTTGTTACCGCTAGACTCGACTATTCCAATGCTCTGCTGGCCAACCTCCTACCTTGCACCCTCCTCCGTAATCCTGAGCCCATCCAGAACTCTGCTGCCCATGTCCTAACTTGCACCAAGTCCCGCTCACCCATCACCCCTGTGCTCGCTGACCGACACTGGCTCCCGCATCGGCATTGCTTCAATTTTAAAATTTTCATCCTTGATTTCAAATCCCTCCATGACCTTGCCCCTCCCTATCTCTGTAATCTCCTTCAGCCTCACAAAACCCCCACCCCGAGATATCCACACTGCTCCAATTCTGATCTCTTACACATTCCAGCCTTCAGCTGCCTGGGCCCCAAGCTTCAAAATTCCCTCTCTAAACCTCTCTGCCTCTCTACATCTCCCTCCTCCTTTAAAACACTCCTTAAAACCTACCTCTTTGACCAAGCCCTGTCCTGATATCTCCTTCTGTGGCTCAGTGTCAAATTTTGTTTGATAACGCTCCTGTAAAGCATCTTGGAATGTCTTACTATGTTAAAGGCGCTATATAAATATAAGTTGTTGCATTTGGAGGTTAAGAAAAACAACTGTTGGAATGATTCCTCGGATATTTATTTGTCTGTCCAAATGGAACGACAATTACTTGACACGAAAAGAAGAAGGAAATTCAGTTCTTACCCTCGAAGAGGTGTGTGTTGTTTTCCTTGTAGAATGTGGAGTCTTTGAACTTCCAGAGGGGCTTTCAGAGTCTTATCTTGACCTTTGGTGGAGCATGGAGTCCGAGGGGTCAATGGCTCCGCTAATGTGGCTTTGCCCAACCGAAGGTTCATTCTACACCTTGTCGGCTGACTGGGATTAAAGGGAGACAGAGACGGAGAATGGGCCAAGATCTCGGTGATGTCCAGTAAACGTTTGGAATGGCCGAGTTTTAAAAGAAGAATTTAGCCCCACTATTGTTCCGTTTCTGATACACAACGTACAAAAATCTCAGGGGATCTTTCACAAAGCATCACCAAACATAGAAACTGCACGCTCCTGAAATATTTGTGAAGTTGATACCCAGGTCAAGACAATTCAAGCTATAGGAATCTTCATCGCCATTGTCCATTTTATCAATACTATAGTCATTGTTCTTCTGCCCTTTATTTTAGCCCTAAGCTCGAAAGACACCAATGTGCATTTTCATCTTCCTAATGGCTCAATATAGGAACAGGAGTCGGCCATTCAGCCCCTCTAGCCCATTCAATTGGATCATGTATCTGTACCTGAAATCCATTTACCTGCCTTTGATCCATTTCCCTTGTTGCCCTTACTTAATAAAACATTCTGTTGATAGTCTTGAAAATTTCAATTGACCCCCAGCATCCTTTTCCTTTTGGGGAGGGAATTCTAGATTCCCACTACCCTTTGTGTGAAAAACATGTTTCCTGATTTCACTCCTAAATAGCCTGGCTCTAATTTTAAGATTGTACCCCCACCAGAGGAAATCTGTATCTAACCTAGCAAATCCTTTTAAATACCTCAGTTAGATAACGCTCAACCTTCTAAACTCAAGGGAATACAAGCAAAGTTTCATTGGCCCTTACAGCACAGAAGGATGGCATTCAGCCCAACATAATGTTCCAGATCTTTGAAAGAGCTATCCACTTAGTCCCAATTAGTCCAACGCGGCAAACCAGTCCCACCCACCCTTGCCCTCAACGACTGTCTGTCCCACCTGTGACAGGGACTGTGGCTCTCGTATTGGACTGTTCAGTCACCCAAGAACTCATTTTTAGAGTGGAAGCAAGTCTTCCTCGACTCCGAGGGACTGCCTATGATGATGACTCCCCCGCTCTTTCCTCACAGCCCTGCAAATGTTTCCTTTTTAAGTATATATATCCAATTCTCTTTTGAGGTTTATGCAACATAACAGAACCCTGTAAGCCCTGGTGAATCGGCACCCTACAGCCTCACTAGTCAGATAATAAAGACAAAACCTAATTAGAAATGGAATGGAGCTGCAGCTGAAAAACACTTGTCGTTTTCTGCATATGGTTGATATTAAATGACCTGACCATAAATTCAATGGGTCCCCCCCAGTGACTGGATGATGAGGCGAATTACAACACTGCCCTTAATCTCTGGGTTTTCTGAGTTCAAATCTAGCTTAGACCAAGAAGAGCAAAGTCTTCTCACTCTTGCCAGCTTCAAAAACCACTTCATTTAATTTTTTTCCTCTTTCCACCTGAGCAGGTTGACTCTTCTGTATATATATATTGTGTTTAACCCCTTCCCACTCCAGTCTCTTTGCTTCATGATTTCAATAGACCTACGAGTTGACATTCTCTCAGTAGCTCCTAAGGAAACTAGAAATGAAGATTTGCTTCCCTTTGGATGTTTCAGTTGCCACTTATATTGCTGCTGATCTCTATAATCTGATACTTTACGCGTTTGTCCCTCTGGATAATCCAGCACTCAAAAGGTTAACAAAATGGCCTGCTGTGATCGTTGTCAGCTGGGATTTGCTTGCAGCAAATTCTGCCCCTGGAGATGGAGCACACGGTGTCCACCGGTATGCTCGCGGCCTTCCCGGAGGGACTGGAATGCATCATCACCCCCGGCAACCAAATTTTAATTTGACCGTAGTTTTTCAAAAGTTTAATTTGTTACTTTGTCAGTTCTAGTGCCCCTTTAATAAGGGGGCACTCGGCTTTATAGCTTTACTTTAAAATAGGTACAGAGCTGTTGCATTGTGAGTGGCTTAGCCAGTCACGTGATGTTCACAAGACTCAATAAAACCCCAGCCAGTTGGGTTCAGGAGATTCATGATGAGGCAGGTGGTTGTGAGCCTAGTGGATGAACTTGTGCCACTGTGAGACCCTGAGAGGGGGAAGAAAAGCTACCCAGCTAAATCTGTGCAAATGCATCCTGTTAGAAGGGAGATGCCTCCAGTGGCCATAGTCCATATGTGAGACCAGGTAATGAGTTTTGTCAGGCCATTCGGTCATGAGGGGCATCGCATCTGGGCTTGATTCCGTCCTCATCTAGTGTTCACTTGTGCTCTTTTCAGCAGGGGACAGCATAGCGATCAGGAGCAGTTATCTCGGCTGATTTTCCACCTTCCTTCATAGAAACCTAGAAAATAGGTGCAGGAGCAGGCCAGTCGGCCCTTCGAGTCTGCACCACTATTCAATATGATCATGGCTGATCATGCAACTTCAGTACCCCATTCCTGCCTTCTTTCCATACCTCTTGATCCCTTTAGCCGTAAGGGCCACATCTAACTCCCTTTTGAATATATCTAACGAATTGGCCTCATCAACTTTCTGTGGTAGAGAATTCCACAAGTTCACAATTCTCTGAGTGAAGAAGTTTCTCCTCATCTCGATCCTAAATGGCTTACTCCTTATCCTTAGACTTTGACCCTTGGTTCTGGACTTCCCCAACATCGGGAACATTCTTCCTGTATCGAACCTGTCTAATCCCGTCAGAATTTTATGTTTCTATGAGATCCCCTCTCATTCTTCTAAATTCCAGTGAATATAAGCCTAGTCGATCCAGTCTTTCTTCATATGTCAGTCCTGCCATCCCGGGAATCAGTCTGGTGAACCTTCGCTACACTCCCTCAATAGCAAGAATGTCCTTCCTCAGATTAGGAGACCAAAACTGCACATAATACTCAAGGTGTGGTCTCATTCAGGAGTGCTGAGCCCAATTCTCATTAACTAATTAACTTGGCTCTCCCTATTCTGTAACTCTCAGCAGCACTGTAAGTGGTGCATTTACCTACTAAGTCACTGGGTGGAAAACTTTTTTATACGAGTGGTTAGGATTTGGAATGCGCTGCCTGAGAGGGTGGTGGATACAGATTCAATAGGAGCCGTCCAAAGGGAATTGGATAAATACTTGGAGATAAAATTGTAAGGATTTGGGGAAAGAGCGGGGGAGTGGGGTTAACTTGATTGGTCTTTGAAAGATCCTTCTTCAGTGTTGTGTTATTCTATGATTGGATGTCAGTGGGGGTAACTTCCTCAGAAGGTTCTTGAACCAGAAAAAAGTGTTTTTATCATTTTTGCTAAACATACATTTGAAATGATTATAATGTGCGTGAAGTTAGGAAGTGTCTCTTATGATCATGTCGTTACTCCCTGGCTGGGGAGTCTAGAACCAGGGATCACAGTCTCAGAATAAAGGGTCGGCCATTTAGGACTGAGATGAGGCGAAATATCTTCACTCAGAGAGTGGTGAATATTTGGGATTCTCTGCCCCTGAAGGCTGTGGAGGCTCAGTCATTGAGCATTTTCAAGACAGAGATCAATAGATTTTTGAGTATTAAGGGAATCAAGGGATATGGGGATAGTGCAGTTGAGGTAGATCAGCACGATCTTATTGAATGGCCTACTCCTGCTCTGAAGGTTTATGTTCTTACATGAAACCTGTGAATGCTCATTGCACGCTTCTGAAACTGATGGATGCTCGCTTGGACTTGCACCTGAATAATGTGGACAAGGCATACATGGGACCTCTTCCCCTCCAACCCTTAGAAACATTTGGAAATAAGCAGCAGTGGGACCATCAACATTGGATAAAGGGATCAGGCAGGTTAACGTTACAGATCTGACGAAGGATCTCAACCTGAAATAGTAACGGTTTGAGCTGCTGATTGACCTGCCATGTAACCCTGCCACCATCTGCACTTATTTCAGGTTTCCAGTGTTAAGTTCTTTCCCTTCTTTTTAATCTTTGCTGTTTTCTGTTCTTTCTAGCTTGTGGCACAATGCACCAGTGACATTGTACAATGACATGGTGGTTGTAAATGGCATGAATAGTCATTAAACTGCCCAGTATGGGTTAGTTCCACAACAATAGGCTAGATAGGAAGAGCTTCTGGTGGTTCAGGGATTAAATGCAATGTCCATTGTGGAACTGAGCCATGTGGACCAGCAAAGTCCCAGGTTCCGTTACCAATCTGTGCGGTAAGGGACGCTACAATTGTTTTCAGTGCCTCTTGACTAGGGAAGGATGGAAATTACTCATGGTTTCTGCTCTTGATTTTTTTTTTTTTAAATCGCATAATACTCCTGTGAAGCACCTTGGGACGTTTCACTATGTAAAAGGCGCTATATAAATGCAAGTTGTTGTTGTTCTCCCAAGACCCTGTTGGAAATAGCACGTGCCTAGACATTGTGGGCGGGGTAAGAATTAAGCCCAACTACAACATTTGCATGGAGGGGACTAGCCTCCCAAAGCTCACTATCTTCCCATATGATGTTGAGCCAATGGAGAGCAACTAGCACACAGAGAACTTTACTTTAGCAAGAGCCAACTATTCAGTAGTGGGAGGAAGGAAATTGGTTGGGGGGGGGGGGGGAATTACTGCTTAAAGAACTATTTAAGATCCATGAAATGATTTATATCCTGTAATGGGCAAAGCAATTTGATTAATCACAACTGAAGAGGCAACCTACCAAATGAGTAATGATAGTCTCCATGGGTATAGTATGTTTCATATCTCATGGGTCTACCTGTATTCTGTTCGCACCATACTTTTAAAAACTAATCAGTAAAGAGGCGCGTTAAATGGTGCAGTGCGTTCCTTAGTGGTTTGGTTTCAATGCTGCTGCAGGCACTGTGGATGTTAATGAGGCTAATTATTGAAATGTTCAGAGAAATGGAGTCATCTCATGCCCAGGAATTTCCCTCTATAGTGATGTTCCACTTTTAATTGAGAATAATATTAAGTCAAAGCTCCCTTGACAGCTCAATCGGAAAGGCAGTTTGTGCAGAGCAGAAAGTTCCATGCTTGTTTTCAGTGCGCCCCCCCCCCGCCCCGCCCCGGGCTGAGGAGGGGGGAATTCAGCCAGAGTTCCCACTCTGTGCGGCAGGGTAATTTTGACTGTGTGCGACATTGTAAAATGGGTGACAGTGAAACGGAAACCCATTTTACATCTATTCTGATTTTTAATTTCCATTGCGGTAGCACAAAGTCGAAACGACCCCCAAGAGTGGAAACTGGATACAAGTCAGATTTCAGAAGAACAAAGCATCACAATCGACTCTAATGTTCTCCTCAATCAAACAGCCTATAGACGCACGAAGTATGGCCAGTTGGGCGAGGCACTGCAGGGCAACTGACGCGCGTGGATCTGTGATCTGGCATACCAGTCGCCCCTGAGTCAGAAGGCTGTGGGTTCAAAATCCCACTCCAGGGACTTGAACACATAAATCTAGGCTGACACTCCCAGTGCAGTGCTGAGGGAGCGCCGCACTGTAGGAGGTGCTGTCTTTCAGATGAGATTTTAAAACGAGACCCTGTCTGCCTTCTCAGGTGGACGTAAAAGACTCCCATGGCGCTATTTCAAAGAGCAGGAGAGTTATCCCTGGTGTCCTGGGGCCGCTATTTATCCCTCAATCAACATAACAAAAAAAATTACCTGGTCATTATCACACTGCGGTTTGTGGGAGCTTGCTGTGTGCACATTGTCCGCCATGCTTGCCATATTACAGCAGTGACTTCACTCCAAAAATATTTCATTGGCTGTAAAGCGCTTCGAGACGTCCAGTGCGTGAAAGGCACTATATAAATGCAAGTATTTCTTTCCAGGAGATTAGAAAACGGATTATAGGCTGACTACACCTGCAATGTCCCATGCAGAGATCTACCATTCTCAGAGATGCTGTAAATGGGCAGATGATGAATTCAACAACTTTTATTTATACAGCGCCTTTAATGTAGTAAAACATCCCAAGGCGCTTCACAGCAGTGTTACGACACAAAACAGATAAATTTGACACCAAGCCTCACAAGAAGAAATTACGGCAGATGATCAATAGCTCGGTTAAGGAGGTAGGTTTTAAGGAGCATCTTAGAGGAGGAAAGAGAGGTTTAGGGAGGGAGTCCCAGAGCTTAGGGCCCAAACAGCTGAAGGCACTGCCACCAATGGTTGAGCAGGTATAATGAGGGATGCTGAAGGGCAGAAATTGAGGAGCGCAGACATCTGGTCTGCTGCTGGGTGTTTACCCCAGGGCAGGGCAAGGAGGGAAGAGAAGACTCATGCCAAGGGCCACTGCATCACAAAGATTTAGCACAACATTGTGTTCCCCTGACGGTGGATGATGGAGGCACTGAGTGGGACAAATACAGGAGAAAACAATTTCAGAAAAATAGTACGAAAGATAAATAACCTAAGCACATGGAAACTCAGTTTGACTCATCTGCTGTTATTTTCCTCACCATTTGGAAGAACAAAGCTTAATTTCGGTCAGATCTAACTCAGGATCTGTTCCAATTTTGCCCGCATGTTATCATTCGTTCCTGGGATGAGGGCGTCGCTGGTAAGGCCAGCGTTTATTGCCCATCCCTAATTGCCCTCGAGAAGGTGGTGGTGAGCCGCTGCCTTGAACTGATGCAGCCCTTGTGGTGAAGGTACTCCCACAGTGTTCGGGAGGGAGTGCCAGGATTCTGACCTAGCGACGATGAAGGAACGGAGATATATTTCCAAGTCCGGACGGTGTGCGACTTGGCAGGGGAAAATCACTTACGTGATACCATTTGTTTCTGTTACAACTCGTGCACTGTAATGTTGTACTCAGTATTATCAAGGCTCACAAGCCGACAGTTTGGTCAAGCCTACTTTAAATGAACGTACTCAGGGAATCACATGCATACTCATCATTTGTTATTCTTGACTGCGCACCACAGATGACGACAGCACATTTGACAAATGAATGAAAGATTATTCCACTTGACCATGAAGGTCAAGAGCTGCAATGTCATGAGAAAATCTTCATCGCCAAGTCACACACCACCCTAACTTGGGACGCGTATCACCATTTTTTCCATCAAAGTGCTGGGTGAAAATCCTGGCATTCCCTACCTAACACCATCACAAGAACTGCAGGGATTCCAGAAGGGAGCCCACCAGCACTTTCTCAGGGCAACTCCAGGTGGGTAGTAAATGCTGCCTTACCAGTGACACCCACATCTGAAGAACAAGTAAGTTATATAACCTATTACATCAGAATCATTTTTCGACTTTAAAAAGAGAACTGAAATGAACAGCACACAAGAAATAAAATAGCATCTCAGGCTTCTGATGATAGGTTTCACCAAAGCCCAAAGGTCATTTTTTCTATTCTATTCCATTCCATTCACTGGCTCTTGCTGTTCGAGACAGCACGCCAACCCTTCATAATGATCTACACCTGAAACAGTAAGGTATCTGTTTTTTCAGACAATGATGGACCTGCTGTGTAATTCCAGCATTTTCTATTTTTCCCTTCACCTTCTGGCTTTGTATGAACCCATCTCAGGACAATCTAAGCTTACGGTAGCCCTGTGGAACTGAATCCCAGCAAGAGTTAACACATGGAGAGAAAGAGAACGTTGCTTAAGAAGGAATGGTTAACAATATCAAATAACGTGAATTTATATAGCACAGAGCAGTACCTCGAGCGTTTGGATTACGATTGATATTAAACTGAGTAATCAGTTAAAACTGGCTAATCCTCTTAATTCGTTGAGTAGCCCAACCTGTTGGCTAAGGAATATTTTCTATCTAACATTCTCATACTAACCTAAATAAATACTGTACTTATCATTGCCCCTTCTACATGATCTGTCTGGATGGGTCAATAGTCCTAGTTTGTAGCTCCGATCAGCCATGATCCAATTGAATGGTGGAGAGGGCCTGGGAGGCTGAATGTCTTCCTCCTGTTCCTAATGTTATCTGTCAGGGTTTAATTTGAACACGTGTTCCAGATCTAGAGTTTACACAATTCAATTGGTTCCTCCTTTCAAGGCAGAAAGACCCAATTTTCTCCAGCCTCTCTTCATAACTCAATCCCGGATACCGAGGAGCAGCTTTCTAGACGTTTTTCGCACCACTTTAGACAGACTCCGAAGGTGGAAACAAAATTAGTGAATAACACAGGCATGTTATTCATTGATGTACACTTGACTCTGGGTTAGTGTCGTTGATCTTGTGCAATACAAGCCTACAGAATAGAAAGCAAGTTGTGTGTTATGTCTTAGTATCTTTTGTGTTATGTCTTACTCGTAGTGTAGCATCTTGATAAGAGTACACAGAACTAATGTGCAGCTTCAAGAATATAACCCTTTTGGGTCTGGCATTCCAGATCAAATTGTACTCGGGGCGGGGGGAGGTGAAGGGAGGGCTCAAACACCAAAAGGCTCAAGTGAATATAGTACTTTAATTCACTGTGTAGTGAATGGGGGTGTAATGCATAGAAATGATCTGATTTTATGATAAACACAACCCAACACACGGCTAGGAGAATTAAAAATCTACCGGAACTGTGCGAGGAACTCTTCTAAAGCTGGGGTTGAGATACTGGTTGTGAAAGGAGCAGAGGCGGGGGGGGGGGGGGTTTAATTATATTCATCCCTTTAATTAAATTCATCCTTTTTTGCTCTGCCTCCCACACACACCACTGCCCGAGAGAGCGGAGATCACGTAACTCAGGACCCGATTAAAAAGTGAACTTAGACTTTACTTGCGGGGTTGTTGGATGACAGCATCATAGGCAGTCCCTTGTATCGAGGATGACTTGCTCCCACGCCACAAAGTTCACAGGTGTTTCAATGAAGGACCTAATATTCCAGATCCTGAACTACATCTTGAAGGGTGGAAGATGCCTGTGCGTGGATTTTTATTAACGTGTGGTGACCGAGCTTACCGACCGCACCAGCATCACAAGGACTGCAGCACCTCAAACAACCAGAAGGGGGCAATAAATGCTGCCTCGCCCGGCAAATGTTCCCTTTAAGCTGCACAGCGTTCCAACGATCCCGCGCAGCCAACTTTTCAGCACAAAACCAGCGCATGCGCATTTTTCTGAACGAGTTGCACAACCCCTTAAAGGGGGCGGCGGCACCAAAAAATAATGACAGGGAACACTGTGCCAGTGTGGCTCATGTCCTGTGAGTAAGTAGTTAGGAATCTGATCAATTTCAAAAATGGCATAACCTTAAAATTAACATAACATTGACATTTTTATTCGGAATGTGTTGAGTTTTTACAGATTTCAGTAAGTTTCATGACCAAAATTAATCTCAAGCAGAACACATGTAAAATGTTTAATATTTAACAGAAGAATCTCAAGTGAGTGATAATGATTGCTCTCTGGTCACTTTATACAAGGTTTCTAAGTTACTTAGACATTACTATTTTGAAAACAAATCTCCACAGTTTGAGGTGCTTGACAGGAAAACAGCCCGAGAATGTAGATTATAGTTTCCCCATCTTCATAGACACCGTTTCCATCCTTCTCACGCATTGGGAGCGTACTGCAACACCAAACGATCAAACTCATTCTCCTGTGCGGACAGTTGAGAATACAGAATTACCCGACCATCACAATAGTGAATTTGCAGCGTTATCCATTTAGTACGCAGACAGTAACAGAAACACAATTCACAGAGTGAATCACTGCACGCAGCACACAGACACGCAGATGAAAAGGCGATACTGGGTCATCACACTCCTCATGGATTCCTGCTGCAAGGATGCTGCAAAACAACAGAATGAGCTGTCCCTGACCGGACTATAGGTGCCGATTTTTTAACATGTTGGTCCTGCACTTGCGTCCCTGGGTAGGCTGCCCGCGATTGTAATGCTGCAGTTGCATTTTGCTCTGTATTCAGCTACAGAATCATAGAGTATAGTCGACAACTACAGGCAACTTGTAAGGTGCCCTGAACCTGCTGCAGGGATTATCCCTGGGATCATACTATGCTTGGTCTCACACTATTTGAACATAGCATCACAATTATACTTTTCAATTCCATTATTTCAGTGCAACGAACATCCCACCAGTTCATATTTGATCTCCTCCCCCCACCGCCCCCTCCTCCCATGTTGTCAATTATTGCAAGGCTACAGTGCGCCAGTGCAGCCTTCGGCCACCTGAGGAAAAGAGTGTTCGAAGACCAGGCCTTCAAATCTGCCACCAAGCTCATGGTCTACAGGGCTATAGTAATACCCGCCCTTCTGTATGGCTCAGAAACATGGACCTTGTACAGTAGACACCAAGTCACTGGAGAAATACCAACGATGTCTCTGCAAGATCCTACAAATTCCCTGGGAGGACAGGCGCACCAACATCAGCATCCTCATTCAGGCTAACATCCCCAGCATTGAAGCACTAACCACACTCGATCAGCTCCACATAGTCCGCATACCAGACACGAGACTCCCAAAGCAAGTGCTCTACTCGGAGCTCCCTCATGGCAAACGAGCCATAGATGGGCAGTGGAAACACTACAAGGACACCCTCAAAGCCTCCCTGATAAAGTGCAACATCCCCACTGACACCTGAGAGACCCTGGCCCAAAACCGCCCTAAATGGAGGAAGTGCATCCGGGAGGGCGCTGAGGACCTCGAGTCTCAATGCCGAGAGCATGCAGAAATCAAGCGCAGGCAGTGGAAAGAGCATGCGGCAAACCAGTCCCACCCACCCCTTCCCTTACAACTATCTGTCCCACCTGTGAGAGTCTGTGGCTCTCGTATTGGACTGTTCAGCCACCAAAGAACTCACTTCAGGAGTGGAAGCAAGTCTTCCTCGATTCCGAGGGACTGCCTATGATGATGATGACAGTGTTCTGCAATATTAAAACTACTCTCCCCTACAGCAACATTCTAGTGCCCCTCCCTCAATGAACAGACTGGCCAACATTTATCCCTCAATCAACATCACGAAAAACAGATTATCTGGTCATTATCACATTGCTGTTTGTGGGAGCTTGCTGTGTGCAAATTATCTGCCGCGTTTCCTACATTGCAACAGTGAGTACAGTCCAAAAGTATTTCACTGGCTGTAAAGCATTTGGGACATCGTGAAAGGCGCGATATAAATGCAATCCTTGTTTTTCTAATGTTATTTATTAAGTACACTAAAGGTGCTTTGTGTCGCGACATAGATTGGTCAGAAACACAGCCACAAAGATCAACATACCAAGCTCGACGGTGCGATCAAGAAACACCATGGAGCAGAGGCCTCGCTTTCCCCACAGGGAGGGAGAGGGAATACTTGGAGGAAGCCCCAGTGATACTGAGATGCCTCCTGCTTAGCTGTAACTATTCTGGTGAGCCTGATCAGGGAGCAGCAGGCGGTTCATGCGACTGGAGAGAGCTTTTACACAGAATATACAGCAGAGCAACTGGCTATTCGGCCCAACCAGTCCACGGCAGCCTTTCTGCTCCACTCGAGCTTTAAGCCTTGCCTGATGGCCCCATGAAGCATTTATTAGGGAGGGGTTTCTGGATAGCGATATGCTGGTTTTAGCAATTCCTAGCAAGGGGAAGACTTAAGCCAATCACAACAAACTCCCCAAATCACCGATCCAACTAAGATCCGCTCTACTTAATGACAAGGGATCAAATGTGAGACTCCCCCGATTTGGATTTATCCAACTGAAATGAGCATCCCTTACTTAACCAGAAAGCTTAATTTAAGTTACTACATTTACAGCCAGTGGTAATACAAGTTTGTGTTACTGGCTGTAGCACATACCTTGGCCATATATTCTTTAACAAACGGGTGCCCTCGGTGTCCATCCTTCAGCTGGGAGAGGTAGCGGTTACTAACCTGGGTATGAAAAGGAAGAGCGTATCTTAAGTCTGAGATGGCATCGCCAAGAGTGTCTGGCATCACTACAAGTCCCATAGTTGTTAAATTTATAAAATCGTATTTGGCTGGTTACAGAATATACCCCCGTACCACATTAAACCCTAATACAAAAGTAAAATACTGCGGATGCTGGAATCGACAATAAAAACAGAAAACGTTGGAAATCTCAGTGGGTCAGGCAGCATCAGTGGAGAGAGAGAAAAAAAAAGTTAACGTTTCAGGTCAACAACCCTTTGTCAGAACTGAGTTCTGATGAAGGTTCATCGACCCGAAACATTTCTCGCTCCACAGATGCTGCCTGACCCGCTGAGATTTCTGCCACATTCAACTATTGCCCTTCCAACTCAGTGATAGCACAGAATAGATCTTCACACCAAAGGGTCTCCTTAGTTCTGATGAGACGTCTCCCCTGAAATGTTAAACATCGTTCTGCTTTCAGATGCAAACTGACCTGCTGTGCAATTCTGCCATGTGTGCTTTTTTTCCCCCCTCCTGTTTAAATCTCTAAAATTTGATTCCCTGATGCGGACAGGCTGTGTGGCAAAACAGTCTTTGGCGTTCCACAACATGAACTTTACCTAGCCCAAGCAGAAGGCATGAAAACAGGATGATTAATGGAGTTGAGGTGTGCACATTAGGTCCATGGTACAATTTAAACTGTTCACACATTCATCATCAAAGTCACTTAGAACAGCCAAGCCAAACACCGCAAAGCTCATTGTGTGGCATACATTATTGAGTAATTTATATCATTAGTGCAACGGCAGCAGCTTAAAGAAACAGAGAGGAAAGAAGTTGGAAGAAGAAGCAAGATTTGGTTTGATAAATACAGTCCCCACTACGTATAGCAGGCGCGATCGTGAACATAATTTGCCCGTTATACGCGCTGGCCGGGATAAGCTGACGGCACAGATCCTCGAGGCGGCTGACAATGCCGCACGGGACAAGAAATCCGTGGCAGCAATTAAAAATTGCACATTAATTTGAAAGATGTAAATGTAAATTCCATTTAAAAGCAGAGCCAGCACTATCTTCCGACACTTTTGCAATTGCAACGTGGATGTATTTTCTGTGTACTTTCAAAGTCAAACTGGTCTCTTTAAAAAAAAAATTCATTCACGGGATGTGAGCATCACTGGCAAGGCCAGCATTTATTGCCCATTCCCCAATTGCTCTCGAGAAGGTGGTGGTGAGACACCTTCTTGAATACAACGGAGTGGCTCGCTGGGCCATTTCAGAGGGCAGTTAAGAGTCAACCACATTTCTGTGGGTCTGGAGTCACATATAGACCCAGACCGGGCAAGGACGGCAGATTTCCTTCCCTAAAGGGCATTAGTGAACCAGATGGATTTTTACGACAATCCGGTAGTTTCATGGGGCCCAAGTTTCGGCTTCAGTTGCTCCTGATTTTTTGGAGCAACTGGTGTAGAACGGAGTATCTTAGAAATTCAAATTCTAGGCATTTAGTTTGCTCCAGTTCTAGTCAGTTAGAACAGTTTCACTTTGGAACAGAATTTTTTTCTCCAAAGGGGGCGTGTCCGACCACTTACGCCTGTTTTCAAAGTTTCGGCAGTGAACACTTACTCCAAACTAACTTAGAATGGAGTAAGTGAAGATTTTTGTACGCTCGAAAAAACCTTGTCTACACTTTAGAAAATCAGGCATAGGTTACAAATCAGGAGTAGGGAATGGGGGGGGCTTTAAAGGGAAGTTTACAAACATTAAACACTTCAGTTTTACAAATAACGAGCCATCATCAATAATAAATGATAAAAACAACAACAAATCAATCAAAAAAATTAATAAAACATTTTCTACTGACCGACTGCAGCACCGGGAGCCCTCCAACAGCGTCCCCCCCCCCCCGTGTCTCTGTCAGTGTCTCTATCTCTCTGTCTGTGTGTGTCTCTGTCAGTGTCTGTGCTTCTGACAGTGAGGGGAGGGGGCAGGGGGTGGGGAGGGAGAGAAGGAGAAGCGGGGGGGAGGAAAGGAGAAGCGGGGGGGGAGGAAAGGAGAAGCAGGGGGGGGGAGGAAAGGAGAAGCGGGGGGGGCAGGAAAGGAGAAGCGGGGGGGCAGGAAAGGAGAAGCGGGGGGGAGGAAAGGAGAAGCGGGGGGGGGGAGGAAAGGAGAAGCGGGGGGAGGAAAGGAGAAGCGGGGGGGGAGGAAAGGAGAAGCGGGGGGGGGGAGGAAAGGAGAAGCGGGGGGGAGGAAAGGAGAAGCGGGGGGGAGGAAAGGAGAAGCGGGGGGGAGGAAAGGAGAAGCGGGGGGGAGGAAAGGAGAAGCGGGGGGGAGGAAAGGAGAAGCGGGGGGAGGAAAGGAGAAGCGGGGGGGAGGAAAGGAGAAGCGGGGGGGAGGAAAGGAGAAGCGGGGGGGAGGGAAGGAGAAGCGGGGGGGAGGGAAGGAGAAGCGGGGGGGAGGGAAGGAGAAGCGGGGGGGGGGGGGGAAAGGAGAAGCGGGGGGGGGAGGAAAGGAGAAGCGGGGGGGGGGGAGGAAAGGAGAAGCGGGGGGGGGGGGGGGGGGAGGAAAGGAGAAGCGGGGGGGGGGAGGAAAGGAGAAGCGGGGGGGGAGGAAAGGAGAAGCGGGGGGGGGGAGGAAAGGAGAAGCGGGGGGAGGAAAGGAGAAGCGGGGGGGGAGGAAAGGAGAAGCGGGGGGGGGAGGAAAGGAGAAGCGGGGGGGAGGAAAGGAGAAGCGGGGGGGAGGAAAGGAGAAGCGGGGGGCGAGGAAAGGAGAAGCGGGGGGGGGGGAGGAGAAGCGGGGGGGGGGGGGGAAGGAGAAGCGGGGGGGGGGGGAGGAGAAGCGGGGGGGGGGGGGAAGGAGAAGCGGGGGGCGAGGAAAGGAGAAGCGGGGGGGGGGAGGAGAAGCGGGGGGGGGGAGGAAAGGAGAAGCGGGGGGGGGAGGAAAGGAGAAGCGGGGGGAGGAAAGGAGAAGCGGGGGGCGAGGAAAGGAGAAGCGGGAGGGGGGAGGAAAGGAGAAGCGGGAGGGGGGAGGAAAGGAGAAGCGGGAGGGGGGAGGAAAGGAGAAGCGGGGGGGGGGAGGAAAGGAGAAGCGGGGGGGGGGAGGAAAGGAGAAGCGGGGGGGGGGGGGGAGGAAAGGAGAAGCGGGGGGGGGGGGAGGAAAGGACAAGCGGGGGGGGGGGGAGGAAAGGAGAAGCGGGGGGGGAGGAAAGGAGAAGCGGGGGGGGGGAGGAAAGGAGAAGCGGGGGGGGGGGGGGGAAGGAGAAGCGGGGGGGAGGAAAGGAGAAGCGGGGGGGGGGGGGAGGAAAGGAGAAGCGGGGGGGGGGGAAAGGAGAAGCGGGGGGGGGGGGGGGGAGGAAAGGAGAAGCGGGGGGGGGGGGGGGAGGAAAGGAGAAGCGGGGGGGGGGAGGAAAGGAGAAGCGGGGGGGGGGAGGAAAGGAGAAGCGGGGGGGGAGGAAAGGAGAAGCGGGGGGGGGGGAGGAAAGGAGAAGCGGGGGGGGGAGGAAAGGAGAAGCGGGGGGGGGGGAGGAAAGGAGAAGCGGGGGGGGGAGGAAAGGAGAAGCAGGGGGAGGAGGAAAGGAGGAGAAGCGGGGGGGAGGGAGGAAAGGAGAAGCGGGGGGGAGGGAGGAAAGGAGAAGCGGGGGGGGGGGGGGGGAGGAAAGGAGAAGCGGGGGGGGGGGGGAGGAAAGGAGAAGCGGGGGGGGGAGGAAAGGAGAAGCGGGGGGGGGATGAGGAAAGGAGAAGCAGGGGGGGAGGAAAGGAGAAGCGGGGGGGAAGGTGAGGGGGGGAGGAGGAGAAGGGGGGGGGAGGAGAGAAGGAGAAGGGGGAAGGGGAGAAGGAGGAGGAGAAGGGGGGGGGGGGGAAAGAAGGGGGAAGGAGGCTGAACGGGCCAGGCCCAGCCGGGCCCAAGACTTTGGGCAGGGCCCGTCCCCAGCACCAGATTTACAGGTAGGTGGCGTTGGGTCGGGGGGAGCGTGGGTCGGGTCAGTTCGGTTCGGTTCGTGTCTGGGGTCGGGAGGTCAGGTCCGGGGGGGGGGGGGGGGGGGGAGGGTCAGGTCAGGTCCGGGAATCGGGAGTCGGGTCAGTGTCGGGAGGAAGCAGGAGCTGGCCGTGGGAGGCAGCCTTATGCACGCAGCCCCAGTGAGGCCATTCGGCCAGGGCTAGGGGCTGCGTGCTTCGGGCCCCTCCCACACAGTTTTGGGCGCCTGGAGCTACTGCACATGCGCGCCCACTGTAGCGCGCATGTGCAGAGGTCCCGGCACGGTTTTCAGCGCAGGGACCTAGCTCCGCCCCCTACAGCTCGTGCTGCGCCGCGCCCGACTCCAGAGGACCAGCAGGGAGCCGGAGAATCTAAGTTTTTTTTAGGCGCACTTTGTGGCGCGAAAAACGGGCGTCCAGGAGAACGGCGCAGCCCGAAACTTGGGCCCATGGTCACCATTACTGATACCACCTTATTTCAGATTTACTTAATTGAATTTAAATTCCCCAGCTGGAATTTGAACTCGTGTCTCAGGTCATTGGTCCAGGCCTCTGGATTACTGGTCCAGCAACATAACCCACTATGCAACTGTACCCCATCCACCCTATGGCGTGTGGCTAAATGAAGAGACAGTAACAGTGACTTGTCACCATCATAGTCCCACCACAAGAACAGTGTGGGACTGTTGTTTCTCTCAGGGCAGCGCTATGCTATGAAGGAAATTACACATGCCAATGGCTATGCCTATGCTTGGAGCCTGGTAGGTTGACACTGTCCCAAAATGATCCTGTTCAGATAATTACTCAAGGTTTGTAAGCAACCTGATCGGGATTGTAAAGAAATCGCTCTTCAACCAGGTGCAAACAGCCACTTCAACTGCCCGGAATACTGGACACGCTTAATACAGTTCAAGCAGCGTGTTTGTAATTGCTGCCTATGGTAATCGGATAGAGACAGCTGTCTGGCATAAGCGGGGATGGTATAAGAGGTAGGTATTGCTGGATAAAGGGAATCTATTCTGCATGATGCAAACATACCCTGGCCCTCTATCTCAGGGATGCAAAGATCAATTTCAGTGTCCCAACATCATCCCTGGCTGAGGTCAGTTCATTCTGCAGAGACTGGAGATTCAACATGGGACATCACTCTTCACATTAGTTTAATTCCACACTGGGTAGTGCGTTTACTCACTAAGACATGGGGGGGAGCTCTAGTTCCTTGTTTACTGGCACCATATTGACATAAGCCTTACCTCAGGAGCCTTGCCCAGGTGCTGTGAAAGTACAACGAGATTGATGAGAGTTTCCGGGTGACTGCTGTCCTGTGGGAACGAAAGCAAAACGGAAGGAAAAGAAAGAATAGTTTAGCATTACAAACAGGTGATTGGAGATTTACTTCCAACAGAAGGAAGTGGATCTGCATTATTGTCGAAAGAACAGAGTAATTAGAACATCAAGTGCTCAAATAAATGGAATATTCAACTCCCAAAGATTGAGGAAAAGTGCTGCTTTGTCACCAGTACAAAACAGATCTGCTGCACTTTCATCACAAGCTGCAGAGCTCAAGCCTGTTCTGGGATGGAAACATCAGAACAGGAGGCCATTCAGCCCCTCGAGCCTGTTCTGCCATTCTGCGACCCAACTCCATACACCCTTTGGCCCATATCCCTTAATACCTTTGGTTAACAAAAATCAATCAATCTCAGATTTAAAATTAATTGACCTAGCATCAATTGCCGTTTGTGGAAGAGAGTTCTAAACTTCTACCACCCTTTGTGTGTAGAAATGTTTCCTAATTTCACTCCTGAAAGGTCTGGTTCTAATATTTAGACTGTGCCCCCAAATCCTCAACTCTATCTACTCTCTGTTCCCCTTAATATCTTGCAAACTTTGATCAAATATCAACCCTGAACTTTCTAAATTCCAGGGAATGCAACCCTAAGTTTGTGTAATCGCTCCTCGTAATTTAACCTTTGAAATCCAGGTATCATTCTGGTAAACCTACGTTGCACTCCCTCCAAGTCCAATATAACCTTCTTATGGCGTGGGGCCCAGAACGGCTCTCAGTGCTCCAGGTGTGGTCTAACCAGGGTTTTGTACAGCTGTAGCATAACTTCTACCCCTGAAGTTCAAACTTACTGCACATCAAGTGTTACAGGGAGATTAAGCTATATAAAGAAAATCTTCAAATTTGTGTTTTTATTTGACATATAAATGTTTTCTTTTAAATATGGTATTGAACCACCTCTCCCCCCGACATGGCTCGGGGAGCTTATCCAGTGTATAGTTGTACTAGAGTAAGTGGGAAAATCCCAGGTATGATCCCTACTCGGTGATAGGCTTCCTGCTCTTGATACAAGTGTGTATGTGGCGAGGACAAGATCGATGGCGATGCCCCCTGTAGTGGGGTAGTGCATAGTAATTTGCTGTCGCGGCTTATGCATATTGAAAAAAAAGTGACCACTTGAGAGGATTCAGTGGAGTGTGACCAGCACCAACATTGTGGGCCGCCCCGACCTGTGCGAGAACAGCACCACAGGTCGGGGCTATAGAGCTGGAGCACCAGGCCCTGGAACATCGTGGCCGCCTCGACCTGTGCGAGAACAGCACCACAAGTCAGGGCAATAGAGCTGGAACGCCGGGCCCTGGAATATCGTGGTGGAGGTGCGGCGAATGAGAGTATGGGGCCCAGGAGCAGCACGGGCCAGCCCACACTGCGATATGTGCGCGCACTAGGTCCGTGCAGCAGAGCAGGTCTCCAGTTGTCCTGGTTAACCCTTGCCACTGGATAAAGGCCTAGCTCTGTCAAGCCCGTGTGGTGGCTGATGTGCAACAGTCACCACACATTAAAAATATTCACGCACAGGCATCTTCCACCCCCTCAACTGGAGTTCAGGACTGGAACATCGGGTCCTTCATTGAAACATCTGTGAACTCTCGTGGAACCGCCTATGATGATGGTGACGACCAGCACCTGTGGAAACTTAACCCCTGCAAGGAGTCAGTGGCTTCATTAAAAGTGTTGCTTTTAAATCTTTGATGGATGTTATATTACAAGATCTGTGGAAATATCAGTGGAGCAAAACAAATCTGCACTATTTCAAACAATTCAGTTTGCCTGTTGTGAAGTCCTCACTGGGGGATTTATCCTATCCTGCAATTTACTCTTGTTTTGCTAACCCCCCCCTCCCAAGAGGAATGATCTCACAGATATTAACTGCCCTCGGTACTGCAGCCAAGTTGCTATGCTTCAGATGCAAGCACAGACCATGAATGTTGCTCAACTTGTTGCTGTGGGTCTGGATCCACTAGGAAGTGTACTGAGTCCAACTGGTGACCAACGTTCTCCCCCCCCGCCCCCCGCCCCCCCCGCCCCCCCCCCCCCCCGCCCCCCCCATGCTGTGCAGGCGCCCGAACGTGCATCAATCGGGAGGTTCTGCGCAGGTCGCTCACCAGCTATTGATGGTGGAGAAGGTACTGCACAGGCGCTGCCGCACAGCAAATTTAAAGGAACCACGCATGAAAAACAATTAGAGGGAACGTTGTTCGTGACTGCTCAAACTCATGGTTCCTTTCGGTCAGCAATTCATTCCCCTCAAACCAAGGCTGCATACAGGTCAGTGTGAAAACTCTGTACTCAGCAGCCTATATTAATACAAAAATATTTTTAATTGGAAGAGTAGATCGGTGTTGAGGAGTAATGCTGCAATCACACACCTTGAATAGGGAGCGCACGCCAAACTATCAGGGCCATCTCTCACCTTCGCCCCTTGCCAGCACAGGATTGTGCAATTGCTTTCCCCACAACCCTCACTTTCTCTATTTTCTTTGTTGGAACATTTGTCAACCACAAGGTGGCACCAAACCTCTTTGTACAGGATGGACATTGAGAAGCTTACCCATTAACATTACATTGGCCGTGGCACTCATCTATAACTGTCATAAACAACATAGTCTGGCCTTCATATGACCTAACAATAAGCAGCAGACTGAAGACAAATGAGACATCGTGAATTCATTGCAGATGCTGTACCAGCTTGGGGTTATTGTTCTGTACCTCTCCCCCTGTCCCACCTCTCCAATCTACTTCCATCCTCTCCTGAAGGCACCAATTGTTGAGCTATTGTTCCACAGGCAGTCTTCAGGCAGTGACCAGCCCTCGACTGTTAGCCTCGATGGCGACGGTCACTTGGCCAGTTGACTGCGGAGAGCATCACAGCCAAGCCTGATGTTCACGTGCATCTTCCTGCAGGATCCAGTGGCGAGCAGGAACCCTGGCTGATGTTCCCCTCCTTTGCTCAGGTGGCCAAGATTCAACCTCCTATCTTGTGTGGAGATCAGCACAAGATGGGGGCTGGGGTTGGGGGGGGGGGGGGGGGGGGAGGATTTGAACTGTGGACCTTTTGATCTGCACAGCCAAGAAGAGAGCTCAACACAACAACTCTTAACCAATGTTCCCTTTAAGCTGCGTGGCTGCCTTGAAGTCTCGTGCAGCCAGTGAGCTGGCTTCCAAATGCAAAAATAACGTGCATGCGCAGAAGTTTGAATGCGTGCGCAGCCTGTTAAAGGGACCATGTGACCTAAAAAAAGAGCGGGAACATTGCTCTTAACCAGCCCCTAAACTTAAATCCCACCCAATATACAATCACACATTATGAAGGGCACTCTTCCTCATAGAACATTGTTTAGGCCGCTGTATTGTTCAGGGTGCCCCATTATAAAGGATGGTTAAGCCACAGCATAAATAGCATAGATTCACCAGGATGGCGCTTGGTGAATGGAAACACTAATTATGAGGAAAAACTGGATACCGAGACTATTTCCACTGGGAGAGAGACGGCTGATGTAGAGGCTTAATAGAAGCTTTTAACATTATGAAGGGTTTTGTTAGGGCGAATAGGGAAATGCTATTTGCTCTGGTTGGGGAGCGGGTCATTAATTTTAAATCGTCACTAAGAGTGAGGAGAGAAGTTGGGAAATATTTCAAACAGTGGATTACTGGAGCATGGAATACTTTACCAAAGGCAGTGGTTCAGGTTAATATTCCTGTTAAGCTGCACGGCTGCTTTGGAGGTCCCGCGCAGCCGGTTCACCAGCTTTTAAATGGAAAAATCGTGTATGTGCAGAAATTTGAATGGGCCGCGCACCCTCAAAATAATTAGTTGAGGCAGAGACCACTTCATCGTTTAAGGGAAGGTTGGTAAAATATTTGAAGCAAAGTAAGATACAGGACTACGAGGATAAATCGGGGCAGTGGGACTAGTTGTGGATTGCTCAAGCAAAGAGCTGCCACAGATAAGATTGTCCGAATGGCCTCTTGTGGATAGCTTTCTTCCCCACTCATGTGATCATAGTCTTGGAGAGCTACACCTACCTTGTCTAGTGCTTCCTGTAGAACTCCTTCTGCATCATCCCACTTGCCCTGTGCCATCTGACAGGCAGCTTGTCCATTCAGAAGCAGCAGGGTTGCAGTGTACTTATCTGCCATTTCCTGGAAGATGTAGAAGGCATCCTGCAGCTTGTCCCCACCCTGTAGAGAGTGAACAATAATAGATTCACCAGACGCTGGCAATTATACAGCACAGGATGAGTTTTCAGAACAGAGAGTATTTTCCAACTATTGCAGTGGTTTCAAGCTATGATTGATTCATCCCAATTAGTTACAATGTCATACTGCAACAGCTTGCATTTGTATAGCGCCTTGAACGTAGGATAAAAAAGGTGCTTCACAGGAGACGCAAGGAAACAAAAAACGTAAGGCAAGCAACGTTCCCGTTTAGCTGCGCGATGATCTGCAGGTCCCATGCAGCCAGCTCTACGATGCTCTAATGTCAAAAACCACAAATGCGCGGTAATTTAAAGGGGCCACGCACCCAAAGAGAAAATTAGGGGGAACATTGATGGCAAACCAAAGGAGATATTAGGAGTGGTAACCAAGAGCTTTATGAAAGACATGTGTTTTAAAGACAGTCAAGGGAGGTGGCGGGGTTTAGGGAGGGAATTCCAGAGCGTTTAAAAAATATATTCATTCATTGGATGTGGGCATCGCTGGCAAGGCTGGCATTTATTGCCCATTCCCTAATTGCCCCCTTGAGAAGATGGTGGCGAGCCGCTTTCTTGAACCGCTTGGTGCAACGGAGTGGGCTTGCTCGGCCATTTCAGAGGGCAGTTAAGAGTCAACCACATTGCTGTGGGTCTAGAGTCACATAGTTGTTGGATGCCGCAGATATAACGGTAAGTGCTGCAGGGAATAGAATACGGCCAGGGTGATCTCCTGGACTCGTGTCGATCGCCTGGATGGGTCAGAGAGGAATTTTCCCAGGTTTTTTTCTCCCTAAATTGGCCGGGGTTTTTATCTGGTTGTTGCCCTCCCAGGAGATCACATGGCTCCGGTTGGGGTGGAGTGTAGATGCTTTCAGTGTAAGGGGTGTCGCAGTTGTGTGAGGCGGACTGGTTGGGCTGGGTGTTCTTTGCCTTTCCGCCATTGTTCATAGGTTCGTGTGTAACCTTTAGGGCTGCTGACCGAGGGCCGTGCGGCTCTTTGTCGGCCGGCGCAGACACGGTGGGCGGGAATGGCCTCCTTCTGCGCTGTAAATTTCTATGTTTCTATAGGCCAGACCGGGTAAGGACAGCAGATTTCCTTCCCTAAAGGACATTAGTGAACCAGATGGGTTTTTAATGACAATCCTGTAGTTTCATGGTCATTACTGATGCTAGTTTTCTATTTCAGATTCATTTAATTAATTGAATTTAAATTCCCCAGCTGCCATGGTGGATTGGAACTTATGTTTCCGGAGCATTAATCCAGGCATCTGGATTACTAGCCCAGTAACATAAACCAGTATGCTAGGCGTACAGTATGAAGACACAGCAGCCACTGGTGAGGCGAAGGAAAGGGTGGGGTGCACAAGAGGCCAGTCAGAGGGAGAGAGTTCAGGGTGCAAAGAGTTTAGGGTGCAGGCGGTTTGTCACGCTGGAGCAGTTTAGAGAGTCAGGGAGGGGCAAAACCACAATTAACATTAGATCCTGTACATTTGCAGGACGCTCACCATAGCCAGATTCACCCAGGCTGTCGATAACTGGGTCAATGTGGCATCCTCATCCTGCTCGTGCATCTTCTTCAGCTCCTTTCTAAATTAAATGGATTAAGTTGGCAATTATGCAATGCAACAGGCAACCAGAACTCTCCAGTAGAAGACAACAGCAGCATTGTAAAATTTTTTGCACTATAGTTTTCTTCCCCTGCCACCCTGATGAAAGTAACCCCTTGCTGGGCAATATTCGATCGACAACGGATGCTTTCCAAACACCTCATCAGTTTCAGGTGGGACTTGACCAAGACAAAGAAAAAAAATACTTGTATTTATATAGCAACCTCAACCTCAGGATGCCCCAAAGTGCTTTACAGCCAATGAAGTACTTTTTGAAGTGTAGTCAACAACTTGTATTTATATAGCGCCTTTAATGTAGTGAAATGTCCCAAGGTGCTTCAAGTCACTGTTGTAATGTGGGAAACGCAGCAGCCACTTTGTGCACAGCAAGCTCCCACAAACAGCAATGTGATCATGACCAGATAATCTGTTTTTGTGATGTTGATTAAGGGATACATATTGGCCAGGACATCGGGGATAACGCCCCTGCTCTTCTTTGAAATAGTGCCGAGGGATCTTTTACATCCATCTTAGAGAGCATAATGGGCCTGGGTTTAACATCTCATCCAAAAGACAGTGCTCGATCAGTACTTCACTGGGAGTGTCAGCCTAGATTTTTATGCTCAAGTCTCTGGAGTGGGACTTGAACCCACAACCTTGTGACTCAGAGGCAAGAGTGCTACCTACTGAGTCATAGGTTATTCAATCAGGGAGTGGGGAGGAGAGAGGATTAAAAAGCCCACGGTCACCCATTGTTCACATGCCTTTTCCAACAAAGTGCAAGGGTGGGGGGGACAAGAGAGAGAGAAAACAACTGGATCATCACCAGGAGCAGTAACCTGGCCAACTTTCCTCACTCTAACCAACACCATTCCAACTCATAGCAGCTAACAACACAAACTGACCATTGAATCTGGAACCTGTCAGGTCTACAAGTCTCGGTCAGTCGCTGGATAATGTAACGTTCCAATTAGGGTAAGCTGAATTCATTGCGCTGTGTCGGTTTAACTGCTGCCCTGCTTTAATAATTTTCCTCACTAGAGTTTAAATTTGGAAAACAGCAACAGAACTAATTGCGTGGAAAGTTCCAACTGCACATAGTGTACTGTCACGCGAACAGGCTTCAAATATCTTCCAAGTGAAAAAAGTACCACTACATTTAATGAATGTTTATTGTGCAATGTGCACTGTCTGGATTGAGTGGAACATCTCACATTTTAATTCTATTTTTTGCTTGTCGGTGCAAAAATTGCTTCACTCCAAAATTATTATGCACTGACTAGAACAGATGAAGACAGGAATCATCGTTATCAAGTAGCAGGAAAGATTAGACAAACCTTAACTCTAGAGAAAGAAAGTTGACAGGACCTCAATGAGACATGCAAAATATTAGAAAGACAGACTTGGATTTATATAGCGCCTTTCACAGACACAGGACGTCTCAAAGCACTTTACAGCCAATGAAGTACTTTTGGAGTGCAGTCACTGTTGCAATGTAGGAAACGCGGCAGCCAATTTGCGCACAAGCAATCTGACATTAAGCTGGGTAGCAGTGTGAGCTGTGAGGAGGATGCTAAGAGGCTGCAGGGTGACTTGGACAGGTTAGATGAGTGGGCAAATGCATGGCAGATGCCGTATAATGTAGATAATGTGAGGTTATCCACTTTGGTGGCAAAAACAGCAACGCAGATTATCTGAATGGTGACAGATTGGGAAAAGGGAAGGTGCAACGAGACCTGGGTGTCATGGTACATCAGTTATTGAAAGTTGGCATGTAGGTATAGCAGGCGATGAAGAAGGCAAATGCCATGTTGGCCTTCATAGCAAGAGGAATTGAGTATAGGAGCAGGGAGGTTTTAATGCAGTTGTATAGGGCCTTGATGAGGCCACACCTTTGCATATTGTGTACAGTTTTGGTCTCCTAATATGAGGAAGGACATTCTTGCTATTGAGGGAGTGCAGCGAAGGTTCACCAGACTGATTCCCGGGATGGCAGAACTGACATATCAAGAAAGACTGGATCGACTAGGCTTATATTCACTGGAATTTAGAAGAATGAGAGGGGATCTCATAGAAACATATAAAATTCTGATGGGATTGGACAGGTTAGATGCAGGAAGAATGTTCCCGATGTTGGGGAAGTCCAGAACCAGGGGTCACAGTCTAAGGATAAGGGGCAAGCCACTTAGGACTGAGATGAGGAGAAGCTTCTTCACTCAGAGAATTGTGAACCTGTGGAATTCTCTACCACAGGAAGTTATTGAGGCCAGTTCGTTAGATATATTCAAAAGGGAGTTAGATGTGGCCCTTACGGCTAAAGGGATCAAGGGGTATGGAGAGAAAGCAGGAATGGGGTACTGAAGTTGCATGATCAGCCATGATCATATTGAATGGTGGTGCAGGCTTGAAGAATCGAATGGCCTACTCCTTCACCTATTTTCTATGTTTCTATGTTTCTCACGAACAGTAAGGTGATAATGACCAAATAATCTGTTTTTTTTATTAATTATTTACTTTAAAGGATCGTGGGCCCAAATAGTTTTTTATATTAAAAATGGTAACATTACAAAAATTTTCTTTCTTTAAGTAATAAATATTTTGAGTAATCCAACAGTTATGGTACAACAGACAAAAGACATTATGGTTTCTTAAGGATGGATGTTGGACTTGGGGTGAGCTTCGATGAGCTAAATGGCCTTTTCCAGCTCTTGACTGTTCACACGTTCCTGGTGACCTGATGCATTGAACAGTCTTCAAAACTGGCCACAGAAAAAAATATATATACCCTATACGCAATTGCTGGGTTTGTTCTGTGACAAAACTGATTTACCGGACCCAACCAATCCACATGGATTCAGTGAGCTTGGGCCAAAGTAGAAACTGGGTTTAATTTCAGCACTAATTATTAGGTTTAAAATGGGATAAAGAGGGTCAGGAACCAATAAAATGATTCAAACCATGCTGTAAAATCCTTAATCCAAGACACAAAGCACTACATTCAATTGTGATGTCGCTCGGTTAATCTGTGCATCTGCCATCTAAGTTTCCTGTTTGCACAAACTCTTGTATATATTTCCTGGAAATTGGCCAGACCGAGCTTTTGAACTCAGCCATACTAGGGAGCCACACAGTGGAAGTAATAATCGATTCAGTATTCCTGCGTCATGACCATTTACGGAAGTTAATTCAAGTTTCCTCGGAGACAGTGCCTCAATGAGGTCACCAGCGTTCACAGTGAAAACAGAATGTTATAGAAACACACGTGGAAAGAAAAAGGATCTTAAATTAATTGATTTGCAGACCGGGCTGCATAACATCCTCAGTCATCGTGGCCCACAGCTACCTTGAACTGGAGGGGGGGGGGAATCTGCAGCCATCAATTATCACAGGTCTCATTCAAGGTATAGGCTCACTTAAATGGCCATGTAAACAAGGGTGGCATTAGCAACCTAGAGCTATACCGATGGCTTCAGAAGAGGAAAAATGGTCGCAAAACCAAACAAAAGTAATCAAATCTTCTAAACAGATTTAAAAAGCAGCTCTGCTGTACAAGTAGTCCTTTAGTAAGCAAACCATTCCCTTTGTCTAAGCAACCTAGTTAACCAAACAGATTGGGAAACATGAGAAAAGTAGTCGGCTACTAGCAAACCCTGACCTCTACCACCGAGAAGGACAAGGGCAGCAGGCGCATGGGAACACCACCACCTCCACATTCCCCTCCACGCCACACACTATCCTGACATGGAAAAATATCGCCATTCCTTCATCGTTGCTGGGTCAAAATCCTGGAACTCTCTCCCTAACAGCAACCTTCACCACACGGATTGCAGCGGTTCAAGAAGGCGGCTCACCACCACCTTCTCAAGGACTATTAGGGATGAGCAATAAATGCTGGCTTTGTCGGCAACACCCACATTCCATGAATGAATAAAAAAAAAACCTTCAAGATAAAGTTTCACATTTACAAACATGAACATTAATTTGGGGGGGGGGGGGGGGGGGGGGGGAAATGAAGGAAGGGGGACAGTTCATTCTACATCCATGCTTTCTCTAGTAAAGTGCACATAGGTCAGGCCTCAGTAGTACGAGTGCGCTGATGATAAAATACTTTCGACCGAACTGCAATTTTAGTAACGCACTTACCGAGCCAGATCCAGTCGGTCCAGCTTCAGAAAGATCTGTATTGACATGGCCATGCTGCAGGAGTGGGAGAGACAAACATATCACTCTGTCATTACCAACACAGGTATTCTACGCTGGGAACATAAACCTACTGCTCTGAGACTTCAAGGAAAAAGCATTTTGGAAATTTTCACTACACAGTATTCCCAATCCCCATCCCCCAAAAAGATCCTCGCATCACAAAAAGCCATTTTAATTTTCTATCTCCGTCACCATTTCAGTATCTAGTTTGGGAAAGGCTGTTAAAGTGCTACAATTTGCAGTTAGTGGTGAGCTCTCTAACCCCCTCTATCTTGCTATCTCTCCCCATGTTTAAAGGCTTCAGATAATCTTGTTTTTGGTCACCTTCCTTACTTCTTTATTGCTCCATAGCGGCATCTCCTCTGTGAAATGCTTGGTGATATTTTCTGCATCAAAGGTGCTTCATAAAAGGTGCACGCTATTGTTCCAACATTGTTAGACAACGAACAAAATGCGTACACACTGCAATACACCATAAACACTCAGAAGAAAAGGCCCATGTCACTGAAAGAAATATTGGGCCCCGTGGTTGGAAGTGAGGTGGAATAATAAGAATTGAGCTATTTACACTCAATTCTCCACACAAAAATAGTTCCCAAATATAATCGTACCCTCCCCTAGTAGAAGCTACATGCTTCTTCACAAAAAGGATGAATGGGCAGGGGATATCACTGGCTGCATGTGAATGTTTGCACATGAGCTCTTAATTGTCACTCCACGCAATGCAAAAAACACATCTGCACCTCCACACAGCACCCATGTGAGCCACAGACGAGCATAGCTGTGCGTCCATGTAGATTCCTACACCACACTTTCCTCTTAGAGCATCAGATTGCCTTGGTTGAAGGCAATCAGCCTCGATAATTTGAGGGGCAGGGGTTGGTGGGCTCGGGGAGTACCTGTTCACGATCGAGGCAGACACTGGAGTGCTGCTTTGTTAGAGGAACATCCTTTGTAGGAAATGTCGAACTGAGAGCTCACCTGCACAGGTCGATCTTAAAATATTCTATTTGAGGAAGAGTGGAGAGTTCTTGTAGTGTTCTCGTCAACATTCTCCCCCAAACCAACACCATTAGGTGTCAGAAAACTCACTGCTTTTTGGGAGCCCCTACTGTGCGCTAAATGTTTGCCTACTTAACCATAACTTTACCTCAAGGTAATTCACTGTATATAAAGCACAGATATTTGACAGATATGTTGACAGGCAAAGCCTGCACATTCCTACTCACCACTCCAGACTCTCCCCTTGGTGTAGTGTACGTAGAGCTGAATCAGTATTTTGGTCGTGTAAATAGATCGAAGCTGCCATCAACAAGAAAGTCGTGTTGCTAATATCAACATTCTTCGCCATCTTCTTGTCCAATTCTGCTATGGTGGCATCTCTGTACAAGATGTGATATCAAGAATTCTCTTTTTATATATTGACACAAAATTACTTAGAGCTAGAGTTCAATGGACAAATCCTGGTTACTTTTATTAAGAGGATTTACAAGAATGTTGCCTGGACTGGAGAATTTTGGCTGAGGAAAGATTGGAGATGCTGGGTCTGTTTTCTTTGGAACAGAGGAGGCTAAGGGGAGGCCTGATTGAGGTGTATAAAATTATGAGGGGCCTGGATAGGAAGGACCGGTTTCCCTTGGCAGTGGGGTCAACAACCAGGGGGCATAGATTTAAAGTTAATTGCGGGGAGGTTTAGAGGAGATAGGAGGGGAAATTTGATGGGGGTCTGGAACTCATTGCCTGAAAGGGTGGTAGAGGCAGAAACCCTCACCACATTTAAAAGATACTTGGATGTGTACTTGAAGTGCCGTAACCTACAGGGCAACAGACCAAGAGCTGGAAAGTAGTATTAGGCTGGATAGCTCTTGGTCAGCCGGCACGGTCATAGTGGGCCGAAATGGCCTCCTTCCGTGCTGTACATTTCTATGATTCTATGATAATTAATTACTGCTCTATGCTGTGTTAGTTAATGGTAGCTAGGGCATTCCAATTAGCCTTACCAACCCCAGCTAAAGGGTAGAAACAGACAGAATTCCCATTCCTGATTCCCAGCCAGTGATGTGCGCAATAAAGTATACGGACATCAGGCGAGGATGGGATTGGGTCGGGCTATGATGTCCACACAGACTAGCCTGCCAATTGGCATTAACGCCACTTGGGCAAGTCACCACAGAGCAATAAGTGCCCAAAGGACGGCACTTGACCGCAGATAACCAAACCAAGCCCAATCTTATCCGTACATCCATACATCGCAGAAGTGGGATGCCTGGATGATTATTATCGCGGCCAGTTGCATTGAGGTCAACTATAGCGCCCCAAAGTCGAGATCGATGACCTCAACAGAGACCAGGAAGAGAGCCTGGGACCAAGGCTATTGCCCTAGAGAAAATATGAAATAAATTATGGTCCCTTACCGTTGATCCTCGCTGGACAAATATTCAGCAAGCATTTTTACAGCTTGTAATTCAGCAGCAGCTCCTGGTTTGATATCATCCAATACGACACCATACTTTTTCTAAGAAGATAAAAATAATTATAAATTTGTTTCTGATCAACTAGGATTTGAATTTAAAATTCAGTGATTTTGGTTGCTATTTTCCCCACTGAAAAGCAACATTAAACAATCCCAGTTAGATGTAGGACATTACTCCCCTCTACTCTGCCTCAACAACATGTCTTTATTCCTCCAGCCCGCCCCACAACCAGGAAAAACACTGGCAACTACACCAGAGTGAAATATCCATTTCCCACATTCTTTAAACAAATCTTCAATTCCATAAGGATGAATTGCAACTGCCTAAACTCATAAGAAATAGGAACAGGAGTGGGCCACCTGGACTCTCGAGCCTGCTCTGCCATTCAATAAGATCATGGCTGATCCAATTCTGGCCTCAACGCCACTTCCTTGCGCTCTCCCCATAACCCTTACCCTTTAAAAAATCTGTCTATCTCCAATTTAAATATATTCAAAGACCCAGCCTCCACAGCTCTCTGGGGTAGAGAATTCCAAAGATTCACGAGCTCTAAGAGAAGAAATTTCTCCTCATTTCCGTTTTAAATGGGCGACCCCTTATTCTGTGACTATACCCCCTAGTTCTAGACTCCCCATTCATCTCACATTACAGCTTTTCAGCTCAGGAGACTTACATTCCATCAGTCAGGGCTGTACTGAATTCACCTGAAAGGCGGCTGGTTCAATATCATCACATTGGTACAAATAGGCCTCTCTCTATGGTTGAGTCAATGTAGGAGCGTTCAATTCTACACCTAACCAAACTGTGCCTGACCCAGCAGTAACTACTGAGAGATCAGGACACGAAGACAGAAGAGGGACTCAATCCCCAACAGCACCAATTTTGATTAAAAAAAACAAATTCGTTCCAGGCCCGCATTTATTGCCCATCCCTATTTGCCCTCGAGAAGGTGATGGTGAGCCGCCTTCGGGAACCGCTGCAGTCCGTGTGGTGATACTTCTTCGCAGCAGTTTGTTACAACTGAGTGGCTTGCTCAGCCATTTCAGAGAGCAGTTAAGAGTCAACCACATTGCTGTGCGTCTGGAGTCACATACAGATCAGACCGGGTAAGGATGACATATTTCCTTCCCTAAAAAGGACATTAGTGAACCAGATGGGTTTTTACGACAATCTGATGGTTTCATGGTCACCATTACTGATACTAGCTTTTTACTCCAGATTTATTTAATTCCCCAGCTGCCATGGTGGGATTTGAACTCACGCTTCTGGATCAATGAGGAATTGACTCATGAGGATAGGATGAGTAGGTTGGGCCTCTACTCATTGGAATTCAGAAGAATGAGAGGTGGTCTTATCGAAACGTATAAGATTATGAGGGGGCTTGACAAGATGGATGCAGAGAGGATGTTTCCACTGATAGGGGAGACTAGAACTAGGGGGCATAATCTTAGAATAAGGGTTCGCCCATTTAAAACTGAGATGAGGAGGAATTTCTTCTCTCAGAAGGTTGTAAATCTATGGAATTCACTGCCTCAGAGAGCCGCGGAAGCTGGGTCATTGAATAAATTTAAGACAGACAGTTTCTTAACTGATAAGGGAATAAGGGGTTATGGGGAGCGGGCAGGGAAGTGGACCGGGAAGTGGACCTGAGTCCATGATCGGATCAGCCATGATCGTATTAAAAGGCGGAGCAGCCTCGAAGGGCCGCATGGCCTACCCCTGCTCCTATTTCTTATGTTCTTATGTAATAGCCAAGGCCTCTGGATTACTGGTCTGGTAACAATCACTATGCTATCATTCCCGATGAACATAAAAAGTCACTAAATCAAAAATGGTGCAAGTTATTTCAAATGATCTACAGTGAGTATAAATGGCCTTCCCCAAATTTTGAGGGGATCATTTTGTATATAACCTTAATGCTAAGCAGAACATACGTCCGGCAGATTGCAATCGATTACACAAACTTGGGAGGATAACCATCCTGATTAAAATCTAATTGTCCGTAAAGGGCAAAGTGGAAAAAGTCCGCACGGTGCCAGTGAACAGCGTTATTTAGGTTCAACAGCAAGACACTGTTGAGTTGAAAGTGTGAGGTCATCCACTTTGGACCCAAGAACGTTACAGCAGAGTACTTTCTAACCGTGAAGGAGCAGAGAGATTCACAGGTCCAAGTACCAAAATCACTAAAGCCTAGTGGACAGCTACAAAAGTTAATTTAGAAGGCTCATGGAATGTTCGTCTTTATCTGAAGAGGCGGAGGTCATGTTACAGCTGTATAGAGCTTTGGTTAAACCCATATCTGGAGTATCACATTCACTTCTGGGCACAGTATCTCAAGGATATATTGGCCTTGGAAAGGGTGCAGTGCAGATTCACCAGAATGATACTGGGGCTAAATGAGTTAAACTAGGACAGGTTGCATAGACTCGGCTTGTATACCTTTGAATATAGAAAATTAAGTGGTTATGTAATTGAGGTGTTTAAGATGATTAAACAATTTGGTAGGGTAGATAGGAAAAAACTATTCCCTTCGGTGGAGTGAGTCTAGAACAAGAGGGCATAACCTTAAAATTAGAGCTAGGCTATTCAGGGGTGATGTCAGGAAGCACTTCTTCACACAAAGGGTAGTGGAAATCGGGAACTCACTCTGTGGAAAAAGCTGTTGAGGCTGGAAGCCAACTGAAAATTTCAAAATGGAGATCGATAGATTTTTGTTAGGTAAGGATATTAAGGGTTATGGAACCAAGGTGGGTAAATGAAGTTGATATGAAGATCAGCCATGATCTAACTGAATGGAGAAACAGGCTCGAGGGACTGAATGGCCTACTCCTGTTCCTAATTTGTTATCTGCAACTCAGAAGAACCACATGGAGGCCAGGAAGCTCTCCATGGGAAGTGGGAGGGGGAAATCTGAGGAAGCATCAACCCTGACCTATTTGTGCGCGCCGCACTGGGTGCCTAATGAGTCGCATCAGTGAATGTTTGCGAACTGGCCTCTGCTCTGTGCCTTGGAAGCAAGATGGGCAAGTAGGGGCAGATTGAAAGTTAACGCATACTAAAACAAACTGTTTATCCATAATAACCAGAGGAAATATTGTTTCCATACCTGTGCAATATAAGCTCTGTAAAGGAAAACATCTCGCTCAACTTCTTTCTCTGGGCTAGAGAGCTGAAAGACAAACCAGCCAATTAGTTCCACAAAACCAAACAGCAGCGACAGATATTTTAAAAATCCTTCACTCAATTCTCCCGACAATGACGACGCTTGCTAAGCACACAGTCCTCCAGTACCCCACCTAAATGGCCATTCTTCATGGATGAGCCTAGATAGGAAGCATTGGCAAATTAGTTACTCATGGACATCACAACCGACCAACTTCAATCCTGTCATCATCTGATTTCCAAAAATCCATACTTCCAGCAGGATAGGGATCAGGAGTGAGAAAGCTGGTTAATTTACCTCTCTCCCTAAACCAGGCTAATTATATTGTCCCAAATGCCACTTCTGATTTAGATCAGCTAATTCACCACAGACGTCAAACCTAGAACCTTCAGGTGCATAAGGCTTTGTGCCACAGTAACTGGTGCCTGTATCTACAGAGCATCAGGCAACTGCAATCAAAAGTTTATATGTAGCGAAACTTAAAAAGATAACCACACTAATAGGAGAAATATCAGTTAATAAGCTCGTGGAAGGACATGTGCCATATAAATTGGGGGATCAGTAACAAGTTCAGTGATGGAAGCTCCAACAAAGGGCAAAAATACAAAGTTGCTTCCAGCATTTTGGGGGTTTTATTTCACTCTACCCATGTCATTTTAATTTAGTTTACTTGTGCTCAGTTGTTTGTGTTGCAGTATTTAATGTCACTTAAAAGATTTGCTGATTATACGTATAATCGGGCAATATGATTGCAAAGAAAAAGACTTGCATTTATATATAGCACTTTTCACGGCCTCCAGTCATCCAAAAGCGCTTTACAACCAATTAATTACTTTAGAAGTGTAGTCACTGTTGTAAGATAGGAAACGTAGCAGCCATTTTGTACACAGCAAGCTCCCACAAATAGAAATGTGATAATGACCAGATAATCTGTTTTAGTGATAAATATTGACCAGAACACCGGGGATAACTCCCTTGCTCTTCTTCGAAACAGTGCTATGGGATCTTTTATGTCCACCTGAGGGAGCAGACAGGGCCTCGGTTTAACATCTCATCCAAAAGGCAGCACCTCCGAGTGTAACGCCCCTTCAGCACTGCACTGAAAGTGTCAGCCTAGATTTTTGTGCTCAAGTCTCTGGAGTGGGACTTGATTCCACAACCTTCTGACTCAGAGGCGAGAATGCTGCCCACTGAGCCATGGTTTGACACCTTTATTCTCTCATATCACACCTTTAGTATACCAAAAATCTTCCAAGTCACTTGGCAACAGGAAAAATCAGACATTGAGCAAGAGGTGCAAAAGAGAAAGGTGGCCAAAAGCATGGTCGCAGATACGGGAGACTTTTCAAAGGGAAAAAGAGTGCAATAAGGTAGGAAGGCAATTCCACAGTACATGGATGAAGACACTGCCAACGATGCTGAAGTGCACAGCAGACCAGAGTGTACAGAGGGCTGGAGGAGGTTGCAGAAGGAGAGTGGAACGACCTCACAGAGCGAGTTGCCAATGAAGACAAAGATCTTGAAGTCAATGCGCTGGACAGGAAGCAGAGAGTCGGGATAAACGGGTCCTTTTCGGAATGGCAGGCAGTGACTAGTGGAGTGCCGCAGGGCTCAGTGCTGGGACCCCAGCTCTTTACAATATACATCAATGATTTGGATGAAGGAATTGAGTGTAATATCTCCAAGTTTGCAGATGACACTAAACTGGGTGGCTGTGTGAGCTACAAGGAGGATGCTAAGAGGCTACAGGGTGACTTGGACAGGTTAGGTGAGTGGGCAAATGCATGGCAGATGCAGTATAATGTGGATAAATGTGAGGTTATCCACTTTGGTGGCAAAAACATGAAGGCAGATTATCTGAATGGCGGCTGATTAGGAAAAGGGGAGATGCAATGAGACCTGGATGTCATGGTTCATCAGTCTTTGAAAGTTGGCATGCAGGTACAGTAGGCGATGAAGGCGGCAAATGGTATGTTGGAATTCATAGCTAGGGGATTTGAGTATAGGAGCAGGGAGGTCTTACTGCAATTGTACAGGGCCTTGGCGAAGGCTCACCTGGAATACTGTGTTCAGTTTTGGTCTCCTAATCTGAGGAAGGATGTTCTTGCTATTGAGAGAGTGCAGCGAAGGTTCACCAGACTGATTCCAGGGATGGCTGGACTGACATATGAGGAGAGACTGGATCGACTGGGCCTTTATACACTGGAGTTTAGAAGGATGAGAGGGGATCTCATAGAAACGTATAAGATTCTGACGGGATGGGACAGGTTAGGTGCGGGAAGAATGTTCCCGATGTTGGGGAAGTCCAGAACCAGGGACACAGTCTTAGGATAAGGGGTAGGCCATTTAGGACTGAGATGAGGAGAAACTTCTTCACTCAGAGTTGTTAACCTGTGGAATTCCCTGCCGCAGAGAGTTGTTGATGCCAGTTCATTGGATGTATTCAAGAGGGAGTTAGATATGACCTTTACGGCTAAAGGGATCAAGGATATGGAGAGAAAGCGGGAAAGGGATACTGAGGTGAAGGATCAGCCATGATCTTATTGAATGGTGGTGCAGACTCGAAGGGCCGAATGGCCTACTCCTGCACCTATTTTCTATGTTTTCTATGCTGGGACGTTGGTGAGCCAATGTACATTAATTTGCATTGTTGAATTATCAAGCCATGTAACCAAATTAGAATTTAAATTGAACTGAACTTTATAAATAGCAAAAGAGAAACAGAGCTAGTCCTTATTTGCCCTTTCTTTCAAATGGATTAATACAACTTGCTCTGATCTCTTTCTGCACATTTGTTTAATAGTTTCCAAGAATGCAATATATATTTAAATAATAAACAATGGGAAACTAGGAATGTTTACAAAGCAGCAATTTACATAGGATATACGGAACAGAAACAGGCCATTCGGCACAACCAGTCCATGCCGGTGTTATGCTCCACTCAAGCCTTCTCCCGTCTTTCCTCAATTAAATCTATCCGCATAACCCTCCATTCCCTTCTCTCTCAGATGCTTGTCTAGTCTGCCCTTAAATGAATCTATACTATTCACTTCAACCACTCCCTGTGGCAGTGAGATCCACATTCTCGCCACTCTTTGTAAAGTAAAGAATTTTCTTCTGCATTCACTATTGGATTTCTTGGTGACAATCTTAATATTGATGGCCTCCAGTTATGCTCTTCCCCACAAGTGGAAACATTCTCACTGTAACCACTCGATCAAAACCTTATCTTACTTCACTGGGGTTTCATTACATTTAAATGTCATGACAGACAGTACAGCCCAAGCAGTTTATAGCATTAACCTCCATATTCAGATTACATTATTAGGTTTGTTTTGGATAATTCATCCTTTATATACATTCACAATCCTGTCCTTACCCAACCGCCACATGCACATATTCGACCAAGGATCACTGGGTAATGCTCATTGGAAAGCCTAGCCAATGTTTTCCCCTTTCTCCGGCTCAGGGTTGCTGAGGCAAACTGCAGTGCACCACTAGAACATTAGTTCAGATTTGTCAACTCAGTAGTGACACCCTCGCTTCCGAGTCAGAAAGTTGTGGGTTCAAGTCCCACTCCAGAGAGTTGAGCCCAAAAATCTAGGCAGGCACTCCAATGCAGTACTAGGGAGTGCTTCACTGTCAGAGGTGATGTCTTGTGGATGAGATGTTAAACTGAGGATCAGTCTGCTCTCTCAGGTGGATGTTAAAATCCCATGGCAATATTTCAAAGAAATGCAGCGGAGTTATCCCCGGTGTCCTGGTCAATATTTATCCCTGAATCAACATCACTAAAAACCAGATTATCTGGTCATTATCACATTGCTGTTTGTGGGAGCTGGCTGTGTCTACACTTCAAACTATTCATTGGTTGTAAAGCACTTTTGGACATCCAATGTAAAGACTCATCCAAAAGACGGCACCTCTGACAGTGCAGCATTCCCCCATGCTCGCGCTCTCTGTCTGTTCCCCCCCGCCCCTGGCTCGCGCTTTCTCTCTCTCCATCCCCTGTTTCAACCTGGGCTCACTCACTCACTCACTCACTTACTCTCTCACAGTCTGTCCTCCCCAGGCTGTCTCTGTTCCCCCCGGGCGCTCTCTCCGCCCCCCGCCCGGCTCTCTCTCTCTCTCTCTCGCCCTCCCTCTCCCTCCCCCGGGCTCTCTTTCTCTCTCTCTCTCTCTCCCCCCCAGCCTCGCTCTCTCTCTCTCCCCCCCAACCCCCCCGGGCACTCTCTCTCTCTCTCTCTCTCTCTCTCTGTCCTCGCCCCCAGGCTCTTGCTCTCTTTCTCTGTCTGTCTGTCCCCCCTGGGCTCTCTCTCTTTCCCTCTGTCTGTCCCCCCCGGGCACTCACTCTCTCTCTCTCCCTCTGTCTATCTGTCCCCCCCGGGCACTCTCTCTCTCTGTCTGTCCCCCCTGGCACTCACTCTCTCTCTGTCCCCCCAGGCACTCACTCACTCTCTCTGTCTGTCTGTCTGTCTGTCTACCCCCGGGCTCTCTCTCTCTGTCTCTGTCTGTCCCCCCGGGCACTCTCTCTCTCTCTCTCTGTCCCCCTGGGCACTCACTCTCTCTGTCCCCCCGGGCACTCACTCACTCTCTCTGTCCCCCCGGGCACTCACTCACTCTCTCTCTCTCTCGCTCTCTCTCTCTGTCCCCCCCGGGCACTCACTCACTGTCTGTCTGTCTGTCTGTCTGTCTGTCCCCCCCCCGGGCTCTCTCTCTCTCTCTGTACCCCCCGGGCACTCACTCACTGTCTGTCTGTCTGTCTGTCTGTCTGTCCCCCCCCGGGCTCTCTCTCTCTCTCTCTCTCTGTACCCCCAGGGCACTCACTGTCTGTCTGTCTGTCTGTCCCCCCCCGGGCTCTCTCTCTCTCTCTCTCTCTCTCTGTACCCCCCGGGCACTCACTGTCTGTCTGTCTGTCTGTCTGTCTGTCCCCCCCGGGCTCTCTCTCTCTCTCTCTCTCTGTACCCCCCGGGCACTCACTCACTGTCTGTCTGTCTGTCTGTCTGTCTCCCCCCGGGCTCTCTCTCTCTCTCTGTACCCCCCGGGCACTCACTCACTGTCTGTCTGTCTGTCTGTCTGTCCCCCCCCGGGCTCTCTCTCTCTCTTTGTACCCCCCGGGCACTCACTCACTGTCTGTCTGTCTGTCTGTCTGTCCCCCCCCGGGCTCTCTCTCTCTCTCTCTCTGTACCCCCCGGGCACTCACTGTCTGTCTGTCTGTCTGTCTGTCCCCCCCCGGGCTCTCTCTCTCTCTCTCTCTGTACCCCCCGGGCACTCACTGTCTGTCTGTCTGTCTGTCTGTCCCCCCCCGGGCTCTCTCTCTCTCTCTCTCTCTGTACCCCCCGGGCACTCACTCACTGTCTGTCTGCCTGTCTGTCTGTCCCCCCCCGGGCTCTCTCTCTCTCTCTGTACCCCCCGGGCACTCACTGTCTGTCTGTCCCCCCACCCCGGGCTCTCTCTCTCTGTGTCCCGGGCCTGCTCCAATCTCCGATCCGCCTGTGTTGATTTTCAGACGCCCGGCTCCGGGCCGCTCCATGTCCCCTGTCCCCTGTCCCCTGTCCGCCTCACCTTGACCCGCTGCGCCTCATTGATGCACTGCTGGAAGCTGCCGATGTAGAAGCTGTTCCTGACGTCGAACAGCCGCTCGCCATCCGCTTGCAGCGCCGCCATCTTACCCGGCCCAGCGCGCATGCGCAGCACACGTGGCGCGGCTGCACTGCGCATGCTCGGAGCCATTCGGGCTACAACAACAACTTGTATTTATATAGCGCCTTTAACGTAGTGAAATGTCCCAAAGGTTTCACAAGACAAAAAATTTACACCAAGCCACTTAATAAAAAGAAAGACTTGCATTTATATAAAAGCAAAATAATGCAGATGCTGGAATCTGAAATAAAAACAGAAAATGCTGGAAATCTCAGTGGGTCAGGCAGCATCTGTGGAGAGAATTTATATAGTGCCTTTTAGGACCACCGGACGTTCCAAAGCACTTTAACAGCCAATTAAATATTTTTGAAGTGTGGGAAACGCAGCAGCCAACACACGACAATGTGATAACAACCGGATTATCTGTTGTTTTTTGTTATGTTGATTGAGGGATAAATATTGGGCCCAGGGCTAACTCCCCTGCTCTTCTTCGAAATAGTACCATGGAATCTTTTACGTCAACCTGAGACAGGGCCTCGGTTTAACATGTCATCCAAAAGACAACACCTCTGACAGTCTAGCACTCCTGCAGTACTGCACTCTAGTGGCAGCCTAGCTGTTCTGTGCTCAAGTCTCTGGAATGGGACTTGAACCCACAACCTTCTGACTCAGTGCTACCCACTGAATCACAGCTGACACTGTGTAAGGTTATGTTGATGGGATTAGATGAAGAAGTGCTCCTGTAAAGCATAAACATTGGTATGGACCTATGTTACATAAGAACATAAGAATTAGGAACAGGAGTAGGCCATCTAACCCCTCGAGCCTGTTCCGCCATTCAACAAGATCATGGCTGATCTGGCCGTGGACTCAGCTCCACTTACCCGCCCTCTCCCCGTAACCCTTAATTCCCATATTGGTTAAAAATCTATCTATCTGTGACTTGAATACATTCAATGAGCTAGCCTCAACTGCTTCCTTGGGCAGAGAATTCCACAGATTCACAACCCTCTGGGAGAAGAAATTCCTTCTCAACTCGGTTTTAAATTGGCTCCCCCGTATTTTGAGGCTGTGCCCCCTAGTTCTAGTCTTCCCGACCAGTGGAAACAACCTCTCTGCCTTTATCTTGCCTATCCATTTCATGATTTTAAATGTTTCTATAAGATCACCCCTCATCCTTCTGAACTCCAATGAGTAAAGACCCAGTCTACTCAATCTATCATCATAAGGTAACCCCCTCAGCTCCGGAATCAGCCTAGTGAATCATCTCTGTACCCCCTCCAAAGCCAGTATATCATACCTTAAGTAAGGTGATCAAAACTGCACGCAGTACTCCAGGTGTGGCCTTACCAATACCCTATACAGTTGCAGCAGGACCTCCCTGCTTTTGTACTCCATCCCTCTCGCAATGAAGGCCAACATTCCATTCGCCTTCCTGATTACCTGCTGCAATTTCCTCTGACTCCGCGTACCTTTATCTTCTGCAGTAACCTTTTGTGTGGAACCTTATCGAATGCCTTTTGGAAATCTAAATACACCACATCCATCGATACACCTCTATCCACCATGCTCGTTATATCCTCAAAGAATTCCAGTAAATTAGTTAAACATGATTTCCCCTTCATGAATCCATGTTGCGTCTGCTTGATTGCACTATTCCTATCTAGATGTCCCGCTATTTCTTCCTTAATGATAGCTTCAAGCATTTTCCCCACTGTAGATGTTAAACTAACCGGCCTATAGTTACCTGCCTTTTGTCTGCCCCCTTTTTTAAATAGAGGCGTTACATTAGCTGCTTTCCAATCCGCTGGTACCTCTCCAGAGTCCAGAGAATTTTGGTAGATTATAACGAATACATCTGCTATAACTTCCGCCATCTCTTTTAATACCCTGGGATACATTTCATCAGGACCAGGGGACTTGTCTACCTTGAGTCCCATTAGCCTGTCCAGCACTACCTCCCTAGTGACAGTGATTGTCTCAAGGTCCTCCCTTCCCACATTCCTGTGACCAGCAATTTTTGGCATGGTTTTTGTATCTTCCACTGTGAAGACCGAAGCAAAATAATTGTTTAAGGTCTCAGCCATTTCCACATTTCCCATTATTAAATCCCCCTTCTCATCTTCTAAGGGACCAACATTTACTTTAGTCACTCTTTTCCGTTTTATATATTGGTAAAAGCTTTTACTATCTGTTTTTATGTTTTGTGCAAGTTTACTTTCGTAATCTATCTTTCCTTTCTTTATTGCTTTCTTAGTCATTCTTTGCTGTTGTTTAAAATTTTCCCAATCTTCTAGTTTCCCACTAACCTTGGCCACCTTATATGCATTGGTTTTTAATTTTATACTCTCCTTTATTTCCTTGGTTATCTACGGCTGGTTATCCCTTCTCTTACGGCCCTTCTTTTTCACTGGAATATATTTTTGTTGAGCACTATGAAAGAGCTCCTTAAAAATCCTCCACTGTTCCTCAATTGTGCCACCGTTTAGTCTGTGTTCCCAGTCTACTTTAGCTAACTCTGCCCTCATCCCACTGTAGTCCCCTTTGTTTAAGCATAGTTCGCTCGTTGGAGACACTACTTCCTCACCCTCGATCTGTATTACAAATTCAACCATACTGTGATCACTCATTTCGAGAGGATCTTTTACTAGGAGATCGTTTATTATTCATGTCTCATTACACAGGACCAGATCTAAGATAGCTTGCTCCCTTGTAGGCTCTGTAACATACTGTTCTAAGAAACAATCCCGTATGCATTCTATGAATTCCTCCTCAAGGCTACCCCGTGCGATTTGATTTGACCAATCGATATGTAGGTTAAAATCCCCCATGATTACTGCCATTCCTTTTTCACATGCCTCCATTATTCCCTTGATTATTGCCCGCCCCACCATGAAGTTATTATTTGGGGCCAATAAACTACGCCCACCAGCGACTTTTTCTCCTTACTATCTCTAATCTCCACCCACAATGATTCAACATTTTGTTCATTAGAGCCAATATCGTCTCTCACAACTGCCCTGATATCATCCTTTATTAACAGAGCTACCCCACCTCCTTTCCCTACTTGTCTATCTTTCCGAATTGTCAGATACCCCAGTATGTTTAATTCCCAGTCTTGGCCACCCTGCAACCACGTTTCTGTAATGGCCACCAAATCATACCCATTTGTAATGATTTGTGCCGTCAACTCATTTACTTTATTTCGAATGCTGCGTGCGTTTAGATAGTGTTTTAATACTAGTTTTTAAACCATGATTTTTAGTTTTGACCCCTCCTGCAGCCCCTTTATATTCATACATATTGTCCCTTCCTATCACCTTGTGGTTTACACTTACCCCAGTGCTACTCTGCTCTGTTGCCTCCTGCCTTTTGAATTCTTTCTTGGGGTCCTGTTCATCTGCGCTCTCACCCACTAACTAGCTCAGAGCCCTCTCCTGGGTTCCGAATACTCCTCGCATTGAGGCACCGAGCTTTCATGCTTGCCTTTTTATTACACTTTGACCCTTTAGAATTTTTCTGTACAGTGGCCCTTTTTGTTTTTTGCCTTCGGTTACTCTGCCCTCCACTTTTACTCATCTCCTTTCTGTCTTTTGCTTTTGTCTCCATTTTGTTTGCCTCTGTCTCCCTGCATTGGTTCCCATGTTCCTCTGTCCCTTTACGCGATTTAAAATCTACCATTAAAGCTGCATTTCCTTTTGCTGTTCTTCCTTTCAGAGTCTATTAATGTTAGCCTTGGCGCAGTGATCGCACTCTTGCCTCTGATTCGGAAGGTTTGTGAATATTTAGAAACATAGAAAATAGGTGCAGGAGTAGGCCATTCGGCCCTTCTAGCCTGCACCGCCATTCAATGAGTTCATGGCTGAACATGCAACTTCAGTACCCCATTCCTGCTTTCTCGCCATAACCCTTGATCCCCCTAGTAGTAAGGACTTCATCTAACTCCTTTTTGAATATATTTAGTGAATTGGCCTCAACAACTTTCTGTGGTAGAGAATTCCACAGGTTCACCACTCTCTGGGTGAAGAAGTTTCTCCTCATTTCGGTCCTAAATGGCTTACCCCTTATCCTTAGACTGTGACCCCTGGTTCTGGAATTCCCCAACATTGGGAACATTCTTCCTGCATCTAACCTGTCTGAACCCATCAGAATTTTAAACGTTTCTATGAGGTCCCCTCTCATTCTTCTGAACTCCAGTGAATACAAGCCCAGTTGATCCAGTCTTTCTTGATAGGTCAGTCCCGCCATCCCGGGAATCAGTCTGGTGAACCTTCACTGCACTCCCTCAATAGCAAGAATGTCTTTCCTCAAGTTAGGAGACCAAACCTGTACACAATACTCCAGGTGTGGCCTCACCAAGGCCCTGTACAACTGTAGCAACACCTCCCTGCCCCTGTACTCAAATCCCCTCGCTATGAAGGCCAACATGCCATTTGTTTTCTTAACCGCCTGCTGTACCTGCATGCCAACCTTCAATGACTGATGTACCATGACACCCAGGTCTCGTTGCACCTCTCCTTTTCCTAATCTGTCACCATTCAGATAATAGTCTGTCTCTCTGTTTTTACCACCAGAGTGGATAACCCCACATTTATCCACATTATACTTCATCTGCCATGCATTTGCCCACTCACCTAACCTATCCAAGTCACTCTGCAGCCTCATAGCATCCTCCTCGCAGCTCACACTGCCACCCAACTTAGTGTCATCCACAAATTTGGAGATACTACATTTAATCCCATCGTCTAAATCATTAATGTACAGTGTAAACAGCTGGGGCCCCAGCACAGAACCTTGCGGTACCCCACTAGTCACTGCCTGCCATTCTGAAAAGTACCCATTTACTCCTACTCTTTGCTTCCTGTCTGACAACCAGTTCTCAATCCATGTCAGCACCCTACCCCCAATCCCATGTGCTTTAACTTTGCACATTAATCTCTTGTGTGGGGCTTTGTCAAAAGCCTTCTGAAAGTCCAAATACACCACATCAACTCGTTCCCCCTTGTCCACTCTACTGGAAACATCCTCAAAAAATTCCAGAAGATTTGTCAAGCATGATTTCCCTTTCACAAATCCATGCTGACTTGGACCTATCATGTCACCTCTTTCCAAATGCGCTGCTATGACATCCTTAATAATTGATTCCATCATACTGAGGTCAGGCTGACCGGACTATAATTCCCTGTTTTCTCTCTCCCTCCTTTTTTAAAAAGTGGGGTTACATTGGCTACTCTCCACTCGATAGGAACTGATCCAGAGTCTATGGAATGTTGGAAAATGACTGTCAATGCATCCGCTATTTCCAAGGCCACCTCCTTAAGTACTCTGGGATGCAGTCCATCAGGCCCTGAGGATTTATCGGCCTTCAATCCCATCAATTTCCCCAACACAATTTCCCGACTAATAAAGATTTCCCTCAGTTCCTCCTCCTTACTAGACCCTCTGACCCCTTTTATATCCGGAAGGTTGTTTGTGTCCTCCTTAGTGAATACCGAACCAAAGTACTTGTTCAATTGGTCCGCCATTTCTTTGTTCCCCGTTATGACTTCCCCTGATTCTGACTACAGGGGACCTATGTTTGTCTTGACTAACCTTTTTCTCTTTACATATCTATAGAAACTTTTGCAATCCGTCTTAATGTTCCCTGCAAGCTTCTTCTCGTACTCCATTTTCCCTGCCCTAATCAAACCCTTTGTCCTCCTCTGCTGAGTTCTAAATTTCTCCGAGTCCCCGGGTTCGCTGCTATTTCTGGCCAATTTGTATGCCACTTCCTTGGCTTTAATACTATCCCTGATTTCCCTTGATAGCCACGGTTGAGCCACCTTCCCTTTTTTATTTTTACGCCAGACAGGAATGTACAATTGTTGTAGTTCATCCATGCGGTCTCTAAATTTCTGCCATTGCCCATCCACAGTCAACCCCTTAAGTATCATTCGCCAATCTATCCTAGCCAATTCACGCCTCATACCTTCAAAGTTACCCTTCTTTAAGTTCTGGACCATGGTCTCTGAATTAACTTTTCATTCTCCATCCTAATGCAGAATTCCACTATATTATGGTCACTCTTCCCCAAGGGGCCTCGCACAACGAGATTGCTAATTAATCCTCTCTCATTCCACAATACCCAGTCTAAGATGGCCTCCCCCCTAGTTGGTTCCTCGACATATTGGTCTAGAAAACCATCCCTTATGCACTCCAGGAAATCCTCCTCCACCGTATTGCTTCCAGTTTGGTTAGCCCAATCTATGTGCATATTAAAGTCACCCATTATAACTGCTGCACCTTTATTGCATGCACCCCTAATTTCCTGTTTGATGCCCTCCCCAACGTCACTACTACTGTTTGGAGGTCTGTACACAACTCCCACTAACGTTTTTTGCCCTTTGGTGTTCTGCAGCTCTACCCATATAGATTCCACATCATCCAAGCTGATGTCCTTCCTAACTATTGCATTAATCTCCTCTTTAACCAGCAATGCTACCCCACCTCCTTTTCCTTTTATTCTATCCTTCCTGAATGTTGAATACCCCTGGATGTTGAGTTCCCAGCCCTGATCATCCTGGAGCCACGTCTCTGTAATCCCAATCACATCATATTTGTTAACATCTATTTGCACAGTTAATTCATCCACCTTATTACGGATACTCCTTGCATTAAGACACAAAGCCTTCAGGCTTGTTTTTTTAACACCCTTTGTCCTTTTAGAATTTTGCTGTACAGTGGCCCTTTTTGTTCTTTGCCTTGTGTTTCTCTGCCCTCCACTTTTCCTCATCCCCTTTCTGTCTTTTGCTTTTGTCTCCTTTTTGTTTCCCTCTGTCTCCCTGCATTGGTTCCCATCCCCCTGCCATATTAATTTAACTCCCCCACTCTTGAGCACAAAATGTAGACTGACCCTTCAGTGCAATACTGAGGGGCAGCTGCACTGTTGGAGATGCCATCTTATGGATGAGATGTTAAACTCAAGCTCTGGTTGCCCTTCCAGGTTGATGTAAAATTAGCTGCCATATTTCCTGCATTACAATAGTGACTATGCTTCAAAAAACATTTCCCTGACTGCAAAACGCTTTGGGACATCTTGAGACTGTAAAAGACATTACATAAATAAAAGTGTTTTCTTGGTTGAGGGATACATATTGCTAGGACACCAGGAGAACTCGCTTGCTTTTCTTTGAATAGTGCCATGGGATCATTCATGTCTACCTGAGAGAGCAGACAGGGCCTTGGTTTAACGTCTCATCCAAAATATGGCTCCTCCAACACTGCAGCACTTCATTAGTACTGCATTGAAGTGTCAGCCCAGATTATGTGTGCATGTCCTGGAGTGAACCCATGATGCATCGACTCAAAGGAGAGTGCTGTGAACAACCATGGCTCAGTGGGCAGCATTCTCACCTCGAAATCAGAAGGTTGTGGGTTCAAGTCCCACTCCAGGTACTTGAGCACATAAATCTAAACTGACACTCCAATGCAGTGCTGAGGGAGTACTGCACTGTCGGAGGTGCTGTCTTTCAGATGAGATATTAAACTGAGGTCCTGTCTGCACTCTCAGGTGGACGTAAAAGATCCCAGGGCATTATTTTGAAGAAAAGCAAACGAGTTCTCCTGGTGTCCCAGCCAATATTTATCCCCCAATCAACATAACAAAAAAAACAGGTTATCTAGTCATTACCACATTGCTGTTTGTGGGAGCTTGCTGTGCATAAATTGGCTGCTGTGTTTCCTATGTTACAACAGTGACTACACTTCAAAAGTGCTTTGAGGTGTCTGGTGGTCATGAAAGGCGCTAAATAAATCCAAGTCTTTCTTTCTTCCTTTTCAAAAAGACCACAAAATGATGCAAACCTTGTATCATAGCTGCTTTAATCTCAATGTTGTTATGGTTCATGAGGTGACATCAAAAGGTAGTTTCGGCAGGACTCTGGTGGGGTGCTGTAATCTGGTAAAAGATGAATGGTCTCCATTTCAAAAGGTATTTGTTTCAATTTGAAAGGCTAGAATGTTTCCCTGAGGCAATTTCTGTGACAGAACAAAGTAAGGCCTAGTATAGTCATGCTATTATATAAGAATAGGCTGAACTTTTGTGAAAGAAAAATAATGGAGCCCCAATACTAGATAGTCTTACTTTACTATAATTCAGTGCATTTGCAACATGCCTGGCAAAGCTGCTCACACACTTGTCCTCTGAGTCAGACGGTTGTAGATTTAAGCCACACAAAAGGACTTGATCGGCTAATCTTGATCAACGCTCCAGGGGAATGCTGCATTGTCAGGGATGCTGTCCTTTGAATGAAATGTTAAACTGAGGTGCATTAATGATTCACGTGGACATTAAAGATTGCAAGGCAGCAGTTGAGGACTAGGGTTGAAATTCCATTTATAACGCCATCCGTTACCGCCGGCAGGAGGCAGCTTAACGGGCAGCAAAGTCCGACCGTCGGCGGTAAGCGGTGTCCATGCCTCTGGAGAAATTCAGTTGGGTCTTTGAGGCGGTGGTAACACTGTGCCCTCCAAAGCCATCATCATCATAGGCAGTCCCTCGAAATCGAGGAAGACTTGCTTCCACTCTAAAAGCGAGTTCTCAGGTGACTGAACAATCCAATACAGGAATTACAGTCTCTGTCACAGGTGGGACAGACAGTGGTTGTGAGAAAGGGTGGGTGGGACTGGTTTGCTGCACACTCCTTCCGCTGCCTGCGTTTGTTTTCTGCATGCTCTCGGTGTGCTCAGCGCCCTCCCGGATGCTCTTCCTCCACTTAGGGCGGTCTTTGGCCAGGAACTCCCAGATGTCTGTGGGGATGTTGCACGCTATTTTGTGTCGGGTATGCAGACAATGTGGCCCGCCCAAAGGAGCTGGTCGAGTGTGGTCAGTGCTTCGATGCTAGGGATGTTGGCCTGATCGAGAACACTGATGTTCGCGCATCTATCCTCCACGGGATAACATTGCTGTTTGTTGTTGTAATGTAGGAAACGCAGCAGCCCATTTGGGCACAGCAAGCTCCCACAAACAGCAATGTGACAATGACCTGATAATCTGTTTTAGTGATGTTGATTGAGGGATAAATATTGGCCTGGATACAGGGGATTAGTCCCCTGCTCTTTTTGAAATATTGCCCTGGAATCTTTTACAGGGCAGACGAGGCCTCGGTTTAACAACTCATCTAAAAGACGGCACCTGACAGTGCAGCACTCCCTCAGCACTGCACTGGGAGTGTCAGCCTAGATTGTTTGTGCTCAAGTCTCTGGAGTGGGACTTGAACCCACAACCTTCGGACTCAGAGGCGAGAGTGCTGCCCACTGAGCCACAGCTGATCTGTCTTATTGCTGTTGGTGGGACCCTGCTGTTCACCCATCTACAGTCGTGACTACACTTCAATTTCACTAGCTGTGAATCATTACAGGAGCTCCTGAGGTCGCAAAAGGTGCTGTACAAATGCGTAAGCTTTCTTCCTTCAGTCTCGTGTGTCTGCCTTGCTCTCATATCCCTTCATTGCCCCTTTCCTTCAGCCACCCATCTACGCTCTGGTCTCTGCTTCACTCCGCTAATGCATTCCACAGCCTCACAGCCCTCTAATCCTGCTGCCCTCCTGTGGAGATAGAAATGGTGGTTGCTTAGGATACTAGGAGAACTCCCTGCTTTTTTTGAAAAGCACCATAGGATCTTTTACATCTATCTACGTGCTGATCAAGGCAGACAGGGCATTGGTTTAATGGCTCATCCGAAGGTCAGTGGAGCGCTCCCTCAGTGTATGCTCAAGTTCTGGAGTGGGATTTGAACCTACAACCTCTTGGCTTGGAGGCAATAATGCTACTAACTGAGCTGCCACTTAGTGAGTTAGATGTAAAGATGGGGACTGGTGTCACTAACAGAGGTCACCGTTAAGCCTGTTCTAGAAGTTCTGACTCTACACATAATAGAAATATAGAAACATAGAAAATAGGTGCAGGAGTAGGCCATTCAGCCCTTCGAGCCTGCACCGCCATTCAATGAGTTCATGGCTGAACATGAAACTTCAGTACCCCATTCCTGCTTTCTCGCCACACCCCTTGATCCCCCGAGTAGTAAGGACTTCATCTAACTCCCTTTTGAATACACTAAGGTACATTTGGGAGGGGGAGGGGGACATCAGAGTGGTTCAAGTTTGCCCTCAGTCACGCAGTTTCACAAACCTGTATCGGTACTGGTATAAACCAAAGTTACCCTAAGACTTGGTTTCACACTAACTGACAACCTGGCAGTGGGTTCCCTGTAGTGCTTACTCCAGCCTCCGTGTTTTACCACAGCAGATACAGACATGCTCGGCTAAAAAAAAGGAAAGCGTGTATGAAGCTTTTGTACTGACAGTGGATAGTATAAAAACATAATAAATAGGAGCAGGAGTAGGCCATACGGCCCCTCTATCCTGCTCCGCTATTCACTAAGATCATGGCTGATCTGATCTTGGCCTCAACTCCATTTCCTTGCCCGCTTTCATAACCCTGGACTCCCTTCCTTGTCTATACACCTCAGTAATACAGCGGGCAGCTCATCAGGCAAACTCCAAGTTGAACTTAACATAAAGAAATAGGAGCAGGAGTAGGCCATTCAGCCCCTCGAGCCTGCTCCGCCATTCAATAAGATCATGGCTGATCTTCGACCTCAACTCCACTTTCCCGCCCGATCCCCATATCCCTTGATTCCCCGAGAATCCAAAAATCTATCGATCTCAGCCTTGAATATACTCAATGACCGAGCCTCCACAGCCCTCTGGATAGATAATTCCAAAGATTCACAGCCCTCCGAGTGAAGAGTTTCTCCGCCTCAGTCCTAAATGGTTGACCCCTTATCCTAAGACGATGATCTAGACTCTCCAGTCAGGGGAAACAGCCTCTCAGCATCTACCCTGTCAAGCTCTTTTGTATGTTTCAAAGAGATCACCTCTCATTCATCTAAACTCCAGAGAGTATAGGACCCTTCTACTCAATCTCTCCTCATCCCAGGAATCAATCTAGTGAACCTTTTTTGCAACCCCCTCTAAGTCTAGTATATCCTTGCTTAGGTAAGGAGATCAAAACTGTACACAATACTCCAGGACCAAAGCCCTATATAATTTCAGCAAGACTTCCTTACTCCCTGCAGTATCTCCATGACCCTTCTCCCTCAACCAATACAATCTGATCATTCATCTCACCACTCTGTGTTGAGCACTGCGGCTACAGAATGGCTGCCACGTTTGCCTACATAATTCATCTCACTTCAACAGTGTTTCATTTTTTGAACAGCTTTGTATGGTTTAATGACACTACCCGAATATGAGTATCGTTTATTACTAATCGCATCTTCATACACTGAGCTAAAATTAAAGTACTACTTCTCGGTACATCATCATCTTGGGCAGTCCCTCGGGATCGAGGAAGACTTGCTTCCACTCTTAGCATGAGTTCTTAGGTGGCTGAACAGTCCAATACGGGAATTACAGTCTCTGTCACAGGTGGGACAGATAGTCATTGAGGGAAAGGGAGGGTGGGACTGGTTTGCCGCAAGCTCCTTCCGCTGCCTGCGCTTGATTTCTACATGCTCTCGGCGATGAGACTCGAGGTGCTCAGCGCCCTCCCGAATGCACTTCTTCCACTTAGGGCGGTCTATGGCCAAGGACTCCCAGGTGTCAGTGGTGATGTCGCACTTTATCAGGGAAGCTTTGAGGGTGTCCTTGTAATGTTTCCTCTGCCCGCCTTTGGCTCATTTGTCGTGGACGAGTTCCGAGTGGAGCACTTGCTTTGTGAGTCTCATGTCTGACATGCGAACTATGTGGCCTGCCCAACGGAGCTGATCAAGTGTGGTTAGTGCTTCAATGCTGGGGATGTTGGCCTGGACGAGGACGCTAATGTTTGTGCGCCTTCCCTCCCAGGGGATTTGCAGGATCTTGTGGAGACATCGTTGGTGGTATTTCTCCAGCGACTTGAGGTGTCTACTGTACATGGTCCACGTCTCTGAGCCATACAGGAGGGCGGGTATTATACGGCCCTGTAGACCATGAGCTTGGTGACAGTTTTGAGGGACTGATCTTCAAACACTCTTTTCCTCAGGCGGCTGAAGGCTGCACTGGCGCACTGGAGGCGGTGTTGGATCTCATCATCAATGCCTGCTCTTGTTGATAGTACGCTACAGTATGCGGACGACGTCTGCGTCTGTGCACACACAGAGATTGAACTCCAGGACATAGTCGACGTATTTACTGAGGCGTATGAAAGCATGGGCCTTACGCTTAACATTAGTAAGACAAAGGTCCTCCACCAGCCTGTCCTCGCCACACAGCACTGCCCCCCAAACATCAAGATCCACGGCGTGGCCCTGGACAACGTGGACCACTTCCCCTATCTCGGGAGCCTCCTATTAACACGAGCAGGCATTGATGATGAGATCTCGGTACAAGAAACTGATTGAATCAGGCCGCCATCTTAGGTGATGCAACCAGATATGTGTGGAATACCAATGACCATCAAATGGTACTCGAGACTTACCAGCAGGATGGATGACCTTTGAAAATCTAATGCAGTTCACATGAATTATCCTTTGTTTGTACACATAGCTTGCAGGTTTCCAAGTCTCAAAGCAATGACCCCCAGAACTCTCAAAGGATAAAATCTAAATTTGAAGATCGGTGAACATTAAAAAAGTGGAATTAGAAATGTTAAGCTTATTTAATATTAGTGGCAGTAATGGAACTAAGTGCTGTTGATCATAACCATGATAAGAGGTTATCCAGACCAGAGTCCTGTTGATTAAGGGGATTTTACATTGCATTACAGTTTCAGAGAACAGTGTTCAACTTGCTCTAATCTGCTGCTTACGTTTCCTTTCAGTCGCACCTCCTGCAGCACTGAGCAGAAGTGGAACCAGTGAATTCTGCCACAGGTGGCTGTAAAGTCCTGTCCCCTCAGTACAGATTCACACGAGGCATGTAGTGAAGTCAAGGTCACTCTGGACCTGCACCTTTATTTCACAGCTCTGGAATGCTGCACTTACCTGAGACCTGTGCTTATATACCTGTCTCGTGCAAGTGCACCCCCGGTGGTAAGGTATGCTGGTGGTTACAGGTCATATCTTATTAAGTCATGTATAGCATGTTGGGATACAGTTATATATAATAATGTAAGATACATGACATCACCCTCCCCCAAGGTCTTATTGTCTTTATAAGTTCAGTCTCTCAGGTGGTCTACGCTCTCGCATGGAGCGTCTGAGTTGTGGTTCAGTTGTTTGCCTTGGTGTCTGTTTTTCTTTGGGTGTGGTTGCTGGTATCTCGCCTGGGCTGTCTGTTTCGATTGGTGTGATTGTTGTTGACTCGCCTGGGCTGTCTGTTGGGATTGCCCTTTCCTCAGGTTGTTCCCTCTGTCTGTCCACCAGGTGTGGTGCGAGTTCCACATTGTAGTCTGCCTCTGGTTCCACAGTTCTGTTGGTAAATCTGCTTTTGATTTGGTCTACATGTCTCCGGCAGGTTTTGCCATTGTCCATTTGTACTACCAGTAGCCTGTTTCCTTCCTTGCCCATTACTCTCCCTACAAGCCATTTGGGACTCCTGCCATAGTTTAGTACAAACACTTTGTCCCCTATCTCATTCCATCTCCCTCTCGAATTTCTGTCATGGTACTCAGTCAGCTTATGGCGCTTTGCCTCAACGATTTCGTGCATGTCTGGGAGGATTAATGAGAGCCTTGTTTTTAAAGTCCTTTTCATCAACAGTTGCGCGGGGGGATCCCAGTCAGTGAGTGCGGACGAGATCTGTATGCCAGCAGCAGTCACGACAGGCGACCCTGCAGCGTGGGACCTTGGATTTTAAGCATGCCTTGTTTAATGATTTGCACTGCTCTCTCCACCTGGCCGTTGGAGGCCGGCTTGAACAGTGCCGTCTTGACATGATTTATGCCGTGGTCAATTATAAAGTCTTGGAATTCTGCGCTGGTGAAGCACGGACCATTGTCACTGACCAATATGTCAGGGATTCCGTGCATTGCAAACATGGTTGCGAGGCTCTCCACAGTGGTGGAGGTTGTGCTCGAGTTTAAAATGGTGCATTCGATCCACTTTGAAAATGCATCGACAACGACGAGGAACATTTTGCCCATGAATGGGCCTGCATAGTCTACGTGCACCCGCGACCACGGTTTGGTAGGCCAGGGCCTCATTGGAGCCTCCCTGGGGGCATTGCTGAGTTGGGCACAAATGGTGCACCTTCAGACACAGAGCTCCAAGTCTGCGTCAATACCAGGCCACCAGACGTGGGATCTGGCTATGGCCTTCATGAGAACAATCCCCGGGTGCTCGCGGTGGAGCTCCCGGACAAATGCCTCTCTGCCTCGCAGAGGCATGACTTCTCGGCTGCCCCACATCAGGCAGTCTGCTTGTAGTGATAGCTCATGCATGCGCCTGTGAAAGGGTTTTAATTCCTCGGGGCAGGCATCGCGAGCCTCTGCCCAGTCACCGGTTAGGACACATCTTTTTACTAAGGATAACGTGGGGTCGCTGGCCGTCCAGGCTCTGATTTGGCGAGCCTTCATGGGCGAACCTGTGGACTCAAAGGCATTGATTGCCATGACTATCTCACAGTCCTGTTCGTCAGACCCTTTCGTGGTCGCCAGGGGTAGCCTGCTGAGCGCGTCGGCACAGTTGTCTGTGCCTGGTCTGTGCCTTATGGTATACTCGTAGGACGCCAGCATGAGTGCCCACCATTGAATTCGCGCCGAGGCATTGGCGTTTATTGTCTTGCTCTCGGATAGGAGGGACATGAGGGGCTTGTGGTCGGTTTCTAACACGAACTTGGCCTGGAAAAAGTATTGGTGCATCTTTTTGACACCATACACGCACGCGAGCGCCTCCTTCTCTACCATTCCGTACCTGCGCTCCACCCGCGAAAGTGACCTGGAGGCATAAGCTATGGGTTGTAATTTGCCCGCACTATTGACAGGTTGCAAAACGCACCCGACCCCATACGCTGACGCATCGCATGTGAGAACTAGCTTTTTACCTGGGTCAAAGAAAGTCAAAACACTGTTGGAACACAGAAGGTTGCATGCCTTATTGAAGGCGCGTTCCTGGGCGTCCCCCCAAAACCAATCGCACCCCTTCCTGATTAGCATGTGGAGAGGCTCCAGCAGCGTGCTTAAGTTCTGCATAAAGTTCCCAAAGTAATTGAGTAGCCCGAGAAAGGCGCGCAGTTCTGTGACATTCCAGGGCCTGGGTGCCAGGCGAATTGCTTCTGTTTTGGACTCTGTTGGACGGATTCCATCAGCGGCAATCCTTCTGCCCAAAAATTCAACCTCGGGTGCGAGAAACAGGCACTTGGATTTCTTGACTCGTAGGCCTACCCGATCCAACCGCTTTAGTAGTTCCTCCAAATTACGGAGATGGGAGTCGGTGTCCCTGCCCGTGATAAGTATGTTGTCTTGAAATACAACCGTCCCCGGGATGGACTTGAGCAGACTTTCCATGTTGCGCTGGAATATGGCAGCTACCGACCTGATGCCGAATGGGCATCAATTGTACATGAAAAGGCCTCGATGTGTGTTGATGGTGGTGAGTAGCTTGGATTCCTCGGTCAATTCTTGCGTCATATACGCAGATGTGAGGTCTAATTTTGAGAAAAGTTTACCTCCAGCCAATGTGGCAAATAAGTCCTCCACTCTGGGCAGCGGGTACTGGTCCTGTAGGGAGACTCTGTTTAAAGTAGATTTGTAGTCCCCACAGATTCATACGGATCCATCAGACTTCATGACTGGGACGATGGGACTTGCCCAGTAGCTAAATTCCACAGCTGATATAATGCCTTCCCGCAGAAGCCTGTCTAGTTCGTGTTCAATCTTTTCCCTCATCACCTAGGGTACAGCTCTGGCCTTGTGATGGACTGGTCTAGCATCCTGTGCGATGTAGATTTTGACTTTAGCCCCTTTGAAAGTGCCCACACCTGGCTGAAAGAGATGTTCAAATCGCTTTATAACTGTTGAGCAGGAGGTCCGTTCCTCTAATGACATGGCATGGACATCATCCCATTTCCAGTTTAGTTTTGCCAGCCAGCTTCTCCCCAGCAGTGCTGGGGGGTTTCCGGGGACAATCCACAGGGGAAGTCGGTTCACTGTCCCTTTGTGTGTGACAGAGAGCATGGTGCTGCCGAGGACTGGTACGATTTCTTTGGTATAGGTCCTTAGTTTGGTGTCGACCCTTGTGAGTTTTGGTCTGTCTCTTTTATGCGGCCACAGTTGTTCAAATTGTTGAGCGCCCATGAGAGATTGACTCGCTCCCTTATCCAGCTCCATGTTGACAGATATCCCGTTGAGTAGGACCCTCATCATTATAGGAGGCGTCCTGTCGTAGGAGCAGCGGCCGTTGATCGTATTGACCCGCTGTACATCGGTGTCCCGGGTATTGTCCCCACCGTCTTCTGGTCCGCTTTCCGACCCATCCGATTCGTATACCAGCCGAGCTGCCGTTTCTTTGCACATGCGGGCCAAATGCCCTGTATATTCACAGTTCCTGCAAACAGCCTGCTGAAATCAACATTCTCTTGACGATTGCCCACCCCTACACCTCCAGCACAGACTGATTGCAAAGAATGAGCTGCGTCTGGCTGATCTCTCTTGAGCTTCTCTCAGTTTGTAGTTGATTGCTTGCATTGTGGGTTGATGAGGTGTGAACTGCCGTTCCTGTGGCCCTTGACGGCTTCTGTTGCCACTGCTTGCTGTCGAAAGCCTGTTCTGTCGGTTTTATCTGTGTGTGGGGTTGCAGCTTTTCTAATGCTGTGAACTCCTTGTTCCATTACTTCGTTAGTTGTCGTACCTGCATTGTAAATCAACCTCGTTTCTTCTTCCCCTACCAAGAATGTCTGTGCAACCAGTGCTGCTGCCTCTAAGGTCAGGTTCTTGGTCTCTATGAGCTTTCGGAATATGCCTGCGTGGCCTATTCCTTCAATGAAAAAGTCTCTCAGCATTTCTCTCCTCAGTTCATCGGAGAACTCACATAAACTATCCAACCTCCGAAGTTCCGCCACGAAGTCGGGTATGCTCTGGCCCACACAGCGTCTGTAGTTGTAGAACCTGTGTCTGGCCATGTGTAGGCTGCTCGCTGGCTTCAGGTGGTCTCTTACCAGTGTGCTCAATTCTTCAAACGACTTGCTTGCTGGTTTCTCAGGTGCCAACAGATCCTTCATTAAAGCGTATGTTTTCGAGCCACAGCTGGTCAAGAGATGGGCTCTTCTCTTGTCTGCCGTATCGTCGCCTAACCAGTCTTTGGTTACAAAGCTTTGCTGGAGCCTTTCGATAAAGTCCTCCCAATTGTCTCCCGCATTGTACTTTTCATCTGATCCATTGTTCGCCATTCTGTGGATTCTGTAATCCCGTAACCCGTCGCCACTGTAAAGTCCTGTCCCCTCAGTACAGATTCACACGAGGCATGTAGTGAAGTCAAGGTCACTCTGGACCTGCACCTTTTATTTCACAGCTCTGGAATGCTGCTCTTGCCTGAGACCTGTGCTTATATACCTGTCTCTTGCACCCCCGGTGGTAAGGTATGCTGGTGGTTACAGGTCATATCTTATTACAGTCATGTATAGCATGTTGGGAAGAAGTTATATATAATAATGTAAGCTACATGACAGTTGTGACACCCATGAAGTGGATCTTTGCTTCCAACAGGACTAGGCAAGTTGGCCTGTTTATATTTCCAACTGCACTGGACAGTGAGAGAACTGTATGTTAACGCCTATGGTCTTAAACATTAAATACTCCAATGCAAGCGCTCTACTTGGAACTCCTTCACGGCAAACGAGCCAAAGGTGGGCAGAGGAAATGTTACAAGGATACCCTCAAAGCCTCCTTGATAAAGTGCAACATCCCCACCGACACCTGGGAGTCCCTGGCCAAAGACCGCCCTAAGTGGAGGAAGTGCATCCTGGCGGGCGCTGAGCACCTCGAGTCTCATCTGAGAGCATGCAGAAACCAAGCGCAGGCAGCGGAAGGAGTGTGCGGCAAACCAGTCCCACCATCCCTTACCCTCAGCGACTATCTGGCCACCTGTGACAGGGACTGTGGTTCCCCGTATTGGACTGTTGAGCCACCTAAGGTCTCATTTTAAGAGTGGAAGCAAGTCTTCCCTCGGAATCAAGGACTGCCTATGATGATAATGTTGGGCGGGCCACATCGTCCGCATGCCCGATACGAGACTCGGAGCTCCAACACGGCAGGCCAGCCCAGCCCCAGGTGGACAGAGGAAACGCTTCAAGGACACCCGCAAAGCCTCCTTGAAAAAGTGCAACATCTCCACCGACACCTGGGAATCCCTGACCAAAGACTGTCCAAAGTGGAGGAGGAGAATCCGGGAAGGCGTCGAACACCTCGAGTCTCTTTGCCAGAAGCAGAAGCCAAGAGCAAACAGCGGAAGGAGCACAAGACAACTCAAGCACCCCACCCACCTGTCCCTCCAACCACCGTCTTCCCCACCCGTGACAGAGACTGTCGGTCCCGCATTGGACTCCTCAGTCACCTGAGAACTCATTTTACTGTGGAAGCAAGTCATCCTCGACTCCAAGGGACTGCCTAAGAAGAAGAAAACATTAAATAACCTTAACGCCCACTGGAAGGGCCTTAGTTGGTCACAATACTTCATGTTCAAATGTGACTTGGCATCATTACCATTATTGCGATTTGAAACAATAAAAGAGGTCAGGGGAGGGGTTAAAATAGTTTGGTTTCACACATTAAGGTGTAGAGAGCTTGTGGACAGAGGAGACATTTTAAGGCCATCCTCAAAGCCTCCTTGATAAAATGCAACATCCCCACTGACACCTGGGAGTCCCTGGCCAAAGACCGCCCTAAGTGGAGGAGGTGCATCCGGGAGGGCGCTGAGCACCTCAAGTCTCATCGCCGAGAGAATGCAGAAAACAGGCGCAGGTAGCGGAAGGAGCTTGCGGCAAACCAGTCCCACCCTCCATTTCCTTCGACCATTGTCTGTCCCACCTGTGACAGAGACTGTGGTTCCCATATTGGACTGTTCAGACATCTAAGAATTCACTTTTAGAGTGGAAGCAAGTCTTCCTCGATTTCGAGATTGGGGTTCCAAATGTACACTTTCCCAGTCTGTGTGGTTCAGATACATACTGGATAATTTGACCAAGCCATCTGGGAGGCTATTTAAAATGTATGCATTGGCTTTGGTGCAGTTCAGTGGTCGTTCGTTCGAGTCTACTCCAGAGACTGAGCATATAATCCAGGCTGACACTCCCAGTACAGTACTGAGAGAGTGCTGCACTGTTGGAGGTGCCGACTTTTGGATGAGATGTTAAATCGAGGTCCCGTCTGCCCTCTCAGGTGGACGTAAAAGATCTCATGGCACTATTCAAACAAGAGCCAGGGTGTTCTTCCCGGTGTCCTGGCCAATATTTATTCCTTAACCAATACCCTAAAACAGATTATCTGGTCATTATCTCATAGCTGTTTGTGGCACCTTTTTGTGCGCAATATGGCTGCTGCGCTTCCCTACATTACAACCGTGCCGACACTTCAAAAAGTACTTTATTGGATGTAAAGCGCTTTGGGACGTCCCGAGATCATGAAAGGTGCTATATAAGTGCAAGTTCTTTACAATCTATTACTCAGGTGTTGTTCATACCACTCATATTTTGTTGAGGTATGTAGCATGAAACGTACTGTGCTATTATGAAGTCGTGATATTGTAAAATATAATTTTTTATTAAACAATCAGGTATTTTCTGTAAACTGCTATCTTTTTCAATGTTGGACAGTTTTGTTTAATCTGTGCCCTTACAGCTTCTACTGCAGGTATCTGGAGACATGCGTGACATGCTCAAGCATAGGAGGCTGAACAAACAACACAGCACACGTATTAATGTTTCTTCTGAACAAAAAGTATACCGAAGCTGGCGTAATTTGCTGATATGTGCTTCATTGAAACAGTAATAACCAAGGCAACCCATAGATTTCCTCATCCCAGTTTGGTTGAAATTATTGACGTCATTGCTGATTCATATTAAGCCCACACAACAATTTCAAAAAGATCAAGGCACTGACTCGTGCAGGGATATGGTTCCACAGCCTCCCTCGCCCGAGTTGCCATTCTTCATATTGGAGCCGAAATGACTATTTTTTTAAGAACAGCAATGTTGGCATCACGGCGGAACCCAATACTGTGCACACACACACAAACACACTCTTTCCACTAGGGGTCACCAGATACCATTCAGGAGCGGAGACCAGATTGATTGTTCCTGTTCCTAGCTCTAGGCTATTGATGCCAATTGTCGTGCCCCTCCTGCTGCCCCAGCACAGAGCATGGACCGAACTCCATGGGGCTCACTACCACATCCACGCGGTGCTTAGATCCGCAAGGGAAGGGTCTCATCTTTGGAGGTTTCATTCCGCGCATCCGGGAGTACTTTTCACCCGGGGGCAGGTGGCGGAAGCGGCCCGCCTGGAATTACCCCGGGATGCCGCGGGCAAAAATGGCTTTGCGCCACGCCCCGTAGTTTTCGCCCCTGCGGCGGCACACACGCGATGATGTCATCAACCCGCACCAACCCCTTTGCGGCCTGCGGGGGCAATTGTCCCGCGGGAGTGATGTTGGCGTGGGGCTATGCCACCGACAGCTGTTGCAAAGCTGTGATGGCTGGGGTGCCACGGCTGTCCTTAAAGGCATGCGCCATATTTTTTTTTGTTGGACGACTTTGGAGTGAGCCCAACAATGGCGGCCGCTGGTTTGGCCGGGCCACCAATATGCAATCTGGCAGCCCCCTCCTCTTGAGTTCCGGTCCGCTGGCCCGGCCAAAACCGTTCCTGGTGTTTCAGTGGGCGCCCTTTAAGAGGAGTGGAGGGACATTGCGACACATTGGCACGTCTGTGTTGCGCTGCCGTGCTCACTGTCTCACTGACTCATAGCGTCCCACTCCTGCTTCCCTCCCATCCAGAGAGCGCCCAGATGATTTTTTTTTTTTTTAAGTTGAAGTGCCCATTTCCCGGGCTCTTACATCCGCCTACCGCCAGCGGAAAAGAAATCATTTAATTCGAATTAAGCGCCCCAAACTGAGCGCGGGGCAATTTCGCCCCCTTACTGTTTGCTATTTTGACAAGTGAGTTACACACGGATAGATAAGACCACCACTAAAATAGACAGACAGGACTGCTACCAAAATGGATGGATAGGACCATCCCTACAGTTCCCGTTCAAGCCTGGAAGGGTTACAAAAAGCGTCTGGAGAAACTTTAAAATTTCATTTAATCACAATCTCTGTACAAGAATTTTGCTGAAATAGTGTTTGGTAGCATATTAAAAGTAAAAGTAAACTTTAAAAAAACTGGATTAGTTAATAGCATTTGGTAGTGTTTGTTGGAGGAAGCGTATGCTATTTAATAACTCGGAGGGCAGTAGCATTGCTCCATCAACAAGATTACAAATTTTGTTATTTATTCCAAAAATATTACACAGAGTATTCTCCGAAAACGCTGTACATTTCTACAATTCCACTTTAAAATATTTGTCACTAGAATGTTTTTGGAAAGATTTTTTTGCATTAGTTTGGTACTGAATTAGTTTTAAAAGGCAGCCACTACCTTTGCAGACTAACAAAAATCAAATGTTTTTTTTTAAATAAACGTAGTTTTATACAGGAGTTGATTGCACATTGAAAACACACCAATCTGAAAAGATGAAAGCATTTACAAAATGGAGTGAAGATCTGTTAAGAGATGTCAATGCAAAAAGGTGGAGTTGACAACAGTCAAGAAAATGCAACAAAGACCATGAGGCCAATACTCCAGTGTGGGTTTCCTTTCTGGTAGTCTTGTGCCCAGCAGTCAACAGATCCCTTTTTTTGTATACCAGTTTCTTTCCTGGCATTACAACAAGGCTGACTTCTGTAACTTCACCTCTTATCGTCCAATTTTCCCTCCTCCCGCTCCCCTCCAACTTCTTCTGAACACACAGGACTCCTTGCTGGGGTGCAATGCCACAGGCATTGGTCCCCACTCTGGTACTCCCATCAAATCTGGCTCTTTTTGACCATTCCTCATCTATTGCCCACCAGCATGGAGTCATTAATTAGGGATCAGGAACAGGAGAGAATGTGGAACTTGCTACCACAGGGAGTGGTTGAAGCGAATAATTTAGATTCAAAGGGAAGCTAGATAAGCATATAAGAGAGAAAGGAATAGAGGGTTATGCTGATAGATTTAGATGAAGAAAGACGGGAGGAGGCTCGAGTGGAGCATAAACGCTGGCATGGACTGGATGGGCCGAATGGCCTGTTTCTGTGCCGTATATCCCTATGTAGGATCCCCAAACTCATTTTTCTTCTATTTCCGAGAGTCCAATTGTAGCTCTGGCTGGGAATATCTAACTGGGAACTAAACCTGGGATCCTCTGGTGTCTGCAAGGCAGTGCATTTATCCATTAAGCCAAAGGAAGAGCTTCTGCAAATAAATATTGTGGATATAAATGGCCCTTCTGATGCCCTTAACACGATGGCTCTCTGCAGCAAATCAATAATGCAAAATGTCACTTAACACAATCCAATCCGAAAAGATACATTCAAGATTTGAATCTTGACCTACTCCTGCTCCTATTTCTTATGTTCTTAAGATGTCTCCCAAGTTTTATTAGCCTAAAGTGAGATATTTAGACAGGGCTAAATTTTCACAGGATTGAGAACAGGGAGAAATGCAGGCGTTTTAATCTTCGTGCCAATTACATGTACGCAGTTAGGATTATAGGCGTGACAAAAATTGTGCGGGTTTTTAAAAAAATCCTTGCGCTGGATGGACAGATGCAAAAATCTACAATAAAACCCGCCCTAAAATAACTTAATTTGTGGGTATTCTCTACTGGTGTAGTTAGCACACTGCACTGCTAATTCTCTGGTAGTCTCCCACTTGTTTGACAGACCATGCTAACTCATTCTTGCCTGCAGCACCACCGGATTCAGTCTGTTCGGTGCAGTAATTGCCACAATGACCACCCATTTATAATATAAAAGGGATGCACGAGCCCTGCAACGGAGCAGCATTCTGGTTGCTTCTCACTCACCAATGCAGAAAAGATGTGAAGGAAACAGTTAGCGAAGGGAAACATTCAGGCAGAGTGCCGTGCTATTCACTAACTAGTGTTGAGGCCTAAACCCCAACCTCAAAAGTCACTGGTGATGATGCTTCAGCATGGCGGATAGAACGCTGTGCTGTGGCTATAGCTAACACTATTAGTGCGGAGCTCCCGATTTCAATTATACCACTGACTGTGGCCAGTGAGCGAGTGCAGGCCACACACTTCCTCGCAGGAAAGAGAAAGGAAAACACCCCGTGGGGATGAGTTGGCCCGACTTTGGTAATTCCCGTCCACCTGCACACTGGATGCTGGGACTGTCTCCTAGTCCGTTTCCTTTATCTTCTTATTGCAGAGCAAGAAAATAAAAAACAGCACTAAATCCCAGCTCTGTCAACATCCCACGATCCACAAAGCTATAAAATCGAGGCCAGTAGGAAACATGGAGCAGCAAGTTTACCAAGAGCAACATTGGGGCCTTGCAGGGGAGGGGGGAGCTGGGGAAAGGGTCGTCACTTGTAGCTCTCCAGGTGTATTAATAGTGATACATTTGTGAGCATACAATCCAGATTGCGGATTTATCCAAGACAACTGCAGTGTCTCAGAGATCTACGGGGGGGGGATCATAAATCTCCAATGGGAAATATTGTTTTCACCCTTTAAAAAAAAATCTATGAAGAGTTGATGTCAAGTATTGTCCTCTGGTGATTTTACAAGATACACAGATAAACGTGTGCTGGAAAGGGAGTTCTTACAAAGACTTATGTACAACACGCAAGCATATAAAACAAGCAGGACACTCAAAAAAAAATCAAGTATAAAAATATAAATTTGTCTGTACAATAAGGGATTTGTATGTGGAGCAGTCAGGTAGAAGTTAACAGATAGAAACAATGCTACAACCCTCAGCCGAAACGCGCACAATGAATGTGAACTTAGTAAAACACAACCAATCCTCCTTCAGGGAAAAGACAAAGGACAAAATGCATTTTTAAAAAACAATTTCAAATATATTTTCAAGACAGTTTTGCAGGAGTCCAACAACAATAACAACTTGTATTTATATAGCGCCTTTCACGTACTAAAACGGCCCAAGGCGCTTCACAGGAGTGTTATCAAACAAAATTTTACACCGTGCCACACAAGGAGATGTGAGGACAGGTGACCAAAAGCTTGGTCAAAGAGGTATGTCTCAAAGGAGGAGAGAGGAGTAGAGAGTCAGAGGGGTTTAGGGAGGGAATTCCAGAGCTTAGGGCCCAGGCAGCTGAAGGCACGGCAGACAATGATGGAGCGATGAAAATTGGGGAAGTGCAAGAGGCCAGAGCTGGAGGAGTGTGGAGATCTGGGAGGGTTGTAGGGCTGGAGGAGGTTAGAGAGATAGGGAGGGTGTGAGGCCATGGCGGGATTAAAAACAAGGATGAGAATTTTAAAATCAAGGAGCCAATGTAGGTCAGCGAGCACAGGGGTGATGGATGAGCATGACTTGTTGCGAGAAAGGATATGGGCACCACTGAAGGATCTGCCTCGCCTGCTATAGTAATGGGGTGCTTAAGATTTAGAATAATTGGCAGATTTTTGAGGTTTACCAAAATTGAAAAAGCTGCTCGGCTCAGGTGCAAGGCATGCTGTTATAAGCTTTGTATTTTAGCACCCATGAAGTTTTAATCACACTATCGAAATGTTCCTGCTCTCCATTTCCTAACGCCGCCTCCCTCCCACCCCCCCCAGTCAACTTTAGCCTTCCCCAGAGGGTACTGACTCGCGGATTACAGTTCCACAACAGAGTTCCAGTACCTCACCGAGTGGTCATTCTTCCTGTACAAGCCGAGGCAACGAAGGCGAGCAGGCTAACTGACTGTGTTGGGGCAAGACCCGGACATCACGTCCCAGCACAGGTCACTGCATGGCGATCAGCAATGGCAACCCTGGCTGTTTTTATCATCCCAGGATGGATATGGGAACTCAGTCAACTCTTATTACACATTCGGACGGTTGGACATTTTAACCCCACGAAGATCAGGCTTGACCGCCTCACATCTAAGCGGTGAATTCTTAGACTTTTGTCTTCAGCCTTAAAAAAAAAAGTGAATATCATCAGACAAGGTCAAACCTCAAAAAGGACAACCGGCCAATCAGCTACTCGCCATGGGAGCAGCAGCTACGAACTGTCCAATCAAACTTCTCGCATCTTTTTTCTTGAATAACTTTAAACAAAACCAAAGGGGAAACTTTTCAAACTAAATTATTCCCGGTGTCCACAAAACACACCAGGCCCAAAATGGGGAAAGGTTTGGAATTTGCCAGATGCTCATCTAAATACTTCACACCATTCCCTTTCCCACCAAACAAGATGATCGCTTTGGCGCCTGCACTACTGGGTAGCTGATGTTTGATCATGCCGAAATTACTGCAGTTTGATGAAAACGATACGCAAGCGGACTGCAGAAACAGCACACAATTAAGATTCCTCTTCAAATGAAAGCCGTGTCTGTAATTTCAGAACTGTTAAGCCCTGGCCTGAGGAGATTGTAATCAGTAGGATCAGAGTTAGAGAGAATCATAGAGAGATCTAGGTTTATACATTAACCGGCAAAGCAGAGCGGATAGAGTAAACTATGTTAAACTGAGTGATGTATTCAGAGGCAGGGTGTTTCTTTTTGTCTATTTTCTGCCCTTTATCTCTTGAAGGTAGTGACTGACTCACTCTGGGGTAAACTCCCAGTCGCTTTCTCGTCCCTTGCCCGACTAACTAGGCATGGGCATAAACAAGGGTGCAGTATACTATTCACCATGGGAGAAATCTGATCCTCTCCTTACCCGTACTCCCAGCAGGAATCCCTAAAAAGCAATCAGGAGCAGGAACCATGGCGGATTGTAGCACTCCAACTGATGCCTTAGCTGACGCCAGGTAACTGCAAAGAACCCTGGACATTCTACCCTGTATAACTCAAGTTGAATGCTGCCTTAACTGGGGCTGTGCTGCAGACTCCACTGTCCATCAGCATAGCTACTGGGGATGCCCGAGGGAATGTTGAAGTTTACTCTTGGATCCCCAGTAGCTATGCTGATGGACAGTGGAGTCTGCAGCACTATGATGACTGGTTCAATACATGTTAAAAACACAAAAATTAGGAGCAAAACAAATGGCAGATCATCATCTAGACTGTGAAAAGAGTTTTGAAAACAGGTTAACAAGGAAGACTATTGAAGTGGGTGGCATAAATGGGCTCGAGAGAAAATGAGAAGTCAGAAAGGATCGAGAGATGCTGTGATATGTCAGGTATTTAGGGTTGATCCAAAAGGACTGATGGACTTAATGATTTTCTCCTGTTGCTAATAATTCTTATGTTCTTCATTAAAATGGTTTTCGCCAACGTCAACTGTAAAAAGCTTGTCAAATGTGCGGTCACTGTGGATTTGATAATATGGATGGTAGACGTTAGTAACACAAGTATTCCGGTAGTACATGGAAGGACACAAATGGAAGAAAAACAGGCCAAGAGTGACTCACAGCAGCAATCTTGTGGGTCCTTGCAGAGAACGCACACAAGGGGGAATTCAGTGACCCCATGCTCCATGCGTCAGAGAATGTGGGTCAGAGAATCTGGGCTACAGTGTTGTACCCTTATCACCACACCACATTCAAGTACGGTTTTCCTTGCTGGGTGTGCTGGGAAACTGAGTTAACCCTATAGTACCTTGCCAATACAAACCCATAGTACTTTTAAGCTGAAGGGGTGTTTTTTTTAATATAAAGGGACAACAGGAACATCACCTCTTTTCCTGGGGAGAAATATACATAAAAATATATTATCCCACTCTTTTATAGTACTTCTGATGGTCTAGCGCCTATTACTGAATGTATATTGTTTATGGCTTATTCTCGCACATTAATATTAGTCCAGATAAAGCGGCCCCTTTCATAAGAATGTATGTGTAAAGAATGGGAGAGGGGGAAAAGGTCGCACTGCATTACGCGATTGCTCACACGCAGTATTCACACCGTGATGATTTCCCCACGCATCAATATCCTTTCCTTAGGCTCATGCTTTTGATTCAAGCTGATCAGAATCAATATATTCCAAATCGTCAAGCACAAATAATGGCCGGGCACAGCTGGAGTTAGCATTCTCCAGAGGTATGGAATTATTGTTGCTGTTCTTCTCAAGTGAGCTTGCACTGCTGAGGCTTGTAAGCGGGAGGTCAACGACGGTCAGTGCGTCCTGTAATGGAGGGTCCGTAGCCAGCGGCGACTTCTCCTCCAACTGCTGCACCGATGTGTTCAGAAGGGAAGTCTGTGTTATTCTTGTCATTCTGTCTTCACTTCTAGACGGACGCAATGGCATCGGCACATGTCCTTTATAAACGTTCCATGCTAGGAGAAATATGAACATCATGACAAAGAGTACCAGGAGACCCTTTAATGTAAATTCAGTCTGAAGGTAATTCTGTGTCATTGGCAAGTTAGCCATGCGGACAGTATTGCCCGGTGAGGTTGGCACAATGGAAATTCCAGATTCAGCACTAGGAAGTGCCTTCGTTGGAATTGGGTGCTGACCTGTGCCAGACAACTGGAGGAGATAGCTTGCTGTGACTTGTGCAAATGGTTTCCCGGCCACTGTTTCAACAGACTGGCAGTCATACTGTCCTTCGTCTGCTATGGATACATTAAATATTAATAGTCCATCGTTGAAGTAGAGGTATTTTGAATCTTCTGCGAGAATCAGTCTTCTGTTGAGCAGCCATTGCATGTGAGCCAAGTTGGATGTAGAATAGCAATTCAACACCATGTTGTTTCCAGGAATAATCGTTCGGATTTCTGTTTTATCGTTTTCTGAACAAAAGAGTATGTGTGTTAATATGAGAAATTTCTATGAAATAGTATCAGAAGAACAGTATTACTAAGAAATTACTTAAAAATTAAAAAATGATTACTGTACAGTTCAATGGCATTTGTCCAATGTGCATATTTTGTGGCCAATCCTCGACAGTGAGTGCTGCAGGCTGTTTTACAGTGGAGCGTAGCACAGTCTGGCTTGGTCATCACAAGTGCATTTTCCAGCAGGGGTTACTGGTTAACAATCAGTAGCTACTGGTTAACAATCAGTAGCAGGAACCCAATCTGATTCTATCCCTCCTTAGCCCAAGGACACTGAAGCCATTAACAGTGTCTCCACTTCTCGCTGGGTTTTAACCCTTTTGGTATCACAGAAGTTGGCAATCCTGTTCCAACAGCTCAATGCACTGCAGACAGCCCACAGATTGAACAATCCAACGTGCTATTCTGTTGCAGCAACAACGCACATCAGTCAGTAAAACAGCTGGAAAAGTGGTACAGCTATGTGGTACTGTCCATCAGCGAGTATCACTAGCTAATAAAGAAGAGTCCAGGCACATCACTCTGTTGTCTGATGACTGTGTGCAGGCTTACTGATGAATTTATCTGCAGTTAGTGGTTAAATTATATTACATAAATTTAATTTTTTGAGTCTCATTCATATTCCTTGTTAGTTTTTTGTTAGTTATTCCCCAACAATTTATTTACCTCCCCTTGCTTAATGCACCATTTGCTGGAAAAAGAAAGTGTGTACAGGTAAATCCATTTCAGGCCTTTGCAACTCTTACAAGGAATGGCAGAAAAGTAGTGCAGGCTGACTTGCCCTCTTACTGCCCCTCAATTCTACTCAGTTTCATTATCCAGTCGCCTTTATTCTACAGAGAGTGTGGAGCGCTTGTTTTGGGAGTCTCGTATCGGACATGCGGACGATGTGGCCCGTCCATCAGAACTGATCAAGTGTGGTCAATGCTTCGATGCTGGGAATGTTGGCCTGAGTGAGAACACAGACTTGGTGTGCCAATGGATTTGCAGGATCTTGCATAGGCAGTGTTGGTGGTACACAGCAAGCGAGCCCCAGGCTGGCAGAGGAAACGCTTGAAGGACACCCTCAAAGCTTCCTTGAAAAAGTGCAACATCCTCATTGACACTTGGGAATCCCTGGCCTAAGATCGCTCAAAGTGGAGGAGAAGCATCCAGGAAGGCGCCAAATACTCTCTTCACCGGGAACACGCAGAAGCCAAGCGCAAACAGCGGAAGGAGCGCACAACAACCCAAGCACCCCACCCACCCGTCCCTCCAACCACCGTCTGCCCCACCTGTGACAGAGACTGTAGGTCCCGCATTGGACTCATCAGTCACCCAAGAACTAATTTTAGTGTGGAAGCAAGTCTTCCTCGACTCCGAGGGACTGCCTAAGAAGAAGAAGAACAGAGAGTGCGCCTCAACCAATGGGTTTCTAGTGAGGGTGGGGTGTATTATACAATGTCCCAGAGTTGTGGAATGAAGGATGTGCGAGTGGTCCCAATTACCTGGGACCACCGATGAAGGTAAAGTCTGAAAGGCAGGGCCTCATTTGACAGGAGCGCAGATGGCAGCATGCTTAATTTAGAGGGACACCAGTTTCTGTTGAGCAGGGCTGGAGCATTACAAAATTTACCCTTGGGTTTAATGCATCCATTAGCATCTTTTATTCTGTATATAGGATGTTTTGTTCATCAAAAGTGTGACTTTGTGAAATGAGCAGCATTAAATATGCACATCTCTTTTTCTCTCTCTCTATATATATATATATATAATATATATATATCAAATCAATAAGTTTGCATAGTTGAGGTAAAGCTCCTGCGAGAGGTGTAGATGAAGCAGGAGGGATGAGAGAAAAGAGAAGAAGCCAGCGTTAACTAGGAAACGTACCATGGCTGGGGCATTCCGAAGGGTCTCCGTTCTCTATATTCTGAACTAAGTTCCTAAGGAAAGTAAAAATAAATATTAAAATGGAGAACAGTGCAACAAAAATACTGGACCAACAAATAATGATCTAAATAAATGAGTCAAAACTGCAGCTTTGCTGTCCTGGTAACATAAGTAAACCGCTATTCGCTTCCAAATGACAATAAAGTAATTTAAACATCTGTCTCAAAGGTATTCAAATTGTTGCATGGTTTACTTACAGTACATTGGTATTTTTTGAAATGCTAACACACTGGCTTGTAGTTTTGTCCCACGCACAGTACGGGTCTCTTGCCCGCACACAGTCCCAACAGTTAATATACTGAGCGCAAACAGCGACAGGCACTTGTACCACCTGCGACGGGGATCCAATATACAACTGACCCTGGGAGACAAATAGCAGTTCTGAAGTCGATACATTATATAACAAAATCCACATTCAAAACAAAACATTTCATCAAGGAAAAATAACATTTGACTTCAGACTTATTTTACCCTTTTTGGAGAAAGCTGTAGGCTTTGCACTGGTTCTGCAGTAAGGAACATCTGCACCTCCTCAATAATAAACATTTCTCTCTCCAAGCTGAGGGCTTTGTGCAGGTATCCTCTATCTGAAAAAGAGCATATGACTACTTTGACGGGCAGGTTTCGAATAAAGGACTGCGAGATATATTCTACAGATAATGAATGTTCAAGCTATTTTCCAGAAACAAAGCTAATTCACTTCCCTGACACAAATAAAATCTTGTTGGAGAGAAAATTTCCAGATTTCTTCCCCCTAATTGGCCTGGGTTTTTATGTCTTTCCGCCTCTCCTAGGAGATCACCTGGTTTCCAGGTAGGATGGGGAGTGTTTGTACTGTGATGCACAAGACTTCGCAATTTTATGGGACAGGCTGGATGGACCAGTCATTTTTGTATGTTTGTATTCACTTTCCAATAGGGGTCCCACTTGATAAGAATTAGCAGCTGAGATCCTAGCCTATTCCCCCCGCCCCAGCCCAGGGGCCACAAGAGGCCCGCTGTAACACTCCACTGATGAATCATATCACTGAAGCTTTTTTTCGAGTGCAAACCAGTTTTAGAACATTACTTTTGTCTGCGTTTATGGGACTGTCACACCCAGGAAAGATCAATATTGTGCATATTATTTTCACCATTCATTTCTTAACTTCAAATGCTTTTGGCTCACTTTGCATAATGACAGAAATGTGCATCACAAAGCTTTGGGCCATGATACAAATTTAAGGACTTACCCATTTGGACCACAATGTAGAGTCATTTATATACAATCCCAAACACTACTGACCAAATAATACTCATTAAATAATATTCTACAAGTGCAGTATGTTGGTGCGGGTGTTTTAAAAAAAATGTAATTCAAAAGACCCTTTTGCACATTCTTCCCAAGTTCATCCTGTGAAGTCATTTCCCACTCAATTCCGTATGGAATTTAAGCGCAGTGATGCAAAACAACTGCTGAATATTTACCTAAAATGTGAACTGGCACTTTATGCTACAGATTAAAAATCACAACAATCCCTTGAATCTCAAACTGGCTCACTGAAGATTAAAATTAATTGAGTCCATTTAAACTCAAGGGAAAGAGTTGGGTGACAGGATAGTGCTGAGTGTCAGAGTTAATGCCTTGTGCCATGAAACAAGGATGATTGAAGGTTAGAATCAAGTGAGCTCCCATGGATTCTCACTTGGAAAATGCAGAGGGAGTCAAGCTTAGATGGTCTCTGGTATCTCTGGGCAGCCAGTAACAGGGGGTATTTGCAGCAGCAGGTGAAATGTCCACCTTCTTGAATGCAGAGGAAGAGCTAAAATCAAAAAAGCACACGGCATGAAAATGAATATGAGTGCACAACACAAAATTAGCAAATGCTACCCCAGTATTGGTGATCTGTCAGTGAGATGACAAGGACATTTAGAATGGCTCACATTGGTTCAGGGGGATTTGAAGGACTTGGAGGAAGGGACTGAGTGTAACGTAGCCAAGTTTGCCGACGATACAAAGATGGGAGGAAAAGCAATGTGTGAGGAGAACACAAAAAATCTGCAAAAGGACATAGACAGGCTAAGTGAGTGGGCAAACATTTGGCAGCTAGAGTATAATGTTGGAAAGTGTGAGGTCATGCACTTTGTCAGGAAAAGTCAAAGTGCAAGTTATTATTTAAATGGAGAAAGATTGCAAAGTGCTGCAGTACAACGGGACCTGGGGATACTTGTACATGAAACACAAAAGGTTAGTATGCAGTTACAGCAAGTGATCAGGAAGGCCAATGGAATCTTGGCCTCTATTGCAAAGGGGATGGAATATAAAAGCAGGGGAGTCTTGCTACAGTTGTACAGGGTATTGGTGAGGCCACACCGGGAATACTGCATGCAGTTCTGGTTTCCAATAGGATATACTTGCTTTGGAGGCAGTTCAGAGAAGGTTCACTAGGTTGATTCCAGAGATGAGGGGGTTGAATAGTTTGGGCCTCTACTCATTGGAGTTCAGAAGAATGAGAGGTGATCTTATCGAAACGTGTAAGATTATGAGGGGGCTTGACAAGGTGGATGCAGAGAGGATGTTTCCACTGATAGGGGAGACTAGAACTAGAGGGCATAATCTTAGAATAAAGGGCCGCCCATTTAAAACAGCGATGAGGAGAAATTTCTTCTCTGAGGGTTGTGTATCTGTGGAATTCGCTGCCTCAGAGAGCTGTGGAAGCTGGGACATTGAATAAATTTAAGACAGAAATAGACAGTTTCTTAAACGATAAGGGAATAAGGAGTTATGGAGAGCGGGCGGGGAAGTGGACCTGAGTCCATGATCGGATTAGCCATTATCATATTAAATGGCAGAGCAGGCTCGAGCGGCCGTATGGCCTACTCCTACTCCTATTTCTTATGTTTTTATGTACTCCACTTGGACAGTGTAGAGTGAAATTTAATCTGCATCTAACCCATTCTATGCCCGACTCGGGAATGCTTAATGCTTAAAATAGAAACATAGAAAATAGGTGCAGGAGTAGGCCATTTGGCCCTTCGAGCCTGCACCACCATTCAATATGATCATGGCTGATCATGCATTTCAGTATCCCATTCCTGCTTTCTCTCCATACCCCTTGATCCCTTTAGCCGTGAGGGCCATATCGAACTCCCTTTTGAATATATTTAATGAACTGGCCTCAATAACTTTCCGTGGTAGAGAATTCCACAGGTTAACAACTCTCTGAGTGAAGAAGTTTCTCCTCATCTCGGTCCTAAATGGCTTATCCCTTATCCTTAGACTGTGACCCCTGGTTCTGGACTTCCCCAATATTGGGAACATTCTTCCTGCATCTAACCTGTCCATTCACGTCAGAATTTTATATGTTTCTATGAGATCCCCTCTCATTCTTCTAAATTCCATTGAATACAAGCCTAGTCGATCCAGTCTTTCTTCATATGTCAGTCCTGTCATCCCGGGAATCAGTCTGGTGAACCTTCGCTGCACTCCCTCAATAGCAAGAATGTTCTTCCTCAGATTAGGAGACCAAAACTGTACACGATATTCAAGGTGTGGCGTTACCAAGGCCCTGTAGTAAGACCTTCCTGCTCCTATACTCAAATCCTCTTGCTATGAAGGCCAACATTTGCTTTCTTAACCGCATGCTGCACCTGTATGCCAACCTTCAATGACTGATGTACCATGACACCCAGGTGTCGTTGCACCTCCCCTTTTACCAATCTGTCACCATTCAGATAATATTCTGCCTTCCTGTTTTTACCACCAAAGTGGATAACCTCACATTTATCCATATTATACCGCATCTGCCATGCATTTGCCCACTCACCCTGCAGCCTCTTAGCATCCTCCTCACAGCTCACACTGCCACCCAGCTTAGTGTCATCTGCAAACCTTGAGATATTACATTCAATTCCTTCATCTAAATCATTAATGTATATTGTAAATAGGTGCCAAAAAGGGGGAAATATTTAATTCTCTAGCATCATCTTGATGGAGCCAGCCTGGAGGTGAATTACTGCCTAAATGTCAGGTATTCCACAATATTTAAACTCCTCAACTAGCACAGCTTGATTTACTTAATTGAATCACTGCCTTGGATTTCAGTGTTAGCCATCCATTACAATAGATGTTGTATTAGTCAATGTCGTATTAGGCAGAGTGCAGGTATGTGTCTACATATTTTGCATATTTTCTTAGTAAACTAGTTTCACATCTTTTGTAAATCACTTTCTTACGAGCCGAGTGGTCCCTGGTGTGGTGGCTGTTACTACTGACCCAATCATGCAATACCCTTAGATCAGTTAATATGTAATGCAAATGTAATACTGTGTAAAGACATTACTGACAATACAGTACTCGCATCGAAAATATTTTACCTGTTCCCAGAAAAATGACATCGTATTCTTTCTGATTGGCAGCAGTAACTCTGTCCACAGTGATCTGGGTGTACTTTATTCCCTGTTTTATTAACTTTGGTCGGTTGTTGATGGGAGTTACTACATCATCCATCAAAGGGTGATCCTTCACAAACTGGAGTGTTCTGTCTGGCAGATCTAGAGAAGTCATGAAGCCAAGCTTACGGCTGTTACTGTTGATGCACTACAGGGAAAGAGAGAAAGAAAATTGTACGTGTTAACTGGTCCTTCAAATGTTATGCACTCTGAATTTCCTGAAGATAATATTTATGAACATTACTCATTAAAAATGAGATACATCTGCTATCGTCAGATAAATTCCTTTTTTTTCCCCCTCTACAATTTTCTTGCCTCCTCTCCCGAAGGTGCTGACTCAAGTCAGAGGATGGTTTCACAGGTGCCAGCAGAGCTCCAATGCTTCACGCAGGACCCTAGACAGTGAATGTTGGCGGACTATTTGACTGTGAAACCATCACAGCTGATCGCTTCATTTAAGAAAGAATATCTGTATGTAAAAAAAGATATACTTGCATTGGAGGCTGTTCAGAGAAGGTTCACTAGGCTGCTTCCGGAGATGAGGGGGTTGACTTATGAACATAGGTTGAGTAGGTTGGGTCTATACTCACTGGAGTTCAGAAGAATGAGAGGTGATCTTATCGAAACATATAAGATAATGAGAGGGCTGGACAAGATGGATGCAGAGAGGATATTAAATTCATAACGGAAACTCAAATTAGGGGACATACTCTTGGAATAAGGGGCTGCCCATGTAAAACTGAGATGAGGAGGAATTTCTTTCAGAAGGTTGTAATTCTGTGGAATTCTCTGCCCCAGAGAGCTGTGGAGGCTGGGATATTGAATATATTTAAGGCAGAGATAGACAGATTTTTGAGCGATAAGGAACTAAAGGGTTATGGGGAGCGGGCAGGGAAGTGGAACTGAGTCCATGATCAGATCAGCCATGATCTTATTAAATGGCTCAAGGGGTCAAATGGCCTACTCCTGCTCCTATTTCTTGTGTTCTTGTGTTCAAACCCTGTCCTTGCCCAAGAGTCACAGACTTTCACTTGAGGAATTACTGGATTGTATTCAGGAGTGCAAAACATAAGAACATAAGAAATAGGAGCAGGAGAAGGCCATTCGGCTCCTCAAGCCTGCTCCGCCATTCAATAAGATCATGGCTGATCTTCTACCTCAACTCCACTTGCCTGCACTATCCCCATATCCCTTGATTCCCTTAATATCCAAAAATCTATTGATCTCTGTCTTGAATATGCTCAAAACATGGATGATTTTCCCTTCCGTTATCATGGGGGCTCTTGAAGGGAAGTCTGCTAAAATGATCGCTGTTTAAAACGCATTTGTGAAACGATTAAATTTTCTGAGCCTAAATGTTTTATGAAGATATTTCATACCACAAATTGCCAACACACAAACCCCCTGGCAGCATAGTTCATTGAAACCTCTTGTTGTGGTATGGGATGCAACACAAGCTATTATTTCAGAACTTTATAGAGGACTTCATTGGCACTGGATCAAAATCCTGGAACTCCCTCTTTAACAGCACTACGGGAGTACCTTCACCACATGGACTGCAGCGGTTGCACCACAGTGATTGCAGCGGTTTAAGGCGGCGGCTCACCCTCCCACCTTCTGACGGGCAACTATAAAAACAAACTCCACACCACCAAAAATAAAACCATGTTTCTGATCTATGCTGAGGTGGCCAATTTCAGCTAAATTAATGGTACGGCTGCTAAAATAAGCTATTGTGCTCGGGAGGGGTATAACACCACCAGAACTGCAGTTCCTGATAGCTATTCAGTAACTCATGCTGGAATGTACTTGCACGTGAATCTCAGTTGAAGAGAGAGCTTGGATTAGCCTCCATGCTGCGACACTTACTCATACATGAGGATCGGACAGTAAGTACTGGAGGGGGGGTGGGGGGGGGGGGGGAGGAGTGGGAGGGGAATTTCCATCACTTGTGAAATTGTGCCCCAGCGTGGATCAGTACCTTTGAGAGGAGTAAATTTAAGAGGGGGAGATAGCCACGTCATAATGAGTCTTGAATGATAACTCAATGCCCGAGTTAACTTTTGTCAACTGAACAGCCTTATAGTGAACTCAAAACCATTACTGATAGAATGTAAAAAGTCCAGGGTAGTGTGGAAAGCACAGAAAAATACCGCAGCTCTAGGTTATTGGTGACGATTTATTTCCTATTGAGGGAAGTGTGAATACTTACAGTTCCTGGACGAGGGACAGGGACTGTTCCACTGTACATCACCCACTTGATGCGAGACTGTTCGACTGTCACAGACGATTTGTATTTCCCTTCATTAAACACTTCCTGAATTTTTGCCATACTGAAGGCGCAAACAGCAGAAATGTCCTGTTGTCCCCTAAGCAAATAAGAGGTGTTACATTACTGCTTTATCACAGGACAATATTGATGACCACACACACATTTTCCCTTCTATTATCAACTTGATCCCTTCCCCTGTTGTTATACAATTGCGATAGACGCCATTGAACTTTAAAACACATTGTCCTGGCTTCCACCATTCCTGTAAGTGTGTAATTCTGAACTTTATAAATTAAAATGAGATAAAGATATGTAACTGATTATTTTTTCTCTACCTAAGTCACACATATGCTGAAACAGGAGAGTGGACAAGTGACCAAACACAAGAGAACTGCTATTTGCTAACCGTTCACCAGAAGGGGTGACCTGGATTGGCTCAACCTCTGATTTTTCTTCCCATCCTTGCTGTGGGTTAATGCCTCTCTTGCATGCCACCCTCTTCTCAAAGGGAGTCAAGGGTTATGGGGAGCGGGCAGGGAAGTGCAGCTGAGGCCAAGATCAGATCAGCCATGATCTTATTGAATGGCGGAGCAGGCTCGATGGGCCAAATAGCCTACTCCTGCTCCTATTTCTTATGTTCAACAATGCATGCATATTATGCATTAATGAAGTAAAGGTATCGCTGCTGTTAGAAAAGGGGTAGGAGCATTGTTCCCGTTTAGCTGCGAGGCTACGTGACTGCGCGGGTGTCTGAAGCTCCCGCAAAGGCCGCTTTCTCAATGGGAAAAAACGCGCATGCAAGAAGCTTGAATGGGTTGCGTAGACCCCCCAAAAATTAGAGGAAACATTGGGTAGGAGACAAGAGGAAACATAAGCAAAAAGCAAAATACTGCTAATGCTGGAAATCTGAAACAAAATAACCCAGAAAATGTTGGAGGTACTCTGAATCCTTTCTGATTTAGCTGCTCTTATCCAGAGTGACAATCGAGACGTTACAATTCACTCAACATTCCTGGGCTAGGGAGAAGGACAATGAAAAGAACCATCAGCTGGGGATTCTGTTCCGAAAAAGTACGTGTGTGGATGTCAGGATCGGGTTCGATTGTGATGCTCACCATAGCCAAATTGCCTGCCAACATTCATTGTTTAGTTCATGGTACGAAGAGCAGACACCTGAGGAAGCACTGGAGTGCAACTGGCACTCGTGGAACCATAACCCACAGTACTCGGATATTACCTTGAGAAGAGAAGTAAACACTCTCTTTGCTATGAATGTCCTTTGACCTCGTTAACAAATCCAACACTAACGTACCCCAGAGACCGAGTACCTCCTCTATTGGAGCAAGCCAAGGGGACCAGCAGATTTCATATTCAATGCTTGACCTGTACTGAATGAATTAACCTTAGTCAGGGCAACATGTGGGGTGCTAGAATTGGGATTGCAGTCCAAGGGGTATTGAGGGCGGGAATAAAGAGGGAAGACAAAATTATCCAGCATTCCTGTTACTGATCAGTATTCAGTACTCCTGATGGAAAATGCACATGTGTTAACGTTAGATGAGAACAGGACTGGACTTGGTTGTGATGCTATTTGTAGTTGAATGGCCTGCTGAACCCAATTGTTTTAAGCTCACAACATAAACAATGGTCATTTTGAGCAAGCTACCATAGAGCTGCAAGGAATCATACCCCAGTGGGACTGAGCTAGGTCAGTTTTTTTAAATTGTGAGAAACTATTGAATGTTCAGAGAGATTGAGGTGTCCCCGTACAGGAAACACAGAGTTAGCATGCAGGTACAGTAAGCAATTAGGAAGGCAAATGGCATGTGGGCCTTTCTTGCAAGGGGATTGGAGTTCAAGAGTAAGGAAGTCTTACAATTGTACAAGACTTTGATGAGACCGCACCTGCAGTACTGTGCATAGTTTTGGTCTCCTTATCTGAGGAAGGACATGCTTGCCTTGGAGGCGGTGCAATGAAGGATCACTAGATTGATTTCTGGGATGAGAGGACTGCCCTTCGAGGAGAGATTGAGTAGATTGGGCTTAAACTCTCTGGAGTTTAGAAGAATGAGAAGTGATCTCATTGGAATATATAAGATTCTGAGGGGATTGACAGGGTAGATGCTGAGAGATTGTTTCCCCCCCCTGGGCTGGAGAGTCTACTACCAGGGGGCACAGTCTCAAGATAAGGGATCGACCATTTAAGCCTGAGATAAGAAGGAATTTTTTCATTCAGATGGGTGTGAATCTTTGGAATTCTCTGCCCCAGAGGGCTGTGGATGCTCAGTCATTGAGTATATTCAAAGCTGAGATCGATAGATTTTTGGACACTAAAAGGACCAAGGGATATGGGGATAGGATGGGAAAGTTGAGATCAAAGATCAGACATGATCTTATGGTGGAGCAGGCTCGAGGGCTGTATGGCCTACTCCTGCTCCTAATTCTTATGTTCTCATAAACAGCTGTTGAGGAAATAGAACCACTGTGGAGATGATGCATGAAAACTTCAATTGCGTAACTCGAATTACACAAACTTGGGCAACATCATTGGTTTGGTTTGTAAATGTGTATTTCTGTTTATTCTTACCACTGCGGAGTAAAAACGGCATAGAAAATATTGTCACTCCAGTTTGATGTCCTCAGTACAAAGACATCTTGAATGATGTTAAATGGAAAGTGTAACTCAGGAGTAGAGCACATTAGGCTGGCTTTCAAGAAGGTGGTCCATTTCCTCTGGAGAGTCCGCTGGCCGCCTAGATCCCCCTGAAATCCAAAAAGAACAAGCAAGCATCAACAGAAATCCCGTTGTAAAGTGTCCGTCATCAGTGGCAGTAAATCAGCCAGATGTCCCACTGCAAGAACTCTGTCAATGTTTACATATTTCCGAAAGGATATATTTGCTTTGGAGGCAGTTCAGAGAAGGTTCACTAGGTTGATGCCGGGGGTGAGGGGGTTGACTTATGAGGAAAGGTTGAGGAGGTTGGGCCTCTACTCATTGGAATTCAGAAGAATGAGAGGTGATCATATCGAAACGTATAAGATTATGAGGGGACTTGACAAGGTGGATGCAGAGAGGATGTTTCCACTGATGGGGAAGACTAGAACAAGAGGTCATGATCTTAGAATAAGGAGCAACCCATTTAAAACAGAGATGAGGAAAAATTTCTTCTCTCAGAGGATTGTAAATCTGTGGAATTCACTGCCTCAGTTGCTGTGGAAGCCTGGAGATTGAATAAATTTAAGACAGAAATAGACAGATTCTTAAACGATAAGGGGATGAGGGGTTATGGGAAGCGGACCGGGAAGTGGAGCTGAGTCCATGATCGGATCAGCCATATTCTTATTGAATGGCGGAGCAGGCTCGAGGGGCCGTATGGCCTACTCCTGTTCCTATTTCTTATGTTCTTATGTTACTGCCCAGGGTGCTTGGTGGAGTGACTCACTTTTTTAGGAGTGGGAGGGTGTCAAGACAATGGAGAACAAAGAGCCCAGCAAATGGGAGGGAGAGTTCGGGGCATGGTTGTCGATTGCCTTGGCAATGAGGAGAGGCCGCGATCGGCAGAGGGGAGGCCGATGGCTTCCTCGAAGGACCGGGGGAAGCACTGCTGCTCATCCTGTGCTCTAAAAAGCACTAATGTGCTGGAGCTGGCAGCTGGAGCTACCATTTCTCTACAAGGTGGCCCAAGTTCTGGGTTCCCCAACTGTATTGTGGGAGCCTGATTTAAATATGATAATGAAGTGCCCCGCCTCTCTAAGACGGGACGCGCACATGCCATGCAACCCGCTGGTGTAAAAATGGTGGCAGGCGCATATGGGGTTTGCGTTCCCCAATTTTTAAATTCTTAGTCCCGCCCACCACCCCTCTCCCCCGCCCGTCATTGGGGGTAAATATTGAGGCCAGAATTTCCCTATTTCTGCTTTAAAAACAATTAGCAGAGCTCCATGTTTGGCTCAGTGAGTAAAGATAGCATCCAGGCAGGAACTTGGTGATATGCAGGCTGAATCTGATGAAGGGTGCCAACTAAACATTAACCTTTGGTCAATTTTCAGATGATGACTGACCTGCTGTGCATTTTCAGCACTTTTTTGTTTTTGTAAAAGAAGTCAATTCAGTCACAAATTTATAATCTAGTTTAATAAGGACATAAGAAATAGGAGGAGTAGGCCATACGGCCCCTCAAGCCTGCTCCGCCATTTAATATCATGGCTGATCTGATCATGGACTCAGCCCCATTTCCCCACCCGCTCCCCATAACCCCTTATCGTTTAAGAAACTGTCTATTTCTGTCTTAAATTTATTCAATGTCCCAGCTTCCACAGCTCTCTGAGGCAGCGAATTCCACAGATTAACAACCCTCAGAGAAGAAATTTCTCTTCATCTCTGTTTTAAATGGGCGGCCCCTTATTCTAAGATCATGCCCTCTAGTTCTAGCCTCCTCCATCACTTTTCAACCTAATACTCCATCTGCCAAATGTTTGTGTAACTGTGCAATTAGCTTGAAAACAGTGGTGTGCAGTGGCCAATACTGGGTGGTTGGAACAGTTAATTTTTTTTTGGAACATATACAATCACTTCAGTCCCTTTTGGCTGGGTGGACAAGTGAATGTGCTTCTTCAAGACTTCAACTTCGAGTATTACTCAATCACTGGCAACAGGAGGTAGCCTTCCCAAGAGATAAGACCTACCATATCCATTATTTCCTCCCCACCCTCCCAGTGAGCCTATCACAGGATTGTCAGGCAAACGTAATTAGAGTACTGAACAGAGTCAAGACAACCATGAAGTTTAATCGCTCTACCAGTGTTATGTAACAAATATAGCTTTTTAAAAATTAAAGTGACTTTCATAATTCGTGGGAGGGATAGTAATGCCAGGGAATAGATGAGATGCAGGATAAAGCTTTCTTTACTTGAACCCCCAAAATTGCCTCAGGCCCAAATAGAGAGGAGCAATGTTCCTGCTAAGCTGCGCAGCAGTCAGGAGGTCCTGCGCAGGCCACTCATCGGCGTGCGCGAAAAATTGAATGGGCCACGCAGCCAGTTAAAGAGCCCATGCATCAAAATTAACATTTACAGGGAAACAAAGACTTGCATTTATATTGCGCCTTTCGCGACTACCGGACATCTCAAAGCGCTTTACAGCCAATTAAGTACTTTTGGAGTGTAGTCACTGTTGCAATGTAGGAAACGCGGCAGCCAATTTGCACACAGCAAGCTCCCACAAACAGCAATGTGATAATGACCAGCTAATCTGTTTTTTCGTTATGTTGATTGAGGGATAAATATTGTCCAGGACGTCAGGGATAACTCCCCCTGTTCTTCTTCGAAATAGTGTCATAGGATCTTTTACGTCCATCCGAGAGGGCAGATGGGACCTCTGTTTAACATCTCATCCGAAAGACGGCACCTCCGACAGTGCAGCGGAGGCACTGCACTGGGAGAGTCAGCCTAGATTTGTGTGTTCAAGTTCCTGGAGTGGGACTTGAACCTGCAACTATCTGCCTCAGAGGCGAGTGTGCTACCCACTGAGCCACAGCTGACAAATGTAACATTGCAGAGGAATGCCCTCTCCTCCTTTCCCCACATAATGGCTTCTCTTACTGAGATTAGTGGCAATAGTGTTTAAATGGGGGTAGTTTAAATGCTGTGGGTCCATACTTGGATTAAAAAAAACTGCCCCAACTCAATTCATACAGCATATTTACAGATGGCCGAGGACACTTTTATCCCATCAGTCTGGTCTGGATTTGAACCCAACACCCAGAAATGAAAGGTCTGTGTGGAGCTTGCTGCAACACCGTGTCACATTACTTCCCCTCTCTCATGTTATTATTCACAACAAAACTAAAACACTGCAGATATTTGCCATACTGCCCAGTGTTTGCACCTACCTTACATACTCGAGCAATTCTCGACACCACTAGTTTGTTGTAGAATTCAAACTCAACAGCTGTTTCACTGAAGAAAAGGTAGATCTTATCATCATCCCCATCATCAGTATCTTCACTTTCTTGCACCACATCCAAATGAACAAAATTAGGCTCTGTTTTTAAACAAAAAGTACATTTATCTGGTCTGGTAGCAGTGATCAATCCAATAGAGAAAAATCGTCAGCACATAGGAAATCTGCCGCCAGCATATTGAGCTGATAGTGTGTAGACAACGATACAAAGGTGCAAGAGAAAAGGATTTTTCGAAACAAAAATTCTTCAAAAGGTCAAAGCAATACATAAGAACATAAGAAATAGGAGCAGTAGGCCATTCGGCCCCTCGAGCCTGCTCCACCATCCCTTATCGCTCAAAAATCTGTCTATCTCCGCCTTAAATATATTCAATGACCCAGCCTCCACAGCTCTCTGGGAAGAGAATTTCACAGATTTACAACCCACTGAGAGAAGAAATTTCTCCTCATCTCAGTTTTAAATGGGCGGCCCCTTATTCTGAGACTATGTCCCCTAGTTTTAGTTTCCCGTATGAGTGGAAATATCCTCTCTGCATCCACCTTATTGAGCCCCCTCATTATCTTAGACATTTCAATAAGATCATCTCTCATTCTTCTCCAATGTGTATAGGCCCAATCTACTCAACCGAATACAAACGATGTCTTGTGGCACTTAAAAAAAAAAAATTGTTCCTGGGTTGTGGGCTTCGCTGGCAAGTCCAGCATTTATTGCCCATCCCTAACTGCCCTCGAGAACCAGGTGGTGGCACTGACCATGCAAAATCGCATAAAATTTCAGTGGGATTGAGGGAGAGGAAGCATGAATAGATTCCTCGCCAGCGGCCAGCCCTCTCTCCTCTTTCTCCAATTATGTACGTAGAAGGCTGCTTGTTGGCTTTCAGAAGAAGCTTCACCAACCATGCCATCTCATTAGGAAAACCAAGCTATTGGGAGGCAACGGTTTCTACCTTTTTTCTTAAATATTACAAATTATAAATAAATATACTTAAATGATGACAGGTCTTACAACAGAATAATGCTATACAGCTTGGGGGAATATCAGTCTATGTTCATAATGGTATCAGTCTCCTCTTATAGTTTTGGATTCAATCCAAATTACATATTTTATTCACATGAACTATTGGTACAAATGTAATTTGGGCTCTAGAGGCAATTTCCCCAAATTATAAACAAACAATCAGATAGTGTAACAAGAGATAGATTTGATTTCTCCGCTCGGTCGAGTTTCCATCACCATGCGTCAAGTACCAAGTGGAGGCAGGGCACCTACCCACAGGAAAGGAAACAGACGGTTAGCACCGCTCTCATGTACAGGTTGAGCGTCCGAAATCCGGAAACCTCAGGACCGAGGTCGTTCTGGATTCGGGGTATTTCCGGATTTTGGAACGTCTTTGCCTGGGTCGAGGTAGGTAGGGATCTGCCAGGCGAGGTAAGGGGGAGAGGGGGGAGAAGAGGGGGAGCTGAGACTGGGGGGAGCCGGGGCCTGGAGGAGAGCCAGGGCCAGGGCGAGATCGGGCCGCCGAGGGCTGGGGCGATGTCGGGCCGGAGCGAGGTAGGGCCGGGCCACCGAGGGCCGAGGGAGTCCGGATTTCAGAACATTTCCCAGTTTCCAGATGACCCCACCACGGATCAGCCCGGTGTCCGGATTGCGGAATGTTCCGAATTTTGGAACTCCGGATTTCGGACGCTCAACCTGTACCAGCTAGTGGACAATTCAGAGCAGTTTGGGAGACTGCAAAAGCAAAATTCTGCGGATGCTGAAAATCTGAAATACAAACAGAAAACGCTGGAACTACTCAGCAGGTCAGGCAGCATCTGTGGAGAGAAAGAGAGAAACAGAGTTAATGTTTCAATGACGAAAGGTCATCGAACTGAAACGTTAACTCTGCTTCTCTGTGCACAGGTCTGCTTGACCCGCTGAGTATTTCCAGCATTTCCTGCTTTTGGGGAAACTGCAAGTTGGTCCCCCAATCACCTTAGCTGCAATTGCTATGTGAGCCGGGGAACTAATGGGTTGGAAATCCCGGCCTCCCCAGGTCCATACGGAGTGTCTACGGACCCGGGAAGGCATCGCAAAAGCCAGTTGTCAATGCACAATGCGCATGCGCTGAAAACTGGCTTTTCCGATCTGTCGAGCTGGAGCTGGACAGATCCTCCGTATCTCGGGAGCGAGGACATTTGCACGGACAAGATTGCGGGATTTACCCATATCTTGCCCAGCAAACGTCCTCAGAGCTCTTGCGCCTGATAAAAGCAGGTGCATAGCCGACTGTTACAGGCGGAAGAGTTTTAAAACATAAACAATAACATTTTAAAAAACACATTTTATTTTTAAAAACCCTGCCCACTAAGGTAAGTTTATTTTTAACCCTAATTACAAAACTTAAGAAAAATTGGAAAAATATTTTTTTTTCTAAGACATTTATTAACTTTAATTTCAATTATTTTAATTATGTGAGGTGTGTTTTTTATTTTTTATTATATGTGTTTAGTGTGTTTGTTTTTTTTCTTCTCATTAACAGCAATAAGAACTGGTAGATACGGAGTTCCCATTGCTATTAATGAGAAAGCTGTGGAATACTGTACCTGATTGGCTGAGCAGTCACACGTGACTGCACTTTCTGCATGGAAACCTGGAGGATGGGAGCGCGCTTCGCAACGCGGGAAGAGAAGGCCTCCCCACCGGAATCCCACGCTCCTCCGGGACCACCAGGTACTTTCGTAGAAATTTTTCAGATCGGAGGCATCCGCCCGCAGGAAGCCTCCGACCGCAATTTCTGGGCCAATAAAAATTGAATCTTGAGTGTTCGAGCAGCAAGGTACTTAGTTTAAATCCAGCCTGGACTGATGGGGTAAAAGTGTTTGCTGTCTATCAGCTGTAAATGTCCGACATGAACCAAGTTTGGGTAGTTGCAATCCAAGTATGGACGCACAGCACTCGACCGTTCCCAATTCAGCACTGTTGTGACTAATCTCATTAAGAGGGGCTATTATGTGGAAAAAGGGAAGGGCGTACCCCTCTGTATTTGGGGCTATTGGTGCAATAGAGATAGCCTCACTCTGCATCTAATCATGCTATACCTGAACTGATAGCCAAGTCTTCTTTCCCTAGCATTAATATCTCTCACCTTGACGGTACAGATTCAATTGGAGAAATTTCACTGATCCCCCACCATCTATTGTATGCTTCAGCCTTTTTGTGAGTCAGAGCATTCAGGTGCTTTTATTTTTGTGACAGCATCAAATTTTTTTAATCAAGAATTTTTAAACCAGTGGTTAATTCACAAAAGCACCAAACAGAAATGGGTAGATTTTGTTTCGTTACATGCTTTAAGTGGTGTAACCGACTGGAGAAGCCTAATCTGTCGCAGTACTTACCCTGCAAAAAGAAAGAAAACAAACGAGCAGTGAATTAAATTCCCCAAGGGTTTTTACATTACATTCCCTTGCTGTAATATTGAAGTTCGCACAGTACACCAAACTATATGCAGACTCCAAGGTGACAGTGCTGCCCATTTCCCCTACGCCCCGCTGAATGGTATGGTATAAATAGCGTATCGAGGACTTGTAACGTCACACACACAAGATGTGCTCACCATTTAGCCAGGAAGTCTTGTACTCAGTCCTCAGGTTGTTTTTCAGGCTACGCAGTAGAATGGGCTCAGAGCCAAGGAAGTTATTTGCCGTTGCAGAGTAAAATTCTCCATCTAAAATACATGAAATTAATGTGATCAAAAAGAGGTTTACATTTCATTCACTTCCTGAATAAAGGCTTAGAAACTACGCTGCCACACCTTGTACTTTCAATTGGCCTCCATCGAATGAATAGAAAATGGTTTTGCTTTCCAATTTCTATCTACCCTATTGTATCCGTCTCGTTAATTGAATATTTGTGTCTCAATTACATACTTCATCCAGTTTACAATCGAAACTTAACACAGTACCTACTGTGTAAAAGTTTTCACAATTTTTCTCAATCTCTTTTTACTCCCCATTTCTCTTGAAGCCAGTGACTCATGTTGAATATGTGTCAGCTGTGGCTCAGTGGGCAGCTCTCTCACCTCGGAGTCAGAAGGTTGTGGGTTCAAGTCCCACTCCAGACACTACAGAATCTAGGCTGACGCTCCAGTGCAGTACTGAGGGAGTGCTGCACTGTCTTTCAGATGAAACGTTAAACTGAGGCCCCGCCTTCCCTCTCAGGTGGATGTAAAAGATCCCATGGCACTATTTCGTAGAAGAGCAGGAGAGTTTTCTCCGGTGTTCTGGCCAATATTTATTAACATTACTAAGACAAATTATCTGGTCATTATTACATTGCCGTTTGTGAGGCCTTGCCATGCGCAAATTGGCTGCTGTGTTTCCTATATTACAACAGTGCCCAATGGAACCCAATGCTGCCTTCACCCAAAGATAATACTTGTGGCAAACCAGTCCCACCCACCCTTTCCCTCAACGACTATCTGTCCCACCTGCAACAGGGACTGTGGCTCTCGTATTGGACTGTTCAGCCACGTAAGGACTCATTTTAAGAGTGGAAGCAAGTCTTCCTCGATTCTGAGGGACTGCCTATGATGATGAATACATACGCATTTTCCAAAAGGGGTCTTGAGATTACTGATCAGGAGTGGGACTGCCCCCAAATGCCAACCTCCCACCCCCCCATCCCCAAGCTAAAGGATATTGGGGCCAATTGCACCTCCCTACCCCTGTTCCGGTTGAGAACAGCTGACTTACTACAGGCTAAGAGCAGAGCCCAGAACCTTGGATTGTTTGATGTAGCACCACACTCATCTGCTCTTTTTCCTTGCCCCACTTTCGAACTTGATGTTAAAATAAAACACAGAAAATATTGGCAACATTAGAAGATCAGGCAGCATCTACGGAGCAAGTTGACGTATCAATTGTTGCCTGACCTGCAGTGTGTGTTTTTGTTTCAAATTTCCCGAATCTGCAGATTTTTGGGGGGAAATAATGTTGTCTGTTTTGGAGTCCAAATTCCAGCATACAGACAGACTGTTTGTACTTTATTAAATGATTGGTAGGTTGTGGCTTCAAGCCCCATTCCAGGACTGAGTACATAATCTAGACTGACATTAGAGTACAGTACTGAGGAAGTGTTGCATTGTCAGAGGTGTTGTGTTTTGGTTGCATTGTTAAACCAAGGCCCTGTCTGTCAGTTCAAGTAGATGTAAAAAAAAATCCCATGGCACTATTCGAAGAGCAAGGAGTGTTCTCAGTGGCCTGGCCAACATCCTTCCATCTATTACCACCAAAAAATATAGATTATAGGTCATTTACCTCAACTGTTGTTTGTGGTATTTCACTGTGCGTTTGCCTACACAATAGTAATTACACTACACAAAGTAATTCATCGGACACGAGTGCTTGGAGCCCAACACGTTATAGATGCAAGTTCTTTCTTTTACCAGGTTTCTTTCTTGCAATGCAACAGCTACAAGTTAGCAAAAATATTTTGTTGGATAAATGTTCAAGAAGTGCATTTACATACCGACCATAATAGAAGCGTATCTCTGAGTAGGATCAAATGGACACTTTCCTTTAGCCTCTTCAGGACTTTTCTCTAGCTGGATTTTTCTATTGTTAATGACCTGTCAAACAACAGATGCTCATGGTAATGCTTTATTGTATATATCCCAAATTCAACTGAGGTAAATTGATGACAATGGTCAGAATTTTAAGTTTTTGACCTGCCTGGGTGTTATGTATGCATCTGCGAGTATGCTCACAGGTTTGTAAAGCTGTTGAATTTTTAAGTCGGTTCACGGGCTCCCAGGCCGCCTGTAATTTCTGCGGTCTAGAGGAGTCCGTGTTCCACGTATATTTTGAGTGTGTGAGGTTGAAGCCTCTCTTCCAATATCTGAAGGGGCTGCTCCTCAAATTCTGGTTGCACTTCAGTCTCGCACTCCTGATCTTTGGGCACCCTGGGCGGAGGGGAGCGGGCAGGTCGGAAGGCCTCCTCGTAGGACTGCTCCTGGGCATGGCCAAGGGGGCTATCACCCGGTCCAGGCAGCGGGCAGTCAAGGGGGTCGTTCAGCCCGACTGCCCGCCTCTCTTCCGTGGTTACATCTGAGCCAGGGTGTCCCTGGAGATGGAGCACGCGGTGTTCACCGGTACACTCGCGGCCTTCCGCGAGAGGTGGGCGCTGGAGGGACTGGAGTGCATCATCATCCCCGGCAACCACATTTTAATTTGAACCACAATATCTAAAGTTTAATTTGTTTAAGTTTGTCGGTTTTAGTGCCCCCCCCCACCTTTTAGCCAGGGGGCATTTGTATAATTTGTGTTTTTGGTGCCCTCAGAAAGAAAAAACACAAGGGGGCACTTGATTGAAAGTTTTTGGGGTGTGTCTCCCGCCCACCTTTAACCAGGGGCACTTGTTTACAGATACAACAAAAATAATTGTAAAGCTGTTGAGTTGAGAGTGGCTTAGCCAGTCATGCGATGTTCACAAGACTCAATAAAACCCCAGCTAGTTGGGTTCAGGGGGATCCACGATGAGGCAGGTGGTTGTGAATCTGGTGGATGAACTGGTAATGTGATTGTTAAACCTTTTGCTAATAAACCAACTAGTTCTTAATAGCAATGTGTTTGCTATGAATTCTTAAGCAAAGAACCCATGAAGCAAATCCATTACACCGGTAGAGCATGGGAGATGCAGAAGTCCGGTTTGCTGTGCAGTTTTAACTCCACGGCCTGCGTCCAATCAGGCTGACTTCCTTTTTTTGAAGTCCGCCCGATTAACAGGCTAGCTTCCAGTCGGGCGGGGAACGCTGGACTGGAGGCCACAACCACAGGTCGGGGCAAGCTCCGAACCCCACGGGGGTCCGATCGGAAGCACTCCTGCTCCCCCCGGCCCACCAAGGATTGGTTCCCGAGGCCGTCGTCGCCTCGCTGCAGCTGCCAGGAATCCAGAGGCCTGGAATCCCTGCCTGGCCACAGTTAAACCTGCCCAGCGGGTTAAATCATAGGCTTGCATTCTCATAATATTTGAGGTGTCAACCCTGCTGCCTGGGAGCGGGAAGGCTGCCCCCTCCCTCCTCTGTCAAACCTGGAAGTGTGCAGGTTTAGCATTCACATTTTTAATACTTTAACCTGACCCCAACCCACCTGTTTTTTGGGGCTCATATTCCCCCCAACATGCCAATAGTTTTTTTTTAAACTTGTAGTTTGAAAAAGTGAATGAGACAGCCCAGTAGTACAGCAAGTTTATCTACAGTAACAGCAAAGCAGATTCCTACCTTGGAAGCTCTCTACTCCCAGACAAGCAATATATGTAATTTGGAACCATAGAAATAACAGTATGTTTTGCTGTTTTGTCAGAAAATTATCTCTTCTCCAACCTCCCACTCCAATAACAGAAATGACTAAAGGTCGTCAAGGGGCACAGTGGATTATCACACTGTCCCAACTGCTCTGTGACCTGGGTGTGATGCAGCTCAGACGGTTGGTCTCAGCATATCTTGGTCATGGAAAGTGGGGAGGGAGGAAATGAAAAAAAAAATCAGCCCGACCTCCCAGTCCTGATCATGATTTTGTGACCCCCCCCCCACCCATATTGGCATGTGTGACCCTTGGGTGAGGACAAGATCAGGCTCAGCTGTGATGCTATTCATAGTTGAATAGCCCTCTGACGTGGTATTTCACCCATTCATAGCCAACGGCTGTAAAATCTTGCCCAATGTCTTGGCTTACAAGTGAGAATGGCCACCTGGGCAAAGTAACTGAGGAGCACCATTGCCCACGGAGTGTACGTCTGCGGGAGTCAGTGCCTTCAGGACCGATGTGGAGAAAATAAGGCGGGGGGGGGGGGGGGGCGTGGAAGAGAAGGGTGAAAAAGAAAATCTGAGGCAGAAAGTACAACAAAAAAAAACAGAAAAAGTTTTAAATTTAAAAAAAGAACTCACAATCGCATATACAAAATTTGTACAAGGAATCTTAAAATAAGAGAATGAAGCCTTAATGGCCTTTTGAACATCCCCGATTTTGATGACTCCACCTTTGGTGGCCGTGCCTTCAGCTGCCTCGGTTCCAAGTTCTGGAATTCCCTTCCTAAACCTCCCCGACTATCCACTTCTCTTTCCTCCTTTAAGACGCTCCTTAAAACCTACCTCTTTGACCAAGCTTTTGGTCATCTGCCCTCACATAAGAGCTAAGAAATAGGTGCAAACATAGGCCATTTGGCCCCTCGAGCCTGCTCCGCCATTCAATAAGATCATGGCTGATCTGATCATGGACTCAGCTCCACTTCCCTGCCCGCTCCCCATAACCCTTTACTCCCTTATCGCTCAAAACTCTGTCTCTCTCCGCCTTAAATATATTCAGTGACCCAGCCTCCACAGCTGTCTGGGGCAGAGAATTCCACAGATTTACAACCCTCAGAGACGGAATTCCTCCTCATCTCAATTTTAAATAGGCGGCCCCTTATTCTGAGACATTGGCCCCTAGTTTTAGTTTCCCCTATGAGTGGAAATATCCTCTCTGCATCTACCTTGTCGAGCCCCCTCAATATCGTGTATGTTTCGATAAGATCACCTCTCATTCTTCTGAACTCCAATGTGTACAGGCCCAACTTATTCAATCTATCTTCATAAGTCAACCCCGGAATCAACCTAGTGAACCTTCTCTGGAACAGCCTCCAATGCAAGTATATCCTTCCTTAAATATGTTAGACCAGAACTGTACGCAGTACTCAAAGTGTGGTCTCACCAATACCCTGTAACATCATCTTATACGGCTCGGGGTCAAATTAAAAAAAAAATAACACTTCTGTGAAGCACCTTGGGATGTTTTATTACGTTAAAGGCGCTATATAAATATAAACTGTTGTTGCTGTTGTTGTTAATTAGAATGTTAAGTTGCCACAAATAATCTATCACCCTGACGTAATGTGGTGCAGCAGTCTCAAGGGATTGAAATCAGGAAATTCTAGGTCAGATACTGAAACCTTTCACTGACTATGGTCCCTGCACCTTACCTCAGCAGTCTCATTCAACATGAGCAACTTGTATTTATATAGCGCCTTTAATGTAGTGAAACGCCCAAAGGCGCTTCACAGGAGTATTATGAGACAAAAAATAAAATTGACATGGGAGATGGCAAGATCGAGGGTGTGGCCGTGAACCTAGGTTGCAGAGTGTCATGTATGTACATGCTGTTTGTAGCCATCAGATGATTCCATTGCTGGAGGCCACTAAGCAGCATGCACATGGTGCTGCTCTGGTATAAAAGGCCAGCCATTTTGTGAGTCAGACACTTTGGGCCAAAATAGAGCAGAAGCAAGGTTGTACCTTGCTTAGTTAAACAGTACTCAGTGTGAACCTTTATTGCATACATAACACAGAGTTTACATGGATGGAGAGGTTAAAGGAGGATAGGAGGCTAGTGAAATCAGAGGAGAGAGAGCTTGATGAAGTATGTAATAACAATGTGTAATGGGAATATCCATTCCAAGTTTCAAAATCAACACTGCGGTGTACACAGTGCACACATACACACGCACACAACCACAGGTTTGAATAAGGCTGGATGGATTCTGTATTACTGTACAAAGGTAATTTATTTCTCAGTAAGTAAGCTTATTGTTGACAAATGAAATTAGCATGCCATAATTTCATTTCTAGAGCAAACAGTATATACCAAGCTGCAGATACTATCGTGTCAGTGCGTTTTTTACCTGCAGTAGAACTAGATTGGCGAATGGTAAAATCTGTACAAAACACCGCAGTATATCAGCTTTTGTTTTACATAAATCACCAACAATTCCTTGTTGAGATTGCTTTATAATTATATCATGTGGCATGAAAAGAATACCCAAGACCTTGTTGAATGAGACTACGGAGGTAGCCATCGCTGAAGAAAGGTGCAGGAGCCTGAAAGGTTTTAGTATCTGACCTAGAATTTCCTGACTCCAATCCTTCGAAACTGCCGCAACACATTACATCAGGGCGAGGTATTACTTGTGGCAACTTAACATCCCAATTAACAACACGCAAAGCTCACACGTGAATTGACCTCTCAGTCTCCCTTCATTCGCGTAATTCTAAACTCGAGTACTGATTTTTCATCGCAGGTGTGATGCAGATCTCTGCACGTGTACTCACCATGTAATCGCATGTCGGCTGAAATGCATTTGTTCCACAAATATACATTCTGGTTTCAGTTAGCCGGTGCAGAATGCGTATGTAGTTGCGGCAATCTGTCTGTAATGCAAAAGTTAATTACAGATAAAAAAACGCTGAAGACAGTGGGTTTACTTTACCAACTTATGCCGATCATTTTGCACACTATTTTCTACCTGCACACCATACAGTGGCTGGCACCGAAGGCAGGAAGGTGGCATGCATGCTCCCTACCACTCTTGGGACTCCAAAGAGGGGTACAATAACAATATGGGTTAACTTGTGTTCTGATTTCGATCCCTCCAACACTTCACCTTTTGCTCAGAACTGCATCACTGTGCAAAGATACAAAACATATATTTTAAAGGTTGTATAGAATTTTGTTGACTAAATATAGGGACAAGGCATTGCTCTAGCACCATTTATTTTCCCCACAATTGACAAGATGCAGAGTAGCCACGATCTAAGCGAATGGCGGAGCAGGCTCAAGGGGTTGAATGGCCCAACACAACCACAAGTCTTGGCAAAATAAAGGTTTGCCAAAATGGGCTTTAGAACAAGGATTAGGAGCAGGAGTAGGCCATGACGGGGAAGTCATTTTGGACAAATTTGCTGGAATTCTTTGAGGATGTAACAAACAGGGTGGATAAAGGGGAACCAGTGGATCTGGGGTATTTGGACTTCCAGAAAGCTTTTGACAAGGTGCCATATAAAGGTTACTGCACAAGATAAAAGTTCACTGGGTTGGGGGTAGTATATTAGCATGGATAGAGGAATGACTAAACAGAGAGTCAGGATAAATGGTTCATTCTCGGGTTGGCAATCAGTAACTAGTGGGGTGCCACAGGGATCAGTGCTGGGACCCAAACTATATACAATCTATATTAATAACTTGGAAGAAGGGACCGATGTAACATAGCCAAGTTTGCTGACGATACAAAGATGGGAGGAAAAACAATGTGTGAGGAGGACACAAAAATCTGCAAAAGGACATGGACAGGCTAAGTGAGCGGGCAAAAATTTGGCAGATGGAGTAGAATGTTGGAAAGTGTGAGGTCATGCACTTTGGCAGAAAAAAGTCAAAGAGCAAATTATTATTTAAATGGAGAAAGATTGCAAAGTGCTGCAGTACAGCGGGACCTGGGGGTACTTGTGCATGAAACACAAAAGGTTAGTATGCAGGTACAGCAAGTGATCAGGAAGGCCAATGGTATCTTGGCCTTTATTGCAAAGGGGATGGAGTATAAAAGCAGGGAAGTCTTGCTACAGTTATACAGGGTATTGGTGAGGCTACACCTGAAATACTGCATACAGTTCTCGTTTCCATATTTACGAAAGGATATACTTGCATTGGAGACAGTTCAGAGAAGGTTCACTAGGTTGATTCCAGAGATCAGGGGGTTGACTTATGAGGAAAGGTTGAGGAGGTTGGGCCTCTACTCATTGGAATTCAGAAGGATGAGAGGTGATCTTATCAAAACGTATAAGATTATGAGGGGGCTTGACAAGGTGGATGCAGAGAGGATGTTTCCACTGATGGGGGAGACTAAAATTAGGGAGCATAATCTTAGAATAAGGGGCCGCCCATTTAAAACTGAGATGAGGAGGAATTTCTTCTCCCAGAGGGTTGTAAATCTGTGGAATTCGCTGCCTCAAAGATGTGTGGAAGCCGGGACATTGAATAAATTTAAGACAGAGATAGACAGCTTCTTAACCGATAAGGGATTAAGGGGTTATGGGGAGCGGAAAGGGAAGTGGACCTGAGTCCATGATCGGATCAGCCATGATCATATTACATGGTGGAGCAGGCTCAAGGGGCCATATGGCCTACTACTGCTCCTATTTCTTATGTTCTTAAGTTCCTATTCGGCCCCTCGAGCCTGCTCCACCATTCAATAAGATCATGGCTGATCTTTGACCTCAATTCCACTTTCCCGCCCAATCCCCATATCCCTTGATTCCCCTAAAGTCCAAAAATCTATCGCTCTCAACCTTGAATATACTGAACAATTCAGCATCCACAACCCTCTGGGGTAGAGAATGCCAAAGATTCACAGCCCTCTGAGTGAAGAAATTCCTCCTCATCTCAGACCTAAATGGCCGACCCCTTATCCTGACTGGAATTTAACTACATGACACAGAATATGCTCATTTGAATTGAATGTGATATAATCACAGATTTGAATAAAAGAGCACAGTACCGTTCCCCCAGCGGCACCACTAATAAATATATCGCATGGTGTGGTACTGAGCTGCGCAGACCAGGAAGTGAAAACACAGGTAGATCAGTCAGTACCTATAGAGCGAAAAGACGGGATAATCTTTCAGGGAAAAACCTTTTGTTAGAACTGAAAACTGAAAGGCAAGCAAGCAGCTTAGTAAGGGTGAAAAAATAAAGAGAGAAACAAAAGACATGCTGATCAAAGAGAGGAAATGAATGGGTTGAATGGCCTGCAAACTGTTTAACAGAAGATTGTCAGATAATGGAAAAGTTCTTCTTAAGTGAGGGCAATGGAAAGGTATTAAAGGAACAAAAACAATCTTCATACAACTATGATCCATGGAGCTATTCAATCTCAGTCAGGGAAGTGCTGGGCAAAGTCCAACGAACCTGAATTCGCTCCAGAATGCCTGTACTTGCTGGTTTGCTGCTTATCGTCAGTGCTCTGTTTTGTTATAAACCATTTTTATCATTGGCTACAGTTGCCAGCACCGAGTATTAAATAATCATGAAACATACCTCTCTTGACTTCCCTTTGTACATACATTCATTCTTCTTCTTGTCAGGAACGGCCCACGTCTCCTGGAAAAATGGGGAGGGAGACTTGTAAATGTGCAATAGTAGAGACGAGCACACAGACATTACTCAAGCTGAGCTTGGAAAGTTTCAAACAGAATTCAAAAAGCAAAATACTGCCGGAAGTCTGAAAACACACACACACACAAAAAAGAAAAAGTTGGATATACTCAACAGGTCAGGCAGCATCTGTGGAAAAACAGGAGTCAGTTGATGTTTCGGGCCATCCTCAGGACGAGGAGATATTACAGATGGACAGCATTTGAAAAGGAACACAAGGGAAAGGGGGAAGGAAAACAAAGAAAAAACCTCAACACAGACAGGAAAAGAAGAATGATCCGTGATGAGAACAGGAGACGATTAAATGACAGATGTAATATTAGCAGGAGGCAAAGGAAGGCATAAGATGAATCAAAGAAATGAAAGACATATCGAAACATAGAAAATAGGTGCAGGAGTAGGCCATTCGGCCCTTCGAGCCTGCACCACCATTCAATAAGATCATGGCTGATCATTCACCTCCGTACCTCTTTCCTGCTTTCTCTCCATACCCCTTGATCCCTTTAGCCGTAAGGGCCATATCTAACTCCCTCTTGAATATATCTAACGAACTGGCATCAACAACTTTCTGTGGTAGAGAATTCCACAGGTTCACAATTCTCGAGTGAAGAAGTTTCTCCTCATCTCGGTCCTAAATGGCTTACCCCTTATCCTTAGACTGTGACCCCTAGTTCTGGACTTCCCCAACATCAGGAATATTCTTCCTGCATCTAACTTGTCCAATCCCATCAGGATTTTATATGTTTCTATGAGATCCCCTCTCATTCTTCTAAACTCCATTGAATACAGGCCCAGTCGATCCAGTCTCTCCTCATATGTCAGTCCTGCCATCCCGGGAATCAGTCTGGTGAACCTTCGCTGTACTCCCTCAATAGCAAGAACGCCCTTCCTCAGATTAGGAGACCAAAACTATATGAACAAGACACAGTCTGACTAGTTAAAGGGGGATAGGTAGAATGGGAAGTAGGAACAAGCAGCAAGACGGAGGCTGCAGTGGCCCGGGAGTCTGGCAACAAGGGTGCAGACCACACCACCAGTCGGAACGCTATTAGTGGCCGTCTGCACCCTTGGTATTGACCTGCTTTTACACCAAAGTCCCTGCAGCCTCCACATTTCTTTTCCTGTGAGAGTGTGTGTTTTTCCCCCCCTTTCCCTTGTTATCTTCCTTTTTAAATATTGCTCAGCTGTAATATCTCCCAGTCCCGAGGAAGGGTCATAAGGCCCAAAACCGTCAACGTAGTCCCATTTTTCCACAGGTGCTGCCTGACCCGTAGGACTTTGCAACCTTTACTGTTTTGAAACATAATTCATGTTTGCTGCAGTCCATATTGTTTCTTCTGAGTCAAGCCAACCTTTTATGACACCATACCATGTGATCAGTTAATTACCACCTTCCTGGTTTGTCGAACAGGTTGGCAAGATATAAAACCACCTGCAGTTCCCACTGTGGTCAGCTCCACTAAGAGGCATACCCAATTATTGCGCAGAATATCAAACTACTTACCAGTAGCATCACAGAAGATTACAGCACAGGAGGCCACTCGGCCCATTGAGCCTATGCTGGCTCTTTGAAAGAGCAGTCGGCTTAGTCCCACCCTCCCACTTTTTGTCCGTAACCCTGCAAGTTCCTCATCCTCAAGTACTTCTCCAACTCCCTTTTAAAATGTTCTATGGAATCAGCTTCCGGCACCTTTTCAGGTAGAGTACCCCAGATCCAGACAAAATCTCCAAGTTATGCGATTTGGAAAAATTCCAGATCCAAACACACTACAGAATATGAAGTTCTGATACATGCATAAACTGTTCCCCCAATTAAATTGTTACAGAGCATTTTCTTAGGCGCACAGGCACTAGTAGGCATGTTTTAAAAGTTTTTTTCATATCAAAAAATATTTAATTTACTAAGAATCTAACTAGTGTAAACCAATGAAAATAGTAAATGGTTCAATATAGTTCTTTTTAAGTAATTTTCAGTGATGGACTCTGATACGTTCATAATAAAGGATGAAACGGAGTACTGTGTACAATGAGCAAGTGTGACCTTAGCTCCTTTAATAAGACTGCAAAGTGCAGGTACCTCGTGGGTGACCTGCTTATATACTGTCCTCCCAAGGGATGCTGGGATCCCTTGGGACTCCAACAGGTAGGCCCTCTGGTGGTAGTGTAATACAGGTTACAAGGGGTTAAATACAGAAGAGTCTTTGTGATAAACTCATTTTTAGTTGCATTAACAAAAAGGTTACCACTCTTAAATACATCAAGGGAAAAAAACCAATTACGTTCTGTTACGCTGCCCGAGTGAGACAGTTCATGGAAGATTTAAAGTTTGCGATTATGCAAATTAATTTAAGCGAGAACTGGAACTGGAACCTGTAATATGTGTACCTGTGAGGATGCTCACAGGTTTGGAGAGCTGTTGAGTTGGGAGTGGCTTAGCCAGTCACGTGATGTTCACAAGACTCAATAAAACCCCAGCCAGTTGGGTTCAGGGGATCCACGACGAGGCAGGTGGTTGTGAGCCTGGTGGATGAACTGGTAATGTGTAGTGTGATTGTGAAACCATTTGCTAATAAACCAACTAGTTCCTAATAGCAATGTGTTGCTATGAATTCGTAAGCAAAGAACCCACGAAGCAAATACATTACAGAACCTAACCAGTGCAATTTCTAGTGCATTTTGGGCCCAACTTCCAAATTGCACCCAAAGCAGAGACTCTGACCCTCTCCCTTCTCCCCTAACCTTTTGATGAAGACTACCATAATCTTTGTATTTCCAAGGCCAAGTTGTAGAAAGACAACATCTGCCAGTTGGCCTTGGCTTCCAGGCACAATCTGTTCCCCCCACCCTTTACTGCGCAACACATTGGGCCCAAGTATCCACACGATAAAAAACGGGCGCCCCGCTGAGCTGGGCGCCCGTTTTTCGCGCCTAAAACGGTGCCTAAAACAAAAAATCGCAATTCTGGAGCGTTCCGCAGCTCCTTGTCTGCCTGGCGCGGCGCTCAGGGGGGCGGAGCCTACACTCGCGCCGATTTTGTAAGTGGGAGGGGGCGGGTACTATTTAAATGTTTTTTTCCTGTCGGCAACGCTGCGCGTGCGCATTGGAGCGTTCGCGCATGCTCAGTGTGAAAAAAACATTGGCACTCAGCCATTTTTGTAGTTCTTTGTAGCTGTTTAATTTTTGAACATTTTTTTAATAAAAGAACATCAGCACAGAGGCTTCTTGCAGCCTTCTCACTGTCTCCTCCCTCCCCCCGCGGGAAGAACGGGCACCTCTCTCCCCTCCCCCGCGGGAAAGAACGGGCGCCTCCTCTCCCCTCCCCCCGCGGGAAAGAACGGGCGCCTCCTCTCCCCTCCCCCGCGGGAAAGAACGGGTGCCTCCTCTCCCCTCCCCCCTTAAGCGGGAAAGAACGGGCGCCTCCTCTCCCCTCCCGCGGGAAAGAACGGGCGCCTCCTCTCCCCTCCCCTCACCCCCCGCGGGAAAGAACGGGCGCCTCCTCTCCACTCCCCCCCCCCCCCGCGGGAAAGAACGGACGCCTCCTCTCCCCTCCCCACCCCCCACCCCGCGGGAAAGAACGGGCGCCTCCTCTCCCCTCCCCCACGGGAAAGAACGGGCGCCTCCTCTCCCCTCCCGCGGGAAAGAACGGGCGCCTCCTCTCCCCTCCCCTCCCCCCCCCCCGCGGGAAAGAACGGGCGCCTCCTCTCCCCTCCGCCCCACGCGGGAAAGAATGGGCGCCCCCTCTCCCCTCACCCCCCCCCCGCGGGAAAGAATGGGCGCCCCCTCTCCCCTCAGCCCCCCCCGCGGGAAAGAACGGGCGCCTCCTCTCCTCTCCCCTCTCCCCGCGGGAAAGAACAGGCGCCTCCTCTCCTCTCCCCTCGGGAAAGAACGGGCGCCTCCTCTCTCCTCCTCCCCCCCCCCCCCCGTGGGAAAGAACGGGCGCCTCCTCTCTCCTCCCCCCCCCGCGGGAAAGAACGGGCACCTCCTCTCTCCTCCCCCCCCCCCCCCCGCGGGAAAGAACGGGCGCCTCCTCTCCCCTCACCCCCCCCTCCCCCCTCTGAGGGAAAGAACGGGCGCCTCCTCTCCCCTCCCCTCCCTCCCCCCCCCCCGGCGGGAAAGAACGGGCGCCTCCTCTCCCCTCCCCCCCACCCCCGCGGGAAAGAACGGGCGCCTCCTCTCCTCTCCCCTCCCCACCCCCACGGGAAAGAACGGGCGCCTCCTCTCCTCTCCCCTCCCCCCCGCAGGAAAGAACGGGCGCCTCCTCTCCCCTTCCCCCCCACCCTGCGGGAAAGAACGGGCGCCTCCTCTCCCCTCCCCCCCCCCGCGGGAAAGAACAGGCACCTCCTCTCCCCTCCCCCCCCCGCGGGAAAGAACGGGCGCCTCCTCTCCCCTCCCCCACCCCCGCGGGAAAGAACGGGCGCCTCCTCTCCCCTCCCCTCCCCTACCCGCGGGAAAGAACAGGCGCCTCAGGCTGACTGCAGCATTCTCTGTGCCTCAAGCACTTTCACACAGATAGGAAGATGGTTTATTTAATCTTTTCTTTGCTTATAAATGTTTATTCAGGTTGGATTTATTTGTATAATATTTGTAGAAATATAAATAAGGATTGATTGTAGAATTTAATGACTTCCCTTCCCCCCCCCTCTCATTCTGGACGCCTAATTTGTAATCTGCGCCTGATTTTTTAATGTGTAGAACAGGTTTTTTCAGTTCTACAAAAATCTTCACTTGCTCCATTCTACTTTAGTTTGGAGTACGTTTTCACTGTGGAAACTTTCAAATCAGGCGTCAGTGGCCGGACACGCCCCCTTTTGAAGAAAAAATTCTGTTCCAAAGTAGAACTGTTCTACCTGACTAGAACTGCAGAAAAATAAATGTGGAGAATTGCGATTTCTAAGATAGTCCGTTCTCCACCAGTTGCTCCTAAAAATCAGGTGCAAATCATGTGGAAACTTGGGCCCTTTAATTGGGAGAACAGTTTATGCTTAAATCGAACATTGCATCAAACAATGTGCCTGGATCACGACTCCTGTGCAGTCGGGAGTGAATGGTAAATGGCTTGGTATTCTGAAAGTCTATGCACATGCCCATTGCTTGCACTGCACTTTTATTAAGCAGCCTCGGCAGGAGTTGTTTATATTCATTGCTGAACTGATGATGAAATGGACCATACTACAAAGATTTACTGCCTGGTTGGTAGAACCACTTTTACACTATTGCAGTACCTCGGATTCGCAAAGCAAAAGTCTCACAACAGTCAATGGCATCGGAGAATCTAAAATTACAGTGATTTACTTGTACTTCTTTCAATTCAGTATATTGTATTTGCTGCTCACGATGCGGTCTCCTCTACACTGGGGAGACCAAACTCAGATTGGGTGACTGCTTTGCAGAACACCTTCGTTCAGTCTGTAAGCGTGACCCCGAACTTCCGGTGGCCTGTCACTTTAATTCCCCACTCCGCTCCCACTTTGACCTCTCCGTCCTCGGCCTCCTACATTGTTTCAATGAAGCTCAACGCAAGCTCGAGGAACAGCACCTCATCTTTCGTTTAGGCACTTTACAGCCTTCTGGACTCAACATCGAGTTCAACAATTTCAGAGTATTACCTCTGCCCATACTTTTTTTTCCCTTTCCTCTTTTTTTTTAAAAAACAAACCCCCTGCCCCTTTTCCCTCTTTCCCAGGGCAGTTGGTGATGATTCTGCCATTCACACTCTATCCAGACTCATCTTTTGTTTCTTAACTTGTCCCATTACCATCTCAATTTTTCCCATCATTCCTTTGGTCTCTTAAATCTCTCCTGCATCCCACCCTATCACAGACCTTCCCCTTTTGTTCTTCCCTCCCCTCCCCCTTTCACTGCCCCTGCACTTCCTTAAGAATCTGTTACATCTCAAACTTTTCCAGTTCTGACGAGGGGTCACCGACCTGAAACGTTAACTCTGTTTCTCTCTCCACAGGTGCTGAGTATTTCCAGCATTTTCTGTTTTTATTTCAGGTTCCAGCATCCGCAGTATTTTGCTTTTATATAATATATAGAATTACAGTACCAGCTTCTGTATCAGAGACTCATTTTTTCTCCTTGGGAATGTGGTTGAGCTGGTCACCTGGAGACTTGTACTTTCAAAAAAAAAGCTAATGTGAATTGTTTTTTTCAATTCGAAACATTCTATATATTGCGTCGAGTCTTTTTTGAATGGGTTTAAATTAGAGCACAGGCACAGGATAGAATATAAAGGCAAGGAAGTCACACACTGAAGTAAGTTTGAGATCACTTCCAAAACCCAGGACAAATGTAAAAGCACTGAGAAACCAGATCCCAGCATAAAACTGCCCAGCTGCACGTTAGCACGATACATTGCACTAACACCAGTGGGTAAGTGAACATTGCTTCCGCTACAGTTACCGGCATCAGACACATCACTATGGGGAAGCACACAGCAGAGGGACCAAGCACTTCCTCACAGAGGAAGGAGGTCGAAGAAAAAGAAAAATCAAGACATTATTGGTCTGTTTTGCCACAAGTGGATGGTTTAGAAGAGCACTGGGGGAGATGAGGAAGCAACTTTCCCACCCACCCGCTCAGCTAGAGTTGGCCTGTGAGTCACAGAAGAAAGTAAGATTAAAAAGGATTTAAACTCTCGTCAGATTTTAACTGTAGAAACATGAAACTGCAGACTCTTCAATTTTGGCAGGACAGATTACAAAGTGGAAAAAAATTGAAGAGTGATGGGATTGTACAGTGTGTCCCTGTATCTGCTTTAGACAGCAGTGTTTGATTAACTCGGTCTCATTAATATCCAAACTACCAACAGGAATTGGATTTTGTTTAGTCTGGTAGGAAAACTGCATAAAAGCAGCTAACATTTACATCAACAATATCATAATTCAATGTCAATGTCTTAGCCAAAATTGCAGTAGCGAAGGAGAACTAAAATTGTTCATTTATTCAGTAATTGTTTAGCTTTTCTGATAATTGCAATAAAAACTCAGAATCGATACACAGAGAAGTGCAGGCTTGTGGAGTTAAAGTGATCCTCTCCACCTCATGGGGAGACTACTTAGACTCGGCAACTTAATTACACGAAAGTTTCAACATAAATTGAAGGCCTACTTCCAGCTCTGTAACATCGCCAGACTCTGCCCCTGCTTCAACCCATAAGGACATAAGAACATAAGAATTAGGAGCAGGAGTAGGCCATTCGGCTCCTCGAGCCTGCTCCGCCATTCAATAAGATCATGGCTGATCTGATCCTGGTCTCAGCTCCACTTCCCTGCCCGCTCCCCATAACCCTTCACTCCCTTATCATACAAAAACCTTAAATATATTCAATGACCCAGCCTCCACAGCTCTCTGTGGTAAAGAATTCCACAGATTCACGACCCTCAGAGAGAAGAAATTCCTCCTCATTTCTGTTTTAAATGGGCCACCCCTTATTCTGAAACTATACCCCCTTGTTCTAGATTCCCCCATAAGGGGAAACATCCTCTCTGCATCTACCCTGTCAAGCCCCCTCAGACTATTACATGTTTCAATAAGATCACCTCTCATTCTTCTAAACTACAGTGAGTAGAGGCCCAACCTGCTCAACATTTCTTCATATGACAACCCCTTCATCTCAGGAATCAACCTCGTGAACCTTCTCTGAATTGCCTCCAGTGCAATATATCCATCCTTAAATAAGACCAAAACTGTACGCAATACTCCAGGTGTGGTCTTACCAATTCCCTATGCAGTTGGAGCAGGACTTCCCTTCTTTTATACTCCATTCCCCTGCTGAAACCCTCACCTGACTCAACTATTCCAATGCTCTCCTGGCCAGCCGCCCACCTACTATCCTCTATAAACATTAGCTCATCCAAAACTCTACTGCCCGTCTCCTAACTCGCACCAAGTCATACTTACCCATCATCCCGCTGCTCGCTGACCTACATTGGCTCCAAGTCCGGCAATGCCTCGCTATTTAAAATTCTCATCTTTGTTTTAAATCCCACCATGGCCTTGGCCCTCCCTATTTCTGTAACCTCCGCCAGCCCTACAACTCTCTTAGCTTTCTGTGCTACTCCAGTTCTGGCTCTTGCGCATCCCTGATTTCCTTCGCTTCACCATTGGTGGCCGTGCCTTCAGTTGCCTAGGCCCTAAGCTCTGAAATTCCCACCCTAAGAGTCTCCACCTCTCTCTCTTCCTTTGAGTCGCTCCATAAAACCTACCTTGCTGATCAAGGTTTTGGTCACCTGTCTTAATATACCTGCGGCTTGGTGTCAAATTTTGTCTGAAAATGCTCCCGTGAAGCGCTTTGGGACGTTGTACTAGAATAAAGACACTATATAAATGCAAGTTGTTATTAAGATCAGCAACCTTGCATCACAGCTCAGATGCTTTAAAATTCTGGCGGTACTAAATGGAAAATGCAAGGGTGGCCATTGTTTCTGGCCTGAATGGGTCTGTCATGTATTCAACCAGCATTGTAACCCATGTATCATCTGACCTAAGTTGTACACCATGAGAACAATGACCACTAGGTGGGAGACACTCCTAACCTGGACCTTCAGGTATAAAAGGGGAAGCTCCACCCACCTTCATCACTAGAGTGCTAAGGAATAAAGGACAGGTCACAGACTGACCTTCTCTCAAGCATGGGCCTCATGTGCATTTATACTGTATAGTAAGGACATATCAATGGCGACGTGAAACTGGAATTTAAACCACTCGAGCATGGCCACGAGCAGAACAGATGAGAGGTACTGTGTTAAGGAATGGTTGGGACAGAGATTCAACATTGTTAAAGCAGCACACAGTTCTCCAGGCAGACAAGGGCAATCGGGCATACCCCAACATGTAGTCGAACCCAGAGGGGGAGTTCGACAGAGACAATGGCAAGCTGAACGGCGATTCACGCCATTGCAAGGGACAATGCGGCCAGTAATGGGGCCATCAACACCTGTTAATGGCGCATTCAAGGACAGTCACAGGGGCAGTCAGGGACGATCGACTGGCAAGGGACCTTTTGTTTCAAACAACAGCTCATGTTGGAGGCGTGGAGGCACACACTCAGCCGGAGTTTGCAGAGATGAGCAAAATACCTGTAGAAATTGCAGAAGTGAACGCTGGGGAAAATCGCTGGAAGCTGAAGTTCAGCGAATTCATGTGGAGCACGTATACAGTTCATACACCAGGACGCCACCGATAATGATGAAAGTGCTCCTCAATGGCATCCCAGTATCAATGGACCTAGACACGGGGGCCAGCCAGTCTCTGATGGGTATCAAACAGTTCAAAAAGTTGTGGCCGTCCAAGGCCAGGAGGCCAAAATTATCGGCGATTGACGCACAGCTACGAACTTACACAAAGCAGATCATTCCGGTGCTAGGCAGCGCCACGGTAGTCGTGACCCACAAAGATTCGGAGAACAGGTTGCCACTCTGGATTGTCCCAGGGGACGGTCCCGCACTACTGGGGAGGAGTTGGCTTGCTGTCATGAACTGGAAATGGGGCGATGTCAATGCAATTTCCTCTGTGGAGCGAGTATCATGCTCACAGATCCTGGACAAATTTGACTCATTATTTCAACCCGGCATCGGCACTTTCATGGGGGCCAAGGTAGTGATTCACATAAACCCGGACGCCAGGCCAGTACACCACAAGGCAGAGCAGTGCCGTACGTGATGCGGGAAAAGATAGAAGGCGAATTGGACCGCCTGCTGAGGGAAGGCATCATCTCGCCAGTCGAATTCAGTGACTGGGCGAGCCCGATCGTGCCGGTGCTCAAGGCGGATGGGTCGGTCAGGATATGTGGTGATTACAAGGCCACCATCAATCGGGTGTCACTCCAAGACCAGTACCCGCTACCGAGAGCGGAGGACCTCTTTGCGACGCTATCCGGTGGCAAACTTTTTTCAAAATTGGACCTGACCTCAGCTTACATGACCCAGGAGCTGGCGAGTGAGTCGAAGAAGCTGACCACCATCACGACACACGAGGGGTTGTTTGAGTACAACAGATGTCCGTTCGGGATTCGCTCGGCCGCCGCGATCTTCCAACGAAATATGAAAAGCCTCCTCAAGTCAATTCCAGTGACGGTGGTTTTTCAGGACGACATCCTCATCACGGGTTACGATACTGAAGAACACCTCCACAACCTAGAGGAGGTGCTACGCAGACTGGACCGGGTAGGGCTGCGACTGAAAAAAGCGAAGTGCATCTTCCTAGCTCCAGAGGTAGAATTCCTGGGGATGAGGGTAGCAGCAGACGGGATCAGCCTTACTGCGTCCAAGACGGAAGCGATCCAGAGAGACCCAGACCCCGTAACACGACAGAGCTGTGTTCGTTCCTGGGGCTCCTGAACTATTTTGGTAACTTTCTTCCCAAATTGAGCACGCTGTTAGAGCCGCTACACGTGCTCCTACGCAAAGGTCGTGAATGGGTCTGGGGGGACAGCCAGGAAAGGGCTTTTAATAGAGCACGCAATTTGTTATGTTCCAACACTCTGTTAACACTATACGACCCATGTAAGAAACTTGTGTTAACGTGCGATGCGTCGTCCTATGGTGTCGGGTGTGTGTTGCACATGTCAATGTCAAGGGTCAGTTACAGCCAGTAGCTTATGCCTCCAGGAGTCTGTCCCAGGCAGAAAGGGGTTACAGGATGGTAGAAAAGGAGGCGCTCGCATGTGTATATGCGGTAAAGAAAATGCACCAGTACCTGTTTGGCAGGAAATTGAGCTGGACAACAATTATGGCCGACAACAAGGCCATAAATGCAAACACATCGGCCCGCATACAGAGGTGGGCACTCACATTAGCCGTCTATGACTATACAATTCGGCACAGACCGGGCACCGAAAACTGCGCCGATGCACTCAGCAGGCTCTCACTAGCCACCACTGAGGAGGCTACCGAGCATGCTGCTGAGATGGTCATGGCTGTTGAAGCTTTCGGAAGCGAAGGCTCACCCGTGACAGCCCGTCAGATTAAAGTCTGGACAAATAGAGACCCGCTATTGTCTCTAGTCAAGAAATGTGTCCTGAATGGAGACTGCGCAGCTACGTACAGGGCATGTCCTGAGGAATTTAAACCATTTCACAGGCGCAGGGATGAACTCTCGATTCAGGCCGATTGCCTACTGTGGGGAAACCGCATAGTCATGCCCCAGATGGGCAGAGAGGTGTTCATCAAAGAACTCCACAATGAGCACCCGGGCATTGTCATGATGAAGGCAATTGCCAGGTCACACGTTTGGTGGCCAGGGATAGATGCAGATCTGGAACTTTGTGTTCGCAGGTGCAACACGTGTGCCCAGCTGGGCAATGCGCCCAGGGAAGCCCCCCTTCGCCCCTGGCCCGCCAAGCCTTGGTCACGCATCCATGTGGACTACGCAGGTCCTTTCAAAGGAAAAATGTTTTTGGTTGTGGTAGACGCCTACTCCAAATGGATCGAGTGTGTCATTTTAAATTCAAGCACAGCCTCTGCCACGGTAGAAAGTCTACAGGCAATGTTCGCCGCCCACGGTGTACCGGATGTCTTGGTCAGCGACAATGGCCCGTGCTTCACAAGCACTGAATTCATGGCAGGCAATGGAATTAACCATGTCAGAACGGCACCGTTCAAGCCGGCCTCAAACAGCCAGGCAGAACGAGCAGTGCAGATAATCAAACAGGGGATGCTCAGAATCCAAGGGGGTTCCCTACAAACCCGCTTATCACGCCTCCTGTTGGCCTATAGATCCCGACCACACTCGCTCACAGGGGTTCCACCTGCAGAGCTGCTAATGAAAAGGACGCTTAAAACCCAGCTATTCCTTATAACCCCATCATGAAAGAAATTGTCGAGAGCAGGTGCCAGCCACAATATGACTATCATGACAGGAATGCGAGGGCGCGATGTATTGATGTAAATGATGATGTTTTTGTCCTCAACTACGCTGCAGGGCCCAAATGGCTTGCAGGCACTGTGATTGCCAAAAAGGGAAATAGGATTTTGGTAGTTAAACTTACCAATGGACAAATCTGCCGCAAACACGTGGATCAAATAAAAAGGAGGTTCAGCAACCCCATAGAAGAAGCAGAGGAAGAACACGATGTAGAGTTCACTCCACCACAGGTGATCGAACACCGGAACCAAAGTGAGGAGAGCCCAATCACTGTGGGCAGTCTGGATAGGCCTGAGACACCGCAAACAGCAGACACTCAGGCCAGCGCCCAACAACCGGAGCCCCAACTCAGGCGCTCCACAAGAGAGCGTAAACCACTAGAGAGACTCAACCTGTGATCCCAATAAGACTTTGGGGGGGAGGTGATGTCATGTATTCAACCAGCATTGTAACCCATGCATCATCTGACCTAAGTTGTACACTGTGAGAACAATGACCACTAGGTGGGAGACACTCCTAACCTGGACCTTCAGGTGTAAAAGGGGAAGCTCCACCCACCTTCATCACTAGAGTGCTAAGGAATAAAGGACAGGTCACAGACTGACCTTCTCTCAAGCATGGGCCTCGTGTGCAGTTATACTGTATAGTAAGGACGTATCATGGTCAAGCGCCCACGTACAATTTTCTGAGCCATCAGTGAGTTCCATTTATGCACCAATTGCATTGTGGCCAATTTAAGAGCGGGTAACATGCATGACAATTATTTTCTTGGGAGTGGGGGGGGTATTATGGGCCTTGCTCCCCCAGAAAACTTTGATTTTTCACAATTTAGTTGAATGTGGCTGGCACCTCTTGCATAGAGAGGAGGTTCATTCTGAAAATCTACCCGAATCCGGCGAACAGGCTGTGGCACCCGTCAGCCTGGTATAGCAAGTAAGATCGGTTAGGGAGAGATCAGAGTGTTGCTGCATTTTCCTGCCATTTTGGAGTTATACAAGTGCACATGCACACCAATTAAATATTTTATGCTGTGTTTACTTCATGATGTGCAAAAACACACTATACAATTCGAACACATAATGGGCTGACCAAATTTCTCCAATGATTAGCTGAGCCGAATAAACCGGAAGGGCCAGTCAAACCCAACAGCCCACAAACAACCCTCGAAGCCAGCTAGCCCTCACCACCAGTAACCAGAAGTCGCCGATTCACATGCAGCAGGCAGCCACAAGAGGCCGGCCATTCAGCTTGCAGCCACCAGCAGCAGAAGCAAGGGGCGGGTGGCGGGGGGCGGGGGGGGGCTGTGGTTTCCCCAAGTTACAGGAGAAAATCCAGTGGGATCGTGCGGAAAGTCAACCACGGCAGGAAATGAATTAGCCAGCGGGAGAGCTGGCCGGAAGAGGAGGGACCGCGGCAGAATCAGGAGCCGGTATTCTACCTTCAGATTCTTCTGCTGCCTTTCCTGCCAGCTCTCCCGCTGTTGATTCTGCTGCTTCTACAGCACAGGGGAGATTCTGTCAGATGGATGATTGCAGTAAGCATATGGACACAGCAGACAAAACGTGAATGTACAGTTGCCTCTGAAAATGTGTCGCGGGTATATGCTGTCTAGTTCTGACTATACCTTTGAAGGTTGGTTAATCAAGTTTGTGTTTGCATAGATTGAAAAAGAAGGCAGAGCAGCATAGGAGTCTGGGCCTTCTCATACAGTTGTTATGCTGGAGCTACCCCTCTGCAGTGCTCGTTATCCCTACTGTATCTCCAATGGACGCATGGGCCGCCCCGACCTGTGTGAGACCACCACCGCAGGTCGGGGCTATAAATCGAGCTGGAGCGCCGGGCCCTGGAACATCGTGGGCGGAGGTGCGGCGAATGAGGGTACGGGGCCCAGAAGAGCCGAGGGCCCAGGGGCAGCACGGGCCAGCCCACATTGCGATATGTGCGCGCACTAGGTCCGTGCAGCAGAGCAGGCCTCCAGTCATCCTAGGTCAACCCTTGCCACTGGATAAAGGCCGAGCTCTGTCAAGCCCATGTGGTGGCTGATGTGCAATGGCCACAAGTTAAAAAAATCCACGCACAGGCATCTTCCACCCCCTCAACTGGAGTTCAGGACTGGATCATCGGGACCTTCATCGAAACATCTGTGAACTCTTGTGGAAGCAAGTCATCTTTGTTCGACAGACCGCCTATGACGACTTCTGATCATTCAAAGCTTCCTCTTAAAAGGCGTTCTCTTTATAGTGTGGCGTGCCTTCAAAAATAGGAGAGAGAACAAGAACGAACAAACCCCACCCACTCCTTTTACAAGTATGCTTTTTATGGGATTTACCAGCATTACAATTTCTCATAATAGGAGTACACAAATGTCCTTCAAAGGGATAATTGTACTCTTGCCCACAGTGTACCTTTCTAAAATGAGTGTTATCTCAGACTTTCTCAGTATCTATTTCCCCTTGTCCTGCACCCAATGTCTGTTGTCTTGTTTATATATTGCTCACCCTCTGTTCCAGCGTTTTCTCTGCGCTCCCTTCAAGTCCCCGCTCTCTCCTAACTTACACTAATTTCTGTTTACTGAAGCAACATGGCTTTCATAAAAGTATTTATTGTTGTTAGTAAATAACCCCAAGTATTGAAACACAGCACATCATGGTGACAACAATAACGTGTGTCCCTTCTTCATCCCCCAAACAACACGCAATTGGCTGAAACACTTTTTCAAAGCTAGGAGCCCCTTCAAAAGAGCCTCCTCACACTTTGTGCACATTAAACCTGAAAGAAACAACCTGTTCCCGGCTAGATAAATCCTGGGCCGTGACACAAAATTACAGTCAACAGTAACTGCCTGACCTCGGTTAAAGAAACGCTGCCAAAGTCATAAAGAGTTTCCAAAACAAAGACATCAACAGAACAGCAACTTCCTGCCCTCTATAGGAAAGACTCATCCCAGCCAGCTGCACAAACGCAACATGGCTGTCCCATGGTACACTGTCTGTGTAACACACTGTTGTAGTAGGAGTTTGAGAAATCTATTTTTATTCAATTAATCTGCAACTGTAAATGAGAATGCTTCATTAAATGTTTATTCCCACACGGTGGTTACATTTCCCGGTTTCCCACGCAGAAGTTTAAAAATGCTGTTAATAATTACTGCCCCCACGCTCCTGCTCCAACACTTTTCAGCACTGCACAAACAAAGCATAAACAAAACCATTTTCAAGTGTCAGCGGCCAAGGTCAATTATCCTGCAGGCAACAGACAGCCTCCTGCAAGCATGGTGGTAAAAGGTTTCTAACCAGACGTTTCTCAGAACAAAACAGATTGTTGTTCTGTTCTAGCACCCATCATTTCTTTCATCACATCACCTGCTCGACTTTACTCATCGAGAAGGTGGAACGTCCGCAGCACAGCCAGGTTGGCAGAGAGCATTAAAAGTTTTGGTGGAAAGTAAACTTGGCATCACGGGAAAACAAATAGTACATTTAATTCAAATTAGATATGAGAATTTAAATTTTTTATTTTGCTGTTATTTATCTTGCTTATATCAAATCATAGGATTCTTTAAAAATGTAGTGAAAAACTGACTGAATTATCAGTCGTAGATTATCGGTTCTTTTATATGGAATAGACAAACTATTCCTTTAGCAAGTTTCCCCCTTTCCTTCTTTATGTGCCACATTTTCCCCCTTCCGCTCTTGAACGAGTTGACTTATTGCACGGGTATGGTTGCACGGGCACCAGTTACAGGCACTCTACCAAGTGACCATGCTTTATGTGTGACCCCAGATGATGAGTATTAGTCGGCTTGTCGTCGGTTGGGCAAGAGGAAAATTACAACCAAGCCCAGTTCCGTACACACCTGGCACCCACACACATGCTTTCCAGCAAGTAGTTCTAGATAACCATCAGGATCGGGACCCCAGCCAAATTCGCGATGCTGAACTTTGGAGCCCTGAGGCAAATTGTAACTCCTTCACTGCTACCTTGCTGAGATTGGCCAACGTGTTCCTGAATCCCTTTCTCGTGACCCCTGCTGGAAGTGTGCCCGTGTGGCTGTTAAGCAAGGAGGGAAAAGAAAGCATGCTTAACTGTGATGCCCATCACTGTCAAATAGCCTACCAACAGTCAGTGTTAATGCTCGCACATGAAGACTGGCTACGTTTCCCACATTACAACAGTGACTACACTCCAAAAGTAATTCATTGGCTGTAAAGCGCTTTGAGACGTCGGGTGGTCGTGAAAGGCACTATATAAATGCAAGTCTTTCTTTCTTTATTTATTTAGGAGAAACACCAGCGGTGGACGGTACCTGTGGAACCGCACTCGGGCAAGCCTTCCTTGGCGGGAAGAAAATTAGGGGCCAAAAAAAAGCAGGCACTCAAACAAAAGGAAATTTGATCATGCATATACTGAAAACTGGAATGAGACCCAACTCATTTCACTTAGGATTCTTTACCTTTGCCAAAAAAATATCAATTTCCCTTCATCATTCAGAACTGAGTTAAGCTGCCAGAGGTGAAGGGACAGTATTTGAATATGTGGTGCCATCTAGTCTTTTATTAAATAGATTTTTAAGCATCTGTGGGCTAGCGGAGAGACAATAAACCACTCAGGATCCCGCTCTTGATCACGAATGCATGACCCCTTGCTGAAAAGTGCGTGTGGATGGACAGTGAGTGTAGGCCGCGGCCGTCATCAGCTGCAAAACCCCTGCCCCCACAGACTGCCAAATCTCATGGCCTGAGCTCATACCCAAAGAATGGGCACTTGGGTGAGACAGCAGAAGATTATACCCAGCAAGGGTTAGCATCCTCAAGGGAGAAGCTAATAAAAATTAAGGGGGGGAAAAAATATACATTTTGGAATTTAAACACAATAAATGGGACACTCATTCAAAGATGTTTGGAGTCCAGATCTTAATGGGGGAAAAGCCAGTTTAATAAATTATCCCAGTTCTGATGAAAGTTCACCGACTTGAAACAGTCTCTTGCTCCACAATTGCTGCCTGGCCTGCTGAGTCTTTCCAGCATTCTCTGAATTGTTTCTCATGTTTTCTCCTCTTTAACCCCGTCTACTTCTTTAGATCTCCCTGTGGCAATGTCCCTCACCAAGATCAATATAAATGCTGCTTGTAAGAACTTTGTGAGGACCTCTCTGTACTGTTAATCTGCTAAAACTGCTGTGCAACTGAGCCATACAGCCCAGAAGATCCAACTTCTAGATCCCAGTTTTGCCAGTACAGGTTGAACCTCCCTTATCCAGAACTCCCTTATCCAGAATCACTCCCAGCCACCGGGTGGCGCATGTGCAGAACTCCGACATGAACAAATGGAAGCCCTTCTTCGCTGTCGACTCCCGCAATCGCTGGCCTGACCCCGCGATCCACCGACCCCCCCCCCTCCCCATCCCCTGCCATGATCTCTCTGCCGCACTCCCAACCCCAAACCAGCCAGCCCAATATCTCCTTGCTTAGTACCTGTACCATCCAATTTAACTTGACCACCCCTCGTCCGTAAAAATCCCTTATCCAGAACAGGCCAGATCCCGAGGGTTCCAAATAAGTACATCCTGGATGTACACTGTCCCTGCAGCGTTACCAGTTGGGTATTGGCTTCAATGAGCATGACCCATGAAATAAAAAAAGGGGATTTCTCTCAATATGCTTACTTGCGAAACACTCTCTGAAACATTGTCAATATTGAGTGCGAAGATGGCATCTCTAGCTCCTACAAACAACAGGCTATGTTCCTCACTGAGCAGCAATGTTGAATAATTGGAGATTCCTTGTTTAGTGAAAGTCTTCAAGTTTGCATCTATAAAAAGTAGAAGAAAAGGCTGTCAAAAATATGAAACTGTTAGATTTAAGAAAGACTTTTTCTCCCAACTTTCAATATGTTAAGATATAGATTGCACATTAGAGTTAGATTTATGCCAATAATTATACAATATGAAGTCACGGTTAATAATCAACATTATCTGAAAGTGCAAAAAATTACACTGACATGGAGAACAGACACAGTGGAACCTTGCATATCCATCCTGCCATTATCTGACAATTTTTGAGTCAGAAGACAGTTGGAGTTGGGCTTAGTTTTGCGTTCATAAAATGTTAGAATTGCGGCCATTTTATAAAGTAATGTGCTTCTTCTCAAAAATCCGCTTCTGACTCAATGAGAGAAGGCTCTTAACCATTAGTTCCTGGTGACCACTGTCCCACTCCTCATAAACCTTTCGAACATCTCCAGACACCAAGCTCGGATCTGCCTCTCTCTCAGATTTACACCTGGTCGGGGAGAACGTTGTCAAGATTGCAGGAATGTACATTTTGAAGGACCAAGCTTCTGCACACCATTTTTTGCACATACCAGTTATAAGCTGAAAATAATTCAGTGAACCTCCAGTGTGCGATTGCACCTCAGTGAACCTCCAGTGTGCGATTGCACCTCACGCTGCGATAGCGAAACTATAGTGAAGCGATAGTGGATCTTGGAGTGGCAAACACATAATTCAGTGATGGTTTTAGATATTCAACTTCTCTATCCATGGAATTGAGTAGCTACAGCAAACCAAATACCCCTAGGAGTGAAAAGTTTGCTGACAATCAATGAAGAATGGCTGCTTGAGCAAGATTTTGGAGGACTGTTGGCTGCAACTCTAGCATAAGCTAGTACTTTCAAGAAGAGAGAAAATTGTTGGAAGAAAAAAAAACAGCTTTTAACAGAGCATGGAATTAGATTTTGGTTACATTAATGCACTAGTTTAATAACCCAGAACTCAAACCCCAATATGGCAAATTCAATAAATCTAGTACTGTGAAAGCTGCTGGATTGTCGTAAAAACCCAAATGGTCATTCACGAAAGAGAACCTTCCACCCCTACCCAATTGGCCCTGCAAGCGATTCCAGTCCCACACTGTGTTGCTGACTCACAATGGCCTCTGGAGTGCCCAGTGAGCCATTTGTTTCAAAGGGAGAGCCCACCACTGCCTTCTCAGGGCAACTAGAGATTGGCAATAAATGTAGCCGTGGTAGCATCATCCAGGTCGCAGGAACAAATGAAAGACAAAATAGAGGGAACAGAATAGCTCAGATTATTACAAAGTACGACTGGTCTATTTTTTTTTGGGGGGGGGGGGGAAAGGGGGAGGAGAAAGGGGGAAACTTGAAGTAACTGCAACTTGACTTTCCATAAAAGTACAATTTAGAATAAAAGTACTCGGCTTCTTACCTTCATAATTCACAGTTTTTCTTGGTGTACAATCCAGTGAGGAGGCTTGTGAATGCGGCAGAAATCTGATCAGCAGATTATAAACTAGGAACACCACAGCTTTCAACAAGTACATTGTCAGTGCCTTTGTTTGGATGTTTAAAGCTGTGGAGTGGTATCACTGATAAACATATTGAAGACAATATTTCAGAACCTCTTCGATAAGCTTCAAGAGCCACTTTTCTGAGGGGAGTGCTGTTCCACAGGACCAGGGTCCACGACCGTCGCCAACATGGTGCCAAATGTGAAATGTCATCTAGGTAAAGACACTTGTTGTAAAGAATACGCTCAAGCGAGAGACAATCTCCTCGGTTGTATCCTACAACCGCGGGTTGACAGAGTCCTTCAGGAAGTATTAACCTGAAATGGAAGCTACAGTTCAGTATCTTTGCCCAACTTGCCATTCTTCAGTGTAACGACTCTCGCCCCAAAGAGTAAACCGTAGAAACATCCCAGCATTTTTTTTAAGCAGCCTTCACTGTAAATTCTGTAATGGATGTTACTTCTTTGACAAACCCAAAGTAGTCACTTTAAACATTTTCATATTCTGTCCTTACTTGTATGCAGAGAAATCCAAAACGAATGAAAACATTGCCGAGCCTCTCTGGTTCTGCCTGTCAAACAAACAGAGCAAAGACGAGCTACTGTCATCTCCACTGAGAATCAGTCTCACTTTGTTTGCTGCACTAGTATTTCAAGCTGCCAAAAAAATCATGATGTTATTTTCCGTATGACATGCAGAAAAAGGTCTGCATTCACTGTTTAGAAACACCCAGAGCAGAGCACTCAACAGATCCCTCCACTCATTCCATATATAGGCTCTTGGCAAAACAGGTCTGGCATGCAGATACAACGATCTTTTAAACGCCGAAATAATCTACGTGTGTTTCTTTCATTTTCTGAAATTTCAAAACATTTGCTTTTATTTACACAGAGAACTAAAAGACAATCTAAAAGCACTCTTCCAGAATTTTGATTCTGGCTATTTACGGAATACAAGCCTTGGACACTTTGGAGGTATAATGCAAACATGGGATCTAATATGTAAACAGGGAGAGATGATCTATCACAAGGTTCTTCCTTATGTATAGATAGATTTTTAAGTGAACTACACGAAGGGGAAATCATGTTTAACTAATTTACTCGAATTCTTTGAGGATATAACGAGCATGGTGGATAGAGGTGTACCGATGGATGTGGTGTATTTAGAGTTCCAAAAGGCATTTGATAAGGTGCCACACAAAAGGTTACTGCAGAAGATAAAGGTACGCGGAGTCAGAGGAAATGTATTAGCATGGATAGAGAATTGGCTGGCGAACAGAAAGCAGAGAGTCGGGATAAATGGGTCCTTTTCGGGTTGGAAATCGGTGGTCAGTGGTGTGTCACAGGGATCGGTGCTGGGACCACAACTGTTTACAATATACATAGATGGCCTGGAAGAGGGGACAGAGTGTAATGTAACAAAATTTTCAGATGACACAAAGATTAGTGGGAAAGCGGGTTGTGTAGAGGACACAGAAAGGCTGCAAAGAGATTTGGATAGGTTAAGCGATTGGGCGAAGGTTTGGCAGATGGAATACAATGTCGGAAAGTGTGAGGTCATCCACCTTGGAAAAAAAAACAGTAAAAGGGAATATTATTTGAATGGGGAGAAATTACAACATGCTGCGGTGCGGAGGGACCTGGGGGTCCTTGTGCATGGAACTCTTTTGGAGTCCTTGTGCATGGATCCCAAAAAGTTAGTTTGCAGGTGCAGCAGGTAATCAGGAAGGCGAATGGAATGTTGGCCTTCATTGCGAGAGGGATAGAGTACAAAAGCAGGGAGGTCCTGCTGCAACTGTACAGGGTATTGGTGAGGCCGCACCTGAAGTACTGCATGCAGTTTTGGTCACCTTACTTAAGGAAGGATATACTAGCTTTGGAGGGGGTACAGAGACGATTCACTCGGCTGATTCCGGAGATGAGGGAGTTACCTTATGATGATAGATTGAGTGTACTGGGTCTTTGCTCGTTGGAGTTCAGAAGGATGAGGGGTGATCTTATAGAAACATTTAAAATAATGAAAGGGATAGACAAGATAGAGGCAGAGAGGTTATTTCCACTGGTCGGGGAGAATAGAACTAGGGGGCACAGCCTCAAAATACGGGGGAGCCAATTTAAAACCGAGTTGAGAAGGAATTTCTTCTCCCAGAGGGTTGTGAATCTGTGGAATTCTCTGCCCAAGGAAGCAGTTGAGGCTAGCTCATTGAATGTATTCAAGTCACAGATAGATAGATTTTTAACCAATAAGGGAATTAAGGGTTACGGGGAGCGGGAGGGTCAGTGGAGCTGAGTCCACGGCCAGATCAGCCATGATCTTGTTGAATGGCGGAGCAGGCTCGAGGGGCTAGATGGCCTAATCCTGTTCCTAATTCTTATGTTCTTATGCTCTTAAGTTCAATCTAGTCTTTACTAAGGAATTTATATTGTAAATAAACTCCTCTAACGGCTGCCACATGGCGAGTGGCTTGAAGCTAGTCAGCCCACATGCAACTTTAGGGTCTCCTCAATCTCAACCCCCTTCCCAAATACTTACACCACATCACAGAATTAGAACAAACACTAGGAGATTGTCGGGAAAGAGAAGGAAAAAATGTGAAAATGTCCCGACCACCAAAGTTCCGTGCTTGATCACCAAGGTGGGTGGGGGGTGAAATGCTTCCTGTCAATAATTTGTCACAAGTAAAAGCAGGCATGGACAAAATGGGTAATCCTATTTTGTACGGACTTAACAATACATTTTAAGAGAAGGAAATTCATCCTACCACCTCCTCCCGTTGTTAGGGTGCTCTCAGACATCATCAATCTCAGAAAAGTACTGAATAGGATATTTCCCTTGCAGGACATAGGGCAAGTTTCAAAATTTGTAGCAGCCATTGCAACTAGCCAAATGTCAGCAAGTGTAATTGCACATTACTCCACTTACAAGGCTCTTTCGTGGCTTTGTCGCAACCTGGTGTCATATTTGACCCTGAAATGAGTTTCTGGCCACATATCCGCGGCATAACTAAAACCGCCTTTTTCCACCTCTGTAACATTGCCCGCCCCTGCCCCGCCTCTGCTCTTCTGATGCTGAAACCCTCATCCATGCCTTTGTTACCTCTGGACTTGACGACTCCAACTCACTCCTGGCTGGCCTCCCACATTCTACACTAGGCAAACTGGAGGTCATCCAAAACTCAACAGCCCGTGTCCTAACTTACAACAAGTCATCGCCCCTGTGCTTGCTGACCTACATTGGTTTCCGGTTAAGCAACGCCTCGATGTCTAAATTCTCATCCTTGTTTATAAATCCCTCCATGGCCTCACCCCTCCCTCTAATAATTTTCAGCCTCACAATCCCACAAGCTGTCTGCGCTCCTCAAATTCTGCCCTCTTGAACATCCCTCATTATAACTGCTCAACCATCGGTGGCCGTGCCTTCAGCTGCCTGGGCCCTAAGCTCTGGAACTCCCTCCCTAAACCTCCCTGCCTTTCTATCTCTCTTTCCTCCTTTAAGACACTCCTTAAAACATACCTCGTTAACTAAGCTTTTGGTCATCTGCTTAATTTATTCTTTTGTGGCTCGGTGTCAAATTAATCTGTTTTGTCTTACAACACTGCTGTGAAGCGCCTTGAAATGTTTTACTACGTTAAAGGCGCTATATAAATAAAAGTTGTTGCTGTGTTTTTGCCAGGACTTCCAAGTACAATTTCAAAATTTACAGACGACATCAAATTGCAAGGTATAGTTAACACAAAGTAAGAATGGGCGGGGGAGTGGGACTAGCTGGAGTGCTCTTGCAGAGAGCCGGCACGGGCTCGACGGGCCGAATGGCCTCCTTCTGCTCCGTAACCGGTCTACGATTCTACAATGCAACAAAATGAAGCCATGAATAAATGTGCAGCATGGGCGTGTAATTGGCAAATGGATTTCAATATAGACAAGTGGGAGGTGTTGCATTTTGTTCGGAAGAATAAGGAGGCCACATACTGCTTGGAAAATAAGAGTCTGAATGGTGTTGAGGAGCAAAGGGATCTAGGGTAGGATGAGCATATTTTCTAAACCAAATCCGGAGACACAAAGGGGTCAAGTTTCGGCCTGAGTTGCTCCTATTTTTTTGGAGCAACTAGTTTAGAATGGAGTATCTTAGAAATTGCAATTCTCGGCATTTAGTTTGCTCCAGTTCTCGTCAGTGAGAACAGTTTCACTTTGGAACAGATTTTTTTTTCAAAAGGGGGCGTGTCCAGCCACTCACGCCTGTTTTGCAAGTTTAGGCAGAGAAAACTTACTCCAAACTAATTTAGAATGGAGGAAGTGTAGATTTTTGCATGCTCAGAAAAACCTTGCCTACACTTTACAAATCAGGCGTAGGGAATGGTGGTGGGGGGGGGGGGGGGGGGGGGGCGGGGGGGAAGGGAAGTAACTAAATTCTACAAGCACTCAACAGTCTTACTTATACAAATAAAGAGCCACCTTGAATAAAAAATTATAAACAAAACAAATACAAAATATTGAATATTCCTACCTGTGTGAAGCAGCAGCAGCCTTCAAGCTGCGGTGCTTCAGGCAGGCCTTCCATGTATTTAACAGGGGCGGCGTCAGTGACTCGACAGCAGCCCAACAACAACGGCAGCAAGCAGCCTTTGAGCTGCGGTGCTTCAGGCAGGCCTTCCTTCCATGTAGGAGACAGGGGCGGCGGCAGTGACTGACGGCAGCCGAAGAAACAGCAAGCAACCTTCGAGCTGCGAGGGTAACTGAGGCCATTCGGCCAGGGGACAGGGAGAGGCAGCCAGATAGCCAGTTTGAAACTTAAATTTGTAATTACAGAATGGGTGCTGCATTGTCAACACCACGGATTATGCAATGGTTTGCCAGCAATTCACTGCATAGGAGAGAATTGATTAGAGCTCACCGCACCAGGAACGTCATAGCCCGTAGGCTGATGGGCAGGAGACCTTACCCACGTCGGTAATATCCAGCCAGGCACTCGTGCCTGGACATGAGCGAGGCTAATTGTTTCAAAAGGCTGCATTTCCGCAGAGAAGTTGTCATTGAGTTCTGTGATATGCTGAGAGCAGATTTGCAGCCCAGATGCAGAACGCCAACTGCCTTGTCTGTTGAAGTGAAGGCAACAGCTGCACTTGCCTTCTATGCCTCGGGATCGTTTCAGGCTACAACTGGAGATGTGTGCGCCATCTCTCAACGTGCAATACATGCCTGCGTTTACCAGGTCACGGCTGCACTGTATGCGCGGAGGAATGACTTCATCAATTTCCCAATGACCGCACAAGTGATCCATGAGAGGGCTGTGGGCTTCTTCAGGATTGCTGGCTTCCCAAAGATACAGGGCTGCATTGATTGTACCCACATAGCCTTGTGAGCACCTGTGGTGGATTCCGAGCAGTACAGGAATAGAAAAGGTTTCCACTCCATCAATGTGCAGCTCGTGTGTGACGATAAGCAGCGCATCATGTGCATTCATCCTATGTGACAGCGTTATATCTGACATGTTTGAGCAGCAGCCAGAAGGGCAGAGCTGGCTACTGGGAGACAAAGGGTACGGCCTGGCCACCTGGCTCATGACGCCCCTAAGCATGACACGGATGGAAGCTGACCGTCAATACAACATGGCGCACATTGCGACGCGCAGCATCATTGAGAGGACCATTGGCATATTGAAACAGCGTTTCCGATGCCTGGATCATTCCGGAGGCCACTTGCAATACTCTCCTCAGATTGTCGGTCACTTCACTGTTGTGTGCTGCATGCTCCATAACTTAGCTATCATGAGGCAGCAGGAGCTGGTAGTGGAACCAGAAGACCTACGTGAGGGTTCAGTGCCCGATGATAGTATTTTGGAAGAGCAGGATGAGGATGGTGATGACAATCAGGAAAGCATACAAGTGCCTGATGCCAGAGCACGAGGTCGGAGGAGGGCCGTCCATCGTGCTCCTTTAACGATTGCTCGAGCCCTGCGCCAGCAGCTCATCCGTGAATGCTTCAATTACTGATGCCTGAGGGCTCTGCGACCACTGTTGCGCATGAACATATTTATTCTTTGGAGTTGTTCCTATGTTGTGTTGTGTTAATGGAACATGATTCAGTTGTAATGAAAAAATATTTTATTGAAAAGTTAACGTCACTGTAATAAAATATTTGTTGTATCAAACTTTACTTTTTAATATGACTCTTGAAGATCACTTAAAAACTTTAAGATCACTTATAAACTTGTAAAGTTACAAAACAATTTCAAATGTGAAAAATCTTAAAATCACTTAAACGTCAAGATCACTTTTTAGGTGCAAAATTAAATAAGATACAAAATGTGAGAGCATTTACACCATAAGATCACTTACAAAACCCTAAGATCACTTATGTTGTAAAGTTACAAAACTTACAAAACAATTTCAATTTGAAAAACGCTACTATAGTTACATCAAGAACAAGAACAAAAGCAGCAAAGAAAGGCTGCAACCATCTCTCATCCACATCTCAGTGAATGTTCACTTTTTCATGGGGGTGTCATTTGATGGGCGGGGCTGTGTGCCCTTATTGCAGCAGCTATCTCCACGAGGGCCTGTGCCGTAGCTTACATGCCCTCCCTGACGGCTTGTGCCGTCGATTGCACTCCCTTGGACATTCCCTCCCTAAGTTCCCGTGTCATTATTGCTACTTCTCCCGTCAGGACCGTCACCTCTTCATCCACTGCACTGACGCTACCTATGAGTGGTCGGGTAAGCTCATTGGTCTCCATACCCAATGCCACAACCTGAGCCACATCTGTTGAATGCTGCATCTCAGGAGAGCATGTCTCCAATCTCCTTGGGTCTGACTCGCGGCAACACTACACATGGAGGCGAGGGCAGGGACGGTGGGACGCTTGGTGTTCCAGACGGCAGTACTAGAGAGGCGCGGGCTGGGATGGTGGGACGCTCTGTGTTCTAGACGTCAGTACTAGAGAGAGGCGTGGGCTGGGATGGTGGGGCGCTCGGTGTTCCAGACGGCAGCACTCGAGTGGGAGTGGGAGTCGTGGGCTGAGATGGTGTAAACTGCTGCATTACACCAGTAGCACCACTGGGACCTGCAACATTGGAATCAAAACCATGGAAGGTGGAACCAGACCCTATGCAAGGGGTTGAAACTCTGATGCCCCTTAAGGGGGGCTCATAAACATTAATTTGGAAGCTCTCCCCTGTAGACATTTCAGTCATCGCCGCCATCATCCAGTCTGGATCGTCCGCATCTGGTTGTACTGGTTCTTGTTCTGTATCTCCAGGATCCTCAGGGTTGGCAGCATCTTCATCATCATCATGTTCTGCAAAATATATCAGAACAGTCAAATGTTTAACAGCAAGGGAGGGGGCAGGATGGGTGGCATGAGTACTCTCACACATAGCAGGCCAGGCAGCAGGTTGATTTGAAGGGCCACGATGCATTTCCAGGACATACCCTCTTCCTCGCGTGCAGGCCCAGCTTGTGCTGTACTGATTGCTTTTCTCCATGTACGACTCATCATGGCAGCTACCCTCTGTTCCAAGGCTGTCATTGGATGCAGATTGGGCGTGCCTCCCCCTGTTCGAGTTGCTTCCCTTTTGTTGTGGGCCAATTTCTTCTGCAAAGAGTAAAATATAACTTTTTACTGAGTGCGTCTTTCTGCGGGGTGGGGCATACACATAGTCACATTTACAATTACGATTCCATTAAAAAATGAAAATATTACTTACACTAACAACTTGACCAAGGTCATGCCATTTCTTTCTCCACTGGCTTACAGATCTCATGGTATGCACCACTGCGCAGTAATCTTCTGCAACTTGGTTCCAGCGTTTCTTCATTTCTTTAGGTGGCACTTTTATGTGACCTCTGTTGCTGGTATCTAGCTCCTGCCATCACTGCTCAATGACGTTGACTAATATCTCCACTTCCTCATGCAAGAAATCCTTTGTTCTTGGTGGACGTTGTTCCATTGCTGTATTGAATTGACACTCTTATTTTTCAAAACACACAGTCCTTATTTTGCATGCACCTATGCAGCACCTGTTCTGGAAGTTTAGCAGTGAAAAGCAGCACTCACTGATTTCAGCAGGTGATTTCTTCAACAGTGCTGCTAAAAGCACTCCTTCAGACACCAAAAAATCACCAAAATTCAATCCCAAGCCTTCCCAGAGGTCCACGAGACAAATCAGCACTTTTCTTCAAGTTCCTTTAAAAATGGCCGAGTGCCAATGTTTATGGGCTATTGCGTGTGCGCTCCAACGCGCACGTGTAGCGCTGCCGGCACGACGTTCTCTCATTTGACTTAGCCCCGCCCCCTTGCACTTGCAGAATTGGCGCGACTCTGTAGCTCCGCCCCCCCGCTGATGTCTGTGCGCCGCGCCGAGCTCTGAGGGAGCTGCAGGGAGCCCGAGAATTGCAAGGTACATTTTTGTCGCACTAGCGTCCATGTCGGGGCTGCGCCGTTCTAGGCATGGCCCGAAACTTGACCCCATTGGATGGGAGTGCAGCAAAGTAGCCAGGATGGAAAATGTAGGTTGCACAGTGTAGCAAGGCAAATTTTTTAGTCAGCTATAGTTTACCTGTTGCACAGATACACTACAAATGCAAAACAAATGTTCATATAATTACTGGGGATGTGACATCACACTATTCAAGCGCATTCAGACACATTTATAAACAATAGAGTAACACTGTTCAGGAACGTCAGTTTTTCCATACCCACTGTCCATACGGCCCATTTTGAAAATCTCTTTCTTCACATCACTGCCCCAAGTCACGGATTTTTTACAGATTTATTAATGATTGCTGTGCTATCTCTGCGTTTCAAGATGCCTTGTTGCGTCTGCTAGTGGAATATGCGTGGGGATTAACCTGCACCCACCATCACGCAGCCAACGATAATGTGGGTGTATGCTAAACGCATTGCTGTATGCTAGTTCTAGGATATGAAAGATTACATGGGAGGGTCACTGATGGTTTACCCATGTTCCTATCTTTAGTTTGCATACTGATAACCACAAAATACAACCAAGCAGCTTCCACTCGTTAGCTCCAAGCTTTCTGTGCGCCGACTGACACCCAGCTCTATCTCTCCGCTGCCTCTCTCAACACTTCCCTTATCATCATAGGTGGTCCCTCGAACGAGGATGACTTGCTTCCACGAGTTCACAGGTGTTTCAATGAAGGACCTGATGTTCCAGTCCTGAACTCCAAATTGAGGGGGTGGAAGATGCTTGTGCGTGGATTTTTTTAACATGTGGTGACCGTTGCACACCAGCCACCACATGGGCTTGTCAGAGCTTGGCCTTTATCCAGTGGCAAGGGTTAACCAGGACGACTGGAGACCTGCTCTGCTGCACGGACCTAGCACGCACACATATCGCAGTGTGAGCTGGCCAGTGCTGCCCCTGGGCCCTCGGCTCTTCTGGGCTCCGTACCCTCATTCGCCGCACCTTTGCCACAATCTCTCGCCGCTCCTCCGCCACAAACATTCACCACATCCACTTCCGCTGTTTTTGTGATGTCAGATTGCTCGTCTCCCATCCAATCCTGGATCAGCCAAAAATTCCTCTAATCAAACATTGGGAACACCCAAGCCATTGTTCTCAGCCCCACCACAAAATCCGTTCCTTGGCCTATCGATTTGCACTCCGCTCTCTGGCCACTGTCTCAGGTTGAACCAAATGGTTTGCCACCGCGGTATCCCTAAACCGAGCTTCCGATTCCATGATCACCTCCATCACAAAGACCGGCCGCATCCACCTCTGTAATATTGCCCATCTCTGCTTTTGCTTCAGCCTACCTTCCCTCCTATAGCAGAGCTTTTAAAAAAAAGCTTTCAGAATTTTCTCCAGTGTATGGATTATGGAAATTCCAACATTCTCGCCAACAACATCTGGAAGGAGCTTACAGACTTGTTTGTCACGAAGATTAAGACCATCTGTTTGTCTGCCTCTGCCACACCCCGTAATCCCTTTGTTCACCAAGCCAAACCTCTCCCAAAGCTCCCCTGTACCCTAGCCCTGAACTCATGTCTCTCTCTAGTTTCTCCCTCAGCTCCTGCTGTATGTGAATGAGACCCCTTTCCTGGCCCCCTTGACCCCATTCCCACTAAACTATTGGCCACTAATGTACCACTAGTGTTTATTTCGGTATCACTGCACACAAGCTAAAATCAAAGACAAAAGGGCCTAAAAAGTGGGCGGTAAAGATTGATTAGACAAGATTTTTTTTTTAAACTACACATGCTAGAAATTTGAAACAAAAATGAACAGTTCAACCAGCATCCATGAAAATAGTTTACATTTTTGGGACCAGAGTTCTTTATAACTAGAAAAGAAGAAAGAAAGACTTGAATTTATATAGCGCTTTTCATGACCACCGGACGTCACAAAGCGCTTTATAGCCAATGATGTACTTTTAGAGTGTAGTCACTGTTAGAATGTGGGAAATGTGGCAGCCAATTTGCGCACAGCAAGCTCCCACAAACAGCAATGTGATAATGACCAGATATTCTGTTTTTTGTTATGTTGATTGAGGGATAAATATTGGCCAGTACACCGGGGATAACGCCTATGCTCTTTTTCAAAATAGTGCCATGGGATCATTTACGTCCACTTGAGAGAGCAGACGGGGCCTCGGTTTAACGTCTTGGGGTTGAATAAAGCACCTCAATTAGCAAGAACACAACATATCCAAGTGCATAAAAGACAATGGTTAAATAAATTTACTTTCTTAAATTTGGCATGCTTTCTGCGCTCCATTCTTACTCTGCTCTTACACAAATACACCACCCACTCTCCCTCCGTCGTACACCGGATAATCCCGCCTCTGCCCACACTTTATTCGTCTCATTTATTTATGACGTAAATGCAGCTCACTTTCCCTCTGCTTTGATTGGGTCAGTTCTGCCATCAATCGTTAGTCACCCCAGTTTAACGACATGGCGGGCAGCACCATCAGCACGTGACGACCAAGGTTGATGTGTGTGACCCGGAGCTTCCGGTCGCCTGTCACTTTAATTCTCCAATCCACTCCCACTCTGACCTCCCCGTCCTCGGCCTCCTGCACTGTTCCAATGAAGCTCGAGGAACAGCACCTCACCTTTCGTTTAGGCACTTTACAGCCTTCTGGACTCAACGTCGAGTTCAACAATTTCAGAGCTTAATCGCTGGGCATCTTTAGCTCCCTTCCCCCCACACCCCACCTTATGTTTTTTTTCTTCTTTCTTCTCTTTGTCTATAATGGCAGCTGGTCATTACCCCGCCATTCACACCCTAGTCAGATTAACCTTTTTCTAACCTCTATCATTACCATTTGAATTTGAGCCATCATCCCTTTTGTCTCACTAATCTCTCCTGCCTTCCACCCTATCACAGACCTTCCCTTCTGTCCTTTTCTCCCCTCCTCCTTTCAGTGTTTAAGAATGTGATCTTTTCCAACATTCGCCAGTTCTGACGAAGGATCGTCAACCCGAAACATTAAGTCTGTTTTTCTTTCCACAGATGCTGCCTGACCCGCTGAGATTTCTAGCATTCTCTGTTTTTATTATTGATGAGTATAAGCATCAGCGGCAATTAATTATAATTACCAAACATTTTATTCGGGGACGAGTTTCCTGAACTGGGTACTCTTCCGGGGATATGGTTTGCCCGGGCACACACTACCTAATCCGGGGACGTAGGGTCATCCTAATCTAGGGGTACAAATACACAAATCACTAAAAAGTAGCTAAATAAGGCTATTAAAAAGCAAATCAAAGACTGGGGTTCATTTCTAGAGGGATAGAATTGAAAAGCAGAGAAGTTATGTTAAACTTGCATTGACCACACTTGGAGTACTGTGCACAGTTCATGTCTCCATATCAGAAAAAGGATAATCGAGGCCTTGGAGAAGGTGCAAACAAAATTCACAAGAATGATACCACATTGAGATGATATGCTCATCAGGAAAGGCTGAACCGGCCAGGGCTCTTTTCTCTCGGAAAGAGAAGGCTGATGGTTGACCTGATAGAGATCTTTAAACATAGAAACATAGAAAAATAGCTATTCGGCCCTTCGAGCCTGCACCGCCATTCAATGAGTTCGTGGCTGAACATGCAACTTCAGTACCCCATTCCTGCTTTCTCGCCATACCCCTTGATCCCCCTAGTAGTAAGGACTACATATAACTCCTTTTTGAATATATTTAGTGAATTGGCCTCCACAACTTTCTGTGGTAGAGAATTCCACACGTTCACCACTCTCTGGGTGAAGAAGTTTCTCCTCATCTCGGTCCTAAATGGCTTACCCCTTATCCTTAGACTGTGACGTATCCTGCATCCTGCATCCTGCATCTTCCTGCATCGTAACCTGTCTAAACCCGTCAGAATTTTAAACGTTTCTATGAGATCCCCTCTCATTCTTCTGAACTCCAGTGAATACAAGCCCAATTGATCCAGTCTTTCTTGATATGTCAGTCCCGCCATCCCGGGAATCAGTCTGGTGAACCTTCGCTGCATTCCCTCAATAGCAAGAATGTCCTTCCTCAAGTTCCTAAAGATAATGAAAAGTTTGATAGGGTAGAGGCAGAGAAAATGTTTCCACTTGTGGGGGGGGGGTCCAAAACTGGAGGTTATAAAAATAAGATCGTCACTAACAAATCCAACAGGGAATTCAGAAGAAATTTCTTTACCTAAAGAGTGGTAAGAATGAGGGACTCGTTACCACAGGGAGTGTTTGAGGCAAATAGAACATATGCGTTTAAGGGGAAGCTAGATAAACACATGAGGGAGAAAGGACATGCTGATAGGGTTAGATGAAGTGGGGTAGGAGGAGGCTTGTGTGGAGTATAAATGCCGGCCTACCAGTTGGGTTGAATGGTCTGCTTCTGTGCTACAGGCTCAATGTAACGGAATGAAAGTGGAAAAACGAGACAGGTTCTCAAGGTGTAGTTGTACATGTTAGTAACAGTCTTTTCATTGTTATTTCCTGCAATTGCAACGGCCCAGTCTGATTCACAACTCCTGCACAACAGCCATTAGGCACAACCACATTTTTATGGTGTTGTTCTGACCTACATTCATGTTTTTTTCTGGTACCTGAAGTTTTCCCTCGGATATGTTCAAAGCTGAATGCTGCGATGTTCCGCAATCAAGAGAGAGATGGGCCGATATCTGTTAAGAAACTGGGGTGGAGAGATATTTAACAACACTGCTTGTTTTTTTCCCAGGGCAAGGAAATGAATGTTCGCTAGAGATGCGGGAGAAAGTCCATGACACAATAATCATACATAGATCCTGGATAGCGCGGCTCTGATGGGCTGAGTGATGTTTTCCCATTCTGGATTTCCTCATGTTGTCATGAATTTGGATGTGCTTCCTAATGAACTTATTTGGACAAAATCAAATCAAATGGAAAAAAGCTGGCAAATTTTGTTTAGTTGCTGAACTATAGACAGATTATTTTCAGAATCTGTCCATCCGATCCACAGGCTGTGTGCACGACTAGAATCATCATCATCATAGGCAGTCCCTCAAAATCGAGGAAGACTTGCTTCCACTCTAAAAGTGAGTTCTCGGGTGACTGTACAGTCCAATACAGGAATTACAGTCTCTGTCCCACCTGTGACAGACAGTTGTTGAAGGAAAGGATAGGTGGGACTGGTTTGCCGCACGCTCCTTCCGCTGCCTGCGTTTGTTTTCTGCATGCTCTCGGCGACGAGACTCGAGGTGCTCAGCGCCCTCCCGGATGCTCTTCCTCCACTTAGGCCAGGTCTTTGGCCAGGGACTCCCAGGTGTCGGTGGGGAAGTTGCATTTTATCAAGGAGGCTTTGAGGATGTCCTTGAAACGTTTCCTCTGCCCACCTGGGGCTCGCTTGCCGTGTAGGAATTCTGAGTAGAGCGCTTGTTTTGGGAGTCATGTGTCAGGCATACGATAAATGTGGCCTCACTAAGGTTCTGTACAACTGCAGTAAGACCTCCCTGCTCCTATACTCAAATCCCCTAGCTATGAAGGCCAACATACCATTTGCCTTCTTCACCGCCTGCTGTACTTGCATGCCAACTTTCAATGACTGATGTACCATGACACCCAGGTCTCGTTGCACCTCCCCTTTTCCTAATCTGCCGTCATTCAGATAATATTCTGCCTTTGTGTTTTTGCTACCTAAGTGGATAACCTCACATTTATCCACATTATACTGCATGTGCCATGAATGTGCCCACTCACCTAACCTATCCAAGTCACTCTGCAGCCTCAGCATCCTACTCACAGCTCACACTGCCACCCAACTTAGTGTCATCCGCAAATTTGGAGATACTACATTTAATCTCCTCGTCTAAATCATTAATGTACAATGTAAACAGCTGGGGCCCCAGCACAGAACCTTGCGGTATCCCACTAGTCACTGCCTGCCATTCTGAAAAGTACCCATTTACTCCTACTCTTTGCTTCCTGTCTGCCCACCAGTTCTCACCTACGTCAGCACACTACCCCCAATCCCATGTGCTTTAACTTTGCACATTAATCTCTTGTGTGGGACCTTGTCGAAAGCCTTCTGAAAGTCCAAATACACCACATCAACTGGTTCCCCCTTGTCCACTCCACTGGAAACATCCTCAAAAAATTCCAGAAGATTTGTCAAGCATGATTTCCCTTTCACAAATCCATGCTGACTTGGACCTATCATGTCGCCTCTTTCCAAATGCGCTGCTATGACATCGTTAATAATTGATTCCATCATTTTACCCGATGTCAGGCTGACCGGTCTATAATTCCGTTTTCTCTCTTCCCTCCTTTTTTAAAAAGTGGGGTTACATTGACTACCCTCCACTCCATAGGAACTGATCCAGAGTCTATGGAATGTTGGAAAATGACTGTCAATACATCCGCTATTTCCAAGGCCACCTCCTTAAGTACTCTGGGATGCAGACCATCAGGCCCTGGGGATTTATCGGCCTTCAATCCCATCAATTTCCCCAACACAATTTCCCAACTAATAAGGATTTCCCTCAGTTCCTCCTTCTTACGAAACCCTCTGACCCCTTTTATATCCGGAAGGTTGTTTGTGTCATCCTTAGTGAATACCGAACCAAAATACTTGTTCAATTGGGCTGTCATTTCTTTGTTCCCCGTTATGACTTCCCCTGATTCTGACTGCAGGGGACCTAAGTTTGTCTTTACTAACCTTTTTCTCTTTACATATCTATAGAAGCTTTTGCAATCCATTTTAATGTTCCCTGCAAGCTTCCTCTCGTACTCTATTTTCCCTTCCCTAATCAAACCCTTTGTCCTCCTCTGCTGAGTTCTAAATTTCTCCCAGTCCCCGGGTTCGCTGCTATTTCTGGCCAATTTGTATGCCACTTCCTTGGCTTTAATACTATCCCTGATTTCCCTTGATAGCCACGGTTGAGCCACCTTCCCTTTTTTTATTTTTACACCAGACAGGGATGTACAATTGTTGTAGTTCATCCATGCGGTCTCTAAATATTTGCCATTGCCCATCCACTGTCAACCCCTAGCCAATTCACGCCTCATATCTTCAAAATTACCCTTCTTTAAGTTCTGGACCATGGTCTCTGAATTAACCGTTTCATTCTCCATCCTAATGTAAAATTCTACCATATTATGGTCACTCTTCCCCAAGGGGCCTCGCACAACGAATTAATCCTCTCTCATTACACAACACCCAGTCTAAGATGGCCTCCCCCCTAGTTGGTTCCTCGACATATTGGTCTAGAAAATCATCCCTTATGCACTCCAGGAAATCCTCCTCCACCGTATTGTTTCCAGTTTGGTTAGCCCAATCTATATGCATATTAAAGTCACCCATGATAACTGCTGCACCTTTATTGTATGCACCCCTAATTTCCTGTTTGATACCCTCCCCAACATCACTACTACTGTTTGGAGGTCTGTACACAACTCCCACTGGCATTTTCTGCCCTTTGGTATTCCGCCGCTCCACCCATACCGATTCCACATCATTCAAGTTAATGTCTTTCTTTACAATTGCATTCATTTCCTCTTTAACCAGCAACGCCACCCCGCCTCCTTTTCCTTTCTGTCTATCCTTCCTAAATGTTGAATACCCTTGGATGTTGAGTTCCCAGCCTTGGTCACCCTGGAGCCATGTCTCCGTGATGTCAACCACATCGTATCCGTTAACTGCTATCTGCACAGTTAATTCGTCCACCTTATTCCGAATACTCCTCGCATTGAGGCACAAAGCCTTCAGGCTTGTCTTTTTAATGCACTTTGCCCCTTTAGAATTTTGCTGTAAAGTGGATTTTTTTGGTTTTTGCCTTGGGTTTCTCTGCCCTCCACTTTTGCTCATCTCCTTTCTGTCTTTTGCTTCTGTCTCCATTTTGTTTCCCTCTGTCTCCCTGCATTGGTTCCCATCCCCCTGTCATATTAGTTTAACTCCTCCCCAACAGCACTAGCAAACACTCCTCCTAGGACATTGATTCCGGTCCTGCCCAGGTGCAGACCGACCGGTTTGTACTGGTCCCACCTCCCCCAGAACCGATTCCAATGTCCCAGGAATTTGAATCCCTCCCTGCTGCACCACTGCTCAAGCCACGGATTCATCTGAGCTATCCTGCGATTCTAACTCTGACTAGCACGTGGCACTGGTAGCAATCCCGAGATTACTACTTTTGAGGTCCTACTTTTTAAATTTAGCTCCTAGCTCCTTAAGTTCGCCTCGTAGGACCTCATTCCATTTTTTTAACCTATATCGTTGGTACCAATGTGCACCACGACAACTGGCTGTTAACCCTCCCTTTTCAGAATGTCCTGCACCTGCTTAGAGACATCCTTGACCTTTGCATCAGGGAGGCAACATATCATCCTGGAGTCTCAGTTGCGGCCGCAGAAACACTCATCTATTTCCTTTACAATTGAATCCCCTATCACTATCGCTCTCCCACTCTTTTTCCTGCTCTCCTGTGCAGCACAACCAGCCACGGTGCCATGAACTTGGCTGCTGCTGCTCCCCCCTGATGAGTCATCCCCCTCAACAGTACTCAAAGCGGTGTATCTGTTTTGCAGGGGGATGACTGCAGGGGATCCCTGCACTACCTTCCTTGCACTGCTCTTCCTGTTGGTCTTCCATTCCCTATCTGGCTGTGGACCCTTTACCTGCGGTAAGACCAACTCACTAAACATGCTATTCACGTCATTCTCAGCATCGTGGATGCTCCAGAGTGAATCCACCTTCAGCTCCAATTCTGCAACGCGGTCCATCAGGCCTGTAGATCACGAGCTTGGTGCCAGATTTAAGGGCCTGATCTTCGAACACTCTCTTCCTCAATCGGCCGAAGGCTGCGCTGGCACACTGGAGGTGGTGTTGAACCTCGTTATCAATGTCTGCCTTTGCTGATAATAGGCTCCCGAGGTATGGAAAGTGGTCCACGTTGTCCAGGGCCGCGCCGTGTATCTTGATGACTGGGGGGTGCAATAACTCTGCAAGTGAGACAAATGTCACAGGCTCCGTGTTGTTGAAGTGAATGAATGGGAGACATATTTTTTCTTCCTTCTTTCTTTCAATGCAAAACAATTTTCAGCTATTCAAGCATTGGATTATTGTAGTTATAAATTATAGTACAATGGCAGAAAACCGTGCAAGTTATTAACCAAATGCAAAACAGTTTGTTCACAACTAGTATTCTGATTATTTAACACGCAAGCTAGTGGGAAAAAAAATATGGTATCAGACCTGTGGGCTACCCATCAGTACACAACAACAGATCTGAGAAATTTCACCTTAAGTGTAAAATTTTAGTACAGCTATTCATGTCCACAAAGTGACAGCCAAACATCCAATGATGTTGGCGGACATACTGGCAGCTTCCCAGTGGCTGTAGGGTACGTCATGATCAGAACCAGGAGAACACAACTCTTTCAATAGCTCAATGGATAATGTGCTGATGTCAACAGGAAGTGTATTGCAAGAATAATGGATGCTTTCGAGCAAGTTGGGGGAGGAGAAATTAGAGCCACGGGAAAAAAGGAAAATGAAACAACTGCAATAATATTTTGGCTGCCGGGCTCCAGATGTAAATTATGGCACAGCAAATCCACGAGAAACGGTTAATGAAAAATATCACTGAATGATATCGAGCCTCAAAGTCTCGACCTCCGGGGAATGGATAGGTTCATTTTTTTTTAAAGCAGTGTTTAATCAACTTGTCCCTGAACAAGGTGCTTGCTACACTCCTCTGGAACAATGTTTTGATTGTGTTCTCCAGAAATAGCAGACATTGCTGCAAGAATCTATAAACACCAATGTACTCTTGTATAGAGGGTGTAGCACAGAAACCAGCCTTCATGGTCTTTAGTTTCTTAATTGAGCAGTTTGGCTTCTGTGTGTGAAAAGCTGTGTCAGGTCACTGAAGGGAACGTCAACATGGTATTATGTGACCAAGATATGTACCTTTGATTATAAAAATGTATGCAAGTAATGGGATAGGACTGAGATGAGGAGAAACTTCTTCACTCAAGAGAGTTGTTAACCTGTGGAATTCTCTACCGCAGAGAGTTGTTGATGCCAGTTCGTTAGATATATTCAAGAGGGAGTTAGATATGGCCCTTACAGCTAAAGGGTATGGAGAGAAAGCAGGAAAGGGGTACTGAGGTGAATGATCAGCCATGATCTTACTGAATGGTGGTGCTGGCTCGAAGGGCCGAATGGCCTACTCCTGCACCTATTTTCTATGTTTCTAATCACAATCATGATTAAATATATCAAAATAATCAGGCCATTGACTAATTTTTTTTAAAATCACCAGTCATCCTACCCCGCATCCTCCCCCAGCCCCCGACCCCCACTCCAGGGTGGAGTTGGTAAATGTGTGGTGTTGTACTGAGCCAGAGAATGGAAAGTTTAATCCTTGATTTGTGCCGAGTTCACTGATCTCAGTCAGAATGACAGTAGCGATCTTACAAAGTGTAACACGGAAATAGGCAATTCAGCCCAACCTGTCTGTAGGAGTGTTTCTCTTCCACATGAGCAATCGACTTAATCCCGTGTGCCTACCTTGTTCCCATATCCTTTTACCTAGCTTTCCTTCAACTACCGAGCCAGTCTATTCTTATATGTTGAAATAATCTCGGTTTCAATTATCAACCCATCATTTCACAACTCTGTCTAAAAAAAGGTATCCTGCTATTCATCTTAAATCTCTTACACTTAATCAGATATCTATGTCCCCATGTTCTGGAGCCTTTAACCACTGGGAACGGTCTGTTTCGATCGACTCTGTCCAATGACTTCATAATTGTAAACACCTCTATCAAAGCACCCTCCAATTTCTTCTGTTCCAATGGCAACAGCTCCAATTTTGCAAGTCTTCGTATCCTCATGCCAGGCAGCATGCGAGTGAATGTGTCCTGTGTCGCATCGATTGCATAAACACCCTTCTCACAGTGTGGACTCCAAAACTGCCCAGTAATGTAATTGAGGTCTTATGAAGGTCTTATATAGAGGTACCATTACATTTTGACTTTTAAATTCTTGACCTCTTGGTGTAAAACTACATATTCCATTAACTTTTTTAAAAATTGCCTAATACCTAATGCACCTGCTTTTAAATATCTTATGAGGAACCCCTATGTTCTCCAACATCACAAAACCTCCTCCCATTCAAAGTAAAAAATCCAATTAAATAAAAATTAACTGTACCACCTTACATTTACTGATAGTAGAATGCTATTTTTTATACATTGTACTATTTTATCAACATTGTAGCTTTCTTTGGTCCTGGGAATTATTTACAACACTGTAACACTGCCCACCATTGTGTCGACCTCAGACACTCTGCTGCTGAAACCTTTATTTGTGGCTCTGTCACCTCGAGAAATGACTGCTTCACTGCTCCCCTGGGACTTCCATCCACCACCTTTAAATATCTCCAACGTATCCAAAACTTGGCCGCCTGTATTCTGCCCACAGCGAGTCCCACTTGTCCATCGTCCCTTGTCGTTGCTGACCTAACAAGGGTTCCCTATCCCCCAGCACATGAAATTTAATCTACAAATTCATCCATAGCCTTGCCCAATCTTACTTTTGCAACCTTGATTTCACCCCCCCCCCCCACCCCAAACACCTCCTCCTCACCCCAACTATACTCAGTTTCCCCTAACTCTGGTATTGTATGCATTGCCCTCTCCCTTTATCCCACCTGTAATGTATGCCCCTGTGAGTATGCTCACAGGTTTGTAGCGCTGTTGCATTGTGCATGGCTTAGCCAGTCACGTGATGTTCACAAGAATCAATAAAACCCCAGTCAGCTGAGTCTAGGTCATCCACAATGAGGTCTGCAGTTGTGAGCCTAGTGGATGAACTGGTAATGTGTAGTGTGATTGTTAAACCTTTGTTAATAAACCAACCAGTTCTTAATAGCAATGTGTCGCTATGAATTCTTAAGCAAAGAACCCATGAAACAAATACATTGCACCATCAGTGGTGCAGTAGTGCCTTCAGCTGGCTCAGTCTCTCTCCCGGATTCCCTCCTTAAACCCTTCGCCTCACCACTTCTCTAAACCTCCTCAAAACCAACCAAGCCCTCAGCCACTCCTCCAGCCATCTCCCTTACTTATATTTGCAAGGTGCTCTGGGATTTTAATGTTAGATGCCATTTAAATGCAACTGCCTGTGTTTATATTTCTGGTCGACCCGTATTGATTTTGAGCAATATGTACCCAGCATCATCTTTATGTATTCAGGTAGTTCACCTAAAGCAGTAAGACACTTAATAAAGTCCCAGAGATAATCACAGCAGGCTGGTTCAGACAGGCTCAAATGGTGACCAAGTGAATGTCTGTGGGCAGGATGTCTGGTCTGGTGAGGACTGCGAGGTTGGAAGTTTAAACCGTCCTGAAAACTGTGTTCATCTAGTTTTATCTATGACATGGGGAGGGGGAAAGGAGAAGAGAAAGAGAGAGATAATTATATTAAGCGGGTAATTATAGACCGGTTAGCCTGACATCAGTAGTGGGGGGAAATGTTGGAATCAATCATTAAAGATGAAATAACAGCGCATTTGGAAAGCAGTGACAGAATCGGACCGAGTCAGCATGGATTTATGAAAGGGAAATCATGCTTGATGAATCTTCTGGAATTTTTTGAGGATGTAACTAGTAGAGTGGACAAGGGAGAACCAGTGGATGTGATGTATTTGGACTTTCAAAAGGCTTTTGACAAGGTCCCACACAAGAGATTGTTGTGCAAAATCAAAGCGCATGGTATTGGAGGTAATGTACTGACGTGGATAGAGAACTGGTTGGCAGACAGGAAGCAGAGAGTCGGGATAAACGGGTCCTTTTCAGAATGGCAGGCAGTTACTAGTGGGGTGCCGCAGGGCTCAGTGCTGGGACCCCAGCTCTTTACAATGTACATTAACGATTTGGATGAAGGAATAGAGTGTAATAGCTCCAAGTTTGCGGATGACACTAAACTGGGTGGCGGTGTGAGCTGTGAGGAGGACGCTAAGAGGCTGCAGGGTGACTTGGACAGATTAGGTAAGTGGGCAAATACATGGCAGAAGCAGTATAATGTAGATAAATGTGAGGTTATCCATTTTGGGGACAAAAACACAAAGGCAGAATATTATCTGAATGGCGGCAGACTAGAAAAAGGGGAGGTGCAACGAGACCTGGGTGTCATGGTTCATCAGTCACTGAAAGTGGGCACGCAGGTACAGCAGGCGATAAAGAAGACAAATGGTATGTTGGCCTTCATAGTTAGCAAATTTGAATATAGGAGCAGGGAGGTCTTACTGCAGTTGTACAGGGCCTTAGTGAGGCCTCACCTGGAAAATTGTGTTCAGTTTTGGTCTCCTAGTCTGAGGAAGGACGTTCTTGCTATTGAGGGAGTGCAGCGAAGGTTCACCAGACTGATTCCAGGGATGGCTGGGCTGTTAAATGAGGAGAGACTGGATCAACTGGGCCTTTATTCACTGGCATTTAGAAGGATGAGAGAGGATCTCATAGAAACATATAAGATTCTGACGGGACTGGACAGGTTAGATGCGGGAAGAATATTCTCGATGTTGGGGAAGTCCAGAACCAGGGGACATAGTCTTAGGATAAGGGATAGGCCATTTAGGACTGAGATGAGGAGAAACTTCTTCACTAAGAGTTGTTGACCTGTGGAATTCCCTGCCGCAGAGAGTTGTTGATTGGATATATTCAAGAGGGAGTTAGATATGGCCCTTACGGTTAAGGGGATCAAGGGGTATGGAGAGAAAGCAGGAAAGGGGTACAGAAGGAATGATCAGCCATGATCTTATTGAATGGCGGTGCAGGCTCGAAGGGCCGAATGACTTACTCCTGCACCTATTTTCTATGTTTCTATATGTTTTCTATAACGAAATAACCTTAAGGATATCTAAAGATTTAAAATTAATTTATATGTTTTTATACTTTCGCTTTGTTGAAGTTTGCTGCTCGTTACAACAGCTAGCGATTCACTGGGACATTTCATGTGATAAGATACTATGTAAATACAAATATTACAGTACATTTATATCTGTACTTAGTGCATTTTTCCCTTTTATCTCCTTCTTCGCGCTGAGGTACAAATCGACAGAGCACCAGCAGACTGCCAGTATCTTGCCCCTCTGATCATTCTTTGTTGATGAACCTGGAGGAGTGCTGTCTGGCCATTTGATCATGGGGCAACGTAGCTGCCTCCAAGTCCAATCCTGTCCTCATCCAAGACACTTTATCAGCAATGGATCGCATTTGAAGTGCAGTCACTATTATGTAGGCAATCACGGCAGCTACTTCTGCTACACAGCAAGATCCCACAAACAGCAAATTAATGAACGACTAAATAGTCTGTTTTTGATGGTGTTGCTTTAGGGAGGAATGTTGGCCAGGACAGGTTTGAATGGATGTTTACATCCAGCAGAGCAGGCAGACCAAGGCCCCTGGTTTAATGTGGCCAAGATTATGTGTAAAGTGCATAGTGAACGTAAACCCCTGACCTTTTGACTCAGAGAGGAGTTTTACCAAATGAGCCAAGCTTGCACTTGGTGCCATTGTTGATTTGATTGAAGCCGTACAAGGTAACTACTGGCTGGCAAGCCATGACCTATTCAGATGTGGTCTTTCTCTTTTCAATTCCCACTCCAGGGGCTTGAGCACAAAATCTAGGCTGACACTCCAAGTGCAGTGCTGAGGGAGTGCTGCACTGTTGGAGGTGCCAGCTTTCAGATGAGACGTTAAACTGAGGCCCCGTCTGCTCTCTCAGGTGGACGTAAAAGATCCCATAACACTATTGTGAAGAGCAGGGGAGTTTATCCACGGTGTCCTCTGTCAATATTTATCCCTCAATCAACATAACAAAAACAGATTATCTGATCATTGTCACATTGCTGCTTGTGGGAGCTTGCTATGTGCAAATTGGCTGCCACGTTTCCCACATTACAATAGTGGCTACACTTCAAAATTGGCTGTAAAGTGCTTTGAGGCATCCAGTGGTCGTGAAAGGCGCTATATAAATGCAAGTCTTTCTTTTTCTGTAAATAAATAAGCTGCTGTTACAGGTCTGCAGCCCGTAATTTTATCTCAAGTCTTATTCTTTTCAAATACTACAAACTTGGTTCATAAAACAGGAGTCTGCCAAGCTCTTACTGTATTCCAGAATTCTTCGAAACATTCATCATTCAGAATAGTGCACCAAATTAAGTAAGCGGGATTTCTGAGATGGGAAAAGTTTGAACCTTTTTCAAAGAGAAGTTAAATTCCACTTCCAGGTTGTAAAAAAAAGTTCTTGATGGAGGATAAACAGAGTAGTGCAGTCAGGGTGATTAATCTTATAATGATATACCATGAAAAACAGGCTTTTGTGTTGCCAAACTTGGAAAAGGGAAAAAGGTGCCACTGGTTCAGTTATTAGGATCGGGTGAAAGGTCCCAGCTTGTCACACAATTTGATTCACAAGTGATAAACTGACCAAATGGTACCCAGACTGGTTCTGCAACATCTCAACTTACTAAAAACATCGAGAAATTTATGAAGTTGGAAACTTGGCATCTGCAATGGCTAATGTTTTAAGATCTCTGCCTTGCTCAGTCTTGTAAAATAATTCTGAGCAGCAAATCAGAGTTTATTAGCATTTTCAACTGGCAGTATGTTTAGACCAAAGGCAGAAGGTACATTAATGAAATACAATGTTTGACAAATACGCGTGCTATGGTAGGGGTCGGCAGTACACTTCTGTTAGTCAGAACCACTGATAAATTAGTTTGGATAAAGAGTCAAAGAGACAAAGAATAAAACAGAGGGTGCCACAAAATATTTCCCAACCTGCAGAAAGAAATGTACTAACAATACCTTGGGAAGAAATCTACACCTCCAGAAAAGAAAGACAAGGGTGGCAACTAGTAGAAGGAGAAAAAAAATAGAATTGATACTGCACCAGTCCATGGATTAAGATATCGTTAGATTCCATACTATACTGCACTTTATTGCCTAACTTCCTTAAGAAAGACTTGAAAGACTTGCATTTATATAGCGCCTTTCACGACCACTGGATGCCTCAAAGCGCTTTGAATGCCAATGAAGCACTTTGAATGTCGTCACACTGTTGTAATGTGGGAAACGCGGCAGCCAATTTGTGCACAGCAAGCTTCCACAGATAGCAATGTGATAATGACGGGATAATCTGTTTTAATGATGTTGATGGAGGGATAAATATTGGTCCAGGACACAGGGGAGAACTCTCCTGCTCTGCTTTGAAATAGTTCTATGGGACCTTTTACATCCACGAGAGGACAGATGGGGCATCGATCCAACGTCTCATCTGAAAGACGGCACCTCCGACAGCAGCGCTCCCTCAGTACTGCACTGGAGTTTTAGCCTAGATTGTGTGCTCAAGTTTCTAGAGAGTGTGACTTGAGCCCACAACCTGCTGACTCAGAGGCCAACACTCAAAATTCCACACCAGTACCATAGAGATGTCAGTGATAAGGAAATTATCACTCTATATATCCATCATGAAGCACTCCTAGATCTAGTCTGGCAGTAACAAAGACACGTGTGAGGGTTTCGGCAGAAAAGTGGCGACAGGCAATGGTGCAGAGGTAAAAGTAAGCGGTATTGGTGATTGGTGGAAAGAATATGGGTTTAAAGCTCAACTCAGGGTTCAGCAGTGTGGTTTAACCCAGAGAATGTGCCTGGGGAAGGAGATGGAGTCAGTGGCAAAGATCAGAGTTTGCGATGGTTCTAATCACCCAGAGAATAAAAATATAGGCAGTCCTCTCATGGCAGCAGAATATATTTCTTAATTACTTTCAGGGCATTTGCTTTCACTACACTAACAGGAAGACTAGTCTACTGTTAATCACCTTGTGTTTTATGTATTTAACCCCTTGTAACCTGTATGACACCTGACCACCTGTTGGAGTCCCAAGGGGTCCCAGCATTCCTTGGGAGCACAGTATATAAGCAGGCCTCCCACGAGGTACCTGCACTCTGGAGTCTTATTAAAAGGAGCCAAGGTCACACTTGCTCATTGTACACAGTACTCAGTTTCATCCTTCGTATGTGATGAATTTCCTGAGATCAGGCCTAAATTAATCTAGTTTGAACTCGTAGCCACTTGTTCCAGTATCACAGCTAATTTGTAGTATTCAGATTTACTTATCCTGTGCTTTTTACTATCATACGTACCACTATAGAAGGTTTACTCTTTAGCTGCCTCACTTCAACGTTGAAAAAGCCAAGTTTCGGCACTTGTTCCTCATAACTTCGATGCTCAGGATCAGTCTGTGCATTGCCGCCACAGCTTATAAACATCTCTCTGCAGCTCTCTGACACTTGCTGCAGTACAGAGTTGGACCTTGTCCTCTCCTACATTCTCACCAGGTCCTTCATATGAATATATCCCTGTTCTGCGGTTCAATGTGCTGGCATTACCTCAATTCACTCTCAACTGTTATTGAGAGAGGTCCAAAGAGCAGACATGTAAATGAAGATTCATATTAAGAGAGAAATTGTCACAAGGTAAAGGTAAACAATTTGCAAGCGTTGGCAGAGTTACCTTCTGAAATCAACATAAGAAAAAAAAAGATTATTTGGTCATTATTACATTGCTGTTTGTGGGAGCTTGCTGTGTGCAAATTTGCTGCCTGCATGTCCCACATTACAACAGTACTTCATTGACTGTAAAGCGCTTTGAGATGTCCGGTGGTCATGAAAGGCGCTATATAAATGCAAGTCTTTCTTTTCTTTAACTACTCAGAATCGGTACAGAGCCCCTTGTTACAACCTTGCATCAAACACTACCTAACATATTTGGTTAAAATATATATATGTATGAATCATAACAAGAAATAATGATTAAGGTCGTTAGATAGCAGAAATGTTGCACAGCTACAGTGGGAATACTCTGTTGAGCTTGGGGTTATTTTTTAAAAATCCACGCACAGGCATCTTCCACCCCCTCAACTGGAGTTCAGGACTGGAACATCGGGTCCTTCATTGAAACATCTGTGAACTCTCGTGGAAGCAAGTCATCCTCATTCGAGGGACCGCCTATGATGATGACAACAATCACACTGATGGAGCAGAGTGAAAGGAGCTTTATTCGGAACCTAACCTGACCAAGGGGAGGTGGAAGTGTCAAAACCAAAAGTTGGTTTTATTCCCCCAGCATGATGCCCCAAAGCAAAACAAACACGCACACAAATACACACACACACACACAAACACAAACGCACACACAAACACACACACACACAAACGCACACACAAACACAGTAAGAAAATGTCAAGATTAAAAAGTAGCATCAGTACTGCTGGTGTATATACACTTTATGTAAAGGGTGTGGTTAAAGTTGGCTCGGAACAGCGATTACAAGAAGATAACTACATTTGTTCATTTCTGGAGTATTGCCACAGTGTGAACAGATAGGGCAAAATTCCAGTGACCCAGCCTAAGTCAGTAAAGTCAGTGCAACACTTAGAATTTGCTCCATCAGGGAGATTCTACATTTACTCAGTCTGCCAAATTAAAGTGTTCCTGTGGTAAGGACGATTGAAACCACAGCTCAGTTCCTCAGATTGTGCATTTGGCCACAGAATCATCTGGTGTGGTGCTGAGGACCGAAAGGCCCGGGTTCAGTCCCCAGCCAGTGCTGATGTAGCTGATCTTTGCCAGGGAAGAAACAGGGACAGGGGGGGAGGAGGGGTGTGGGAGAGAGAATGGTCAAGAAATCCTACTCCAGATTGCTGCTTAGAGGCCCTACTGCTGCACCTTGGCCGAGAATAGAACTGCGCTTTGCCCTAATAACTTCTGCAGTCCAACATCACAGGCAGTCCCTTCAAATCGAGGAAGACTTGCTTCCACTCTAAGAGTGAGTTCTCAGGTGACTGTACCGTCCAATATGGGAATTACAGTCTCTGTCACAGGTGGGGCAGACAGTGGATGGAAGAAAGGGTGGGTGGGGAGTCTGGTTTGCCGCACGTTCCTTCCGCTGCCTGCGCTTGTTTTCTGCATGCTCTCAGCGACGAGACTCGAGGTGCTCAGCGGCCTCCTGGATGCACTTCCTCCACTTAGTGAGGTCTTTGGCCAGGGACTCCCAGGACACTAAACTCCAAGTCATGGTCAACATCTTCACTGAGGCATGCGAAAGCATGGGCCTTACACTAAACATCCGTAAGACAAAGGTTCTCCACCAACCTGATCCCGCCACACAGCACTGCTCCCCAGTCATCAAGAACTATGGCGCGGCCCTGGACAACGTGGACCACTTTCCATACCTCGGAAGCCTATTATCAGCAAGAGCAGACATCGATGACGAGGTCCAACACTGCCTCCAGTGCGCCGGCACAGCCTACGGCCACCTGAGCAAGAGAGTGTTCGAAGATCAGGCCCTCAAATCTGCAGTCCAACAACCTGCCGATAATCATGGTTCATCTCAGAAAGAGGAACACTTGGGCAAAGTAGTGAGGGGTTGGTTGCTGTGTCTGTAGCACTGTCCCCCACCGAGTCAGCACCTTCAGGAGTGGGAAATAGGGAAAGAAACACTCCTCAGTAAACGCAAAGCAACTCTAATTACTGGCCTCATTTACTGTTGTCAAACAACTTTTATTGTAGTTGCTCAACTACTGTCCAGCTATAAACACTAGCCATTGTTGTTTCTGTTTCTGCTTCTTCCACCCCCCCCCTCCCCCGGAGGCGAGGATGACTTGCTTCCACACTACTATGAGTTCTCAGGTGACTGATGCGTCCAATGCGGGACCTACAGTCTCTGTCACAGGTGGGGCAGATGGTGGTTGGAGGGACGGGTGGATGGGGGGGCTTGGGTTGTTGTGCGCTCCTTCCGCTGTTTGTGCTTGGCTTCCGTGTGCTCCTGGCGAAGATATTCGAGGTGTTCGGTGCCCTCCCGGATGCTCTTCCTCCACTTTGGGTGGTCTTGGGCCAGGGATTCCCAGGTGTCGATGGGGATGTTGCACCTTTTCAAGGAGGCTTTGCGGGTGTCCTTGAAGCTTTTCCTCTGCCCACCTGGGACTCGTTTGCCGTGTCGGAGCTCTGAATAGAGCGCATGTTTTGGTAGTCTAGTGTCGGGCATGCGGACGATGTGGCCTGTCCATCGGAGTTCCGATGTTTACATTTATAATGGTAACTGCCTGGGTAAATTTCTCAACTGTAATTGCAACCTCTAACCAGTGGTAGCAGTGCAGCACATTCATTGGCAGAAAGGGTATATTTACATGCAAATAGGCAGTTTTCATTACTAATATGGACATGGAATTTATAATGGGCAAAGTTAACAGCAATTGTGTGCAGTGCAATGTTTTTTAAATATCAGGTATAAATAAATGTTCAGGGACCTCTACTGCAATCTCACCAAGCAAAAGCTTATTGCTCAGAGCAATTTGCACAGTGCATTACTCCAATTTCTGTATAAAAAATGCACGGTAATAGAACATTATGAACATCAATATCCTAATTAGATCACTATTCTACCTTTCATAAAGTGTTTGGATCATCTGTTTTAATCCACTTTGCTGACTCAAGCATTTGAACATTCTATTTTCGAACCCGAATCAATCACAATTACTGCCATTTTAGGAGGAGTGAAGACAATTTGAAACTGTGCTTCTCGTAAAGCTAGTAAAACATCAAGATAATCTGTGTATTCAGATCATTGCACTCTCCCCCTACAAAGTTTAGAGAATCAGCACGGCAAGAACATAGCCAACGGAAGGGCCAGTGTAAATATTATCTGCAAACAAATACAATTTTAAACCATAGAAAAGAGAGTGTTTTGGCAACCTATGGGCTGCTTGTATCCAGCCACAAGGATCACTGTGAAGAAGGGCATATTGTGATTGCAAAATCACCAATTTATAACTATTATCTGCAGCACCATCTTTCTTTCAATGATTAACCATTTGAGTTGAACGCCCTGCTCCATATTCACCATTCCTGGAAGTATTCTTTTAATTAGCCAGTTGCCTCATTGAGAAACCCAAAGCTAAATTTCTGAAAAATCTACATAGGCAAAGTTTCCGTTTGCCTGGTATAGGGGGCACGCTCCTTGTAGGGACATACCCAACTTACTCAAATGCAGTGTGCTTAGGCATAGGTTGGCAAAACCCAAAACTCAGGAACTCTCTTTTCTCCATCTATCCACCTATCCCACTCCTACCCCGGCTTTTTTTAAATAGCTTTTTTGGCCTCCCCAGGAGATCACATGGTTTCGGGTGGGGTGGAGTGAATAAGTTGTGATACACAAGGTATCGCAATTGTGTGGGACAAGCTCGATGGACAAGATGGTCTTTACCTGTCCTATATAATCCATGGGGCACAGTAAGCTTTTCTCTGCCTCTGGCCTATGATGCATCTAACCAGAGAGTTTATTAATTTGGCCAAATTAGTCAAAGGTTTCCCACTGCCCATTACCTTGAACACAAAATTAAAAAATAAACTAAATACTTTTAAATGCCTAAAACTGTTTTGATTTTTTTTATATATATATAAATGTGATCTTAACCTACACTTTTGTAGCCGTCCTCAGGTACAGAAAGGTGCCTTGAAGGGCTTTTCTGGGCAAAGGAAAGATAAACGGACATAGGAATAGTTATGGAGTGGGACCAAAGGCATAGTTGTAAAGAAAGGTTTTTTTTGGAGGCTTGTGAAAACAGCAAAAAGATTCTAGAAGGTCACGGAAAAGTCTTTAAACATTTTGTGAAAAGGAGAATTCGTCTTGTGAATAGAAGAGGAAGATCATTTTTTCTTGCTATGTACGTTTGAGCAACCATCAACAGTGGAGCGGAGGGCTATTTTTTTGGAGCAACTAGTTTAGAATGGAGCATCTTAGAAATTGCAATTCTCAGCATTTAGTTTGCTCCAGTTCTAGTCAGTTAGAATAGCTTCATTTTAGAACAGATTTTTTTTTCCCAAAAGGGTGTGTGTCCAGCCACTTACGCCTGTTTTGCAGAGAATTGCAAAGAATCACAACCCCCTATGAGTGAAGAAATTCCTCCTGGTCTCTGTCTTAAATGGCCAACGCCTTAACCTGAGACTGTGCCCCCTAGTTCTAGACTCCAGCCAGGGGAAACAGCCTCTCATCATCTACCCTGTCAATCCCCCTTAGAATCTAGCATGTTTCAATGAGATCACCTCTCATTCTTCTAAACTGCAGAGAGTATAGGCCTATTCTACACAATCTCATCCCTGGAATCAATCTAGTGAACCTTTGTTGTACCGCCTCCAAGTCAAGTATATCCTTCCTTAGATAAGGAGACCAAAACTGTGCACAGTACTCCAGGTGTGGTCTCACCAAGGCCCTGTACAATTGTTGCAAGACTTCCTTACTCTTCCTTATCCCTTGCAATAAAGGACAACATGCCATTTGCTTACTGCTTGCTGTACCTGCAAGCTAGCTTTCTGTGTTTCTTGCTCAAGGACACCAAATCGCTCTGAACACCAACATTTAAAAGTTTCTCACCATTTAAAAAATATTCTGTTTTTATATTCTTTCTACCAAAGTGAATAACCTCACATTTCCCCACATTATACTCCATCTGCCCCCTTACTGCCCACTCACTTAGTCTATCTATATTCCTTTGCAGACGCTTTGTGTTCTCCTCACAGCTTACTGTCCCACCTAACTTTGTATCGTCAGCAAACCTGGATACATTACACTCGATCTCTTCATCTACTTGATCTTACTGCAATCACCTTCTACTCCGAGCTAGGTCACGGCAGGCGAGTCCCAGTAGGGCAGAGAAAATGCTTCAAGGCCACCCTCAAAGCCTCCTTGAAAACATCCCCACCAACTCTTAGGAATCCCTGGCCCAAGACTGCTCAAAGTGGAGGAGAAGCATCCGAGAAGGCGGCGAACACTTCGAGTCTCTTCTCCGGGAGCACGCGGAAGCCAAGTACAAGGAGCATTCGAAAATCAAGCACCCCTCCCACCCGTCCCTCCAACCACCATCTGCCCCACCTGTGACAGAGACTGTAGATCCCGAATTGGACTCATCAATCACCTTAGAACTCATTTTAATGTGGAAGCAAATCATCCTCGACTCCAGAGGACTGCCTAAGAAGAAGAGAAGAACTACCCTATAAAATACAGGACTATTAAACTGATCCATCCTTCAGATGAGACATTAATCCCAGACTCCATCTGATTGCTTGTTAAAGTTCCCATAGCACTACCCAAAGAAGAACAGGGAGTTCTTCCAGTGTCCTGGACATATTGCTCCTCAACCAACACCAGCCTTTTGTAAAAACCTGTAACTGCTCATATAATTCATTCTGCATAAAGCACTTTAAGATGTTTCTAAGATGTGAGAAGACTATATGCCTAGAATTCTGACGTCCCGCGTCCGTACGAAGTTTCTACGGACCCGGGAAGGCATCGGAAATGCCGGTTTTCAGCGCGCAATGTGCATGCGCTGAAAACCCGCTTTTCCGGTCTGTCAAGTTTCTGGTTTAACAGATCTCGCACATATCGGGAGCGAGGACACTTGCAAGGGCAGGATTTGCGATATTTACGCTTATCTTGCTTAGCAAATGTCCTCAAAAATCGTGCGCAAGTGTTTAAAAATATACATAAACATTAAAATTAAATTAAATAAACACATATGAAAACATATTTTATTGTTAAATACCCTCCCCACCAAGGTAAGTTTATTTTAAGGCATCATTTAAAAAAACTTGAGAGAGTCGGGAAAAATATATTTTTTTTATAAGAACTTTAATTTAAATGAATCTTAAATATGTAGTGTATTTTTCTATTTTTTTTATTAGTGTTTTGTGTGTTGGGGGGTTCTCATTCATAATAATGGGAACTCCAACTTACGGAGTTCCCATTATTATGAATGAGAAAATACTGTACCTTGATTGGCTACCCAGAGCCATGTGACTCCAGTTCCAGCGTACGGATGTCCCAATGTGCATGCGCTCCGAGACGCAGTGAGTGAAGGCCTCAGGATCGGAAGTTCGAGTGGGCACAGCACCTTCAGGTAAGTGCGCATTTTTTTTCCCTTTTTTTCAGTAGTTTGCCCACGGGAAGACCTCGATCGGAATTTCTGGGCCATTATATAAAATGAAAGCTTCTTATAGAAACATAGAAAATAGGTGCAGGAGTAGGCCATTCGGCCCTTCGAGCCTGCACCGCCATTCAACGAGTTCATGGCTGAACATGCAACTTCAGTACCCCATTCCTGCTTTCTCGCCATACCCCTTGATCCCCCTAGTAGTAAGGACTACATATAACTCCTTTTTGAATATATTTAGTGAATTGGCCTCAACAACTTTCTGTGGTAGAGAATTCCACAGGTTCACCACTCTCTGGGTGAAGAAGTTTCTCCTCATCTCGGTCCTAAATGGCTTACCCCTTATCCTTAGGCTGTGACCCCTGGTTCTGGACTTCCCCAACATTGGGAACATTCTTCCTGCATCTAACCTGTCTAAACCCATCAGAATTTTAAACGTTTCTATGAGATCCCCTCTCATTCTTCTGAACTCCAGTGGATACAAGCCCAGTTGATCCAGTCTTTGATATGTCAGTCCCGCCATCCCGGGAATCAGTCTGGTGAACCTTCGCTGCACTCCCTCAATAGCAAGAGTGCCCTTCCTCAAGTTAGGAGACCAAAACTGTACACAATACTCCAGGTGTGGCCTCACCAAGGCCCTGTACAACTGTAGTAACACCTCCCTGCCCCTGTACTCAAATCCCCTCGCTATGAAGGCCAACATGCCATTTGCTTTCTTAACCGCCTGCTGTACCTGCATGCCAACCTTCAATGACTGATGTACCATGACACCCAGGTCTCGTTGCACCTCCCCTTTTCCTAATCTGTCACCATTCTGATAATAGTCTGTCTCTCTGTTTTTACCACCAAAGTGGATAACCTCACATTTATTCTTTTAACTGGATTGCTCTTCGAAAGACAAATGGTCTCCATCTGTGCTGCATTATTCTATGATTCATGGGAGAAGGGAAGAAATGAGGCCAGCAATACACCGTGTAATAGTTTTCGTTTGTGGTTTATTTTTTAATCTTTAGAGCACATGTATCCCCTGGGACAGATAGTGTTCTAGAAAACAACTGTGTGTGTCCCAATCAAAATCAGCCTGCTCTGGGTGCGACTGAAATGGTATCAGATTCAGAGAAGCACAGAACAATTTTGCAACTCAGGCTGAAATGTTGCTTTATCAGTTAACAGATACAGTTTTTCTGCTGACACTCTGCACTGTACAATTGTTATATTCGCACTCCTACCCATTTCCAAACTTCAATTCGAAACAAAATGTAATTGCAAATGACAGAGAAAAAAGCTGCAACAAACTTCCTGAAACATTCTGGACATTTAAGGGCATCATGGGTTTTGAAATGTGCAGCACTTAAAATGCTTGCAACTTACTGGTGTTTCCACAGAGTAAGAACTGTGGTTTCCAAGTAGGATTATATACTGATTTTTTTTTTCTGAAGCAATGCGAGACTATATTGCAAAGTAGTATTAAATGAAAGTGGAATCACTAGGTTCTCCCCTTACAGACACACACACACCAAACAGCGTGAGATCTCATGCACCTACACAAAACACTAAACATTTTGTTGGGGGGGGTGGGGGGAACTCCTGGCTATTAGTTGCCATTTTGACTTCTATCAAATATCACCTTACGAAAGATGAAAATTTATGGATATTATTCGAGGACAGGAATTTTCTGGGATACCCCCACTGTCTAATGGTCTTCCGACTAATTAAGAATAGCCACTTGGGTGAGGTATGGACAGTAGCTGTAAAGTTGTATCCCATCAGTTGTCAGGACTCAAGATGGGGAAAAAGTTGGCGGGGGAGGGGGTGAAGATTGTCCAGTTGACCATTCTCGTGTGAACCTAGACTGCAGAGGCAATCACAGTCTAGTGCAATCCTGCCCTCACCCAACATCCACATGTGCACTTTTCAGAAGGGGTCAATGTATAACCTCCATCTGAGGCACTGAAGCCAATTGTGGCACCCCAAATGCTGCCCATTTGGGAACTGGCCTTTAAGGCTTACTCCAATAGCAGAATTGCCTTTATCCACCAATCCATTGGGGAACCCTGTTTCCAAAAACTTAAAAAAAAAACAGGCATTGTGGGAATGTTAAGCTTCACCAATCGCTAGGTGGTTAAATTAAACACCAGGTATAGTACAGTGCTACAGACTGGAAAGGTTCCAGATTAACTCTCAGATCCATGCCATGTTAGTTGATTTCACCTGACAATGATAAGGGTGTTAGAAAACAGCTCACGACCTTGTCCTGGCAAGGTTGGGGAAGTGAAGGAGGGTGGGAAGGAAAGCAATCCTTGCTGGAAAGGTGCGGGTTTCGGGCCATCAGGCTATAACGGGATCGAGCTCAGCCATGATGCCACTGTGGTATAATCATCATCATCATCATCATAGTTCCTCGGAATCGAGGAAGATTTGCTTCCACTCGAAACACGAGTTCTTAGGTGGCTGAACAGTCCAATATGAGAACCACAGTCTCTGTCACAGATAGTCGTTGAGGGAAGGGGTGGGTGGGACTGGTTTGCCACACGCTCTTTCCGCTGCCTGCGCTTGATTTCTGCATGCTCTCGGTGATGAGACTCGAGGTGCTCAGCGCCCTCCCAGATGCACTTCCTCCACTTAGGGTGGTCTTTGGCCAGGGTCTCCCAGGTGTCAGTGGGGATGTTGCACTTTATCAGGGAGGCTTTGAGGGCATCCTTGTAATGTTTCTGCTGCCCACCTTTGGCTCATTTGCCGTGAAGGAGCTCCGAGTAGAGCGCTTGCTTTGGGAGTCTCGTGTCTGGCATGCGAACTATGTGGTCTGCCCAGCGGAGCTGATCAAGTGTGGTCAGTGCTTCGATGCTGGGGATGTTGGCCTGGTCGAGGACGCTAATGTTGGTGCATCTATCCTCCCAGGGGATTTGTAGGATCTTGTGGAGACATCGTTGGTGGCATTTCTCCAGCGACTTGAGGTGTCGACTGTACATGGTCCATGTTTCTGAGCCGTACAGGAGGGTGGGTGTTACTACAGCCCTGTAGACCATGAGCTTGGTGGCAGTTTTGAGGGCCTGGTCTTCAAATACTCTTTTCCTCAGGCGGCCGAAGGCTGCACTGGTGCACTGGAGGCGGTGTTGGATCTCGTCGTCAATGCCTGCTCTTGTTGATGGGAGCTCCCAAGTTATGGGAAGTGGTCCAGGTTGTCCAGGGCCGCACCTTGGATCTTGATGACTGGGGGTAAAATAGCCTGCTACTCACATACAGGAAGAATGTCACGGATGAAATACTATACCCGAGTGGTACCAGCACCTATTGGGATGCATTCACTACACTAATACGTACACTCTGCTCCAACCCACAGGAAGAATCTAATACAGGATCATTATGAACCACATCCAACAATCTACTGTCTATAGCTACAGTGTCAGTGCATAGCACTCTTACCTCTAGTCAGAAGGTTGTGGGTTCAAGTCCCACTCCAGAGATTTGAGCATAAAATCTAGGCTGACATTCCTGTGTAAAGCTGAGGGAGTGCTGCCCTGTCGGAGGTGCCGTCTTTTGGATGAGACGTTAAACCATCTGATCTCTCAGATGGATGTAAAAGATCCCATGGAACTATTTTGCAGTTGTGCAGGAGAGTTATCCCCGGTGTCCTGGCCAATATTTATCCCTCAATCAACATCACTAAAACAAATTATCAGGCCATTATCACATTGCTGTTTGTGGGAGCTTGCTGTGTGCAAATTGGCTGCCGCGTTTCCTACATTACAGCAGTTATGACACTTGAAAACCAAGTAAATTGGCTGTGGAACGCTTTGAGACATCCTGAGGTCATGAAAAGGCGTTACAGTCTTCAGATTATATATTCAATATAGAACATATACATTTTCATCAAATATATATATTACAGAGTCCTTTCTATACATTTGGCATAGTTACCAATACAACGCCCCTTTACAAAATAAAGAGTCAAAACGTGCAACCCTCATCAGATCATAATTATACACACAGTAAATCCTGGTCCTAATAGATTTCTGTATTACAGATGAAGCATCACTATCTCCTCCACAACGCATCATTGGAGGCCATGATACCAGTAGGCATCCCAATGCCTCAAATCACCAGATACATTGAGACCCTCCCGCACATGGAGCCCCAACCAACCTCAATCCCACATACATGCAGGCTAAAGCAGGTCCAAGACCAATGTCAATGCCAACTCTACACTCACCATGAACCTCTGGGCAGACCACGTGCTCAAAGGCAACCTCAGCCCTCGGACACATGGGCTACCTGATGCTCCCCAACCACCTGGGCACACGTTGGACTTGGTCAACCCCCTTACCCAGAGACAACAGGCTGATCCACCAATCCCCAACGCCCAACCCAAAAGAAAGCACAAGGACCAGCTAGCAGGAAAAAGACCATCTTCTTTTACCTCATGTTACCCCACCCCCACTCCCACTCCCACCAACCCGCTGAGATCTCGAGCCCCCGTTTGAGGGTTACTCACTCGACGCTTTGGTAGAGGGTGGTGGTGGGGGGGGGGGGTCACATTTCAGTCAGAAACACCGTCCCCCGCCCTCGGGCTCCGACTGTATGCGCCGATATCGTCGAATGAAGACCACCACCACCACCGGGCGCCACACTCGCCAAATGGGACCCCCGCGAGCGGACGGCAGCAACCGCCGGGCGCGCGTGCGCGTGCGCGCGCGCGGCACCAGCCCAACGGCCGGAGGCTCCAGCGGTCCCTCAACACTGACCCAACTCTTCCTCCCCTCCCCTCCCCTCCCCAACCCCCAACCTCAACCCCAACACCACGGTGACCATTGTAGATGTGGTTCAGTGACATTGTACAACTTCAACTGATCTACTCTGTTTAAAAAAAAAACCTTCTGCCATCCACCTCACCTGAGACAGGTAAATCATTAACTTAGTCAACAACAAAAAACGCGTTGCCCGAAGACTCTTGCGATTGCTGTCTTGAGATTGTAAACAAAACTTTGGATTCAACGTGTTGAACTTACATGAGTTTTGCGAGTTGGTTGTGCTTACCGAGACCAAACCTTCGTAACTAACTTAGGAGCAAGAGTAAAGTCCAATTCCAGATTCCCACAATTCAAACTCTTGGAAGCGCCTAGCGGCAATCGCGATGGACTTCATACGCCATCAACTGGAGAGACTGGATGCTGCCCTTTAAAGCAGAAAGACAGGATCAACGTAAATGGCTTGCAAGTTTATATTTAGAAAAAAAACAAATGTCAAATAAATGTGAGCAAAATACCGCAGATGCTGGCAATCTAAAGCAAAAACAGAGAAAGCCTTTAGCAGGACAGGCAGCATCTGTGGAGAGAACAACAAAGTTCAAGTTTGGATTCTTTGTTAAAACTGGAAGATATTACCAATGAACAGCATTTGAAAAGAAACAGAACAAAGGGAAGAGGGAGGGGAAAACACACACACACACAGCTGAATCACCATATGATATGAAAGATGAAATAGAATAAAGAATCAAACTGCATTATATAGAATCTTTCGGAACATTAAGACACTCCACTTTATGGGGAGCTGGCAGGAAGTGGAGTTGAGGCCAGGATCCGATCAGCCATGATCTATCTTATTGAATGGCGGAGCAGGTTCGAGGGGCCAAATGGCCGACTCCTGCTCCCATTTCTTATCTTCTTATGTTTGCAGCAGTGGCAGATTTAGACATTTCTGAAGAGAGATGCAAGCACACAAGTCCAGTCCTGGACACTATTGTGTTGGCAGAAAATGCTGGGAATCTCAGCAGGTCAGGCAGTGTCTGTGGAGAGACAAACAGAATTAACGTTTTAGGTCGATGACATCGAACTGAAACGTTAACTCTGTTTCTCTCTCCACAGATGTTGTCTGACTCGCTGAGATTTCCAGCATTTTCTGTTTTTATTTCAGATTCCAGCCTCTGCAGTATTTTGCTTTTGTACTATTGTGTAGGCATCTGTTACAATTCCGCCTTTCAAGCCAGAAATGGCTTGCCCTGCATAAAGTTACATATATTGTAAATATGAAAATAAAATCGTTGTACAGACTTCCATGGAATTCGATGGGAAATTTAACTTAAAATACACCATTCCCTATTTTGTTCCCAAACTTGGTAATGATACAAGAACAGAGACAGGAATGCTTAAAGCAGGTAATTAAGAACAAGAACATAAGAAATAGGAGCAGGAGTGGGCCATATGGCCCCTCAAGCATGCTCCGCCATTCAATAAGATCATGGCTGATCTTATCATGGACTCAGCTCCACTTCCCTGCCCGGTCCCCATAACCCCTTATCCCTTTATCATCGAAGAAACTGTCTTAAATTTATTCAATCCCAGCTTCCACAATTCTCTGAGGCAGGGAATTCCACAGATTTACAACCATCTAAGAGAAGAAATTTCTCCTCATCTCAGTTTTAAATAGCGGCCCCTTATTCTAAGATCATGCCTTCTAGTTCTAGTCTCCCCCATCAGTGGAAACATCCTCTATGCATCCACCTTGTAGAGCCCCCTCATAATCTTATACGTTTCGATAAGATCACCTCTCATTCTTCTGAATTCCAATAAGTAGAGGCCCAAACTACTCAACCTTTCCTCATAAGTCAACCTCCTCATCTCCGGAATCAACCTAGTGAACCTTATCTGAACTGCCTCCAAAGCAAGTATATCCTTTCGTAAATATGGAAACCAAAACTGCACGCAGTGTTCCAGGTGTGGCCCTGTATAGCTGTAACAAGACTTCCCTGCTTTTATACTCCATCCCCTTTGCAATAAAGGCCAAGATTCCATTGACCTTCCTGATTACTTGCTGTACCTGCATACTACCTTTTGTGTTTCCTGCACAAGTACCCCCAGGTCCCGCTGTACTGCAGCACTTTGCAATCTTTCTCCATTTAAATAATAACTTGCTCTTTGATTTCTTCTGCCAAAGTGCATGACCTCACACTTTCCAACATTATATTCCATTTGCCAAATTTTTGCCCACTCACTTAGCCTGTCTATGTCCTTTTGCAGATTTTTTGTGTCCTCACACACTGCTTTTCCTCCCATCTTTGTATCATCAGCAAACTTGGCTACATTACATTCAGTCCCTTCTTCCAAGTCGTTAATATAGATTGTAAATAGTTGGGGTCCCAGCACTGATCCCTGCGGCACCCCATGAGTAATTAAGACATTCACATCCTTATCTAAAAAAATCTGCAAGAATAAAGCCATATAAAAGAGCAGAGTTTGAGAAAGATCCAACATTTTCAGGAAAACTAAAAGTTTTTAAAAAGCCATTTTAAAAACTACAGATTATTGTTTTTTTACCAATAGCCTGTTGGGTATGAAACACTAAATAAATGCACCTAAAACCCTCAACTTTCTGAAACCTTCGGCTCATTTTAAAATTCTCCCCCTCAAAGTTAAAAATTGTACACAAACCAGTAGTCATGGAAAGTAAACATCAACAACTAGAAGCAGTTCCTCAGAACCATCACCTGCCGCAGAATGCCAGCTCAATATATATTACCAAGTTAACCACAGCCCAAAGATGCTACAGAGATCCCACCACACCCTGTGGGGAACGACTGCTGGAGCGACTGTGCCAGAAAGGCACATTACTGCACTCATTCTGGTCATGCCTCCTTGTATTCAATTATTCTTGGAAGCACTTACAGAAGCCACAGAGAGCATGACATGCTTCATAATTTCCGGAGAATCCCGGCTTATGTTTACTGGATGCTGAGCCTCTCCATCATTGTGCAACTCAGCACAACTGTTGGTGCCAGCTGCAAGATGATATATCCTTCCACTGTGGCAAATCTCAACCCTTCCCGGAACAATAGTGGATGAATCATCTGTGGGGCATATATCAATATGGATTCTGTTGGGAATTGCAGAGGTACCAGACAGTCCGAAGCCCTTTCTTGTCAGCCCAAATGACTCAGGCACCCTATCATATACACCCGGTCCACTTCCCAAGGCCAGAATGGAACCACAGACTAATGGCCCACACCCATAAGAGGTTATGGGGAGCGGGCAGGGAAGTGGACCTGAGTCCATGATCGGATCAGCCATGATCGTATTAAATGGTGGAGTAGACTCGAGGAGCTGTATGGCCTACTACTTCTCCTATTTCTTATGTTCTTATAACAATTAGGAGCAGGAGTAGGCCGTATGGCCCCACAAGCCTGCTCCGCCATTCAATAGATCATGGCTGATCTTCGACCTCAACTCCACTTTCCAGCCTGATCCCCATATCCCTTGCTTCCCCAAGAGCCCAAAATTCTATCTCAGCCTTGAATATACTCAACAACTCAGAATCCACAGCCCTTTGGGGTAGAGAATTGCAGAGCTACACCCTGTGCTCCATAACTCTACACTGTAAGCAAGCAGGCATCTTGAGATCGCTCTGATGGAGCCAAACCCCAGATTTGTCTAATGATCCCTATTCTCAGTGTGCACAACCCCTAAGTTTGCCAGTGTGATAAAAGTGAGCAGGTTGGGCCCTCACTCATTGGAGTTGAGAAGAATGAGAGGTGATCTTATTGAAATGTATAAGATTCTGAGGGGGCTGGACAGGGTGGATGCAGAGAGGATGTTTCCCCCCGTGGGGAATCTAGAACTCGGGGGCATAGTTTCAGAATAATGGGTCGCATGTTTAAAATGGAGATGAGGAGGAATTTCTTCTCTCAGTGGGTCGTGAATCTTTGGAATTCTCTACCCCAGAGAGCTGTTGAGGCTGGGTCATATATAAGGGAGAGATAGACAGATTTTTGAATGATAGGGGAGTAAAGGGTTATGGGGAGTGGGCAGGAAAGTGGGGTTGAAGCCATGATCAGCCATGATCTTATTGAATGGCGAAGCAAGCTCGAGAGGCCAAATGGCCTACTTCTGCTCTTATTTCTTATGTCTAAAATTAAGAACAGAACATAAGAATTAGGAACAGGAGTAGGCCATCTAGCCCCTCGAGCCTGCTCCGCCATTCAATAAGATCATGGTTGATCTGGCCGTGGACTCAGCTCCACTTACCCGCCCTCTCCCCGTAACCCTTAATTCCCTGATTGGTTAAAAATCTATCTATCTGTGACTTGAATACATTCAATGAGCTAGCCTCAACTGCTTCCTTGGGCAGAGAATTCCACAGATTCACAACCCTCTGGGAGAAGAAATTCCTTCTCAACTCGGTTTTAAATTGGCTCCCCCGTATTTTGAGGCTGTGCCCCCTAATTCTAGCCTCCCCTACCAGTGGAAACAACCTCTCTGCCTCTATCTTGTCTATCCCTTTCATGATTTTAAATGTTTCTATAAGATCACCCCTCATCCTTCTGAACTCCAACGAGTAAAGACCCAGTCTACTCAATCTATCATCATAAGGTAACCCCCTTATCTCCGGAATCAGCCTAGTGAATCGTCTCTGTACCCCCTCCAAAGCCAGTATACCCTTCCTTAAGTAAGGTGACCAAAACTGCATGCAGTACTCCAGGTGCGGCCTTACCAATACCCTATACAGTTGCAGCAGGACCTCCCTGCTTTTGTACTCCATCCCTCTCGCAATGAAGGCCAACATTCCATTCGCCTTCCTGATTACCTGCTGCACCTGCAAACTAACTTTTTGGGATTCATGCACAAGGACCCCCAGGTCCCTCTGCATCTCAGCATGTTGTAATTTCTCCCCATTCAAATAATATTCCCTTTTACTGTTTTTTTTCCCAAGGTGGATGACCTCACACTTTCCGACATTGTATTCCATCTGCCAAACCTTCGCCCATTCGCTTAACCTATCCAAATCTCTTTGCAGCCTCTCTGTATCCTCTACACAACCCGCTTTCCCACAGGCTATACATATGTATTCATTTTTCTTAAAGGAAAAGAAAGAAATACTGACTGATAGTATAAAATGCAGATGATTGGGACGTATATAGGTTTGATCCCCAGTCTGTGCAATACTAAGCATGCTACATTGGGGCAATACTAAGAATGCAACATTGGCAGTGAAGGGCAAGCAGATAGCCTTGGATTTAGCTATGAGCTCTGCATCTCTAGTATCAGATTTTTATTTTTGGAAACAAAGAAGTTGATGAGCTCCTCATATTTAGTATCAAGGTTTTTACAAAGGATCCACATCCAAAACGTCAATTCCTTTCCACAAATGCTGACCTGCTGAGTGTTTTCAGCGTTATCTGGTTTTTTTTGTTTCAGATTTTCAGTTTCAGTAGCTTTTTCCTTTGGATTTACTTATTTTGTACATTTGGTGTCTGACATGGTTACCAATACTCACTGCTTCCCCAGCCAAGACCCACCCCACCCATTAGGACATCGGCTTTCAGTGGGTATTTAGACCCAAGTGTGACGAATTCTAGCATCCAGTAATAGGTGTACTCCTCCAGGTTGCATTAGTGAGCCAGACTAGTTGGTCAATCATCAACAGAACCCCGAAGTATTGTTGACCTGCTGGGTCAAGTATCTGATTATCAAGTCTTCCACATAGATTTAGTTCCAAACTTCCATTATCAGATGTGTCATCCTGAAGTCATCTGGAGCCCAAAGACCCCAAGGAGGACTATCGCTAGTTGGCAAATTTAATATCAGAGGTGGTGATGGGGGGGGGGGGGGGGGGGTGGCATTGGTTGCAGGTTATATGAGAATTTAGTTGGTGATGGAAAAAAGGAGTTTGCGGTTTTTCTAGATTCCCAAAGTGATCCTGGGATAATGGCAGAATTTGGCCACAGAGCGTGATTGCCAATATTGGCATTTCTGAGATAAATAGCTAGCCTAGTCTTCAGCAATAAAAGACTTGCATTTATATAGTGCCTTTCACAACCACTGGACAGCTCAAAGTGCTTTACAGCCAATGAAGTAATTTTGGAGTATAGTCACTGATGTAATGTAGGAAATGTGACAGCCAATTTACGTACAAGCAAGCCCTCATAAACAGCAATGTGATAATGGCCAGATAATTGTTTTTTTGTTATGTTGATTGAGGGATAAATATTGGCCAGGACCCAGGACATGGGGGAGAACTCCCGTGCTCTTCTTCGAAATAGTGCCATAGTATGTTTTACGTCCACCTGAGAGAGCAGACGGGGCCTCGGTTTAACATCTCTGTGTGCTTTGGCCTACAGGCCTAGGAACTGATTCTGTGAAAGTGACTATTGATATGAAAGAACTGTGGAGGCAGAGGAGTTTCCAAGAACTGGTGGGAGCAAGGACATCAAAAAGAAAGGCACGGCAACTATTGTGCAAATCGACAGAGGCAGATCGATGTCAGGGAAAATGTCAAATCAGGAGAAGGATTTGGGAGTTCGAGAAAATGCTAATGAGGGAGATAGATGATAACTTTTTTTCCTGGGGTGCAAAGGATAGAGTTGAAGAAGTGATTAGAAACAGCATAGTCTGTGCTCAGCACCTCCTCTCACCGACAAGCCTGTGATCAGGAACTCACCATTGGGAAATGGAAGCACACACACCAGCAACTTGCATTTATATAGCACCTTTAATGGAGTAAAACATCCCAAGGCACTTCACTGGAACGTTATTAAATAAAATATGACACCGAGCCACATAACGAGATATTAGAACAGGTGACCAAAAGATTGGTGAAACAGGTAAATTTTAAGGAGCGTCTTAAAGGAAGAGAAAGAGATAGAAAGGCAGAAAAGGTTTAGGGTGGGAATTCCAGAGCCTGGGGCCTGGGCACCTTAAGGCACCACTGCCAATGGCAGAGCGCTGAAAATCAGGGATGCACAAGAGGCCAGAATTGAAGGAATGCAGAGATCTTGGAGGGTTGCAGGAGGAGGTTAGAGAAATAGGGAGGGATTTGAAAACAAGGGTGAGAATTTTAAACTCGACGCGTTGCCGGACTGGAAGCCAATGTAGTTCAGGAGTAATGGGTGAATGGGACACGGGGCAGCAGAGTTGTGGATGAGCTCAAGTTTATGGAGGGTGCAAGGTGAGAGGCCAGCCAGCAGAGCATTGGAATAGTCAAGTCTAGAGTTAACAAAGGCACAGATATGGGTTTCAGCAACAGATGAGCAGAGGCAAGAATGCAGATGGCGATGTTACTGGGGACTGACCACTGCAGAACACAGAACATTGTGCTTTCAGGGCTCTGTGACCTCACAGTTGGTGCATTGGGTCCCAACACAATTGTTAACGCAGCCTAAAATAGCTGAGTTACCATAGTGATGATGTATCTATGAAGCATTAGAAGCTCCTTTAATCCGAACAATGTCAAACATTAAGAATACTAGAACGAAAGCATGAACAGATTAACGTTAATCTTTTATATTACAAAGTGACAAAATTACAAAGGGATTCTGTAGCAATAATAAAAATTTTTACCTTGTAGGTTTCTATATACAGGGTACATTTTACAATTTAGCACTCCTGCTCTTAATAGATATAAAACAGTGTGGGCTCCAAATCACATTTGCTGTACCCGAATTTTCGGTATGTTCTATTGCATGAAACTTTGCAACTGGAATACTAGAACATATAATAATCCACATGTATTTGGGGCCCGATATTGGTGGCCTTACTGCCCACTGCCGCCGAGTTTTGCCTCCAGTTTCCTCTCTCTCCCAGTTTCCACTTGGGCGGGAGCGGGCGGGAGGGGAGCATCGCCGGGAGCCGCCCGCTGATGTCCTCTGGCGGCCAAGCAGCGCAAGTGTCCTCCCGCCCGCCGAGCTGCCCGATTGGTGCGGGCAGGAGTCGCCGCCAGCAGGGGGGAGGACCACTGTGTGGAGGCTGTTCTAACCCCGACGGTAGGTATGAAGACCAGAAAAAAAGGTTAGTGAACATAATTTTTAAAAAAAATTTCACAGTGACTTACCTGGATGGGGTCCCCTGAAGATGTTCCGTTGTTCTTTATTTCATGCTTTTTATTTTCAGCTCTTCCACCCTCCCTGGTCCCGACTCCATCCTTGGCGGCACTTGGGTGCCAAGAGCCTTTGATGCCGAGATTGAGAGCTCCTGCCTGCTGTCGTCCAGATTGACGGCGTAAGCCGTTATTTTGCCGCTGGTCTTCCAGGCAAAGTACTGCCCGGTCTCTTGGTGGCCATCGGCGGTACTTTGGGTGGCACTTGGGCGGTCCTTGGCCTTCAGCAATTTCGGGCCCATTATGTTTTAATGAAAAGCTACAGTAAATCAGATTAAAATGGATATTGCTGCTTCCCTGATTTTAAAATGGGAGCCGGTCTGCAGGAATACAGGAAGATTGTTTTGAGTAAGAATTAATCAAGTTACGGGCTGTCGTTGTTCCAGGACGTGGCTGTTGTTGTTGTTTCATATGACGGGAAAAGCTTATAACAAGATGTCTAGTTTAGCTCTCCAGTCGATGACCTCCTGAGAGGCCGAATGGAGAAATGAGGAGTCTCCCGGAACAGATCTCAGTGGACAGGTTGATGTGATGTCTTCCATGGTCCAGGACTCAAGGCCATGGTCGCACTCCGGGTCGTCCCTCACCTTCCACGTGTGGAGCAGGTGGCCGCATCATCTGTGCCCAGTGTGGATGGGGTCGAGCGCTGTCCACTGTCTTCGAGGGAGGTCGAAGCCAGGGACCTCCGCTGTTGGGTCAGTGATGAGGTGTCGGTTCTTTATGTTGCGTGTGTCCCACGATTCCCTCCATCTGGATCGTGGGTCCGATACCAGCTGCAGGAATATTGGCCGCTGTTTCCCAGAATGGCTGGCGTGAACTTAAGCGGTTTTTGTGGTGGGTTTCTCACGTCTTCGTGAATTGGAAGGTCGATGTTGCTCATGATTTTTTCCATCTCACGGAGCACGTTGATGTCGTGGCGAATGGCGGGCGGGGCAACGTGGGACAGCACCGAGAGCCACTCAGCTGGAGTGGACCCGAGCGTCCCTGACACCATCCTCATGGTGGCGTTTAGCGGCACGTCCGCGATCTTTGTGTGGCGGTTGCAGGACCATGAGGCTGAGCAGTATTCTGCAGCAGAGTAGACTAGGGCCACTGTATACTGTATCCGCTGCTCACGATGTGGTCTCCTCTACATTGGGGCGACCAAGCGTAGATTGGGTGACCGCTTTGCTGAACACCTCCGTTCAGTCCGTGAGTGTGACCCCGAACTTCCAGTTGCCTGTCACTTTAATTCTCCACTCCACTCCCACTCTGATATCTCCGTCCTCGGACTCCTGCACTGTTCCAATGAAGCTCAACGCAAGTTTGAGGAACAGCACCTCATCTTTCGTTTAGGCCTTCTGGGCTCAACATCAAGTTCAACAGTTTTGGAGCTATCTTTGACTCCCTCCCTCCCCCGTCCTCCCACAATCTTATGGGTTTTTTCTCTTTGTCTCTAATGGCAGCTGGTCATTATTCTGCCATTCACACCCTAGTCAGATTAACCATTTTCTAACATCAGCCCATCATCCCTTTTGTCTCTCCAATCTCTCCTGCCTGCCACCCTATCACAGACCTTCTCTTTTGTTCTTTCTTTCCCCCCCCCCCCTTTCAGTGCTTAAGAATCTATTCTTTCCGAACACTCTCCAGTTCTGACGAAGGGTCATCGACCCGAAACGTTAACTCTGTTTCTCTCTCCACAGATGCTGCCTGACCCGCTGAGATTTCCAGCATTTTCTGTTTTTATTTCAGATCCCATCATCCGCAGTATTTTGCTTTTATTATAGACTAGGGCCACTGTTTTGGTGCAAAGTGTTCTGGCTGCGATTGGGAACAGCTTGCAAATGAGGATTCCAAGTTCTCAGCGCATGATCAATCAATCTGATAACTGTAAAGGTTAAATCACCTGCTGTCTCCACCGATGCTGACTGACTTGCTGAGTGTTTCCAGAACCAGGTTAGGCATCCTTGGGATCCTAGGCAGCAAGAACATTCCTCACCCACCCCCCAACCCCCACTTTCAAAAGGTCTATTTTAGCAGTTAGAGTAATATTAAGAGAGTCTGCAATTTAGTTACTTTGATATTCAATTTAATGAAGCATGATTAACAATTCAAACTTCAAAGGGAAAAGTGTTGTTAAAGCAAGACTGAATTTAGTTGATTTCTTAGTCTGTCAGAAGAAGTAGTCTATGATGAAAGCTGGTGTTACGCATACTCATGAGGAAAGACATCAAAGAACCAAAGGATATTGCCGAAATAAAATTTATTTGATTGTTCCACAGGGTAGATGCTGAGAGATTGTTTCCCCCTGGCTGGAGAGTCTAGAACTAGGGGGCATAGTGTCAGGATAAGGTGTCGGCCATTTAGGACTGAGATGAGGATAAGCTTCTTCACTCAGAGTGTGGTGAATCTTTGGTATTCTCTACCACAAAGGGCTGTGGATGCTGAATCGTTGAGTATATTCAAGGCTGAGACAGATAAATTTTTGGACTCTAGAGGAACCAAGGGATTATGGAGATCAGGCGGGAAAGTGGAGTTGAGGTCGAAGATCAGCCATAATCTTATTGAATGGTGGAGCAGGCTCGAGGGGCCATATTGCCTATTCCTGTTCCTAATTCTTATGTTTCTGTTCAAACTAAGGAAGACATTTTGTTTTACCAGAGAAACAGAGTGTGTTGTACTATATTGCAATATTGTCATGTACTTATAGTTTTCCCTACTTACTAAACTTCTGTATAGTTGGTTCTACCATTCTCTGAGTTGAGTAGGAAGAGGGGGAGAAGAAAAGACTTGCATTTATATAAGCGCCTTTATAAATGCAACCTCAGGATGTCCCATTGTGCTTTACAGCCAATGAAGTGATTTTGAAGTCTAATCACTGTTATAATGTAAGAAATGCAGCAGCCAATTTGGGCATAGCAAGCTCCCATATGCATTCCCGATTACAAGGGGGGCAGCTCCTTTGCATAGTCTGATACAATCACTGAAAGGGTAACTGATCGGATGCTTGTCAGCATTGTTGCCGTGTCATTACCCTTTGAAAATAAAATCGATATATATTAACGTTGATATTGGCAGTCCACTCTCGATTGGACTAAGCGAATCTCATGGTTGATTCCCCTGATCAGGCAGTGAGCCCATGATTTTTTTGACGAGTGGTTCCTGTGCGAGAGCGCTCGGTCGAAGGATCAGCCCCCTTATTTCAACTCAAAAACGAAAATGATGTTAAAAAGCCTGAACCATAATGGATGTTAGTCTTTGCGAGGGATTTAGATGAAGGCTAGCATAAGAATAAAGTGTTGAGGATGTGTCCCTTACACCTTTTGTTCGCAAGACATTTAATGATGCTCAGATATGGTTCCACAAGCAGCCCTTTGGCTCCTTGCCAAAGTGCCCTTTACATTCTTGTACAAACAAATATGGGGTGGATGGGGAGGATGTTGGAGGTGCAACAGGATTTATAGGGACAACAGGATGAATATTATTCTGGTATTTTGCTTTATTTTATTCATTCCTGGGAAGTGGGCGTCGCTGGCAAGGCTGGCATTTATTGCCTGCCCCTAATTGCCCTTGAGAAGGTGGTGGTGAGCTGCCTTCTTAAACCGCTGCAGTCCGTGAGCTGAAGGTTCTCCCACAGTGCTGTTAGGGAGGGAGTTCCAGGATTTTGACCCAACAACGATGAAGGAACGACCGATATATTTCCAAGTCAGGATGGTGTGTGACTTGGAGGGGAACTTGGAGGTGATGGTGTTCCCATGCGCCTGCTGCCCTTGTCCTTCCAGGTGGTGGAGGTCGTGGGTTTGGGAGGTGCTCCAAAGTACTGACTTCTAAAAATCCTTTTTACGTGGTGGGAAATATTCACAAACAGAAAATTGTGAAGGAGTTCCCTGATATCCTTGTGTGTAGAAATACTGCCACTTGCTGAGGTTGTGCTAAGCTGCAGAGACCAGAAGGCCCCAGGTTCAGACCCTTGTCTGTACTGAGATAACTGATCTCAGATGGGTTGCCATAGTTGGCTTCAGCGTCTCCTGAGCCTGAGATGTCCAAATGTCTGTCTTCATATGCCACCCAGAAGCTTGCTTTGGAGCTAAAGGGACCATATATAAAGTTTAGATCCTAAGTCAGGTGACATTGAATTTCCTTATATGCCCTCCTACCCTGCACCAGGAGTGCTGAAGCAGAAAATCGCAGTCCCCTCTGTCTCGCCTTACCAATGAGCAATGCCTACTTTAGTAGGACTTTTAGCACCAGGGAATGGTACCCCAGCAAAGGTTGGTGTCTTCGGGAGGGGGAAGAGTTGGGTACTAGTATTCTCCGGAATTTATACGGTATGATTTATAAGGGATGATTTGATTGAAGTTTTCAAGATATTAAGGGAAGCAGACAGGGTCGATAGAGAATAACTATTTCTGCTGGTTGGGGAGTCTCGGACTAAGGGACATAGGGCCTGAACTTGGTCAATGAGTCGCCCAATACCGCCCACAGCCAACAAGGTACCGCCCCAAAAAAGTTCTTGACGGAATTCCTCATGTACCGCCCATCTGTCGCCCATCGGCACCTGGTGGGAGTTTCTTCGTGGAAGTACCGCCGGTGCAACTTCCTACCACCCGTCCATGCTGGGGGCTCCAAAAATTGGGATTTTGGTGGTCTAGGATCCTCTAAGATTCTGTTCCCGCCCGCCAGAATGAGCGCTGGGAAAAAGGTGGTCTGAGCTGGCAGTAAATCGGGCGGGAGGGACAATCGCGCAGAGTGGTCCAGACCTGCACATCCCGGGTAACATAGATATGCTGCACCATTATCACGGCCCCGGAATGTGTTCACAGATGGAAATTAAACTGCGCAGAAAGACTTCACAGGTGTAAATGAAAAGTACTCCGTCGAAGGCCAGGTGTGGTATAGGAAGCGTAAATGAGCTACGAGATACATTAAAGTGCTTGATGGAGATGTGCTATAAGGGTTTTTAGAACATTGCAGACACAAGATTTATTGAGACAATGTGAGTGTTCAGATGGTATGAGCTTATGTCAAAGTATATAGGCAATAATTAAATCATGTAAGGTTCTATCAGGTGGCAGGATGTGATCCTGAGAACAACATGAGCTCAAATATAGAATACTGAAAAATATATATAATGGACTGCAATGTCACTGAAAAACATGTCATTTCAGGGGTGGGGTTCGGTGATGTTGCACCTAAGAAAATGTGGACTGAAGTGCAAGCCTTAATATGTGGCCTCCAAGTTGTGCAATTATCTCTCATTCAATGGCAGCCTTCCTGCATTGGTCACCCTTACTTGTCGTTGAGAGATAGCCTGATGACAGGACCCATCAAAGAGTCACATCATATGTGGACGCCAAGATATTGCTCAGAGATCAGTACACCTGAAGGAGGTTTGTTTGTTTCTCAGCACTTACCCAGATGATATAAAAGTTAAACACTGACCAAGAGTTTGTGAATAATGTGTCTGTATGGAATAGTGCAGCATGGTAAGTGACAGAACATGCAAACAAGTCAATCCAAAAATAGTACATTATTTCCAAAACCAATCAAGTGACAATCCAAACGAACCATGTGAAACAACAGCAACAACTTAATGAAGAGTTAACAACGTCTCCAGCACCAACACCCAGTCCTCTACCCACTATCACCACCTCTCTTTACCCCCCCTCGATGTGAGGCCCGTCGTCCTCTTCATGGCTCCGCCTTCACCGCGGCAACATGCACCCCTGCCCCTCACCACCTCTGCTCCATGACGTGTGCAGGAGGGCAGCCAGAGCGCTGCTGCCATGTTCATCTTGGAGAGAAGGTAGGGGGTGAGATGGAAGCCGCTGGCAGCCCCGGCTCCTTGGGATCTGTCGGCCTCGATGGTGTGGCATCGGGGGACTGCATGACATGGCCCGGAAGCATCGATTGGCGCATGGCCTCTACAGAGTCGGTGTTTCGCTCCACCGCACTGGTGAGCCGCGATATACTGGCAGAATGCTCCTCCGCAAAGGTGGCGATGCTGGCAGCTATCCCAGCCATGGCTTGCAGCAGGTCTCGACCTATCTCGACACTCGTCCTCGACAACTGCACCATTTCCTGGATTGCTGCCACCCATCCTGCATCCTCATCGGCTTGTTGCATCACCATGGGTGGTTGCGGCTTGGTGGCTTTTCCGGCACGGCTTCTGTGCCTCCCACGTCGTCTGATTCGAAGCCCACTAGGTCAGACCCCGAAACCGATGTTGGCCGAACAGGTGGCACACATGTCAGGAGGCTGAAGTCCTCCTCGTGCAACTCCTCGACCTCAAGTGGTTCGAAGACTGGGACTTCTCCCTCCTCTTCCTCCTGGTGTTGGTGTCTATGGGTGGCGGAGGTGGATGCGGTGGATATGGGTAGTCTGGGGGGGGTGGTTGAAGGAAGGAGTTGGTGTGTTGGGCTGCAGACGGTGTTTGACACTGCCTTTGTGTGTCAGAGGTGGATGGGGAGCATTGATCGGTGCTGTCCGAATCATAAGAACATAAGAATTAGGAACAGGAGTAGGCCATCTAGCCCCTCGAGCCTGTTCCGCCACTCAACAAAATCAACATCTGGAAGTCGAGGACAACATTTAAGTGTATAGCGGGGGGGGGGGGCGGGGGGGTGTGCTGACATGTGTACCGTCACATTTCACATTCTTACTTCAAGGACTTCCATTGCTACATGAGCACACCATTAATGGGTAACACACAGTGCAGTAAAAAGCATTTGACATTCCACTACACGACCTTGCATGACATGAGTATGACACAGACTGGAGATTCGGAAATGCTTACCATGCTCTACCACGGGATCTGCACCACCCTGTGTGGTGGCACGGGGGTGGACACCCATCATAGCCAAGGCACGCTCCTCTAGGCTAGTCACCTCGATGACATCTGGTGGGCCCCCTCCCGTGCCACTCTGCTTTGATGTGTTGGATGCTTTTTTCTTCTGGAGAAATAAAAGTTGCAGTCTTTACCCGTTTTGCTCATGCAAAACACACACACGCACACATAAACAGACACAAACACGCAGGCACACACACACACATAAACAGACACACACACACAAACACGCAGGCACATACACACACATAAACAGACACACACACACAAACACAACGGACACAGAACCTTTTGGAGTAGTACGGGAGTGCAACGATACATGTTTACTTACTTTTTCTGACGCCACCATATCATTCCATCACTTCCTGCACTGGTCTCCATCCTGCGCAATGTTACCCACTGAGGACACTGCCTCCCAAATAACCTGCCAAATGCTTCTATATTGGGGTGATGGAGGCTTGCCACGACCATCCAGGTTGAGGTCTTTATAACGGCACTCCACCTCACATACAAGTTCCTCCAGATCCTCCTCATTAAACCAGGGAGCTCTGGGCCTCCCTCCATTAGACTTCTTGAAAGCTTTTTTTGGACTCACGACAGCTTTCTTAGATGGCTGATGATGATCTCATTTTTCTCTCTCCAAAACTGCCCTCTCTGCAACTGGCAGGTGCAAGTGAGCAGCGAGGTTTATGTGCCTGCGCAGCTGTGCCATCAGCCCCAATCGCGGCAAAAGTGATGTCATCACCCGCAAGAAACGACAAAAAAAATTCTAAATCCGATGTTTGTCGAGTCAAGAGGCCTGCACCCACCGCCCATTGTTGCCGCCGCCTGCTCACACCCACTCCCGCCCACCGACTCCCACTGACTCCCACTGCCTGCAGCTCACGCCCGGTCCCGCCCACCGACTCCCGCTGCCCGCTGAATCCCGCTGCCGCCTACACAACCGCAACCAAACTCCCACCCGACTGGCCCCAATGGCAGCGGGCGGCAAAAACTCATGTTCCGCCCGGGGACCGCCGAGAAACGGGTGGGCCGCAGCTCCCACCAAGTTCGGGGTCATAGTCTAATAATTAGAGCCAGACCTTTCAGGAGTGAAATTAGGAAACACTGCTACACACAAAGGGCGGTGGCAGTTTGGAACTCTCTTCCGCAAACGGCAATTGATGCTAGATCAATTGTTAATTTTAAATCTGAGGTTGTTAGGTTTTTATTAACCAGAGGTATTAAGGGATACGGGGCAAAGGCGGGTATATGGAGCTAGGTCGCAGATTGGCCATGATAATGAACAGGCTCTAGGGGCTAAAGGGACTACTCCTGGTCCTGTGTTCCTACGGAGAAGTGGAGGAAACAAAATTCACAAACAGGAAGCTGTGAAAGACCTTCAGCATTCGAAGAGTTAAGAGGGCCTGCTGTGGAAATTACTGCAAAGTGATGCTGTATTCCAGGTAATAATAACCTTCCAATTATTCATCAATATTGACTAAAGCAGCAGGATACGGAGCTGATGCCACTTAAAATATTTGTGTTGTATTTAGATTCTGGGCAATAGATTGCATGTCAGGCCATGTGAGTGGAGCAGAGTATTTTTTTTCCGTACATCTTTTTCCTGGTAAAACAACGTATTTTGTTATAATGCAGATAGAGGCTGCAGCTTGCTATGGTTCCTCTGTATGCCGTTCAATAACACCCCATCTGTGTTTAAAGCAGACCTGTTAAATGTAATGGTGCTTGCTGCAGCCAGCACAATCCTCTTCTCCAAGCACCACGGGTGCAAATCACCACTGTACCTACTCAGCATAGACTGACTGAGGTGATAGTCGCCTGGGTATAAATCAGAAAGTCTGGGTTTAGTGGGAACGGGATATCCAATAATTTTAGTAAGTAAGTACATCAGTGAGAAAGGATTAGAAGGAAAGGTTGATAAGGTGACGTGAAATAAGATGAGAGAAGGCTCGTGTGAAGCATAAACACCAGCATAGACCGATTGGGCCAAATGGCCTGTTTCTTTGCAGATAAATTCTATGTAATGTAATTCCACATAGCATCCTCGCTAGGCGAGGGGGTTTAAAATCAGCGCCTCGCTGTTTGGGCTCTCAGGCAGTAGAGGTCTTGTGCTCGCTATGGAACTGTACCGCAGGTCGAGTTATCAAAGGAAATGGCCGGGAAAAAATGTGACGTAAACAAATCTGGATGACCATTGCATCGTGGAAGTGTGAGGATTCTATCAGGTCAAGTCGTGACCAGATGAGCCTGGAACGCCCCACCCCCTCAGTGTCACCACAGGCCTGTCAGTGTGAGCCAGCACGTGGAGCATAGCTCCGTCACGCTCTGGTGGCCCGTGTGACCTCGTTCGGCTCAACGTGAAAGCAGCAGCAGAGTGCAAAGAACCTGCGAATGAAGAAAAACAAACCAGGCTCCTGTAAATCACTCATGCTCTGCTTTAGCCATGTGCCAGAGAAGGGAATTAACTTTACTGAGCAGGTTAGTGAAGAATGATCTTTTCTTAAAGGCAAACAGTCCTCGGCTGAATCGACACCAACAACCCGCATTTATATAGTGCCTTTAACGTAGTAAAACTTCCCTAGACACTTCACCTCAGCGTAATCAGACTAAATTTATCAGCGAGCAGCATAAGGAGATATTGGGACAGATGACAGAGGTAGCTTTTAAGGAGCGTCTTAAAGGAGGAGAGGTAGAGAGGCGGAGAGGTTTAGGGAGGGAATTAATCACAATGCTTAGTTATGTTTATGCTTGTTTCTACTTTTTTATGGTGTAGGTACAATAACAACAACAGCAGAAGTGATGGGGGTGAGGTAGAGCTGGGTGTCATCAGCGTACATGTGGAAACTTATGCTGTGTTTTCGGATGATGTCGCCAAGGGGCAACATGTAGGTGAGAAATAGGAGGGGGTGGGAAGCCAAGGATAGATAGGTAGTAAAGTAAATATTTTCCTTGCGTTCCCCTAATAGCTCAGAGGCTAACTGCACTGTTTGGTGTTGCGTCGACCTGGTAAGGGTCACACCTTTCCCTCTGAAAATAAAGAAAAGAGCCAGAGTTCCATCTCCCGACTGCTATCCAGTGCCTCCTGCTGTGAAGCGTGAGCGTGCGGATGTCGAGTGGGCACTCGGCCTAATCCAGGATTGTGTAGCCTGCTGATACGACCTAGTCTCGCATAATGAAAAATGAGCAAAGGGCAAAGTACTGGAGGGAAGAGGGGGGCGGGCCAGTGGAACCCTTAACAGTCAGTGCCTTCAGGAGAGTAGGCAAACAAATTGGAGTGGGATCACTATCTTCAAAGAAAACTGTAGCCTCCAAACAGCGAGCGCTCTACTCGGAGCTCCTTCACGGCAAACGAGCCAAAGGTGGGCAGAGGAAACGTTACAGGGACACCCTCAAAGCTTCCCTGATAAAGTGCAACATCCCCACTGACACCTGGAAGTCTCTGGCCAAAGACCTCCCTAAGTGGAGGAAGTGCATCCAGGAGAGCGCTGAGCACCTCGAGTCTTATCGTCGAGAGCATGCAGAAATCAAGCGCAGGCAGCGGAAAGAGCGTGCGGCAAACCCTTTCCCTCAACGACTATCTGTCCCACCTGTGACAGGGACTGTGGTTCTCGTATTGGACTGTTCAGCCACCTAAGAACTCATTTTTAGAGTGGAAGCAAGTCTTCCTCGATTCCAAGGGACTGCCTATGATGATGATGGTGATGATACTTCAAACACAGTAACACTCTTCCAGCATCTGGTTGCAATTACTGACCTGATTTTTATCATTTACTGTTCATAATAAAAGTGTTTTTCATTTGCCTGACAGTCCTGATTAGTTGCTTTGAGCACAAGGGCATACGTAGTCAAGGATGCAGAAGAGGAAGAACTAACATTTACATAGTGCCTTTCACAACTTCAGTACGTCCCAACTCACTTTACAGCCAATGATGTGTAAGCACTGTAGCAATGTAGGAAACGCGGCAACCAATTTGCACACAGCAAGCTCCCACTCACAGCAATGTGATAATGACCAGATAATCCTTTTTTTAGGTGTTGGTTGAGGGACAAATGTTGGCCAAGATACCAGGGAGAATGCCCCAGCTCTTCTTTGAATAGTGCCATGGGATCTTTTACGTCCACCCGAGAGTTTAACATCACATCCGAAAGACGTGACCTCTGACAGTGCAGCACCTCCCTCAGTACTTCATCAAAAAAAGGTTCTGACAAAAGGTCTATACCTGAAGTGTTGTCTTGGCTGTTCTCTCCACAGATGCTGCCTGATCTGCTGACGTTTTCAACATTTTCTGCTTGAGCTTGCCCATCAAACTTCATCCCTTGATACCCTAACTCTCAACAAAACTAAACCCTACAGCACCCCAACTCTCCCATCAAAACAGATCTTCACAGTGATTCAACTCTCCCATTGAACCTTATCCCTCTAGTACCCTAACTCTCCCATCGAAACTCAATCCTCTGGTACCCTAACTCTCCCATTGAACCCCACCCCTCTAGCACCCTAACTCTCCCACTGAACCTTACCCCTCTAGCACCCTAACTCTCCCACTGAACCTTATCCCTCTAGTATCGTAATTCTCCCATTGAATCATACCCCTGTAGTACCCTAACTCTCCCACTGAACCTTATCCCTCTAGTACCCCAACTCTCCCATTGAACCCCATCTCTCTAGCACCCTAACTCTCCCACTGAACCTTACCCCTCTAGTACACTAACTCTCCCATTGAACCCCACCTCTCTAGCACCCTAACTCTCCCATGGAAGCCCATCTCTCCAGTACCCCAGTACTTCCATCTCAACATTTATTTAGATTAATATTTATGACTCTATCTGCAACAGACAATTAAATCTGCAATTGTACTCACCACAAAACCTTGTAGAAACATAGCTCATAGTTACTGATAAAATGTTATGGACACAAACAGTTTGAAGAGATTATAAAGCAATTTTCATTCAATCACCACATGATTCTGCTGAAAGTATATTACTCAATATTCCAGTCTGACATGCCTGTCGATGGGAGATTAAAAGTCTATGGTTTTGGAGATTTCATTTGAAACAGGATTATTTGGGGGAGTGATTAAGTAGACAGGGAATTTTCCAGGCGGCAACAATCATCCCCTGCTGTGTTAAACAAAACTGGAAAAACAAGACAATTTAAAAGACACTGTGGTTACGAGTGATCTAACAAAAATATAATGTTTCCGTGGATGGGTTAATCCTTCTTGCTCCTTAATACAACATAAGCCCTCTTTGAAACTTCACTTTACAGGTGAAGATGAAATTGTTGCATTTCTCTTCCCTCCAATTCTGTCTCTTCTTCTCTTGCCGACATTGACTCTGGCTGGGTATGGCTCCCCGGACACCAGCCACACACCCACCCATACTTTACCCAAGTGCCCATTCTTCATGGAGAGAATCACAGCTGAACCCACTCCCATTCTCACTGGATCGTGGTCAGGAATGGGAACCCTAGCGGATTTACTCCATCCTTACTCTAGGGAGATAGAAGCCAGCTAACTCATTTAGACCAGCGATTAAACCTAGGATCTTTCTGGTCTAAATAAAAACATAAGTAAGAGGAGCAGGAGTAGGCCATTCGGCCCTTGAGCCTGCTCCGCCATTCAGTAAGATCACGGCTGATCTTCTACCCCAAATCCACTTTCCCGCCTTATCCCCATATCCCTTGATTCCTTTATGGCTCAATTCTAGTGAATTTACCAAGCATTGGTGAACTTCAACATTTTTTTTCTCTACAGTAGCAAATTGGGCTGTACTTTGGGGTGAGATCAGAAAGGTTGTACATGATGTGATCAGACCCGATCGGAAGTACAGAAAGCAGATTACATTCTTAAGAGTCCAGGGCATTGAAGTTAGTTTCAGGTATGAGGAATTTTACATGCTTAAAATAGATGAAGGAATTTGGGTCTTTTATTTAGAAAGGAGGCTTCAAGCCGATGTCATTGAATATTTTTAGATTGTGAAAGGGATTGACAAAGTTGATCCAGGCAGGGTGTTCACTGTGGCTCAAAGGGCAGAGGACACAAGGGCACTGGAAGTTACAAAGTAAGTTAGGCAGAACTTTTTCACCCAAATAGTTGTTGTTTTCATATCTTCACATTGTGTGAATTAGCGGGAGGATTCGCAGTCTGACAGTCCGCGACGTGTACACTCCTTCCATAACCATCTTTATACCAGCAATGGGGGCATCAATCCAACATGGCAGGAGGGTATGGGCTCCCACAACCCATACGATTGGAGACAGGGGGGGGGGGGGGCGCGGGCGGGGGCTCCCACAGCCACCAGGCACAACTGTAGGAATTCCTTCACCACATGGGACTGCAGCGGTACAAGAAGGAGGCTCACCACCACCTCCTCAAGGGCAAGTAGGGATGAGCAACACATCCCGGAACGAATAAAGAAAAAAAACCATCCTGGCCAGATTCTTCCGGTGGTCGTGAAAGGCGCTATATAAACGCAAGTCTTTATTTCTTTCTTTTAGATATCGACCCAGAACTCAGAACTAGAGATCTGGTCTCTGCGATTGTCTGGAATAGGGTTCAAACCTGGGACCTTCTCACTCGTGAGGTGAAAATGCTCCCACTGAGGCAAATACTCACTCCACTCACGTAGAAATAGGTGTAGAGTAAATACCCAGGCAAGGACACTGAAGTAGATATTATTAATGGCCGTAAGAGACAATTAGGTGTCTTTTTGGAGAGAAAAGATTGAAGAATATATCATAAGGTGCGTAAGTGGGGGATCAACTATCAAAAGAGACCTAATGAGTCAGAAGGTTGTGAGTTCAAGTCCCACTTCAGGGACTTGAGCACAAAAAAAATCTAGGCTGACACTCCCAGTGCAGTGCTGAGGGAGGGCTGCACTGTCGGTGGTACCATCTTACGGATGAGACGTTAATCTGAGGCCCCATCTGCTCTCTCTCAAGTGGATGTAAAAGATCCCATGGCATTATTTCGAAGAAGAGTAGGGGAGTTATCCCCAGTGTCCTGACCAATATTTATCCCTGAATCCACATAACAAAAAAAACAGATTTTCTGGTCATTATCACATTGCTGTTTGTGGGAGCTTGCTGTGTGCAAATTGGCTGCCGCGTTTCCCACATTACAACAGTGACTACACTCCCAAAATATTTCATTGGCTGTAAAGCGCTTTGAGACATCCGGTGGTCGTGAAAGGCGCTATATAAATGCAAGTCTTTCTTTTCCAATGGACTTCTTCAGTTCGTAAAAGTTCTTGTGATTCTGCTGAAATCCTTTCTCCTTCAATGAAGCAAGGTTACATGGAGATAACATTCCAAGCAAGTGATAATAAAGAGGCTGTATTTCAGAGAATATCCTTCAGTTCTAAGGATTCAGCTGCATTTATATCTCTCAAGCCCTCTCAGCCTTGAGAATGTTTACATTATTGTAGAGACAGAACTGCAGTCGCTACGCCAGGCAGGGCTGTGTGTGTGGCTGGTTTGGATTCGTCAGATTGTTAGTTCTGGTCACAGAGACACAAAGGGAGTCATTTCAAGCCCTGGAGGCAATGCAGAGACAAATTACAAGGCTAATTCCCAGCATCAGAAGACTGAGGTATGAGGAAAGACTGGAAGAACTTAAGCTATTGAAGTGTCAGCCGTGGCTCAGTGGTAACACTGAGTCAGAAGGTTGTGGGTTCAAGTCCCACTCCAGAGACATGAGCACAAACATAGAAACATAGAAATTTACAGCGCAGAAGGAGGCCCTTTCGGCCCATCGTGTCCACGCTGGCCGACAAAGAGCCGCACGGCCCTCGGTCAGCAGCCCCGAAGGTTACATATAAACCTATGAACAATGAACAATGGCGGAAAGGAAAAGAGCACCCAGCCCAACCAGTCCGCCTCACACAACTGCGACACCCCTTATACTGAAATCTTTTACACTCCACCCCAACCGGAGCCATGTGATCTCCTGGGAGTGGCAAAAACCAGATTAAAAACCCGGCCAATTTAGGGAGAAAAAAATCTGGGAAAATTCCTCTCCGACCCATCCAGGTGATTGAAACTAGTCCAGGAGATCACCCTGGCTGTATTCGATTCCCTACAATACTCACCATTATATCTGCGCCGGCCAACAAAAGGTTATCCAGTCTAATCCCAATTACCAGCTCTAGGTCTGTAACGCTGATGGTTACTGCACTTTAAGTGCCCATCCAACCATCTCTTAAAAGTGGTGAGGGTTTCTGCATCCACCACCCTTCCAGGCAGTGAGTTCCAGATCCCTACAACCCTCTGCATAAAGAAACTAGGCTGACACTCCGGTGCAGTGCTGAGGGAGTGCTGCACTGTTTGAGATACCGTGATTCCTGGGATGCGCGGTATTGTCCTATGAGGAGATTTTAAGTAGACTAGGCCTATATTCTCTAGAATTTAGAAGAATGAGAGATGATCTCATTGAAACATACAACATTCTATGTGTGACTCCAAACCCACAGCAATGCGATTGACTCTTAACTGCTGTAAGAATAAAAGTGTTTATTTAATTGATTCTGTGTATGTATAAATATTAAAAGTGTAGATTAACGGAAAGGCCTGTTTGTGTTGAGATAAAATGGAAGTCCACAGATTGCCAGCATGGGCTAAGTTTTGTAAGAGACAAAATGAAAGCCCCCAGAGCTGCCGCATGGGTTGTGTGTATTGGAAAGCCACTTAAACTAATCAGAGATGGCTGAGCCAGACCAGACAGCCACATGTGTGAGGAGAGCCAATAAGGAGCTGCCCTGGAGCCAAGATCCAATCGGGAGGCTTTCTGAGGACAATGGCCTTGAGGAATATAAAAAACGCAAGCCAGGAACTTTTCTCTCCTCTCATCTCTCTCTTGGACACATGGCACGAGACAGCCCTGAAGACCAGCTAAAACACCAAGCCGTGGGTCCAACCCAGCTAGCAAATGGGACGTAACCTATATCACTCGTTATTATAACCTCATTGTAGCTCTGTTATAACATAATTGACAACTGTTGGTATTGTGCATGTGTGTGTCTTTTTAAGATAACTGATTACTGCTGTAATGTGCATGTGTGTATGTTTTTAATAAACCCTTCTAATTGTTTGGAAAGAATCATCTCATTATTAAATGTAAGACCAGAGAGATTCAGAAATCTTACACTGTCCTCTGAAATGGTGGCTTGCCACCACGATATTAAGGGCAGTTAGGGATGGGCAATAAGTGCTGGCCTTGCCAGCGACACCCACACTACCAGAGTTCTGGTGAGAATACACAAAAAGAGAAAGCATTTATTTTCCTTTTGCGGCTGATTTCCCGATGCGTGATAAGGATCACACTTACATGCTCCAGGTGACTGTCATTGGTCATGGAGTAATTCATTGACCCCGGGAAGGTGGCTGGAACAGACATTCATGCTGTGCTAGGTAACGGGGAAGGCTGTCGCATTGGTAATTGGGCTGAAAACATCGCAAAAGGGAAACCGGTTTAATCTGATTTGCAACAGAAATCTGATGATGCCCACAACAGTAGGTGCACACACAACTGCAAGGGCCAGATCTGTGCCCAGCCTCTATCAAATGGATAGACCAAATGCATCTCATGGGCTATCTCTTCTAGTGATGCTGGGTGAGGGATAAATATGGGCCAGGACACCAGGGGGGACTCACCTGCTCTTCATCGAAGAGTGGTCGTGGGATGTTTCACATTCATGATTGCATTGCTGTTTGTGGGATTTTGCTGCCACGTTTTCCATATTACAACAGGGACTACACTCCAAAACAAGCTGCTATAGAGCATCAGTGAGGTTCCATTGCATGTGGTTTGAGCACCTATTCCTTGTAGAGGGCATTGGTGTGTTGAAGGAGCTTTAGTCTCCATTTCAGCACTGCTCCCCAAGAAAGTCATGGGGACAGATTACATAGAAACATAGAAAATAGGTGCAGGAGTAGGCCATTGGGCCCTTCGAGCCTGCACCGCCATTCAATGAGTTCATGGCTGAACATGCAACTTCAGTACCCCATTCCTGCTTTTTCGCCATACCCCTTGATCCCCCTAGTAGTAAGGACTACATCTAACTCCTTTTTGAATATATTTAGTGAGTTGGCCCCAATAGTTTTCTGTGGTAGAGAATTCCACAGGTTCACCACTCTCTGGGTGAAGAAATTTCTCCTCATCTCGGTCCTAAATAGCTTACCCCTTATCTTTAGACTGTGACCCCTGATTCTGGACTTCCCCAACATTGGGAACATTCTTCCTGCATCTAACCTGTCGAAACCTGTCAGAATTTTAAACGTTTCTATGAGATCCCCTCTCATTCTTCTGAATTGCAGTCAATACAAGCCCAGTTGATCCAGTCTTTCTTGATATGTCAGTCCCGCCATCCCGGGAATCAGTCTGGTGAACCTTCGCTGTACTCCCTCAATAGCAAGAATGTCCTTCCTCAAGTTAGGAGACCAAAACTGTATACAATACTCCAGGTGTGGCCTCACCAAGGCCCTGTACAACTGTAGTAACACCTCCCTGCCCCTGTACTCAAATCCCCTTGCTATGAAGGCCAACATGCCATTTGCTTTCTTAACTGCATGCTGTACCTGCATGCCAACCTTCAATGACTGATGTACCATGACACCCAGGTCTCGTTGCACCTCCCCTTTTCCTAATCTGTCACCATTCTGATAATAGTCTGTCTCTCTGTTTTTACCACCAAAGTGGACAACCTCACATTTATCCACATTATACTTCATCTGCCATGCATTTGCCCACTCACCTAACCTATCCAAGTCACTCTGCAGCCTCATAGCATCCTCCTCGCAGCTCACACTGCCACCTAACTTAGTGTCATCTGCAAATTTGGAGATACTACATTTAATCCCCTCGTCTAAATCATTAATGTACAGTGTAAACAGCTGGGGCCCTAGCACAGAACCCTGCGGTACCCCACTAGTCACTGCCTGCCATTCTGAAAAGTACCCATTTACTCCTACTCTTTGCTTCCTGTCTGCCAACCAGTTCTCAATCCATGTCAGCACACTACCCCCAATCCCATGTGCTTTAACTTTGCACATTAATCTCTTGTGTGGGACCTTGTCGAAAGCCTTCTGAAAGTCCAAATACATCACATCAACTGGTTCCCCCCTGTCCACTCTACTGGAAACATCCTCAAAAAATTCCAGAAGATTTGTCAAGCATGATTTCCCTTTCACAAATCCATGCTGACTTGGACCTATCATGTCACCTCTTTCCAAATGCGCTGCTATGACATCCTTAATAATTGATTCCATCATTTGACCCACCACCGATATCAGGCTGACCGGTCTATAATTCCCTGTTTTCTCTCTCCCTCCTTTTTTAAAAAGTGGGGTTACATTGGCTACCCTCCACTCCATTGGAACTGATCCAGAGAAGATGGAATGTTGGAAAATGACTGTCAATGCATCCGCTATTTCCAAGGCCACCTCCTTAAGTACTCTGGGATGCAGACCTTCAGGCCCTGGGGATTTATCGGCCTTCAATCCCATCAATTTCTCCAACACAATTTCCTGACTAATAAGGATTTCCCTCAGTTCCTCCTTCTTATTAGACCCTCTGACCCCTTTTATATCCGGAAGGTTGTTTGTGTCCTCCTTAGTGAATACCGAACCAAAGTACTTGTTCAATTGGTCTGCCATTTCTTTGTTCCCCGTTATGACTTCCCCTGATTCTGACTGCAGGGACCTACGTTTGTCTTTACTAACCTTTTTCTCTTTACATATTTATAGAAGCTTTTGCAGTCCGTCTTAATGTTCCCTGCAAGCTTCCTCTTGTACTCTATTTTCCCTGCCCTAATCAAACCCTTTGTCCTTCTCTGCTGAGTTCTAAATTTCTCCCAGTCCCCGGGTTCGCTGCTATTTCTGGCCAATTTGTATGCCACTTCCTTGGCTTTAATACTATCCCTGATTTCCCTTGATGGCCACGGTTGAGCCACCTTCCCTTTTTTATTTTTACGCCAGACAGGGATGTACAATTGTTCATCCATGCGGTCTCCAAATGTCTGCCATTGCCCATCCACTGTCAACCCCTTAAGTATCATTCGCCAAGCTATCCTAGCCAATTCACGCCTCATACCTTCAAAGTTACCCTTCTTTAAGTTCAGGACCATGGTCTCTGAATTAACTGTTTCATTCTCCATCCTAATGTAGAATTCCACCATATTATGGTCACTCTTCCCCAAGGGGCCTCACACAATGAGATTGCTAATTAATCCTCTCTCATTACACAATACCCAGTCTAAGATGGCCTCCCCCCGAGTTGGTTCCTTGACTTATTGGTCTAGAAAACCATTCCTTATGCACTCCAGGAAATCCTCCTCCACTGTATTGCTTCCAGTTTTGTTAACCCAATCTATATGTATATTAAAGTCACCCATTATAACTGCTGCACCTTTATTGCATGCACCCCTAATTTTCTGTTTGATGCCCTCCCCAACATCACTACTACTGTTTGGAGGTCTGTACATAACTCCCACTAATGTTTTTTGCCCTTTGGTGTTCTGCAGTTCTACCCATATAGATTCCACATCATCCAAGCTAATGTCCTTCCTAACTATTGCATTAATCTCCTCCTTAACCAGCAATGTCACCCCACCTCCTTTTCCTTTTATTCTATCCTTCCTGAACGTTGAATACCCCTGGATGTTGAGTTCCCAGCCCTGATTATCCTGGAGCCATGTCTCTGTAATCCCAATCACATCATATCTGTTAACATCTATTTGCACAGTTAATTCATCCACCTTATTACGGATACTCCTTGCATAGATTGACATAGCCGAGGTTGTTGCCGATGGAGGAGGGGTAATTGAGATGGAGACATGATCCAGGGAGAGTGAATGGCAACGATACAGATTCAAACAGGTTTTTGACTTTAGACTTTGAGCAAACAGTAGGCACAAACGAGATTAGAAGGACATTTTTTTTTCTCTGTGGATTCTTAGCAAAGAGCCAGCACACACACACGATAGGCTGAGTGGTCTCTGTTCATGCTGTAAATTTCTATGGTTTCCCAGATAAAGCAGGTCCCGATCAGCCATGATCTAATCGAATGGCAGAGCAGGCTCGAGGGGCTGATTGGCCTCCCCCTGTTCCGAATGTTCCTGCACCGTGCGGATTAACACCTTTGGACTGGGCCGAGTGAGCTGGTGTCAGCTGGGCAGAACCGCTGTCGCATCTGTCACATTGCTGCTGGGTTAGGGAGGGGAAAGAACAGCCAGGGTTCCTGCTCCTGATAAGTTATCCAATAACTTTGGAAAGCATGTGTGCTTGGGCGAGGACAGGATAGAACTTGGCTGTGATGACCCCTTGTGGTCAAATATCCTGCCAGTGCTCACACAATAAGTGAACAAGTAGGTGGGGTATCAGAGGGTGATCAGTGCCTGTATCCCACCAATAGTTAACGGCTTCAGGAGAGACGGGGGAGAATATTAAACAGGAAAATAATTATAGAAAAGAAAGAAAGATTTTGCATTTGCATAGCAGCTTTCACAATGATTTTCCACAAAAGAGATTTTACTCACTGGGAAATAAAACAGATTTCCAGAATGGAATAGTATAAATTATTATTGTACAATCCAGAAATTGGTGACTTGATATGTTATCTCTCCCTCATTCTACAACCAGGTAAACAAAAGCTCAGAATCTCCTAGCAACAGCTAATTGAACACTAATAATCGGTATCCAGGAGACAAGGCCTTATCAAAACTCTTCAATCGTTTTCCAAGTCATTTCTTTTCAGCAACATGCACAACTCATAACAACATGTTTACATTCAGAAAGCAATTTTTTTTCCCTTCGGGGAAGGATGCTTCCTCGCTTTATGCAAATCAATAGAATGTCAACACAAAGAACGAACTTGCAACACTACAACAGCGATTACACTCCAAAAATACTGCATTGGCTGTGAAGTGCATTGAGATGTCCGTTGGTCATGAAAGGCGCTATATAAATTCAACTCTTTCTTTTCTTGCATTTATATAACCCCTTTCGCGACCTCAGGACATCTCAAAGCATTTTACAGCCAATTAGATATTTTTGAAGTGCAGTCACTGCTGTAATGCAGGAAACCCAGCAGCCTACTTGCACACAACAAGCTCCCACAAATGTGATAAATGACCAGATAATCTCTTTTCGTGATGTTAATTGAGAGATAACTTATTGGCTCCTCTGCTCTTCTTCAAATAGCGTGTGGGATCTTTCACGTGCACTTGAGAGAGCAGACGGGGCCTCGGTTTAACGTCTCAACCGAAAGACGGCACCTCCGACTGTGCGGCGCTCCCTCAGCACTGCACTGGAGTGTCAGCCTAGATTTTTGTGCTCAAGCCTCTAGAGTGGGACTTGAACCCACAACCTTCTGACTCTGAGTGTTACCACTGAGCCATGGCTGACACTTAGCTGAGTTTGGGCAGTTCACAGAATCATAGAACGGTTACAGCACAGAAGGAGGCCATTCGGCCTGTCGAGCCCATGCCGGCTCTCTGCAAGAGCACTTCAGCTAGTCCCACTCCCCCGCCCTTTCCCCGTAGCCCTGCAATTTTTTTTCTTTTAGGTACTTATCCAACTCCCTTTTGAAAGCTGTGATTGAGTCTGCCTCCACCACCCTTTCAGGCAGTGCGTTCCAGATCCTAACCACTCGCTGCGTAAAAATGTTTTTTTTCCTTATATCATCTTTGGTTCTTTTGCCAATCACCTTAAATCTGTGTCCTCTGGTTCTCGACCCTTCCCCCAATGGGAACCGTTTCTCTCTATCTGCTCTGTCCAGACCCCTCATGATTTTGAACACCTCTATTAAATCTTCTCTGCTCTAAATTGCCCAGAGAAGAATTCAATTTCACAGATCCCGAGGTGGGATTTGAGCTCCTGCTTTCTGAATCATTTGTCCAGATTATTGATGTAACAAGTAACATCAGCACCATGCCATCAGACCACTGTCCAGTTCTTAGTCCAGTGCCTACCGGGCAAAGGCTCACAGCACAAAAGTACCCCTAATGATCAATTGCACTCAGATTGACCTTGCTCTGTGGGAAGTGGAAGATCAGGGATTGAAGCAGAGACTCATTGCAGCACCAGTTGAGGAGGGGAGCGGGCAGGTCGGAGGACCTCCTTGATGGACTGCTCCTGGGCCTGGCTAAGTTGGCCATTAACCAGTCCAGGCAGCGGGCGGTTGAGGGGGTCGTTCGGGAGTCATCCGCAGCTATGTTCGAGCCAGGGTGTCCCTGGAGATGGAGCACGCGGTGTCCACAAGTAGGCTCGAGGCCTTCTGCGATTAGTGGGCACCGGAGAGCCGGGAGTTCTTCATCACGCGCGGAAACAAAATTCTGATTTAATTTGTTACGTTTCATTTAAATTCGGTCTAATTTGTGGTTTATTGGTTGTGCCCCTTTGAAAGGGGGCCACATACTTCCATTTTAATTGGTGATGGCACCCGCCTCAATTACGGAAATCAACGTATAAAAGGTGTAGAAGTGTAGATCAGCTGATGCACTTACCCACGGAAAGCTCAACGGTTAATATTTCACTCTCAATTGCTATCTGTGAGGAAAGGAAGATGCTCGATCTAAAGAAATAAAGACTCTGATTTATACAGCGTCTTTCACTACCACTGGATGTCTCAAAGTACTTTCCAGCCAACGAAGTACTTTTTGAAGTGTAGTCACTGCTGTAATGTAGGAAACGCAGCAATCAATTTGCGCACAGCAAGCTCCCACAAACAGCAATGTGATCATGACCAGATCATCTGTTTTTGTTGTGATGATTGAGGGATAAATATTGGCTAGGATCCAAGGAAATTGTTTCCTCCAAGGACTTCCAACAAATTCTTTCTTAAAATTGAGATAATCCATATCAACATCCTACATCCGTCAAGTCAATAAAACTCTCCAAACATTCCAACACGTTTAGTTGGCCCAGCTAGAGAGATAGCTCTCTTTAGTTACACTCTATCTCACTGACTAGTCCAGCATTTGACAACAGATTCTGCCATATACTCTCTCATGAAATAAGAACTCTTGTTTACTCCTCTCTCTCTCTCTCTCTCTCTCTCGGTTCTGTCTCTTTTTCTCCACGTGCTGAGATAACAACACCTCCCATCAACAAGTTACTTCTTCAGTTCACATCCCTGTTTCCCATCACTCCACCATTGGCGGCCGTGCCTTCAGCTGCTAAGGCCCTAAGCTCTGGAATTCCCTCCCTACAACTCTCTCCCTCTCTAGCTCTCTCTCCTCCATTAAGATGTTCCTTAAAACCAACCTCTTTGCCCGACCTTTTGATCATCAGCCCTAATATCTCCTTATGTGGCTCAGCATCAAATTTTGTTTTATAACGCACCTGTGAAGCGCCTTGGGATGTTTTACTACGTTAAAGGCGCTATATAAAAACAAGTTGTTGGTCTCCACCTGAGAGGGCAGAAGGCTCCTCGGTTTAAGGTCTCATGCAAAAAACATCATCATCATCATCATAGGCAGTCCCTCGGAGTCGAGGAAGACTTGCTTCCACTCCTGAAGTGAGTTCTTTGGTGGCTGAACAGTCCAATACGAGAGCCAGAGACTCTGTCACAGGTGGGAGAGATAGTCGTTGAGGGAAGGGGTGGGTGGGACTGGTTTGCCGCACGCTCCTTCCACTGTCTGCGCTTGATTTCTGCATGCTCTCGGCGACGAGACTCGAGGTGTTCAGCGCCCTCCAGGATGCACTTCCTCCACTTAGGGAGGTCTTGGGCCAAGGACTACCAGGTGTCAGTGGGGATGTTGCACTTTATCAGGGAGGCTTTGAGGGTGTCCTAGTAAAGATTCCGCTGCCCACCTTTGGCTCGTTTGCCATGAAGGAGCTCCCAGTAGAGCACTTGCTTTGGGAGTCTCGTGTCTGGCATGCGGACTATATGGCCTGCGCAGCGGAGCTGATCGAGTGTGGTCAGTGCTTCATTGCTGGGGATGTTGCCTGAATGAGGACACTGATGTTGGTGCGCCTGTCAGATATAGAGTTCAATAATAAAGTAAACGGTGCACTTATCATCTGAGCCACTTGAGCATTGCAGGGCTTGGCTGCCTTCAAAGAAAGTGAATTGCTATCAGAAGTCTCAAAATTTAGCTTCCAAGAATTAAATGTTGCATATTAGTAATTTTACTGTCAATAGCATTTAATGCAGATAGCTCCTTTACATATATTCATTTCAAAACAAATATTGGCAGTAACGTCCCTCAAATATCTTAATGTACCCCCAAAATAACTTCATGTTAGGGAGTAGCAAATTGTGTGGGGCCAGTCTTGCGTTTTTCTTTTGTTTAACGCCAGATGGAACCAGTGAGCTAATAACACAAGATGTAGTACGCAACGCAGCCGCCAGGCGGGGCTGTTCGATTAGTTTTAAGGGTTTCTCGTTGCAAATGCAGTGTATTTATTTCTGAATTTGTTTACAAGTTGCGTTTGTTTTTTAACGACTTTCAGGGTGGAGGGAGGGAGGGAGAAGCTAATCAACGTGCATTCTGTTTGGAATTCAAACCATTTCTCAAGTGTGTCTTTCATTTCACAAAGCAACCAAACGTAATTCGACGACTGAAAGTTGTATGTCAACATACTTTTGATCTCTGCAAATGGATCGATTTGCACAACAGTTACAGTCACAAATACAACGAAGATATTTAGGACATTTTATTTTTCTGCAGGAACATTGGGAGGGGAGGAGGGCGGTTATGTTTTCCTTTAATAACATACTGATGTCAAAGGATAAATTGCTTTGTGAACTGAAAGACAAACTTGAGAAATCAGGTGTAATGCAAACCATTTCAAAAACGAACGTCAGAATTTAAAAGTGCATTTTTATACTATTATCTTGCAAAATATGTCTGCGAGCTTTTGTGCAAAACAGTTTGCAATTATTCCAATGATTTTCTAATCTGTCCACTTACAGAAAGTACACTTAGCTTGGTGCAGAGACAATATTGCCTGCCTACGACTTGTTTATGTCTCGGGCAGCGACTGTCGGCAGGCGGAGTTTCCACTGGTTTGGAGAACTCGTCACGCACAGTAAATGCTCCCCCGTCGGAAACTACAGAGAGGAGCGAGAGCTTCTTTCCAATTATTTATTTCTATTTCCTTATGAAATCGCACGCAGTGTACTGTTCAGAAGTACATTTGGTTATGTTTTGTACTAGAGAACAGCAAAATGTATTGTTTTTCCTGGTGCACTCCGCTCCAGCGAGGACGGGTTTAATATTTAGGTTCACCTACAATTCACACTCGAAACTTCCAATGGAGCCCGTGCTGCCAAACATGACTTCAGATGTCATCACTCTCGATCAATAAGTGTAACCAAACACACCTTGCAAAGTGTTGAAAACATATAAAGCGGATTAATCCCTTTTTCCAGCAAATGTTTGCAATTAATGTGTCCGACTCTACAAGCCTTCCCTCAATTATAAATTTCCAGAGAATTTGTTTGGGGCTCCAATGTAAATGACGCATTTTGCTTTGCATGAAATGGGAAATAAAGAAGACTATTAATGCAATATTGGGGAATTGCAAGAAAACTCCTCGTCATCTAATTTCACATTGCATTATGCGGTTTTTTTTTAAAGATCGAGATTAATTTCATTCCAATGCAGACAAGACTTGCAGCTTCATAATCCCTGTAGCACGCGAAACTGATTCATCGAGAGAGAGGGGGGGTGGGGGGGGAGAGAGAGAGAAAAACATCATAGGGTGGGTGAAGACAAACAAGGAAATTCCCAGAACTTGTCCAAAAAAGAAAAGGCGACATCTGGGTCCCCCACGTGGGGGAAGATGTGAATATTAATCGCCGGTCGGGGCAGCCAATGACAGGAGCGCTGTGTGAATAAGCTGGTGGGTGGAGCAGAACAGATATAAAGCAGTCAGCGCCGCTCTGCAGGCGCAGAAAGAACCAGACTGAGTGTTTGTTGTGAGCAGTTGTTACATCGAAAGCTACAGTGTCATTTCATCCTTGCACTACTCGCGAGCTCTCTACCTTGGATTTACTTACTGCAACATGACTCTGGAAGATATCACTGGAACTGACAACACTAGCAAAAAGTAAGCATCCAGATTTTATTACATTTTTATTTTAAAAAAATGCAACATTTGTTTGCTTTTAACAAAGTGTAAAACCGCGCGTGGATCATGTGTGCTTGTTAATTTGCAGTTTTTGGAAGAGGAATAGTTTTATTAAAACTGTATAATTTTTTTTGTTCAGGATGCAGACTATTGACCAAGCTTTGGAAGACTTGTTGGTGGCAGCCCAGCGCCAGGGCTGTTTAACCGTCGGAGTTTACGAGTCCGCGAAACTGATGAATGTGTAAGTATTCCACACACACTAATTTTAACCTGCAGAACGAGTGCATGCAACCAATGCATGCAAAGATTGTCCAAAAAAAATGCAACTTAATTTATTGCATTTTTTTTTCAAATCTCTTTGAATTGTAAGTTTTTTTTTTTAATTTACATATTTTCCAGTGATTCTAATCGTCTCTTGTCTTCTTGTCCCGTGCAGTGACCCAGACAGTGTCGTTCTGTGTCTCCTGGCGGCCGATGAGGAGGACGAAGGCGACATCGCCCTGCAAATACACTTCACCCTGATCCAGGCTTTTTGTTGCGAGAATGACATTAACATCGTGCGGTTGCGAGGAGTGAAGCGGCTGGAAGAGCTGCTGGAGGCTGGGGACGAAACTGCCGAGCCGCGGGACATGCACTGCCTGCTTGTCACGGTAAGAATCGCTTGTGTTTCCAAAACGGACTGCAAATCCTCCGTGCAGAGACACTGCGATATATCGCCTTGTTTAAATATTGCCACGTTTAAATATTAATGCATGCAAGTTTGCAAAAAAAATATGCACGGTCAAAAGAAACTAGCTCTTTTTTTTTGTTCCTCCGAATTATGCAATGCTATTTGATCTGATCGTGGCATTTGTAGAGTTAAACTGTTGCAAGGAAGCGTTGCGTGAGGCGGCTGAAACTGACTGGAACTGACGCGCTGGTAGTGCTGACGCGATTCTCAACCTTGTGTTTTTTTTTTCGATTTCTATTTACAGAACTCTCACACCGACGCTTGGAAATGCGAGGCTTTGGAGGACGTCGCCAGCTATTGCGAGGAAAGCAGAAGCCAGAACCAATGGGTGCCCATCGTTTCCCTGCAAGAACGCTGAACGATGGAAAAGAGAGAGCTGGGAAAAAAAAGCGTCTTTAATTAAATGAGAAGTATGCCGGTTTTTAAAAAAAAAAAGATGCGGATGGACGAAGGGGAAAAAAATCTTGTTTGCAAAGGCACTATTTTTTTTTAAAGATAACACAAAAAATCGGCATACCAGGCGGCGGCTTGGCCTGTTTTGAGACGGCAAGTGGATTGCAATCCGCTCCCGGGACCGGAGAGAGAGAGAGAGAGAGAGAGAGAGAGGAGTTGGAGATGGAAAGACAGATTTGGAACTGGAATCCAGAAAGGTTTCGAAGCAGGACATTTATGTTTTTTTTTTAAACAAGACTGGACTGAAATGCAAAGAGGAGGAGCAAGGGATGTTTTGATACGAGAATGCAAGAGGACTATAATCCTATCTGTGCTTCGTGAGTGAGCTTTCTACAGCGAATGATGGCTTTGCCTCTCTCACTGATCGATGGGGAGTTTTCCATCCCGGAGCAGGCTGATGGGAGAACTGCTGTCGACCGTGCGAGGCTGCACTAAAGACTCTTTTTGGAACTCTTTTGTGTTTATTTCTGAACGGAAATCATCTCCACACGAGCTGCTGTTTCGTTTCGAGGAGAAAATGCAGCAGATGTCGAGGACTGAACTGTTGCATTTAAGTTCAATACTGGGGCTGCTACAAATAAGTTGTGTAATGGGCGTGGTGCAATTTAATTCTTAACTCTGTTATTAAATGTCATTTTTTTAAATCAGTGTTTTGTTCTTTATAACGCTGAGTGATCTTCGTCTGTCTTCCAAAATATGTATATGTAATAAAATGAACTCTTTCTAATTACAATAAATATTTGAAAACTTTAATTACCTACTGGTCTGACTTGTTATCCACCATCCATTACTTTGGAGAGTGGGGTGAAACACTTCAATGAAGGAGGTTGATGTCTGTCGTGTTTTGACAGCAAGCAACACATTCAAAAAGCAAATCAACATGTTAGGATTTCACCTATCTGGTTCTGCTCTGGACTGTCATTTAAAATTAAATCTTTAGTTCACTTTATTTCCTCAGCTGATCTCCTGTGTCTCAATGTGCAGAAATTAGTCAGAGGGTTTTCACAGAATTTTCAATTAGCAGCAGATATCTGAAGTACAAGCAATAATATGCTGCCACTTTTGGCAGAGGGCAGATCCTGTTCTGCACAGCATAAATCAATAATTTAACTTTACAGAAACCCACCTTACTGCAAGCTGACTTGGTGTTATAGTTCTGTACACTCCTTCAACTCACAGTTTTGCTCCCTTTGGACAAGACTGACCTGACAAGTGGAGCAGTTCACCTATCCTGGCATCAACAGACTTTTATGTGACAATCGCTTTCTCTTGGGTGCAATTGAATTGCTATTTTTCAATTAAGGCCGAACAGGTTGCCCTCCTTTGGAGTGGAGCAGGTTATGAGAAGATTTGAAAGAGGTTTTAAAATCATTACAGATTTAGATAGAGTAAATAAACTGTTTCCAGTGGCTGAGGAGTTGATGACCAGAGAACCCAGATTTAAGATGATTGGCAAACCAGAGGCGAGGAAAAACTTTGTAAAGCATCGAGTGGCTAGGACTTGCAATGCACTGCCTGATTAGGGTGGTGGATAAAGATTCAGGGATGGCCTTCAAAAGTGAATTGGATAAAAATTTGCAGGGATAGGGGGAAAGTGTGGGAGTGGGACTAATGGGATTGCTCTTCGAAGGAGCAGACTCAATGGGCCGAATGGCCTGTGCTGTGATTTGATCAACTATAAGGCTTCAATGATTTCACCAATCTTCATTGGTACAATCCACTCTTGTCAATGTGAAGCTAAAACTATGTGGCGACACACTGTTGGAAGTTGCCGATGGTGTTACTAGAAATCTTAAGTTGGTGTGATGCCAGCTCAAGCATATTGTTTTGGCTCCACAACAGGTGAAAAGCAGAGTCACTTTTAAAATGTAGCTTTAATGTCAGCAGATAGTCCCATCGATTGTTACCTGAAATTAAAACTTAACCATCATTTGGCTTGTGGCAAGCTCTCTTCCTGATGAGTGCAACGCGATGCCAGCAACAGATGTTGGCTCTGCTGCCTCTGTTTTGCTATAAGTAGGTTTCAGTCTCAAATCAGGTACCTGTGGTATAACTGCACCCTTAAGACTGTTCTACAACATTGTAATCGTGTTAAATTATCAAAGGAGTCAATCCTTTAAGCCTATACAGAGTGATCAAAAGGCATTTTTGTGGCATTTGGCTTGTGCCCAATTATATTGGCCCAGACAAAATAGTATATTGGAGCTGGGACTTAGCCTTAGCTTTTAAAGTTGCTACTCCCAGTTGGGAGGGCCAATGGGAAAATGGTTTTCAACCCTGTGGTCCTCAGGGCGAGTGAAGTGTCCAATCCCAGATGCCACCCGAGGTACACAGTTCAACCTTTAGTAAACCATTGGCCTAGGGATGGCACCCATCTGCTACTAGCAGAAAACTATCAGCGTAAAATTGCTTTATGATTGTAAAGTCTGCAGCCAGTTGAATTGGTTATTGGCCTGTAAGCCGTTTAAGTGCACATGATTCTTTTGGGTGTGTGAATGAGAGGAAGTATCCCGATACACTTTGCAAAGCTTTTTTGGAGATGCATTATAAGAACATAAGAAATAGGAGCAGGAGTAGGCCATAATGCCCCTCGAGCCTGCTCTGCCATTTAATATCATGGCTGATCTTCGACCTCAACTCCACCATCTCGACCGATCCCCATATCCCTTGATTCCCTTAGTGTCCAAAAATCTATCGATCTCTATCCTGAATATACTCAACGACTGAGCATCCACAGCCCTCTGGGGTAGAGAATTCCAAAGATTCACCACCCTCTGAGTGAAGAAATTGCTCCTCGTCTCAGCACTAAATGGCCAACCCCTTATCCTGAGACTGTGACCCCCTGGTTCTAGACTCTACAGCGAGGGGGAAACATCCTCCCTGCATCTACCCTGTCAAGCACTTTAAGAATTTTATATGTTTCAATGAGATCATCTCTCATTCTTCTAAACTCTAGGGAATATAGGCCTAGTCTACTCAATCTCTGTTCATAGGACAATCCCCCCCATCCCAGGAATCTCTGGAATTTTCTCCCCCAGAGGGCTCTGGATGCTCAGTCGTTGAGTATTCCAGGAATCAGTCTCGTCAACCTTTGTTGCACTCTCTCTAAGGCAAGTAAATCCTTCCGGAGACCAAAACTACACAGTAATCCAGGTGTGGTATTACCACGGCCCTCTATAATCACAGTAAGACTTATTTACTTTTATACTCCAACCCCTTTGTAATAAAGACTTACAAAGTATTTGCAGAGACTCACTTGAAATCCATAATAGATTGTATTTGCATCTTGATCTGGTGCAGATACCGATACTTCCAAGTCCCAGAGTGAGATCTCTGTCTCTCAACTAAAAGTTCCTCTCAAACACCCATATACTCATCATAGGCATATTAATCCTTGATGGCAGATTGTCGCAATCATTTAGTCAAATGGCTTCACACAATTGACTTTGAGTGCATTTTTTTAAAAATATATTCATTCACGGGATGTGAGCATCGCTGGCAAGGCCAGCATTTATTGCCCATCCATAATTGCCCCTCGAGGAGGTGGTGGTGAGCCGCCTTCTTGAACCGCTGCAGTCCGTGTGGTGAAGGCGCTCCTTGAGTGCTATTAGGGAGGGAGTTCTGGGATTTTGACCCAGTGACGATGAAGGAACGGCCGATATATTTCCAAGTCAGGATGGTGTGAGATTTGGAGGGGAACTTGGAGGTGATGGTGTTCCCTTGCGCCTGCTGCCCTTGTCCTTCTAGGTGCTAGGGATTGTTTTCAAATCCCTCCATGGCCTCGTCCCTCCCTATCTCTGTAATTGCCTTCAGCCCTACAATTCCCCCAGATGTCTGCGTTCCTCTAATTCTGCCCTCTTGAGCATCACTGATTATAATCGCTCAATCATTGGTGGCCGTGCCAACTGTTGCTTGGGCCCTAAGCTCTGGAATTCCCTGCCTAAACCTTCCACCTCTCTACCTCTCTACCTCTCTCTCCTCCTTCAAGATGCCCCTTAAAACTTACCTCTTTAACCAAGCTTTTGGTCACCTGCCCTAATTTCTCCATATGAGGCACGGTGTCAAATTTTTTATCTCATAATACTCCTGTGAAGCCCCTTGGGATGTTTCACTACATTAAAGGTGCTATATAAATACAAGTTGTTGTTGTTAGTAGAGGTCATGGAGATGCTGTCAAAGTTCCTGTTGTGTGCATACAATCCAGGGTGCAAATGCAGAAAGAAAGACTTGCATTTATATAGCGCCTGTCAAGGCCACTGGAGGTCTCAAAGCGCTTTACAGCCAAAGATGTACTTTGGTGTGTAGTCACTGTTGTAATGTGGGAAACGCGGCAGCTAATTTGCACACAGCAAGCTCCCACAAACAGCAATTTGATAATGACTGGATCATCTGTTTTTGTTATGTTGATTGAGGGATAAATATTGGCCCAGGACACTAGGGATAACTCCCCCTGCTCTTCTTCGAAGTAGTGCCGTGGGATCTTTTACATCCACCCGGGGCTTCTGTTTAATGTCTCATCCGAAAGACAACACCACCGACAGTGCAGCGTTCCCTCAGTACTGTAAGCCTGGATTTTTATGCTACAGGAGTGGGACTTGAACCCACAACCTTCTGACTCAGAAGTGAGAGAGAGTGCTACCCACTGAGCCACAGCTGACACTGAATCCAACCTGAATCCAACCACCAGCTACCAGTATTTTGTTTTTTCTTCCCTCCTCTCATGGTGCCGACAGATCCTGCATTCAAATAAAGAAATAACTTATTAGCATCTTTCACAAAGAACAATTCGATGATGAGCAGATTATCTGTTTTATTGATGTTGGTTGAGCGATAAATATTGGCCAGGAAACTGGGGAGAACTCCCCTGCTCTTCTTCGAATTGTGGAATCTTTTAAATCCACCTGAGAGGTGGTTTAACAGTTTAACATCTCATCTGAAAGACGGCACCTCTGACAGTGCAGCACTCCCTCAGCACTGCACTGCAGTTGCAGCCTAGATTTTGTGCTCTGGAGTGGGACTTGAACCCACAACTCTGCCTCAGAGGCAAGGGTACTAGACCTGGCCATTCTTCATGCAAGGCTGTCTAATCATGGAGGCAGTGTGTAACTGGTGTAACTGAGCCATATGGATCAAGAAGGCTCCAGGTTCAATCCCAGTCTACCATTCTGCTGCTGGCCTACAGACACCAGATTTAACAACTTAAATTCCAGGAACCACATCATGGATGCGCCGCTCACAGAATCTGACTTAAAAGGGAGACCAGTATAAAAGGCTCTTGTGTTTGAAGCAGGAATTCTATGCAATGGATGTGGTTTCCCAGTTGGAATTCTGTGATTGGACCAGGAATCTGCATTTTGTGGCAGTGACTGTAGTTAGGATTGATTTAACAGTGTTATTTCACTGACACTGATCACTGGGTCTGCAACTGAAGGACAGATCGTCAGAGAAATGACAGGATTACAGCTCGTTAGATGCTTGTCTGACTCGGTTAGTTTATTACCTCATTATTCACTAATTACCAAAGTCTAGCCAGCCTACATGTACACTTAAAAGGTCCACCCTCATCTGATAAGTTATCTCACATGTATTTTGTGAGTCAGGTCAACAAAAAAACTCTGGGCAAGATGTTGTCTGGTGCACAACATTAGGCACTAGGGAAAGGTTTTTTGGTCATGCAAAGGGTTGTTGCGTTATGGAAAGGTTTGCCACATTTATAAGGGCACGAAACACTTGAAGAAGAAATATATTGATGAGCAAAGAGAAAGAACAGGTAAATGGAATTAGAGTAATGACCTCAAGATTGAGCAAGTCCCAGAACAGATCAGAAGTTACCAGCTTCCACTGCGAACTCCAGCCGGGGCTGTGGTCCTGCACTACAGAGAGAACATAAGAAATAGGAGCAGGACTAGATCGCTTGGCCCCTCGAGACTGCTCCACCATTCAATAAGATCATGGCTGATCTGATCTTGACCTCAACTCCACTTCCCTGCCCGCTCCCCATAACCCTTGACTCCTTTATCAATAAGGGAGGAAGAAATCAATCAAGGTTCATATTCCTATTTGCTGCCCAGTGTCCTCTGCTGAAACGTGTGTATGTCTGGACGCCATGTGAACGGAGGACCGGGAGCGGCTGTGATAAAGAAAGACTTGCATTTATATAGCACCTTTCACGATCTCAGGATGTCCCAAAGCGCTTTACAGCCAGTGAAGTACTTATTAAAGTGTAGTCACTGCTGTAATGTAGGAAACGCGGCAGCCAATTTGCACACAGCAAGCTCCCACAAACAGCAATTTGATAATGACCAGGTAATCTGTTTCTGTTATGTTGATTGAGGGATAAATATTGGTCCCAGGACACCAGGGATAACTCCCCTGCTCTTTGAAATAGTGCCGTGGGATCTTTTACGTCCATGCCCTTCAGTCGAATGGCCTGCCAAACCCAGTGCCTAGGCTCACACATGTAGCGAGGTTAAGCTGTTGCAGGCACCCTTCACCCTAAGGTGTGCAGGTGAGGAGCCAGGCAGTAATAGCGAGTTCTCGCGCAGGCTGCTCACAAACTGGAAAAGATAGCAAATTTAAAGGGAAAGAAAAAAAGACTTGGATTTATATAGCGCCTTTCACGACCACCGGACGTCTCAAAGCACTTTACAGCCAATGAAGTACTTTTGGAGTGCAGTCACTGTTGTAATGTAGGAAATGCTGCAGCCAATTTGCGCACAGCAAGCTCCCACAAACAGCAATGAGCAGATAATCTGTTTTTTTGTTATGTTCGTTGAGGGATAAACATTGGCCAGGACACCAGGGATAACTCCCCTGCTCTTCAAAATAGTGCCACTTGAGAGAGCAGACGGGGCCTCGGTTTAACCTCTGATTGTATCAGCCTTGATTTAAGTGCTTAAGTTTCTGGAGTGGGACTTAAACCCGCAACCTTATGTGCTATCCACGGCTGACACTAGGGACCGTGATCAAAACACAAATTAGAGGGACCATTGGTGCCAGGAACTGGAGGGGCCTGCAATGCCTATGAATGTGTCGCGATTTCAGGAGATGAAAAGAGAAGAGTTGGAAAAAAGGCTTTCAAACTGAACCTAAACAATTCTCTTACAATCCTCCAGAGTAGTAATAGTAAAAGGCACCTTCTACTTTCACACACAAAATAAATTGTAAAAAGGGATCTTTTAAAAGTTAATGAGTCATATACCTCGAGGCTCTCTGAGAAATGTGGGCGTTTCAGTAATTCTACAGAAAATATTAACTGAAATGAGAGTTGAAACCTGCTCAAATGATCCACAGCTTGGAGCTTACTCTTATCTGGGTGTGCCTGACCTTATTAAAGGAGGTATTTTCGTAGAGAGCAACTATTGAAACAACTTAGCACTGCAGAGAAAGGCAATTAGAGATTGCTGCAAGAATCTGAGATACACTTGGAACGACCATCAGCCCCGGCTGTTGCATGTATTGGTTTTATATATAAAGTACGCAGCAGAAGTGCAGTGCTCTATCTCTCAGATTACAAAGCATTTGCACTATGGAACGCCAGTTATTTTCTGCCCTACCCATGTAAATCAGGGCTCCCAGCTCTATAGTGAGTATCAGATATAATTGCACACAAAGGCGAGTCAGCTGATTTCCTTTTCCCTTTTTTTGCCAGTTTTCTGTCCTCCTTTCCCCCTCCTGTGGTTGTTGACTCCTTTCCAGATGTTTCCACGCACTCCTGTACCTCACCAAGCGGTGGGGAGTGGAAGGAGCATTGTGGCGGCGTAACACACCAGGGAGCAGCGCGAGCCGGTGCAGGAGGGCGACGGCAGCGAAGAGGGACGTCACCAAGGTCCAGGCCGGTGATCGGAGCGCGGGCAGGTACAGCAGGAGCGGCGAGGTCGGGGCGAAGGAGCGGCGAGAGATTGTAGAGGGACGTGATCGGGGCCCAGGAGAGGCGTGAGTTCGGGGCCCAGAAGAGGTGAGGGCCCAGGGGCAGCATGGGCCCAGCCCACACTGCGATATGTGTGAGCACTGGGTCTGTGCAGCAGAGCTGGTCTCCAGTCATCCTGGTTAATCCTTGCTACTGGACCAAGACCTAGCTCTGTCAAGCCCGTGTGGTGGCTGGTGTGCAACGGCCACCACACGTTAAAAAAATCCACGCACAGGCATCTCCCACCCTTCAACATGTAGTTCGGGATCTGGAATTTTAGGTCTCCTTCATTAAAACACGTGTGAACGTTTTAATGTGGAATCAAGTCATCCTCGATTCGGGGGACTGCCTATGATGATAATGACATGTGACCCTTGATGGTGAATGTTGGTGGGCTATTCGACTGCCGCGGCGTCATTGGTAAGCTTGATCCAGCCCTTACGCGACATGCTTCCAGCAGGAATGTTGCTGAATAGCGATTAACAGCGGGAACTTTGGTCGATCTCCTTACCACCCCCTTCGCTCCCCACAACCCCTCCCCCCCCCAATTTTAGGGTGCTGAGTCACAATTGTAGTGCCCCTAATACCATCCCTCTGAGACTAACTAACTCAATACAGAATGAGAATCAAATCTGGAACCTTTTTGGTTTGTACGACTCAGCTATCCACTGGATAATCTCGATGAGTCATCGGGGAGCACCCCCGTGAGAAATACTGCTGAAAGAAAACCTATAATATCACAAAAACCCCCGCTACACCTCCGCCTTCTAAATAAAAAAAATCTTTGGTAGTACTTTATATTTAGCGCTGAAATAAATGCAAATATTAACATTTTTATTAATTCGCAAGGTATTGCAAGTGGGCATAGTGGGCTGATTCTGAAAAATCCTCACAGAAAGAGTTTCGAAAGTAGCTCGGGTCCGTTTTAGGAACTTTGTCAAAGTCGCTTTCTCTTTCTTTAGTTTGCGCCAACATTTTCAGAAATGTGACTGACTCCAGGAGAAAGCATAACTAGAACAGGATGTGGGACGAGTTTCACAGAAGCAGACACAAAGAAAAAATAGCCTGGCTCTGAGGAACTGACATGTTGCAGTTTAATTTCTCCCCTCCCTCCTTCAATGCTTCACTGTGTTCCTCCAATCTTCTCTCCCTTTACCCACAAAGTTTTGTTAGTGTCAGCTGTGGCTCAGTGGGTGGCACACTTGCCTCTGAGTCAGAAGGTTGTGGGTTCAAGTCTCACTCCAGGGACTTGAGCACAAAAAATCTAGGCTGACACTCCCAGTGCAGTGCTGAGGGAGTGCTGCACTGCCGGAGGTGCCGTCTTTCAGATGAGATGTTAAACCGAGGCCCAGTCCGCTCTCTCAGGTGGATGTAAAAGATCCCATGGCACTATTTTGAAGAAGAGCAGGGGTGTTATCCCTGGGGCCAATATTTATCCCTCAATCAATCAACATCACAAAAACAGATTATCTTGTCAGTACCACATTGTTGTTTATGGGACCTTGCTGTGCTCAAATTGGCTGTTGCATTTCCTGCATTACAACAGTGATTACACTTCCAAAAAGTACTTCATTCGCTGTAAAGCGCTTTGGGACATCTGGTGGTTGTGGAAGTTGCTATATAAATGAAAATTTATCAAGTCTTTTTTACTCTGTGGGTCCACTGGCAAAGGCTTATTTTGCAGGCACCATCAGCACATTGCCGATTCTGAAACTGAGGGAAATGGGCCACTTAAAAAGAAGTGCGCATGGGCGACTGTGACTGCGTATAGCAACGTCCCTATGTGTTAGTCGTGGGCTGCTCACCGATGCACAGGGACGTCATGACACACGGATGTGCTTGTGCACACACACCTCTGAGTAGGCTGTTTCTGAGTCGTCGTTAAATGACTGCATCAATACAAGTATTCAGAATATGATCTGCCTCTGTTAGATTTAGAGTTAGGTTTACAATTAGGCTTGGATACAGGTTGTGCTTTACAGTTAAGGTAAGATACAGGTTTAGGATCACGATGAAGGTTAGGGCTAGGATTAAATTTATGATTAGGATCAGATTTAATAGTTAAAGTTACAGTCATGGTTAGAAACAAAAATGTTTAAACCAATACAGTTGCAAGTCCAATGCTGGCTGGTAGCTGATTTGATTAATTACCAGGGCAGGGAAAAGTGACTGACAACAAGCTTAGACAATTATAGAATAGGAAATATACCACCGACTCAACAAGTCACCGCACAGCAAACTAATCACGTTATTTTTTTTGTTCAAAATTCAAAACGTAATCTTTAGCTTTCGAGGAATTATAGAGTGAGTTTATTTGAGGCAATAAAATATTGAAGCGAGGAGTTTATTCTGAAGGGGGAAATTCCATGTAATAAGAGCAATTAGGTTGCATGACACAGATTCGCACAGTAAAGGACATTTTGACAGAGTCAGGAGCAGCGTCTGCAAACATTGGGAACTTATTTTGCTAATTTTGCATGTGTTTTAAATTACACGGAGTGGTGCTTTTTGGCATAAGTGTGGTTACAACTGCTTATAAATAGGCAAGTTGGACAGCAACTGAGGATTTCACAGACTCTTACAGGACAGAAGGAGGCCATTCAGCTCATCGTGACCGAGCCAGCTCTTTGAAAAAGTTGTTCAATTAGTCCCACTCTTTCCCCACAGCCCTGCTATCAAGAGCTGAAAGGCCTCCCCTAAAATTACATGGGTCTAAAGTAAAACACTGGCCATTCATCCAGCTATTGGCTGTAGGATGCTGCTCTGAGAATCTGAGACTGAATCTCTCTTCAATTAAGCCTTTTCCTGGTGTTTGATTAAAAAAAGCGAACTTGCATTTCTATAGCACCTTTCAAAACCTCAAAGAGCTTCACAGCTAACAAAGTACATTTTGAAGTATAGTCACTGTTGTAATGTAGAAAACACGGCAGCCCAATTGCGCACAGCAAGATCCCATGAACAACCATGAGATAAATGTTGGTCAAGGGATAAATGCTGCCCAGGACATCAGGAGAACTCCCATGTTCTTCTTCAAAATAGTTTCACAGGATCTTGTATAGTTCACTATTTCATCCGAAAGACGGCACCTCCGACAGTCCTGCACTGATGGGTCAGCTTAGATAATGTGCTCAAGTCTCAGGAGTGAACATTCTGACTCAAGAGGCAAGAATGGCACCCACTGAGCCAAACGGCAGAAGCAAATAGAAAATGAATCTTCCTCCCAGGTGAAGCATCAATTTACTTATATTTCTTTCAATTTAGTACACTGTACTCACTGCTCACGATGTGGTCTGCACTACATTGGGGAGACCAAATACAGATTGGGTGATCGCTTTTCCAAACACCTCCGTTCAGTCTGTGAGTGTGACCCTCAACTCTCCACTCCACTCCCATTCTGACCTCTCTGTCCTCGGCCTCCTACACTGTTCTACTGAAGCTCAATGGAAGCTCGAGGAACAGCATCTCATCTTTCGATTAGGCACTTCACAGCCTTCTGGACACAAAATTGAGTTCAACAATTTCAGATCGTAACCACTGCTCCCATGTTTTCAGACAGCGAGTGCTGCTATTGCCATTTACACCTCCTCTAGATTCGACTTCTGTTTCTTTACTTGCCCCGTCACCATCTCCTTTTGCCTTGCAGCATTGTCCCTTTTGTCATTTAATCTCTCCTGCCTTCCACCCGATCACAGACCTTCCCTTTTGTTCTTTCCTCCCCCACTTTCCCTGCCTCTATACTTGCTTAAAAACTGTCACATCTCTAATGTTACATATGTAAATTTTACCAATGTGTAAGACTTGCCACCAGGGAGCGCATCTGTGCTTGACCCGAGGGTCACCTGCACACCCTGGGCAAGCAGGTATAAAAGGCAGTCTACCATGCTGCTTCCTCACTCTGGAGTTATATTAAACGGACCAAGGTCACAACAGTTTAAGCTTAAGATATACAGTCTTGTAGAGTTATTCTGAACATAACATCTAACATCTTCCAGTTCTGATGCAAGGTCATCGAGCTGAAACGTTAACTCTGTTTCTCTCTCTGCAGATGCTGCCTGACCTGCTGAGTATTTCCCAGTATTTTCTGTTTTTGTCAAGGAAAAGGAAGTATTGGCTTTACGGAAAAGAATATGAATAAAAAACAATTAAAAACGGTGCCTAAGGCAGCACTCTAGCTGAGGCAGTTGCACGCACACTCCAACCTCAGCACAGGAGCCAATGTCAGTGGATGGGCATTGCTCCAATTCAACATAAACAAATAAATCTCCTGATGGTTCATATGGTAAAGACAGTGAATTACTGAGTCAAACAGACCAGAAGGTGCCAGGTTCCACTCCAGTTTGTGTTACATTAACAGATCTCAGCTGGGATAGACTTCAGATGAAGGGTGTGGAGGCTCTGCTTGCTGAACAGCCTTGACCCTTATTTGGGCCTAGGGTTGGTGTAATGTATTTGCTTCATGGGTTCTTTGCTTAAGAATTCATAGCAACACATTGCTACAGTTGTACTGAGAGCTGACCGGTGCCGGACCAGAGAATTTTCCAGACCACGGGAGGTCACGCTGACCCTAGCGTTGTCAGCAGTACCTTAGACTTACCAGGTGTTTCTGACAACGCTGCTGACAACGACCTGGCCGTATTCTGTGCATGCGCAGCATTTCTCAGGCCCAGCTTCGGCGCCTCAGTCCAAGGAGGGAATACCGGAAGCAGCTGGGAGAAGAGGAGCAGCCAGCCTCAGTACACAGCGCGGATCACAACCCCCCGCTGGGAATGATGCCGGACCAGGGATGTTGCGGTCCAGAGAGTCCCGGACTGGAGAGGTACAACTATTAAGAACTAATTGGTTTATTAACAAACAATCACACTACACATTACCAGTTCATCCACTAGGCTCACAACTGCATACCTCATCGTGGATGACCTAGACCCAACTGGCTGGGGTTTTATTGAGTCTTGTGAACATCACGTGACTGGCTAAGCCACTCACAATGCAACAGCGCTACAACTATTTTAAATAAAACTAGAAAGCCAAGTGCCCCCTTATTAAAGGGGCACTAGAACCAACAAATTAACAAATAAAACTTTTTGAACATTAAGCGGTCAAATTAAAATTTGGTTGCTGGGGGTGATGATGCATCAGTCCCTCCGGTGCCCACCTCTCACGGAAGGCTGCGAGCATACCGGTGGACACCGCGTGCTCCATCTCCAGGGACACCTTAGCGCGAACGTAGCCGTGGAAGAGAGGCAGGCAGTCCAGTCGGGCGGAACGACTCCCTCGACCGCTCGCTGCCTGGACCAGTAAATGTCCATCTTGGCCAGGCCCATGAGCAGTGCTACGAGGAGGCCTTCGCACAGGGTGCAAAAAGATCAGGAGCGTGGGACTGAAGTGCAGCCAGAAATCGAGGAGCAGCCCCTTCAAATAATGGAATAGGGGCTGCAATGTCACACATTGTATATAGACATGGAACATGGACTCCTCCAGGCTGCAGAAATTGCAACAGCTCTACAAACCTGTGGGCATACTCACATTACAGTTGGGCTCATTCCGCTGCTTGCTGGGATTGAAGGCTGATAAATCCCCAGGGCCTGATTGTTTGCATCCCAGAGTACTTAAGGAGGTGGCCCTAGAAATAGTGGATGCATTGGTAACCATTTTCCAACAGTCTATCGACTCTGGATCAGTTCCTATGGACTGGAAGGTAGCTAATGTAACACCACTTTTTAAAAAAGGAGGGAGAGAGAAAACGGGTAATTGTTAGCCTGACATCAGTAGTGGGGAAAATGTTGGAATCAATTATTAAGGCTGAAATAGCAGCGCATTTGGAAAGCAGTGACAGGATCGGTCCAACTCAGCATGGATTTATGAAAGGGAAATCATGCTTGACCAATCTTCTGGAATTTTTTGAGGATGTAACTAGTAGAGTGGACAAGGGAGAACCAGTGGATGTGATGTATTTGGACTTTCAAAAGGCCTTTGACAAGGTACCACATAAGAGATTGGTGTACAAGATCAAGGCACATGATATTGGGGGTAATGTACTGGTGTGGATAGAGAATTGGTTAGCAGGCAGGAAGCAGAAAGTCGGGATAAACGGGTCCTTTTCAGAATGGGAGGCAGCAACTAGTGGAGTACCACAGGGCTCAGTGCTGGGACCTCAGCTCTTCACAATATACATTAATGATTTGGATGAAGGAATTGAGGGTGATAGAGAATTCAAACAAGCAGTCTGTGAGAAAGCACAAACCCCCCCAGTCAGAGCTGCTACGTGAGTGGGAGCATGTTGCATTAAGTCATCAATCAACTTGACATTTCAGGACCTTTGGCAATGAGCCAATTAAAGGTTAACAGAATATCAATTGAGCCAATAAGGTCAAAGAAGGCAAGTTCTTTTCTGTAAATTGATCAGGTATAAGAACAGCCATGTTTTGCCATGTGTTTTCAGAAGGATAAAGGCCTGGCTTAAAGCCAAGAGCTTGTTGCAGCTGCCAGAATAAAATTATGTTAAACCTACAACCGGAGTTCGCATTTAATTGAAAATTAAGAGATCTAACAATTTTGGCGTCACGAACAGTATCGCTGAGGGAAGAAACTGAATTTTCGACATCGGACCCACATACTGAGGTAAGGACTCCTCTTTATAAAAGTCCTCGGTCAAACGTCTAAATTCGCCTCTCCTTCTACGCGATTCCGAAAGCCTCCGGTTTGCGAACCCTCCGGATGGTAGTCGACTCGAGGTCCCATAGACGTCTAACTTCGGCGGTGTGTTAGTTAATTAATCATCGATCCACTGATCGGCTGGAAAGCCTACGACTCGAGACCCCAGTGAAGAAATCAGTATTATGGCAGCAGGACATAGAGCAAAGAATTGCCTACAACTGTTAAAGGTGGGCAGGCACCACCTGAGGTTTCGCTAGATGAAATCCTCGACCAGATGAAAGAATACATAGAGCAACAATTCAACTTATCTAAAACCTGTATTAAGATCGAACAAAAATACGGAACCTCCAAAGGACAATGGTCCTTGGACGAGATTAAAAGGGTCTGGGGAAAAACGACCCGTATGAAAAATAAAGAGTGGACCCGATGGTCCCTAGCGGTTATGGGCCAGATCCGACAGCGGAATGAAATTATAACGCGTTCCCAACATGATAGGGACCTGACCAGTACAAAGGACTTATTGCAAGCGGTTTGTGAACAGCTGCGACAGAAAAAGCTTGAAATGCCCTAGCCGACCAGGCAGCTAAAGATGCCGCCTCACAGGGCGCTCCCCCAGAAGAACCAACACAGATGTGCAGATTGAAAGCACTCAGGACTCTGACACAAGACCTTCAAACAATGCAAGGCGAGTGCTCCCGAGAGGAAAAATGGACATGGATTGAGGCAGGAATTAAGCTATGCGAAGATGGTGTCTGGAGACAAAGAGTTACCGACAAGCCAGTCGCGCCAAAGGCGCTTATGCCTTTTTTAGCCCAACAGATCCACTCGTCGGGACACTTGGCCTCACAACAGATGACGGCATGGTTCCAGAAAAGCTGGTGGGGTTGGGGATTTAAAAAACATCCCAGCGGGTAGCAGACCGCTGTGTGGTCTGCCAGAAAAATCATTCTGGACCCTTCACGGTAATGCCCCAACTGAGGCCCCCTGCCCCTGTCGGACCATTCCAGCATCTGCAGGTTGATTATATATCTCTTCCTTCATGCCAAGGATACACTAACATTCTTGTCATGGTCGACAGATTCTCTAGATGGGTAAAAGCTGTCCCAACTAAAAGAGCCACAGCCAATCACACTGCAAAGGTCTTGTGTAAGGATTACATTCCCCGATGGGGAGTCCCTGACTCAGATCAGGGAACACACTTCACAGGAGCTGTCTGCCAAGAAGTCTGTAGGTTACTGAACATTACGTGGGATTTACACTGTCCTTATCATCCACAATCATCAGGACAAGTAGAGCGAATGAATCGAACTCTGAAACAACGGCTTGCCAAATATCACCAAGAAGGAACACCATGGCCCCAGGCACTACCAATAGTGCTATGTAGCATTAGGGCAACCCCGAACAGAACTGCAGGTCTAAGCCCATTTGAAATTATAACAGGAAGAACCATGTCGCTGCCAGGAACTATTGATTTACGGAAAGCTGATGTTCACTTAATGAGTGACACTTTGTTATCATACTGTCAGGACCTAACCAATGCTATTAGTTCTGTTTCCCGACAGGTATCGGCAGCTTGGGGTAATCCACCCGAAGGAGGACACGACATCATCCCGGGAGTCTGGGTGTATGTGAAAAGGTTGCATAAAGAACTTTTGGGTGCCAAGTGGGAGGGAGCTTATCAAGTGTTATTGACCACCCAGGCAGCTGTTAAAGTCCAAGGAAAGAAAGCCTGGATCCACACCTCACACGTTAAACGAGCACCTGTAACTGAAGCTGAAATCTATGCCAAACAAGGTAACATTTCCAGTTGTTGGGTATGTGCGCATATTCCTATTCACTCAAAGGGAGAGATCCCCTTGAGGCCAGTTCCCTTGAATATCTCAGAAATGGCTGAGTGGATAATTAATCAAAACAAAACAGGCAATGCGCTTCAGGATACGGAAAACTGGCACGTAAGTGGAAGTCAGCAGGTTACAATCTGACTACCTTTGAAGGGGGGTACCAACCGTGCTACAATAATTCCAAACGGCCCCCAATTTTTGTTTTCACTAATACAATGGGAATAGGAAGACCAGGGGAATCGGTCTGTCTGATTAGAAACATCAAAGGAGGCCAAAATATGGGGTATAGTAACTGTTCCCGGAATTATAATGCAATCAAGCCACGGAACCGTCCAAACTGGGCCGATGTGGGAATTTTTAACGTAACAGGGATTCTGAATAAAACAGATGGAAAAGCCTGGACAGGCCCCAGAGTGTTGCTGACAAAGAAACAGCTAACATTCATTGTCTATAATGGCACCTATTGGGTGTGTGGCCACAAGGCCTACCCTTGGCTGCCCCAGAATTGGATGGGATCCTGCTATTTAGCCTACATTGTGCCATATATGTATCATATAAAGTCACTGTCGGAACATTTACACCGTCCTAAGAGAGCTAATACAGAAACAGAGAGGTTCTTTGCCATTCTGATCCCCAGGTATGGGACCGCCAGACTGGCAAGGGAATCCATTAACATGGCATCCGTTGTGGAACGAGTAGCCAATGATACCTCAGAGGCCCTAGTTAAAATCAATGCAGAAATGGTAGCAATCCGCACAGTAGCCCTACAGAATAAACTGGCCCTTGATTACATCCTGGCTGAAAAGGGAGGTACTTGCGCCCTACTCGGAACTGAGTGTTGCACATATATCCCAGATAGCTCCGAAGAAATTACCCACTTAGCGGAGCATATCCAAAAGGAGGTAGAAAAACTGAAGCAACCCCCATCATTCACTTTGTGGAGTGGAGCCACTGAATGGCTAGGTTCAATAGGAACTTCATTGGTAGAAGGTTTAATTCTATTCGTTGTAATTATTTTACTTTTATATTGTTTGTTTATGTTGATTAAATGTTGTTGCAACCAGGCGGCTGTAGCTGCTGTCCCATCTGGTCATCCCCCTGCAAAACAGATACACTGTTTTGAGTGCTGTTGACGGAGATGACTCATTAGGGGAGAGCAACAGCAGCCAAGTTCATGGCACCGTGGCTGGCTCTGTTGTACAGGAGGGCATAAAAAAGAGTGGGAGAGCGATAGTGATAGGGGATTCAATCATAAGGGGAATAGATAGGCGTTTCTGCGGCCGTAATCGAGAGTCCAGGATGGTATGTTGCCTCCCTGGTGCAAGGGTCAAGGATGTCTCCGAGCGAGTGCAGGACATTCTGAAAAGGGAGGGAGAACAGCCAGTTGTCGTGGTGCACATTGGTACCAACGACATAGGTAAGAAAAGGGATAAGGTCCTACGAGACGAATCTAAGGAGCTAGGAGTTAAATTAAAAAGTAGGACCTCAAAAGTAGTAATCTCGGGATTGCTACCAGTGCCACGTGCTAGTCAGAGTAGGAATCGCAGGATAGCACAGATGAATACATGGCTTGAGCAGTGGTGCAGCAGGGAGGGATTCAAATTCGTGGGGCATTGGAACAGGTTCTGGGGGAGGTGGGACCAGTACAAACCGGACGGTCTGCACTTGGGCAGGAATGGAACCAATGTCCTAGGGGGAGTGTTTGCTAGTGCTGTTGATGAGGAGTTAAACTAATATGGCAGGGGGATGGGAACCAATACAGGGAGACAGAGGGAAACAAAAAGGAGACAAAAACAAAAGACAGAAAAGAGATGAGTAGAAGTGGAGGGCAGAGAAACCAAAGGCAAGAAACAAAAAGGGCCACTGAATATAAAAGGGCTGCAGGAGGGGTAAAAACTAAAAATCATGGTTTAAAAACTAGGATGAAAACATTCTACCTAAATGCACGCAGCATTAGAAATAAAGTAAATGAGTTGACGGCACAAATCATTACAAATGGGTATGATTTGGTGGCCATTACAGAGACATGGTTGCAAGGTGGCCAGGACTGGGAATTAAACGTACAGGGGTATCTGACGATTCGGAAAGATAGGCAGGAAGGGAAGGGAGGTGGGGTAGCTCTGTTAATAAAGGATGATATCAGGCCAGTTGTGAGGGATGATATTGGCTCCAATGAACAAAATGTTGAATCATTGTGGGTGCAGATTAGAGATAGTAAGGGGAAAAAGTCACTGGTCGGCGTAGTTTATAGGCCCCCAAATAATAACTTCATGGTGGGGCGGACAATAATCAAGGGAATAATGGAGGCATGTGAAAAAGGAATGGCAGTAGTTATGGGGGATTTTAACCTACATATCGATTGGTCAAATCAAATCGCAGGGGGTAGCCTGGAGGAGGAATTCATCGAATGCATACAGGATTGTTTCTTAGAACAGTATGTAACAGAACCTACAAGGGAGCAAGCCATTTTGGATCTGGTCCTGTGTAACGAGACAGGAAAAATAAACGATCTCCTCATAAAAGATTCTCTCGGAATGAGTGATCACAATATGGTTGAATTTGTAATACAGATTGAGGATGAGGAAGTTGTGTCAGAAACGAGAGTACTATGCTTAAACAAAGGGGACTACAGTGGGATGAGGGCAGAGTTGGCTAAAGTAGACTGGAAACAAGGACTAAACGGTGGCACAATTGAGGAACAGTGGAGGACTTTTAAGGAGCTCTTTCATAATGCGCAACAAAAATATATTCCAGTGAAAAAGAAGGGCAGCAAGAGAAGAGATAACCAGCCGTGGATAACCAAGGAAATAAAGGAAAGTATCAAATCAAAGACCAATGCGTATAAGGTGGCCAAGGTTAGTGGGAAACTAGAGGATTGGGAGGATTTTAAGCAACAGCAAAGAATGACTAAAAAAGCAATAAAGAAAGGAAAGATAGATTACGAAGGTAAACTTGCGCAAAACATAAAAACAGATAGTAAAAGCTTTTACAGATATATAAAACGGAAAAGAGTGAGTAAAGTAAATGTTGGTCCCTTAGAAGATGAAAAGGGGGATTTAATAATGGGAAATGTGGAAATGGCTGAGACCTTAAACAATTATTTTGCTTCCGTCTTCACAGTGGAAGACACAAAAACCATGCCAAAAATTGCTGGTCACAGGAATGTGGGAAGGGAGGACCTTGAGATGATCACTATCACTAGGGAGGTAGTGCTGGACAGACTAATGGGATTGAAGGTAGACAAGTCCCCTGGTCCTGATGAAATGCATCCCAGGGTATTAAAAGAGATGGCGGAAGTTATAGCAGATGCATTTGTTATAATCTACCAAAATTCTCTGGACTCTGGGGAGGTACCAGCGGATTGGAAAGCAGCTAATGTAACGCCTCTGTTTAAAAAAGGGGGCAGGCAAAAGGCAGGTAACTATAGGCCGGTTAGTTTAACATCTGTAGTGGGGAAAATGCTTGAAACTATCATTAAGGAAGAAATAGCGGGACATCTGGATAGGAATAGTGCAATCAAGCAGACGCAACATGGATTCATGAAAGGGAAATCATGTTTAACTAACTTACTGGAATTCTTTGAGGATATAACGAGCATGGTGGATAGAGGTGTACCGATGGATGTGGTGTATTTAGATTTCCAAAAGGCATTCGATAAGGTGCCACACAAAAGGTTACTGCAGAAGATAAAGTTACGCGGAGTCAGAGGAAATGTATTAGCATGGATAGAGAATTGGCTGGTGAACAGAAAGCAGAGAGTCGGGATAAATGGGTCCTTTTCCGGTTGGAAATCAGTGGTTAGTGGTGTGCCACAGGGATCAGTGCTGGGACCACAACTGTTTACAATATACATTGATGACCTAGAGGAGGGGACAGAGTGTAGTGCAACAAAATTTGCAGATGACACTAAGATTAGTGGGAAAGCGGGTTGTGTAGAGGACTCAGAGAGGCTACAAGGAGATTTGGATAGGTTAAGCGAATGGGCTAAGGTTTGGCAGATGGAATACAATGTCGGAAAGTGTGAGGTCATCCACCTTGGGAAAAAAAAACAGTAAAAGGGAATATTATTTGAATGGGGAGAAATTACAACATGCTGTGGTGCAGAGGGACCTGGGGGTCCTTGTGCATGAATCCCAAAAGGTTAGTTTGCAGGTGCAGCAGGTAATCAGGAAGGCAAATGGAATGTTGGCCTTCATTGCGAAAGGGATGGAGTACAAAAGCAGGGAGGTGTTGCTGCAACTGTATAAGGTATTGGTAAGGCCGCACCTGGAGTACTGCGTGCAGTTTTGGTCACCTTACTTAAGGAAGGATATACTAGCTTTGGAAGGGGTACAGAGACGATTCACTAGGCTGATTCGAGAAATGAGGGGGTTAACTTATGATGATAGATTGAGTAGACTGGGTCTTTACTCCTTGGAGTTCAGAAGGATGAGGGGTGATCTTATAGAAACATTTAAAATCATGAAAGGGATAGACAAGATAGAGGCAGAGATGTTGTTTACACTGGTCGGGGAGACTAGAACTAGGGGGCACAGCCTCAAAATACTGCGGAGACAATTTAAAACCGAGTTGAGAAAGAATTTCTTCTCCCAGAGGGTTGTGAATCTGTGGAATTCTCTGCCCAAGGAAGCAGTTGAGGCTAGCTCATTGAATGTTTTCAAGTCAAAGATAGATAGATTTTTAAGCAATAAGGGAATTAAGGGTTACGGGGAGAGGGCGGGTAAGTGGAGCTGAGTCCACGACCAGATCAGCCATGATCTTATTGAATGGCGGAGCAGGCTCGAGGGGCTAGATGGCCTACTCCTGTTCCTAATTCTTATGTTCTTATGTTCTTATGTCCCGCAGGTGAGACACCTTGCAGGTCCCAGCAGACCGTCTGTATGTGGCACAGGAGTATGTTATGCTTAAGGGAAGGTTGTTTACTGGTTGAATTAAGATATTGATTTGGATTAAATTGGAATAAGGTTAATTAGCCTACTAAAACCAGACTTCCATTGTGGCCATGATGAAATTCGGGTTGGTGTAAATTTGTGTGGAAGCTACTAGTCCGGACATGTGGCGAAACACATCAACAAATTTTAGAAGGAAACTATGAAATTATTATGTAGAATGTTTAACCAGTGATACCTGATGTTTTATGATTCAGTTTGTGAAAGATTGATAAAGAATTCAAACAAGCAGTCTGTGAGAAAGCACAAACCCCCCCAGTCAGAGCTGCTACGTGAGTGGGAGCATGTTGCATTAAGTCATCAATCAACTTGACACTTCAGGACCTTTGGCAGTGAGCCAATTAAAGGTTAACAGAATATCAATTGAGCCAATAATGTCAAAGAAGTTTTTTTCTGTAAATTGATCAGGTATAAGATCAGCCATGTTTTGCCATGTGTTCTCAGAAGGACAAAGGCCTGGCTTAAAGCCAAGAGCTTGTTGCAGCTGCAAGAATAAAATTATGTTAAACCTACAACCGGAGTTCGCATTTCATTGAAAATTAAGAGATCTAACAGAGGGTAATATCTCCAAGTTTACGGATGACACTAAACTGGGTGGCGGTGTGAGCTGCGAGGAGAATGCTAAGAGGCTGCAGGGTGAATTGGACAGGTTAGGAGAGTGGGCAAATGCATAGCAGATGCAGTATAATGTGGATAAATGTGAGGTTATCCACTTTGGTGGCAAAAACACGAAGGCAGAATATTATCTGAATGGCGGCAGATTAGGAAAAAGGGAGGTGCGACGAGACCTGGGTGTCATGGTTCATCAGTCATTGAAAGTTGGCATGCAGGTGCAGCAGGCGGTGAAGAAGGCAAATGGCATGTTGGCCTTCATAGCTTGGAGATTTGAGTATAGGAGCGGGGGGTTCTTACTGCAGTTGTACAGGGCCTTGGTGAGGCCTCACCTGGAATATTGTGTTCAGTTTTGGTCTCCTAATCTGAGGAAGGATGTTCTTGCTATTGAGGGAGTGCAGCGAAGGTTCACCAGACTGATTCCAGCGATGGCTGGACTGACATATGAGGAGAAACTGGATCAACTGGGCCTTTATACACTGGAGTTTAGAAGGATGAGAGGGGATCTCATAGAAACGTATAAGATTCTGACGGGACGGGACAGGTTAGATGCGGGAAGAATGTTCCCGATGTTGGGGAAGTCCAGAACCATGGGACACAGTCTTAGGATAAGGGATAGGCCATTTAGGATTGAGATGAGGAGAAACTTCTTCACTCAGAGAGTTGTTAACCTGTGGAATTCCCTGCCGCAGAGAGTCGTTGATGCCAGTTCATTGGATATATTCAAGAGGGAGTTAGATGTGGCCCTTACAGCTAAAGAGATCAAGGGGTATGGAGAGAAAGCGGGAAAGGGGCACTGAGGTGAATGATCAGCCATAATCATATTGAATGGCGGTGCAGGCTCGAAGGGCCAAATGGCCTACTCCTGCACCTATTTTCTATGTTTCTATGTTCATTACTACCCAACATCATGCATTACCTCCTTCTTCACAGGTGGCTGAGGACTGGGGAAGGAGCCCAGGAGTTGAAAGAGGGCCTCCAGCAATGACTCAGAGTTAAAACCTCTATCTCTAAGCCGTACAACAACCCATTTCTCTGTTTATTACACATTATTGATAATGCACTTCTGGCTGTGCTGTGCACAACAGAAACACTCACTTAAAGGGAGCTGGAGAGCAATTTCTAGAAAATTGATTGGAGCCTGGTCCACCCTGGTGTTGTCAAATAAATATATCTTAATGCGGTGTGGAGTGGAGCTCGGTGCGATTGACTGAAGATGAGGGAGGAAATAATACAATAGCCCATGACTGACGTATAGCAGAGCGGGAGATGGAAAGGCAAAATACGTATCAGATATGGGAATATATCAGCCGTTCCTTCATCGTTGCTGGGCCAAAATCCTGGAACTCCCTCCTTAACAGCACTGTGGGAGCACCTTCACCACACGAACTGTAGCGGTTCAAGAAGGCAACTCACCACCACCTTCTCGAGGGCAATTAGGGATGGGCAATAAATGCCGGCCTTGCCAGCGATGCCCACATCCCATGAATGAATTAAAAAAAAATGTTCACGTAAAAAAATCAATGAATTGTATATCAGAAGAATGTGGTTATTAATTCCTTGTTTATTGTTGATATAATTAATATATTACGTCCATTTACTAAACTTCTGCCCGTGTAATGCAAGAACATATACTTGGGACGTACTATCCCTTCACTGAAGGTCTCCTAATTTAATTTGTGCAGGTCAGTGAAGATTAATTTTCCATGTTAAAACTTCACTGGAGTCATTGGGTTTAAAGCTGGCTAATGAAACAGTCCTGTCCCTCTATTCAGATTTAACTGGTCTCTGATGGACAACTGCTTCTTCCTCTCTTGTGAGTCACCAAGTTACTTCCAGCAACTCAAATTCATCCCAGAAACTCTGGGGAACTCATGGAATAAAGGATCGCAGTTAAACTTTTTCTATGTCTGGTTCGAAAAAGAAATATTGGATTTATTTAGCGTCTCCTCGGGGCATAATCTAAAAAGCTTCAGATCTATTGAATTATTATTTGAAGTGCAGTCACTGTTGTCATATGGGTAATTTAGCCAAATGTATGCACAGCAAGCTCCCATGATCAACAAATGTGATGGATAGCCAGATCATTTATTTTTGGAGGTGTTAGTTGTGGGAATGTTGGTCAGGACACCGGGAGAATTCTCTGCTCTTCTTCAAATAGCGCCATGAGATCTTTTATGTCCATTGGAATATTACCTGAATAGTTGCGCCACTCTCTCAGTACTGTGCTGATCTGTTAGCCTTCAATATGTGCTCGTGTCCAAGGTGGGGCTTTGACTGACAACCTTTTGACTCAGAGGCAAATTGAGCCAAATTGACATGTTTTTTGAGAGAGTAGCACAACTTGAAATACTATTGTACTGATGAAATTAATGGGAAAAAATGAGTTAACTGAACTAACATTGATGAAGCTTGCTAGGGGCTTATTCAACATATCTATTACACTGTGGGAAAAAATACTTTTTAATCTCTATTTTGCTTCAGGCTTGTCAATTTTGTACTCATGTCCCCTCGTGCTGTGACCTCCAAGTTGACTAACCTGCTCATCACATCAATTACATCTTTCATCATTTTAAAGACCCTTCTTCAACTACTTAAAGACATGATTATAGATGCATTATGAATGATTATTCCCATTACAAGCCCCACGGTGATATAACAATATTAGTGCCAGTTTGAAGGCAGCAATGGTTCTAGTGTTACTTTAAAATGAGCTTCAATTTCAAAGCCTAATGGCTCAGCGGTTCAATGCACTGTCTGGTGTGGCAGTAACCATTACCTTCCTATCTGTGTAATCTCCTCCAGCCCTACAATCTCTGCGTTCCTCCAATTCTGGACTCTTGCGCATCCCCAATGTTCTTCACCCATGGTCCTAAGCTCTGGAATTCGCTCCCTAAACCCCTGTGCCACTGTTCCTTTAAGATGCTCCTTACCTCTTTGACCAAGCTTTTGGGCACCTGTCCTGATATCTCTTTATGTGGCTTGGTTTCAAATCTTGTTTGAAGATGCTCCTGGGATGTTTTACTATGTAAAAGAAAGAAAGACTTGCATTTCTATAGCGCCTTTCACAACCACTGGACCTCTCAATGCGCTTTACAGCCAATGAAGTACTTTTGGAGTGTAGTCACTGTTGTAATGTGGGAAATGCGGCAGCCAACTTGGGCACAGCAAGCTCCCACAAACAGCAATGTGATAATAACCAGATAATTTGTTTTGCTTATGTTGATTGATGGAACACTGGGGATAACTCCCCTGCTCTTCTTCGAAATAGTGCCATGGGATCTTTTATATCCACTTGAGAGAACAGATGGGACCTTGGTTTAACGTCTCATCGGAATGACGGCACCTCCGACAGTGCAGCACTCCCTCAGCCCTGTATTGGAGCGTCAGCAGCAACAATTTGCATTTATATAGCGCCTTCCCACATTACAACAGTGACTACACTCCAAAGGTACTTCATTGGCCGTAAAGCGCTTTGAGATTTATGTGCTCAAGTTCCTGGAGTGGGACTGGAACCCACAACCTTCTGACTCAGAGGTGAATGTGCTACCCACTGAGTCACAGCAGACACTCATATAATGTCTTCAGTACATCCTAAAGCACTTCACAACCAATAAATTATTCTCAGAGTGCAGTCACTGTTGTGGTACAGATAAATGCAGCAGCCATTCTGCCCACAGGAAGGTCCCACAAACAGCAAATGAATGACTAGATAATCTACTTTTATTGGAAGTGGTTGAGGGATGAATGTGGGCCAAGGCACCTCCCTGCTCTTCTTTGGATAGTTCGACCCACCGAAGAAGTCAGAGAGAACAGCTCCAAATATGCAGCACTCTCTTAGTATTACAGTGAACTGTCAGCTTAGGCTACGTGCAAACGTCCATATCGAGGCTTGAACCCACAACCTGCCAACTCGGCGACAGCATGCCAACTGTGCCAAGCTGACACCAGCGGGTCCCAATTTCCATCCCTGGTCTGTGTCGTCCCAGCATTAAAGGTGCTGCAACCGGCCTCAGCTCCCCTGGGCTGGAGAGGGGAAAATTGGCAAGGATTCTCACTCCTGATTCCGTGATCCACGTTAGAAAGCGCATGCGCGTCGCTGTTGGGTTAGGACCGGATCAGGCTTATGCTGTGATGCCCCATGTTGTCGAATAGCCCACTGATACGCACTGCCGAGGCCCACGCATAAAGAATGACTGCTTGGGTGAGGAGCTGGAAGGCTGCATGCTGGACAACAGAGGGCTAAAACTAGGTAGGCGAAGATTGTTTCTAGATATGCTGCATCATCCAGTTATTATCATGAATGACATGATTATTTGCCTTAACTAAAAACAGAAAATGCTGGAAATACTCAGCGGGTCAGGCAGCATCTGTGGAGGGAGGAACAGAGTTAACGTCTCAGGTCGATAACACTTTGTCAGAACTGGAAAAAGTTAGAGATGTAACCGATTTTAAGCAAGCGTAGAAGCAGGGAAAGGTGGGAGGGGAGGAAAGGACAAAGGGAAGGTCTGTGATAGGGCGGAAGGCAGCAGAGATTAAGACACAGAAGCATATGATGGTGAAAGGCAAAAGGAGATGATAACGGGACAAGTAAAGAAACAAAAGATGGGTCTAGAGGAGGTGTAAATGGGTGTAGCAGAATCATCAACAGTTTCCATCTGAAAAAATAGGGGCCGAGGTTATGGACTGAAATTGTTGCACTCGAGGTTGGCCCAGAAGGCTGTAAAGTGCCTAATAGAAAGATGAGGTGCTGTTCCTTGAGCTTAAGCTGAGCTGCATTGGAACAGTGTCGGAGGCCGAGGATGGAGAGGTCAGAGTGAGAGTGGAGCGGAGAATTAAAGTGACAGGTGACCGGAAGCTCGGGGTCACGCTGAATGGAGGTGTTCCGCAAAGCGGTCACCCAATCTGTGAACACAGCATACTACATTGCAAGAAGTACAAGTAAATCGCTGTGTCACCTGGAAGGAATGTTTGAGGCCCTGGACGGTGGGAAGGGAGGGGGTAAAAGGGCAGCTGTTGCATCTGCTGCGCTTGCACGGGAAGGTGCCGTGGGAAGGGGAGGGGGTGCTGGGGGTGATTGAAGGGTGGACCAGGGTGTCGCGGGGGGGGAGCGGTCCCTTCGGAATGCTGAGCGGGGAGGGGAGGGGAAGATGTGTTTGGTGGTGGGATCACCCTGGAGGTGGGGGAAATGGCAGAGGATGATCCGTTAAATGTGGAGGCTGGTGGGGTGAAAGATGAGGACAAGGGGAATCCTGGCGTGGTCCTGGGAGGGAAGGGAAGGGCTGAGATCAGAAGTGCAGGAAATGGAACGAACACGGTCGAGGGCCATGTCAACCATGGTAGGGGGGGGAATCCCCGATTGAGGAAAAAGAAAGAGATAGCGGAAGCACTAGTATGGAAGGTAGCATCGGCAGAACAAATGCGACATAGGCAGAGAAACTGGGAGGATGGAATAAGAGTCCTTACAGGAAATGGGGTAGGAGGAAGTGTAGTCTAGGTAGCTGTGGGAGTCAGTGGGCTCTTGGTGAATGTTTGTCGATAGTCTATTCCCAGAAATGGAGGCAAAGAAGGCGAGGAAGGGAATGATTATTTGCCTTGTGTCCCAAATGCTCTGTAGGGTTTTTGTTAAGCTGCGGGTTTACTTGATGAGTTTTTCTGGGCCCGAACCTTGCCGCCCAATGCTGCCCACTGCCACCGAATTTTTTGGGCGGTCTCCCCACGGTGACAGATTCCTCTAGGTCTCCCGTCGGCGGGAGGGGAGTACCGCTGGGAACCGCCCGCTGACGGCCGCCGGCAAGCAACTCTCGTAAGTGACCTCCCGCCCGCCGAGCTGCCATATTGGTGCGGGCGGAAGCAGGTCTAACCCCGACTGCAAAAAAAGGTTAGCGAGCTTCTTTGGATTTTTTTTCCCAGCGATTTGTGAGTATGGGGGTCCCCTGAAGGTGTTCCGGTGTTTTTAAAAAATGTTTGTGAAAATTTTTATTTTTAAGTGTCCCCCCTCCCTGGGCCCGACTCAATCCCCGGCAGCACTTTAGCGAGGATTGCATTTGCCGCTGAGGTTGGGAGCTCTCGCCCGCTGCGTAAGTCGTTATTTTGCCGCCGGGCGGTACTGACATACCTTTTAGAGGAATCTTCCTGGCAAAGTACCGCCCGGTCTCTCGGCGGTCCTGTGGACGGCACTTGGGCGGGCTTTGGCCTTCATCAAGTTGGGGCCCAGAGAAACTGAGCAAATATTGCATTGCAAACTGTTGTAAATTTGCATTATTATCTGTTATACATTGTGGGTAAACAACTGCATGAGCTGCTTATCACCAGGAACAGGATCCAGGCACTTGAATTAAATATATTCACCTATAGTGTCCTGTTTCACCTACCTCCTGTTTGGAATGCCCACAATCTCATCCAACAAATTAAGCTCACTCCACCTTGCTTATGAACACTGGAACAAGAGTAGACCATTCAGCCCCTTGAGCTGGCTCCATCATTCACTTAGATCATGCCAACTCCATTCACCTGCCTTTGGTCCATATCCCTTGATATCCTTACCTAATACAAATCGATCGCTCAGTCCTGAAAGCTCCATCATCATCATCATCATAGGCAGTCCCTTGAAATCGAGGAAGACTTGCTTCCACTCTAAAAGTGAGTTCTCAGGTGACTGAACAATCCAATACAGGAATTACAGTCTCTGTCGCAGGCGGGACAGACAGTGGTTGAAGGAAAGGGTGGGTGGGAAGACTGGTTAGACTCGAGATGCTCAGCGCCCTCCCGGATGCTCTTCCTCCACTTAGGGTGGTCTTTGGCCAGGGACACCCAGGTGTCGGTGGGGATGTTGCAATTTTATCAAGGAGGCTTTGAGGGTGCCTCTGCCCACCTTGGGCTTGCTTGCCGTGTGGAAGTTCCAAGTAGAGCGCTTGCTTTGAGAGTCTTGTGTCAGGCATGCGGACAATGTGACAGACCCAATGCACAACCGGACCGGGGTCAAGCAGGGCTGCGTCATCGCGCCAACCCTCTTCCCGATCTTCCTCGCTGCAGTGCTCCACCTCAGACTCAACAAGCTCCCCGCTGGAGTGGAACTAAATTACAGAACCTGAAAGCTCCAATTGACCCCCAGCACCCTCAGCCTTTTTTGGGGAGCGAGTTCCACATTTCCGCAACCCTTTGTATGAAAAAAGTGCTTCCTGATTTCACTCCTAAACGGCCTAGCTCTAATTTTAAGATTATGTCTCCTTAGTCTGGATTCACGCACCAAAGGAAATAATTTCCCTCTATCTATCTACCCTGTTGAAGCACTTTAATCAATTTAAATGGCTCAATTAGATCACCCCTCAACCTCCTAAACTCAAGGGAACACATGCTAAGTTTATGCAATCTGACCTCATAATTTAACCCTTTAAGGCCTGGTATAATTCTGGTGAATCTGCGCAGTACCCGTTCCAAGGCCAATGAGTCTGACCTCAGCTTTGTGCAACTGAGAACAAAGTAAACACATCACACAATGTTGACATTCAAATAATGTGACATTCAGAATGCAAGAATAAATGACTGTTGCGACAGCAGTGGCAATGATCAGTTGTGCCTGCAAGCATCAATCTCCACGTTCTACTTCTATCCCTTCAGTAAGGTTAACCCTTGGAGACAATCCTTTCACAGTTGTTGGAACTGTTCGTTGCAACCTCTAATGTGAAACAGAGCAATAGAAAAATTTGCATTTATATAGCGCCTATCACGATTTCAGGGCGTCCCAAAGCGCATTACAGCCAATGAAGTAGTTTTGGAGTGTAGTCACTGTTGTAATGTGGGAAACGCGGCAGCCAATCTGCGCACAGCGAGTTCCCACAAACAGCAATGTGATAATGACCAGATAATCTGTCTTAGTGATATTGGCCAGGACAATGGGGAAAACTCCGCAACTCTTGTTCGAAACATTGCCGTGGGATTTTTTACATCCACCTGAGAGAGCAGACGGGGCCGCGGTTTTAAAAAAAAAGTACCTTTCACAACCTCAGGATATCCCAAAGCCCTTTTCAATCAATTAAGTACTTTTGAAGTGTAGTCACTGTTGTAATGTAGGTTTAACGTGTCATCTGAAAGACATGACCTCTGAATTTCAGCTTAGATTTCCGGGCTCAAGTCTCTGGAGTGGGACTTGAACCTCCAATCTTCTGACTCAGACGTGAGAGTGCTACCCACTGAGTCACGGCTGACACTGTGGGGAATAAAAGTCCCGGGTCTAATCCTCTGTCTATCCTGAGTTAGTTGATCACAGCCAGGAGGACAGCTGTCGAATGCACTGCAATTGTCCCCAGCTCTCCTGGGGCAAGGAGGCAAACATCAGCCAGGTTTCTTGCTCCTGATTGTGGTCAGTGACTCCTGCAGGTAAGTGAATGACCGGCGAGGACAGAATGAGTCTCCATGATCGAGAGGCACTTTATATTTGGTACTTCAGTTGTCCGGGTCGTGGGAGAGTGACGTCTGCAGTCACATTCTGACGTTTACATTCAGGTCTGGGGAACCATGAGCACATTAGGTTCGCCTGCTATCTGGAGTCCCGACAGAACAGAAGATGGTCAGGACCACCTCCCCATGTCCACATTGCTAAATCTGGCTCCCTTTCCCAATGGCAGAATCGTAGGCCCATATTTTCATGAGCTTCAGGAGGAGAGGGTCAGACGTTCATGGTATGGAGGGCAGCTAGACAGAGGGGAAACCGGGGGTGGGGGGGGAGATTTAAACTGATAGGTCCTTACTATACAGTATAAATGCACACGAGGCCCATGCTTGAGAGATCGTCAGTCTGTGACCTGTCCTTTATTCCTTAGCACTCAAAGTGATGAAGGTGGGTGGAGCTTCCCCTTTTGTACCTGAAGGCCCAGGTTAGGAGTGTCTCCCACCCAGTGGTCATTGTTCTCACAGTGTACAACTTAGATCAGATTATACATGGGTTACATTGCTGGTTGAATACATGACATAAACCATCAGCGAGTCTCCGGCGCAGTAACTCGGTTAGTGTCCCACCTGCCTGCAGTCGGCGGTCACACCGATTTTAACTGGCGGGCCTCAGAAACACGCCACCATAAGTGGCCAGGAAGTATCCGCTGACATTCAACATTGTGTGGGTAAAAGGGAAAACATATAAGATTGTGAGGGGGTTTGACAGGGTAGATGCAGAGAGGATGTTTCCCCTCGTGGGGGAATCTAGAACTAGGGGGCATAGTTTCAGAATAAGGGGTCGCCATTTTAAAACGGAATGAGGAGGAATTTCTTCTCTCAGAGGGTCGTGAATCTTTGGAATTCTCTGCCCCAGAGAGCTGTGGAGGCTGGGTCATTGAATATATTTAAGGTGGAGATAGACAGATTTTTGAATGATAAGGGAGTCAAGGGTTATGGGGAGCGGGCGGGGAAGTAGAGTTGAAGCCAAGATCAGATCAGCCATGATCTTATTGAATGGCGGAGCAGGCTCGAGGGGCCAAGTTGCCTACTCCTGCTCCTATTTCTTATGTTATGTTTTTATGGGGCGGGGGTCTCCTGGTATGGAACGGGAGGCGGTGGGGTGGGGGGGGGGTAATGAAAAAAAAATTGCAGGGTTACAGGGAGAGGGTGGGGGAGTGAGGTGCTCTTGCAGAGAGCCGGCATGGGCTCGACGGGCCGAATGGCCTCCTTCTGTGCTGTAACCAGTCTATGATTGTTTGAAGGGCGTCTGGGCCTAAACATCCTTTATGGGGCCCGGGCTCGAGGGTGGCCATAATCCTGGTCTTCCAGGCCCCACAAAGAGCGGTAAAAAAACTTACCTGAAGGATCTTCCCCTTCATTCAGCTTCCACGCTCAGGCCAAGGTTAAAATTGCTGTTGGGGCCCAATGGTGTCATCGGATCCCAATTAGCATATGTGAATTAGGACCTCGCTGGCTTTAGGCGGGCAGCTGTCTAGCCGCCTGTCCAGAAATGTGCGTTAAAATCGGGCATGGCGGGGTCCAGGCGATTTTCTGGCGGGAAAGTAACCCGGGTCATTGCAACTGCCCACCTGTCCGGTTTCTGTCAGGTGGGTAGGATTAAAGTTCCCCTCCCCTTCCCATCTTTCTCTGGTGTCTGCATTCATAGATTGTAAAAAGACAATTAAAGCCGCACTTGAAGAATGGGTAGAATACAGAGCGCTGCCGTGCCTTAGGAACCATCTCAGATGAATCAGTGCTTTCGGGGAAGAGGACAGAACTGTAGAGGGTGGAGAGGCAATTGGTCCCTTATGACACCACGGAATCCAATAGCAGCTCAATTGGCTTTCACTGTGATGCAACCAGACAGTCACACTCCCACTACCTGCTTGTATCACTGGCTCAACGGTTAATGAGATGATCAGCTCTTTTCAACCATCAATCTGTGAACAGTGATACAGTAAGTTGTGCTGGTTATATAAGTGAGTGGTGGTAGAGTGAATTGCACTAGTTATAATAAGTGAACAGTGGGTAGAGTGAGTTGTACTAGTTATAATAAGTGAATGGTGGGTAGAGTGAGTTACACTAGTTATACTAAGTGAACGGTGGTACAGTGAGTTGCACTAGTTATAATAAGTGAATGGTGGTACAGTGAATTGCACTGGTTATAATAAGTGAATGATGGGTAGAGTGAGTTGCACTAGTTATAATACGTTAACGGTGGGTAGAGTGAGTTGTACTAGTTGTAATAAGTGAACGGTGGGTAGAGTGAGTTGTACTAGTTATAATAAGTGAACAGTGGTACAGTGAGTTGCACTAGTTATAATAAGTGAATGGTGGTACAGTGAATTGCACTGGTTATAATAAGTGAATGATGGGTAGAGTGAGTTGCACTAGTTATAATAAGTGAACGGTGGGTAGAGTGAGTTGCACTAGTTATAATAGTGAACGGTGATACAGTGTGTGGCACTGTTTGGCAGTGTGTTTCAATCTTGCTGGGTTCTCCCTGTTCTTGGCCAGAGGATAGTCACGCAAAGGGAGGAGGATATGTGAGCATGACCTAAAAAGGAATGAGAGAGATAACTTAAAAAATTTAGAGCAGGGTGGAGGTGTTTTAAATTAAATTAATACGCTTTAGGTCGAATCATCGTAGCATTCTGGGCATTGTGACAGAGGGGTGACATTTAGCAAAAGTAAAGGAGTGAGTCACTGCTCTGACACTGGTAATGTGCCAAGGATATAGGTTACTGGCGTGTGTTCAATGGAAGCGCACCTGTGCACATTGAAAATGGGCCATAAAAGAAAGTGCTTCTGCTGCCTCAATGGCTCCATTAGTAGATGTATTATCTGCTTCCGCACTGGGCCACACAAGGCAGGAAGCTCCCGAGCTTGATTCCTGGCCTGCAGCTGATGGTGGCTGGGGTGTGTAGGTGGACGACCCCTGAGCAATGGAGGAGGGAGAAAAGTCAGCCAGGATTCCCACTCCTCGTCTCTGGTGACCCTCCCGGAAAATGCGTCTATCTGGAAGTCCGGTGAGGAAAAGGCGGTGCTGCCCTTCACGGTCGAATAGCCTTGAATCATTCATGTGCGAACAATGGCCACTCGGGTGAGATACTGGCGTGACGGGTGCACCTGTACAAATGTATCCCAAAATGGAGCAGCACCTTCAGGGGAGAAATGTTGAACAAAATGCAACAGCAGAACCATCAGGTCACACTGGTTTGTTTATTGTGCCTTTGGACAGTTTGGGACGATACTGAATTCAGAGTATCCTGTACTTTCAACTTTTAAAGAGAGGAATAGCTGGATACAACACACACAAAATAAGAAGGCATATTTGGCTCTGGCCCTGCTTTCCCAGCTAATAAAAAAAACAAATAATTTTATATGGTTGGAAAATGGAGCCAAAATTGATCTAAAATAGACAAATATCTCTTTAGAATAGAGGAGCTTTTCTGCTTTATTGAGACATGACCTTCACAAATAAAAGGATAAAACTCAAGATGCCATCCTGACAGATCAGAAATAAACCCTTCCCCTTCTGAGCTGTAAAGACCGGGTAGGCCTGAGGTTCCATCTCCAGCATGCACTGAAGTAACTGATCTCGGGGAGGACAAAATGTCAAAGAGCTACAATTGGTCACAGCACCCCTGGGGTTAGGGATGGGGGGGGAAATCTCGCAGGGTTCCTGCTTCTTACTGCTATCCAGCAAAGCCTAGGCAGACATTGGATCAGACGGGTTCAGATGAGATGTTTGAAAGAAAAGACTTGCATTTCTATAGCGCCTTTCACACGACCACTGGACATTCCAAAGCGCTTTACAGCCAATGAAGTACTTTTTGAAGTGTAGTCACTGTTGTAATGTAGGAAACGGGGTAGCCAATTTGTGCACAGCAAGCTCCCAAAAAAAGCAATGTGACAATGACCAGATAATCTATTTTTTTGTGTTATGTTGATTGAGAGATAAATATTGACCAGGACACCGAGGATAACTTCCCTGCTCTTCTTCAAAATAGTGCAGTGGGATCTTTTACATCCACCTGAGAGAGCAGGGGCCTCGGTTTAATGTCTCATCTGAAAGATGCCACCTCAGACAGTGCAGCACTCCCTCAGCACTGCACTGGGAGTGTCAGCCTAGATTTTTGTGCTCAAGTCTCTGGAGTGAGACTTGAACCCACTCCGTATCTGGTTTTAGATAGCGTGCTGGCATCCGTTTATAAGCTTCTCCAATAAGTGATGGTCAAGCAGTCATCATCATCACAGGCAATCCCTCAGAATCGAGAAAGACTTGCTTCCACTCTAAAAATGAGTCCTTATGTGGCTGAACAGTCCATTATGAGAACCACAGTCCCTGTCACAGGTGGGACAGACAGTGGTTGAGGGAAAGGGAAGGTGGGACTCGTTTGCCGCACGCTCCTCCCGCTGCCTGCGCTTGATTTTTTATTTTATTCGTTGCCAATCTTTCCAATTCTTTGTCAGATCAACTTGTCAGATCATAAACGCCAAAGGTCACCTTGCACCGAAACAAAGATCACTCTGCGCCAATGATTTTGCTCTTAGCCAAAAGGCCTAGAGCCAAGGCTGCACCATTCCTGGAAGTACTGCAATACCAGGTTCGTGCATGGAGTTGGATGGGGCGTTCCCCCACCCATCTCCATGGAGGTGGACGGGGCAAGCCCCCCACCCACCTCCTATTTCCAAAAAGCATAGGAGAACCACCTTCCTGATCCAGGGAGAACCACTTTCTGGTCATGGTTACTCCCCCTGTCAGGTCAGTTACGCATGATCTTAGCCAAAAGGCCGAGAAGCGATGATTTCTGCATGCTCTCGGCGACGAGACTCGAGGTGCTCAGCGCCCTCCTGGATGCACTTCCTCCACTTAGGCCAGGGACTCCCAGGTGTTGGTGGGGATGTTGCACTTTATCAGGGAGGCTTTGAGGATGTCCACAGAAAGCACAGTCAACAGAAAAGATGATGGCGGGTGCTATGTATTTAACCCTTTGTAACCTGCATCACACCTGTCCACCAGAGCGCCTACCTGTTGGAGTCCCAAGGGATCCCAGCATCCCTTGCGAGCACAGTATATAAGCAGGCCTCCCACGAGGTACCTGCACTCTGGAACCTTAATAAAGGAGCTAAGGTCACACTTGCTCATTACACACAGTACTCTGTCTGACCATTTATTATGAGTGTAACAGCGGGAGAGAACCGGAAAGTGAAAAGAATGAGACTCTTATCAGCACAGCTACAATCGGAGGGCAGTACAGAGTTGGGAGATAGTAGCAATAAGAACTGTCAAGCAATGTGGATGATTAAAGAGGATGTCAGTAACCAAGCACATAGTGTGATGCAGACTCAGGATTTACTGTTGAGAAATGTGCAGACTGTTTGACCACAGCAGAACAAGTGATTCTGGAACTTACTGTGCTTTGTGTTTAGCCGGGAGAAAGAAACACTTGACCACCTCTGCTCCATTCGACATAGAACCTTGAACGCTAGTCACTGAATCAGAAAGCACTTAGCTCTGTTCCAACATAATCATACAGGGCAATCTACTACTATTTCAAACCAAGCAGAAACTGACAGTACAGAACTGCCAAGTTACAGTGGTTAATTTATTGCATGAGATTACTGCTCAGAGGTTTGCCAACCCCAAACTTCCTCCTCAGCTTCAACAGAAAGTTCAAAGTGCAGAGTTCCCTGCAGCTCAACAACATTTGCAATGAAATGAAATTGCTGTATTTTTTCCCACAAAGTACTCCCCAGTTTTCTCCCCTCCACTCCTGAGGATGCTGACTTTTACTGGGGTCTAGTACCCTGGTTGCTGACCTTGTCATTCACTTGTGACCTCAGATAGTAAAGAAAAGAAATACCTTGTATTTATAGCGTCCCAAAGCACTTTACAGCCAATGAAGTACTTTTGAAGTACAGTCACTGTTGGAATGTGGGAAACGCAGCAACCAATTTGTGCACAGCAAGCTCCTACAAACAGCAATGTGATAATGACAAGATCGACTGTCTTAGTGATGTTGGTTGAGGCATAAATATTGGCCAAGACACCGGGGATAACTCTCTTGCTCTTCTTCAAATAGCAAGCTGGGATGTTTTACGTCCACCTGAGAGAGCCTCGGTTTAAAATCACCAAACAGTTTCATACTCCCTCAGTATTTCTCTGGTCTGTCAGCTTAGATTTTGTGCACAAGTATCTGGAGTGGGACTTGAACCCACAACCATCTGACTCAGAGGCAAGAGTGCCAACACTGAGCCACGGCTGGATGGTAAGCACCAGTTGCTTGTGCTTCCAGGAGCATTAAAGCAGAGCCCTATCTTGTCCTCACCATATGCCCTCTCATGTGCACTTTTCAGCAGGGGTGGGGGGTCACTGAATAGTGTTCCGGAGGAGAAATCCTGGCTGATAGTTATTCTTCTTTAACCCATGGCCACTGTAGCCAAATGTAGCACCTCTACCACTGCCTTTGCTGAGACTAGGCCATCATCATCATAGGCAGTCCCTCGAAATCGAGGAAGACTTACTTCCACTCTAAAAATGAGTTCTCAGGTGACTGAACAGTCCAATACAAGAACCACAGTCTCTGTCACAGGTGGGACAAACAGTGGTTGAAGGAAAGGGTGGGTGAGGAGTCTGGTTTGCCGCACGCTCCTTCCGCTGCCTGCGCTTGTTTTCTGCATGCTCTCGGCGGCGAGACTCGAGGTGCTCAGCACCCTCCCGGATGCTCTTCCTCCACTTAGGGCGGTCTTTGGCCAGGGACTCCCAGGTGGGGCTTGCTTGCCGTGTAGGAGTTCCGAGTAGAGCGCTTGCTTTGGGAGTCTTGTGTCGGGCATGCGAAAAATGTGGCCCGCCCAACGGAGCTGGTCGAGTGTGGTCAGTGCTTCGATGCTGGAGATGTTGGCCTGATCAAGAACACCAACGTTGGTGCATCTGTCCTCCCAGGGGATTTGCAGGATCTTGTGGAGCCATCCGCCAGCCCAAGAACACCAAGGCATCGGGGGAGGATGGAATCCCAGCTGAGGCACTAAAGTATGGTGGAGAGGCACTATTGGCACAAGTGCATGACCTCATCTTTCTCATCTGGAAGGAGGAGAGCATGCCGGGAGATCTCAGAGATGCAGTAATCGTGCCCACCTTTTTAAAAAAGAGGACAAGTCCGACTGCGGCAACTACAGAGGAATCTCCCTGTTGAGACTAGATAACTCAGTGCAGACGGGAGATCATCCCTGGGGCCTTTAAGATGTTAAATTTTACATCCTACTTTTCTAAAATTTAGAATAAAGAATACGGTTTGTACAACAAGACGCCACGCTCAAGTAGTTAGAAGTATGCCACCCACTATATGGGTTAGGGCTGCTCAGTAAGTGTATAGGGTGAGTGTTTGAATTTGGCATTGACCCATTCTGCATATGCAAATCGGGCATATGTTTCAGGCCCCTTGGCCAATCGCAATTGACCGCAGGATGTGCCATGTGTGCTGCGATCAGTTTCTTCAGGTGCTAAGCGGTCAAAACAGCGTTTCTTAAAGGGAGGTTGCCACCTGGAAGGTAAGTTGAAAGTTTTTCACTTACCATGTTGTAGAGTCAGGAGGAGTAAGAGTGTGCTGCCTGGTTCCACATTATAACTACAGGCTGCTGCCAGCACCACTCAACGCCACCCCCCCCCTCCCCCCCGCCCAACTGCCTCCTCCCCTGGCATCTACAGAGGCCCTCGGCGAGCGGCGAATGCTGTGCTAATGAACCAGGTGGACCATTTGCCGGGGTCCTGCAGCCGGTCTCATTAGCCGCGTGCTGCACCGGGATCGCTCCCCGGTTCGGGTGCTGTCCAATTTCTCCTGTCTTGAAGAGTGACCTCAAGAGTGTCAGCTGTGGCTCAGTTGATCGCACTCTCGCCTCTGAGTCAGAAGGTTGTGGGTTCATAGTCTCATCATTCCGGAGACTTGAGCACATAAATCTAGGCTGACACTCCCAGTGCAGTGCTGAGGGAACGCTGCACTGTCGGAGGTGCCGTCTTTCAAATGAGACGTTAAATCGAGGCCCCATTTGCCCTCGTGGGTGCCTGTAGAAGATCCGACAGCACTATTCGAAGAAGAGCAGGGGAGTTATCTCCGGTGTCTTGGGCCAATATCTATCCCTCAATCAAAATCACTGAAACAGATTACCTGGTCAATACCACATTGCGGTTTGTGGGAGCCTACTGTGTGCAAATTGGCTGCTGCGTTTCTAACATTACAAAAATGACTACACTCCAAAAATATTGCATTGGCTGTAAAGTGCTTTGGGACGTTCTGAGGTGCCAGCCTTTAACAGTATCTGTAGGGTGCCTGTCTATGCAGGTTCCCCTGTGTCATAAAGAGAACTGATTGCTTAAACGGCGTGCAAACAGCTTTCTGTAGTTAGCCGATGGCGGAGCGTGTGTCTAGGATGCTGCAGGCTCCCTGTGGGTTGACTCTGCTACACTGAGGAATGTAGCAAACACTTAGCACCTGCCTTTGGCTGCCAACCTGTAATGCCAAAAGCACCTTGTGTGAGACAGTTCGAGGAACTCGGGCATACTGGCAGTAAGCAGAAATGAATAAGACTTCAGATCTTACTAAGTTCCATTGTGTTCTTTATGCTCCAATCCAAGGCAAGTTATTCAACCTCTCTGGAGATCCGTTAGGTCACCTTGTACTGGGCACTTGATATATTTTGTGTGCAAAGTGTGGTTCAGAGGTTGGAGCTGAACTGGTATCCAGCCTCTGAAATGCATTGTGCCTTTCTGTGTGACAAGTGAACAAGACCCAGCTAATGGACTGGTTTTTGTATTGGAGCCGATTTGGATTTTTGCCACTGTAAACGATGATGGACTCTAACCAACATTCTCTATCGCCTGTGTCACCCATTGCAACTGTCAAATTCTTCTGCACTAATGTAATACATCCAACCCCACACTGCCACCCCTATTCTACCTCCCTGACCAGTGCCACAAAGTATTCACAGCACAGAAACATTGTTTTCAGCAGTGTAAACTGTCCTTTACAACAGTAGCAGTTATAAATAGAGGGTACAATCATGAGGCAGCAGGTAGTGAGACTCAAATGGGGAGCTCAGTGGTAACTGTGTTGTGACTAGCTTCACAAGTCATACATTTATCAAGTCATTCTGCTCATGACCGTTTCTAATTATTACTCCTCTGGTAGTTTCACATGTTAAGTTTAGAAAAAAACAAGATTAACCCGGAAGGAAGAGTAATTCACTCAGGAGGTTTGATTAAAAGGTTACTGCACAAGATAAAAGTTCACGGGGTTGGGGGTAATATATTAGCATGGATAGAGGATTGGCTAACAAGCAGAAAACAGAGAGTCGGGATAAATGGTTCATTCTCGGGTTGGCAATCAGTAACTAGTGGGGTGCCGCAGGGATCAGTGCTGGGACCCCAACTAGTTACAATCTATATTAATGATTTGGAAGAAGGGACCAAGTGTAATGTAGGCAAGTTTGCTGACGATACAAAGATGGGAGGAAAAGCAATGTGTGAGGAGGACATAAAAAATCTGCAAAAGGACATAGACAGGCTAAGTGAGTGGGCAAAAATTTGGCAGATGGAGTATAATGTTGGAAAGTGTGAGGTCATGCACTTTGGCAGAAAAAAAATCAAAGAGCAAGTTATTATTTAAATGGAGAAAGATTGCAAAGTGCTGCAGTACAGCAGGACCTGGGGGTACTTGTGCATGAAACACAAAAGGATAGTATGCAGGTACAGCAAGTGATCAGGAAGGCCAATGGAATCTTGGCCATTATTGCAAAGGGGATGGAGTATAAAAGCAGGGATGTCTTGCTACAGTTATACAGGGTATTGGTGAGGCCACACTGTGTGCGTGCAGTTTTGGTTTCCATATTTACGAAAGGATATACTTGCTTTGGAGGCAGTTCAGAGAAGGTTCACTGGGTTGATTCCGGAGATGAGGGGGTTGACTTATGAGGAAAGGTTGAGTAGGTTGAGCCTCTACTCATTGGAATTCAGAAGATTGAGAGGTAATCTTATCGATTATGAGGAGGCTTGACAAGGTGGATGCAGAGAGGATGTTTCCACTGATGGGAGAGACTAAAACTAGGAGGCATGATCTTAGAATAAGGGGTCGCCCATTTAAAACTGAGATAAGGAGGAATTTCTTCTCTGAGGATTGTAAATCTGTGGAATTCGCTGCCTCAGAGAGCTGTGGAAGCTGGGACATTTAATACATTTAAGACAGAGATAGACAGTTTCTTATTCCCTTTATCGGTTAAGAGGTTATGGGGAGCGGGCGGGGAAGTGGACCTGAGTCCATGATCAGATCAGCCATGATCTTATTGAATGGTGGAGCAGGCTCGAGGGGCCATATGGCCTACTCCTGCTCCTATTTCTTATGTTATTAGAAAATACACTGACCAATGTAACTGAGCCATACAGACCAGGTCATCCCAGGTTCAATCCCTGGCTTCCAGTCTGTACTGAACTAAATCAAGTTATGGTGGTGGTGGTGGAACATTGTAAGTGGCCTCAAAAGCCCTGGGCTAGTAAGGTGCAGAAGCACCCAGGCTCCCTGCTCCTAATTGTTGTCCTGCGATTTTTGCTGGAAAATAAGGATAAGGATATGATTCCCACCATAATCCCTCATAAATGTTAGCTTGACTCAACGGTAGCATTTGAGGCTCTCGAGTTAGGGAGCCATGGGTTCAAGCCTCATTGCAGAACGTGAGCACATAATCTAGGATGACACTCCAGTGCAGTGCTGATGGAGAGCCATCTATCAGATGGGACGTTAAACTGAGGTCCCATCTGCCCTCGCAGGTGGACATAAAAGATCCCACAAGAGCCATGACTCTATTTTGAAGAATAGTAGCGGAGTTCTCCCCGGTGTCCCGGACAATATTTATCCCTCAACCCAACATCACCAAAACAGATTATCTGGCCATTGCCACATTGCGGTTTGTGGGAGCTTGCTGTGCACAAATTGGCTGCCGCGTTTCCTACATTACAACAGTGACTACACTTCAAAAATACTTCATTGGCTGCAAAGCATTTTGGGATGTCTTGAAGTGGTGAAACACACTACAGAAATGCAAGTTTTTTCTTTGCTTCCTGTCATCTCATTGGTCGTTTGTGGGACCTTGCAGTGTGCAGATTCTTTGCTGGAGTTGCCGAAATAACAAAAGTGACTATACTTCAAGTGCAATGAATTGGAAGCAAAGTGCTTTGGACCATCCCGGGAATATGAAAGGCGCTATATGAATGCAGGCTCTTTCAATTATCAAATAACCCGCTGACAGTCAGTGCCCTGGCTTGCACATGGTGAATACACAGTGAGGAATGTGGAAGCTCTCATTGCTGGTGGAACCATACCCCAGCAAGACTTAGGGGGAGAAATTGGGGCGCTAACTTTTAAAAGTTTGAAAAACTTTTTAAAAATTCGGCGTTTGCGCTCGAGGAAGGAAGTGGAGCGCTAAATCAGGCACTCCACTTCCTTCCTGGAGCTCAAGAGGCAGCAGGCGGGGCGGTAAGTTGAGCAGCCTTAAAGGAAAGGGCCATCGCTGCAGGCTCTGCAACAAAAAACTTACCTTGTCCCAGACGGCAGTCACGATCCCGCCCGATGCACTGAAGCAGAGTGCCGGACTGATTGATCGCGGGCAAGATCTGGCCAAAAAACTGCAAGAGAGAAGGTAAAAAAATGTTGTACTTACCTTGGCCACCTCGCTTTGAATTGTCTCCTCTCAAGGCGCCCGGCCTCCCGATGGACACCTCCTGTAGCTGTCGGTGTTTTCGCCCAGCGATGCTGCAGGGGACGGAATATAAGTTCGGATCCGGGGCGCTACCAGGCCGATGACGTCAATCTCCTTCGCCCGGAGATCGGGGCGCAACGCCGTACCGCCGGCGCAAAAAATTCCACCGTATTTAGCGGGATTCACCGATCTCGCCGCACCCGGTCGCAAACCCATTTGGCCCTGTTATTGACCCCCGCCCCCCCGGAGGAGTTAACGGGAGGCGCAAAGGAGCCCAATTTCTCCCCCTTAACATTGGCAGGAGAGAAGAGGACAAGAATCAGAAAAACAGAAAAGAAAACAAGAATATCAAGTTGGCAAGAGATGGAGGGGCTAAGGAGCGAAAAGATAATGCGAACACAAACTGCAGAAAGACACAGAACTAACAAACATTTCCTAAACTGGCAGTATTCAGTATTCAGTATTCTCAGAATTAATGATATGATTTATCAAGTGTGTGCTGCTGTTGACTGGAATCCTCAGAAGTCACATGGGCAAGATGTTTAAGTTGATAAATTACTGGGAAAGGTGCTTATGCTGATATATTACAGGGCAAGGTGACCTCATAACCATCTGACTCGAACACTGAGACCAACTGAAGTCTCCATTCTGCTGCCTTGACAGAGAACGGTTAACTCAGCACAGGCCATGAATCGAGCTTTCTGGTCTGTATGGCGGTGCCATTCGCTGCCTTCACCAGTTTAGCCATTGAGGCAACTCCTTTCTTAGCCCTGCTGTCCCAGTGGCTACCCTTGCAACAAGGATCAAGAATGAGCAGTCTCAGCTGAAAGATGGAACCCTCTGACAGGTCCCTCAGTACTGCACTGGGAATGGCCGCCTGGATTACGTGCTTAAGTCTCGAGAGTAGGGCTTAAACCCACAAACTGCTGACTCCGAGGTGAGAGTGTTGTTAACTGAGCCACGCCTCACATGCTCTAGTCTAGGCCCTATGCATTGAGATTCCTTCCACCTCTTCAGGTGAAACTAGATAAATACATGTGATGGAACACGCTCCTTGCCTGGATGACTCATCATCATCATCATCATAGGCAGTCGCTCGGAATCGAGGAAGACTGCCTATTAACATGAGTTCTTAGGTGGCTGAACGGTCCAATATGAGAACCACAGTCCCTGTCACAGGTGGGACAGATAGTCATTGAGGGAAAGGGTGGGTGGGACTGGTTTGCTGCACGCTCTTTTGGCTGCCTGCGCTTGATTTCTGCATGCTCTCGGCGATGAGACTCGCGGTGCTCAGCGCCCTCCCGGATGTGCTTCCTCCACTTAGAGTGGTCTTTGGCCAGGAACTCCCAGGTGTCAGTGGGGATGTTGCACTTTATCAGGGAGGCTTTGAGGGTGTCATTGTAACATTTCCTCTGCCCACCTTTGGCTCGTTTGCCGTGAAGGAGTTCCGAGTAGAGCACTTGCTTTGGGAGTCTCGTGTCTGGCATGCGAACTATGTGGCCTGCCCAGCAGAGCTGATCAAGTGTGGTCAGTGCTTCGATGCTGGGGATGTTGGCCTGGTCGAGGACGCTAATGTTGGTGCGTCTGTCTTCCCAGGGGATTTGTAGGGTTTTGCGGAGGCATCGTTGGTGGCATTTCTCCAGCGACTTGAGGTGTCTACTGTACATGGTCCATGTTTCTGAGCCAGACAGGACGGTGGGCATTACTACAGCCCTATAGACCAGGAGCTTGGTGGCAGTTTTGAGGACCTGGTCTTCAAATACTCTTTTCCTCAGGTTGCCGAAGGCTGCACTGGTGCATTGGAGGCGGCGTTGGATCTCATCGTCACTGCCTGCTCTTGTTGATAGGAGGCTCCCGAGATCTGAGAAGTGGTGCATTGTCCAGGGCTGCGCCGTGGATCTTGATGACTGGGGGAAGAGTGCTGTGTGGCAAGGACAGGCTGGTGGAGGACCTTTGTCTTGCTGATGTTTAGCGCAAAGCCCATGCTTTCGTACGCCTCAGTAAATACGTTGACTATATCCTGGAGTGCAGCCTCTGTATGTGCGCAGACGCAGGCGTCGTCCGCATTCTGTAGCTCGACGACAGAGGTTGGGGTGGTCTTGGACCTGGCCTGGAGATGGCTTAGGTTGAACAGCTTCCCATTGATTCTGTAGTTTAGTTCCACTCCAGCGGGGAGCTTGTCGACTGTGTGGTGGAGCATGGCATCGAGGAAGATTGAGAAGAGGGTTGGGGCGATGACGCAGCCCTGTTTGTCCCGGTCCAGTTGTGGATTGGTCTGTAATGGATCCATTGGTAAGGTTGTCATGGAGCAGGTGGAAGATGGTGATGAACTTTTGGGGACATCCGAAACGGAGGAGGATGCTCCATAGACCCTCGCGGTTGACAGTGTCAAAGGCCTTTGTAAGGTCGAAGAAAGCCATGTAGAAGGGCTGATGCTGTTCCCTGCAGCTGTCGCGCTGCAAAAACCATGTCCGTTGTGCCCCGTAGGGGACGAAATCCACACTGTGACTCCGAGAGGAGCTCCTCAGCCACAAGGAGAAGTCGGTTGAGGAGGACTCTAGCGACGACCTTCCCAGTGGCTGATAACAGGGCGATTCCTCTGTAGTTGCCGCAGTCAGACTTGTCCCCTTTTTTAAAGATGGTCACGATCACTGCATCTCAGAGCTTCCGGAATGCTCTCATCCCTCCAGATGAGAGAGATGAGGTCATGTATTCACACCAGTAGTGCCTCTCCGCCATACTTCAGTGCCTCAGCAGGGATTCCATCCGCTCCCGAAGCCTTGTTGTTCTTAAGCTGCCTTATGGCTTTTCCTATCTCATGCAGGTTTGAGGTTTTACTGAGGTGGTGGCGAGTAGCTTGCTGCGGGATGGAGTTGAGAACAGTCGAGTCAAAGGCAGAGTCTCAGTTGAGATCTTCGAAGTGCTCCTTCTAGCAGGCTCGGACAGCCTTGGTGTCTTTGATGACTGTTTCCCTGTTCTTGGCCAGCAGTGGGGTGGGGCCTTGGGTGTTTGGGCCGTAGGTGGCCTTGACTGTGATGAAGAATCCTCACACTTCATGGCTGTCGGCCAACTGCTGTATCTCCTGTGCTTTCTCCATCCACCACCTGTTCTTTAGGTCCCGGGTTTTTTGTTGGACCTCAGCCTTGAGCCGTCTGTAATGCTGCTTTGCTGCTCTGGAGTTCCGTTTTGCTTCAGGATCAGAAATGTCCAGCGTTTGCGATCTATCAGCTCTTGGATCTCCTGATCATTCTCATCAAACCAATCCTGGTGTTTCCTGGTCAAGTGACTGAGCATCTCTTTGCAGGCACTGGTTATGGAGGCCTGGAGGGCAGACCAAGCGCTGTGGGCATTCTGCTTCTCGGGGTCATCAAGGCACGCCAGGTTAGCTGTGAGGCGCTGACTGTATGTGCAGCTCCAACGACACTCAAGAAGCTCGACACCATCCAGGACAAAGCAGTCTTGCTGGATTGGCACCCTGTCTGCCACCTTAAACATTCACTCCCTCCACCACTGGCACACCGTGGCTGCAGTGTGCACCAGCTACAAGATGCACTGCAGCAACTCGCCAAGGTGTCTTCGGCAGCATCTCCCAAACATGCGATCTTTGCCACCTAGAAGGGCAAGGGCAGCAGGCGCATGGGTACATCACCACCTCTTATGTATGCAACACTATGTAACCAGCATTCTACCGCCACCAGAGGGTGTATCTGTTGGGAGTCCCAAGGGATCCCAGCATCCCTTGGGAGCACTGTATATGAGCTGGCCTCCCACGCTGTACCAGCACTCTGGAGTTAGAATAAAGAGACTAAGGTCACACTTATGCACGTCTACAGTACTCAGTTACATTGCTCTATTCGAGACATAACAATCTCCAAGTGACACACCATCCTGACTTGGAATTATATCACCGTTTCTTCCTCGCTGGGAACTCCTTCCCTAAACAGCACTGTGAGAGTACCTTCACCACAGGGACTGCAGCGGTTCAAGAAGGCGGCTCACCACCACCTTCTCGAGGGCGATTAGGGATGGGCAATAAATGCCGGCCTCGCCAGCGATGCCCACATCCCAGGAACTAATATTAAAAAAAGGAGAAAGGAATGGGAGGATATATTGATGGGGTTAGATGAAGAAGGGTGGGAGAGGAGGTTGTGTGTTTGGAGCATAAACACCGGCAGCATGCACCTATTGGGCCGAATGTCCTGATTCTGTGCTGTAACCAGTATGTAATGAGAAGAGAGTAATGGGAATGGTCTGGTATCATACTGAGCCCCACAAATCAGGAAGGTCGTGGGTTCAAATCTCGTCTCTGCTCTCAGCTGGGGGAGCAGCCGTTGTGCAGATCCAGTGGCCCTGGGGCGAGGGAGGGAGAAGAGCTTGGCTCCTGATGGTTATCTCCCCCCCGCGGTGGAAGTGTGTGTCTGGGGAAGGCAGGATGGAGCTTGGTTACGGTAATCCCCGCAGGGAGACTGGCTGCCGGTGCTCACACACAGAGTACAGACACTGGGTATGGCAGGGTATCCTGACTGACATTCGTCCAACCATAACACCAACGCCAGGGAAGGTGAAACACTATGAGGGCTAGGTAAGAAAACTGAGAGGCAAAATAAATAAAGCAAAACTTTAGCACACGTTTTTAAGTCTGTTGCAAGTTATATTTTTTTCCCCACTTTCAAAAATGAATCAATGCCTTTTAACAAACTGTTCAGTTCTAGTTGGGTTGAATGCAGTGCCCTGGTGCAGTGACTACCAGAACAAGCTGTTTTTGTTTTGTTTTTTCCGCTTTGTTTTGCTTTTCCCTCATGGCGATTCCCTGGCTGGCTCAGAGGCAACACAGGCCTGCAGAGAGAGACTGTGTGCCAACAGAGTGCGCCCGTCATCAGCATCCCTGGAGGTGCTCCAACCACAAGTCCCCACAGCTCGCCCCGGGGGCAGTGACACTGACGGTAACTGGCAGCATCGCTCACGTCATTCTTTGGGCTCATCGACACAAACACAGTCATCGCCAGTCCTCTTTCGCTGCAGGTGAGGTCCGGCGCATACAGGGCTGGGCCAGCGAACTTTGCAAAACACCCTGCTTGTGAACTTTTACTCGATTGCTTGCAGCACTGTTATGGAAAGTGCTGCCAGAATGCTTCAGCGCTTGTAAAGTTTGTGTGTGGCACAGAGTACAGGCTTTTGCAGGGGGGAGGGGTGACATTCCTTATGTTGATCGATTTAATTATCACAAGTCCCAGGATAGATAGAGGATTAACTGAGAGAATGCAACTATCAGGAAAGAGTGACCAGGCTGGGACTCTTATCGATAGGGCAGATGGAGTGAAGAGATTTCCACTTGTGTGGGAATCCAAATATATATAGGCACTAATAAATCCAGTAAGGAATTCAGGAGAAAATTCTTTCCCCAGAGAGTGGTGAGAATGTGGAACTTGCTACCACATGAAAGAAAGAAAGACTTGGATTTCTATAGCGCCTTTCACGACCACCAGCCGTCTCAAAGTGCTTTACAGCCAATGAAGTACTTTTGGAGTGCAGTCGCTGTTGTAGTGGAGGAGTTGAGGTGAATAGCATTGATGCATTTAAGGGGAAGGTAGATAAATACATTGGGGAGAAAAGAATAGAAGGATATGCTGATAGGATGAGACAAAACAGGATGGGAGGAGGCTCGTGTGGAGCATAGACCAGTTGGGCCATAAAATACTAGGTCATTCCATGCAATGAAAAAGTTGTGATTTCCCATTTTACACTTCCCTCAAATTTTTCAGTAAAATGATCAATGTGATCAATTTGAGCCCCTTCAAGATTATTCAAACCTTGCTTTGTTTTCTACCTGGTCGATTGTATTTATTTGCAAAATTCCACGCCACCTGCCCTCCAACACCCTCGCCCCCCCGCCCCTCCAAACCAATAGTAGCCTCTAATAACTCACACCCAATGGCCCCATCTATCTATGGAATCCGATAATGAGTGTTGGCAGGTTATTTAACCATAACTAGTATCATAGTCAAGCCCAGTCCTGTCCTCACCACACACACACACTTTCCAATAGGCACTGAATATCAATCAGGAAGGGAAGCCTTCACCCAGTTCCTTGCTTCCCAGCTCAGTGGGGCTGAAACCAACGATAATGTCCTTGTAGCTGTACGAGCCAAGATCAGACAGCTCAGCACAGAGCAGGGATCAAATCTGTGACTTGTAGTTTACATGGCTCCATTTCATACTGAGGACGCAGTGGTACATTATGGCAAATCTGTGCCAATATAAATACAGTATATTGTATAATATTACTCGATTATGTGTCATCATGTGTTAGATTACAGCAGTTTAAAAATGTAATACTGAGGATGCACTGGCATAAATCCATTACAGGTTGAACCTCTCTTATCCGGGACTCCCTCATACGGCACCACCCCTCGTCCGGGACCATTCCTGACCGGCGGGAGGCGCATACGCAGAACGCGACTGTCAAAATCCTACTCACCAATATAATCTTTCTCCTCAATCGGCTGCCTCCTCCTCCTTGCTCTGCGGGAACTCCTGCAACCACAGTCCTCGGGCCGATCGCTCCTCAGCACAGCACTCACTCCGGGGGTGGGGCCGACTCTTCGAAGCCCGCCAGGGCCCACCAACTCTTCGGGGCCCGCCGGCTCTTCGGGGCCCCCTGCACACTGATTGGCTGGACTGACTGACTGTCTGTCAGTGCACACACATTTACCCCAGCAACAGCACTTAAAGGTGCAGTCCACCCAAACATGTGACCACCCCTCATCCGGGAAAATCCCTCGTTTGGGGCAGGCCAGGTCCCAAGGGTGCCGGATAAGGGAGATTCAACCTGTATAATGTTACACCGAGTGTGCTGATACATATACACTGTACCATCTAATATTTCACAGAGGAATATACTGGTTAACTCTGGTACAATGTTACACTGAGAGTGTGTGATACAGATACACTGTACCATCTAATGTTTCACGAAGGGATATGCTGGTAATCAGGTGCAATGTTGCACAGAGTGTGTGATACAAATATAGTGTACAACATAATGTTACACATAGGATTATACTGATATAAATCTGGAGCAATGTTACACTGAAGAGTTATCTGCACCAAAGCACGGTCTAGAGAAAGTAGTGTCCAACCTTTTATATCTTCGGTTGCCTGAGGAAGAGAGTGTTTGAAGACCAGGACCTCAAATCTGGCACCAAGCGTATAGTCTACAGGGCAGTAGTAATACCCACCCTCCTATATGGCTCAGAGACGTGGACCATATACAGTAGACACCTCAAAGCGCTGGAGACGTAACACCAGCGCTGCCTTCGCAAGATCCTACAAATTCACTGGGAGGATAGACGCGCCATCAGTGTTCTCGATCAGGCCAACATCCCCAGCATCGAAGCACTGACCACACTGGACCAGCTCCGTTGGGCGGGCCGCATTGTCCGCATGCCCGACACAAGACTCCCAAAGCAAGCGCTTTACTTGGAACTCCTACACGGCAAACGAGCCTCAGATGGTCAGAGGAAACGTTTCAATGACACCCTCAAAGCCTCCTTGATAAAATGCAACATCCTCATTCGCACCTGAAAATCTCTGGCCCAAGACCTCCCTCAGTGGAGGAAGTGCATCCGGGAGGGCGCTGAGCACCTCAAGTCTTGTCGCCGAGAGCATGCAGAAAACAAGCGTGGGCAGTGGAAGGAGCACGCGGCAGGCAAACCAGGCCCACCCACCCTTTCCTTCAATGATTGTCTGTCCCACCTGTGACAGAGACTGTGATTCCTGTATTGGACTGTACAGCCATCTGAGAACTCACTTTTAAAGAGGAAGCAACTCTTCCTCGATTTTGAGGGACTGCCTATGATGATGATATCTTCAGAAGCTGCTTAGGTGCATCCCATGGCACCTTGAGGGTGACAAATAAAGATTAAGGGACCGAAAGCTCCATTACCGCTCTGACCCGCCCACACTCCCGCCTCACAACACCGTTCCGATCGGGAAAAAAAATCCAAGTCCTGATTGGATTGGGTGGAGAAACACTTAAAAAAAACGTAGATGCGCCCCTATTTGGGCCCCTAAATCCCTGGTCCCATTACTGTGTAGATATCTCTGGTCACAGACAATAGCAGAACTTGGTGTTCTGATGTGGGATTTATCCACCAATAAGGCAACACTAAAAACAGCCCTTCCCAAACCTCCAGGCCCACAATATTCAAACCAACAATTAATTAATGTCAGTGCAAGTAAAACTGAGTTGCTTGTGATTAGTAGCCCACATTACCAGGGTTTGAAAGCCACATGTGGCTGGAAAATATTTATCCCTCAACCAACATCATTAAAACAGATTATCTAGTCATTATCACATTGCTCTTTGTGGGAGCTTGCTGTACACAATTTGGGCTGCTGCATTTCCTACATTACAACAGTGACTATATTTCAAAAAGTACTAAATTGGCTATAAAGCGCTTAGGAATGTCCAATGGTTGTGAAAGGCGCTATATAAATACAAGTCTTTCTTATAGTTTTGACACCCCTGGGTTAGGGGGCTGGTGGGGAGAGAGTTCCTGGTCTAGGGGGCTGGTGGGGACGGGATTTCTGGTCTAGGGGACTGGTGGGGACGGGGTTCCTGGTCAATGGGGGCTGGTGGGGAGTGAGTTCCTGGTCTATCGGGGAGAGAGTTCCTGGTCTAGGGGGCTGGTGGGGAGAGAGTTCCTGGTCTATGGGGCTGGTGGGGAGAGAGTTCCTGGTCTATGGGGGCTGGTAGGGAGAGGGTTCCTGGGCTAGGGGGACTGGTGGGATCAGGGTTCCTGGTCTAGGGGACTGATGAGGTCGGGATTCCTGGTCTAGGGGGCTGGTGCGGACGGGGTTCCTGGTCTATGGGGGCTGGTATGGAGAGGGTTCCTGGTCTAGGGGGCTGGTGGGGATGGGGTTCCTGGTCTAGGGAGCTGGTGGGGATGGGGTTCCTGGTCTAGGGGGCTGGTAGGGACGGGGTTCCTGGTCTAGGGGACTGGTGGGGTCAGGGTTCCTGGTCTAGGGGGCTGGTGGGGACAGGGTTCCTGGTCTAGGGGGCTGGTGGGGTCGGGGTTCCTGGTCTAGGGGGCTGGTAGGGACGGGGTTCCTGGTCTAGGGGACTGGTGGGGTCAGGGTTCCTGGTCTAGGGGGCTGGTGGGGACAGGGTTCCTGGTCTAGGGGGCTGGTGGGGTCGGGGTTCCTGGTCTAGGGGGACTGGTGGAGTCGGGGTTCCTGGTCTAGGGGGCTGGTGGGGACGGGGTTCCTGGTCTAGGGGACTGGTGGGGACGGGGTTCCTGGTCTAGGGGATTGGTGGAGTCGGGGTTCCTGGTCTAGGGGACTGGTAGGGACGGGATTCCTGGTCTAGGGGGCTGGTGGAGTCGGGGTTCCTGGTCTAGGGGGCTGGTGGAGTCGGGGTTCCTGGTCTAGGGGGCTGGTGGGGACAGGGTTCCTGGTCTAGGGGGCTGGTGGGGTCGGGGTTCCTGGTCTAGGGGGCTGGTGGAGTCGGGGTTCCTGGTCTAGGGGGCTGGTGGAGTCGGGGTTCCTGGTCTAGGGGATTGGTGAAGTCGGGGTTCCTGGTCTAGGGGGCTGGTGGAGTCGGGGTTCCTGGTCTAGGGGATTGGTGGAGTCGGGGTTCCTGGTCTAGGGGACTGGTAGGGACGGGATTCCTGGTCTAGGGGGCTGGTGGAGTCGGGGTTCCTGGTCTAGGGGGCTGGTGGAGTCGGGGTTCCTGGTCTAGGGGGCTGGTGGGGACAGGGTTCCTGGTCTAGGGGGCTGGTGGAGTCGGGGTTCCTGGTCTAGGGGGCTGGTGGAGTCGGGGTTCCTGGTCTATGGGGGCTGGTGGGGACGGGGTTCCTGGTCTAGGGGACTGGTGGGGACGGGGTTCCTGGTCTATGGGTGCTGGTGTGGAGAGGATGGAGAGGATAGAGGGAGTTCCTGTTCTGTTTATCCAAGGATTTCCAGGGGAGAGGTGACGGAGCTCTTTTTTTACATAGTCGCAGAATCTTCAGTGCAGATTGGCCTTTCTCCTTCAAAGGATTGACAAATAATCGGACATAAATTTGAAAATAAATCCTCAGGATGTGGGCGTCGCTGACAAGGCCAGCATTTACTGCCCATCCCTAGTTGCTCCTTGAGAAGGTGGTGATGGCCTTTCTTCTTGATCCTCTGCAGTCCGTGTGATGAAGGTGCTCCCACAGTGCTGTTAGGGAGGGAGTTCCAGGATTTTGACCCAGCGACGATGAAGGAACGATGATATATGTCCAAGCCGGGATGGTGTGTAACTTGGAGGGGATCTTGAGAGTAATGTTGTTCCCATGTCCCTGTGCATGAGAGATTTTGTGCAGAAAGGGAAAATAAATTTTAAAAATCAGCCAAAAAAAAATGGAATCATTTTCAGGACGTGCAAAGTCTGGGGATCTCTTCCAGGAAAACTGGGTCATGAGAGAGTCTGAGAACAGGCTGTCCTGATGAACTTTAGTCAACATAGCATTTTGGGCTTGAAGCCAGGTGTAGGGACGATGGTGAAATAATTGTTATGGGGAAGAAAACAAATCACTGATTGGCTATTTAATCTTTAGCAATGTTCCTTCTAATTTTTTAAAGGGCTGTGTGGCCCATTCAGAAATCCACGCATTCACGGTTTTTGCATTTAAAAGCTGGGGAGCTCGAGAGCGTTACACAGCCAACAGCCATGCAGCTTAAAGAGAACATTGCTCTTTCGGTAAGTTTCGCATATGGATTTTTTGGAATAGGTAGAATTAATTGTCAGATGATAAAATATAAACAAGATTGAATGTTTGCCAAGGAAATAGTAACCTTATTTGCTGGTGGAGGTATGGATATATTGGGAAGTGTGCATGCCTCTGTGATTGAAAGAAAGAAACTTGCATTTATATAGTGCCTTTCACAATCTCAGGACATCCCAAAGCACTTTACAGCCAATGAAGTGCTTTTTGAAGTGTAGTCACAAAATGTAGGGAACGTGGCAGCCAATTTGCACACAGCAAGCTCCCACAAACAACAATCAGATAATAAGTAAATCTGTTTTAGTAATGTTGAGGGACAATATTCATTGCTGATCTTGTGTGCATCACTGTCAGTGAATTCGCTGCAACAATGCATTGTGGCCTCTAATTGCACCCCGGTTCCCACACTGCCTCCAGGTGCTTCAAATGATGAGGTTGATAAGGCCAGTCAGGTTCTCACACACTGGGGGATGGGTTTACAAGGGTATTCCCTCTGGGACCCCAGAATACCCAACACTTTTGCAGTTTCACAAAAATAAGTCTGTTAACTAGGATCGAATTCGGTCTTGCTCAGAGTCAACGGTTGAAGTATTCTTGCCTTTAACTCTGCCACACGCTTCGGTGAAACAAAACTGCTGTTTGTCACTTCTCTGGCCCAAGGGCACTATGCCTACTGTCACCCCAGCACAGATCACCCAATTCAGTATACATCCAAGATCTTCCTGGTCTCAGCCATGCTCAATGGGTAGAAAGAAAATACTTACATAGAGCCTTTCACACCTCAGGATGTTTCAAAGCACTTTACACCCAATAAAGTACTTTTGAAGTGAAGTTACTGTTGTAATGTAGGAAACATGGCCGCCAATGTGCACACAGCAAGCTCCCACAAACAGCAATGTGATAATGACCAGATAATCTGTTTGTTAGAATTCCCCTGCTCTTTGAAATAGTGCCATGGGATTTTTTACATCCACCCGACAGGGCAGATGGAGCCTCGGTTTAATGTCTCATCCAAAAGATGGCACCTCCGACAGTGCAGCACTCCCTCAGCACCCACGCCTCTCCACCTACGAGTCAGAAGGTTGTGAATTCAAGTTCCTTTCCAGAGACTTGAGCACAAAATCTAGGCAGACACAACCAATGCTGCACTGTCAGAGGTGTTGTCTTTCAGATGTGACTTCAATCCATAATTGGCGGCCGTGTCTTCAGCTGCCTAGGCCTGAGGAGTGGAGCTCCACTTCAACCACATATAGATTTATGATTTAAGAATGCAAGCCTGATGCTAGGCTCCATATCTGCCTTCATGGCTCAGTGGGTAGCACACTTGCCTCTGAGTCAGAAGGCTGTGGGTTCAAGTCCCATTCCAGGAACTTGAACACAAAAATCTAGGCAGACACTCCAGTGCAGTGCTGAGGGAGTGCTGCACTATTGGAGGTGCTGTCTTTCAGATGATTCTCAATTTGTTTAAAAAGTTTCTAAGAGTTGTTAAAAAGTCTAAGATGTAAATCAATAATAGATTATAAAAGTTTCCCCAATTTAAAAAGTTTCTAAACTTTTTAAACAAATTGAGAATCTTTATCAACTTAACTTTTAAAATAACTTTGGAAGTCACCTTCCTAATGCCTGCCCCCCAACCAAGCCTCGGGCGATCCACCATCAATGGCGCTACTCGGCACCAAGCTTGTGGCCAACACTTCACTGTAGGTAATTAGGCTTATCGCGCTGTGCCTGGTGTCCAGTTGTCTTGGACCCCCTTGCCACTGGACCAAGACCTTGTTCAGCTAAGCCCATGTGGTGGCCGGTGTGCAGCAGCCACCTCACGTTAAAAGCACTCACGCACAGGCATCTTCCACTCCGTCAGTATGAAGTTCGGGACCTGGAATGTCAGGACCCTCATGGACAATCTCAACAGCAACAGGCCGGAATGCCGCACCGCCATAGTTGCCCAGGAACTCAGACGTTTTGACATTGACATCGCCGCCCTAAGCGAGATTCGGCGGGCAGGGGAAGGCCAGCTGAAGGAACATGGTGGAGGTTACATCTTCTGGAAAGGGAAACCAGAGGCAGAATGCCACCTTCATGTAGTTGGCTTTGCCATCAAGAATGAGCTGGTTGACCGCCTCAAAGACTCCCCCTGTGGGGTTAAGGAACGCCTCATGACTCTTCGTATTACCCTATCCCGGAACCAATGCACCACAGTCATCAATGCGTACGCTCCTACACTTGATGCAACAGATGAGGCTAAAGAGAGCTTTTATTCCAACCTCGAGACATCCTTGTCCCGTGTCCCCACGGGTGACAAATTGATCCTCCTGGGTGATTTTAATGCCAGGGTCGGCAAAGACACAGCCCTCTGGGGAGGTGTGATTGGCAGAGAGGGGGTAGGGAAAGCCAACTCCAGCGGTACCCTACTCCTGACAAAATGTCTAGACATGAACTCCTCATCACCAACACCCTGTTCCATCAGAGGGACAAATACAAGGCATCATGGCAACACCCTCGCTCCAAACACTGGCACCTGCTTGACTATGTCATCGTCCGAGCCAGGGATCGCAAGGATGTGCGCATCACCCACGCCATGACAGGAGCTGACGACTGCTGGACGGACCACTGCCTAATCCGATCCATCATCGACATTAACATTGCCCCAAAGCAGAGGAGATGGCAGAAGCAGTTCTGCAAAAATGTTAATGCCAGGGCATTTAGAGACCAAGCTAAGCAAGCCCTATACAGCCAGCGCCTCACAGCCAATCTGACGTGCCTTGATGACCCTGAGATGCTGAATGCCCACAGCGCTTGGTCTGCCCTCCAGGCCTCTATAACCAGTGCCTGTGAAGAGACACTTGGTCACTCAACCAGAAAATATCAGGACCGGTTTGATGAAAATGATCAGGAGATCGAAGAACTAATAGATCGCAAGCGCAAAGCATTTCTGAGCCTCAGGTAACAACCCAATTCGGGTGCTGCAAAACATTAAGACGGCTCAAGGTTCAGGTCCAACAAAAAACCCGGGACCTAAAGAACAGGTGGTGGATGGAGAAAGCACAGGAGATACAACAACTGGCCGACAGCCACGATATGCGAGGATTCTTCACTGCAGTCAAGGCCACCTCCCAAGGCCCCACCCCACTCCTGACCAAGAACAGGGAAACACTCAAGGACACCGAGGCCGTCAGGGCTCGATGGAAGGAGCAGTTTGAAGATCTCCTCAATCGAGACTCTGCCTTTGGCTCGAGTGTTCTCGACTCCATCCCGCAGCATGCGACCCGCCACCAACTCAGTGAAGCTCCAATGTTGCACGAGGTCGGCAAAGCCATAAAACAGCTGAAGAACAACAAGACTACGGGTGCAGATGGAATCCCTGCTGAGGCGCTAAAGTATGGCGGATACACGACCTCATCTCTCTCATCTGGAGGGAGGAGAGCATGCCGGGAGATCTCAGAGATGCAGTGATTGTGACTATTTTTTAAAAAGGGGGACAAGTCTGACTGCGGCAATTACAGGGGAATCTCCCTGCTATCAGCCACTGGGAAAGTTGTCGCTAGAGTTCTCCTCAATTGACTTCTTCCTGTTGCCGAGGAGCTCCTTCCGGAATCACAGTGCGGACTTCGTCCCCTATGGAGCACAACAGACATGATCTTTGCAGCGCAACAGCTGCAGGAAAAATGCCGGGAGCAGCGCCAGCCCTTATACATGGCCTTTTTCGATCTTACAAAGGCCTTTGACACTGTCAACCGTGAGGGTCTATGGAGCGTCCTCCTCCGTTTCAGATGCTCCCAAAAGTTTGTCAACATCCTTCGTCTGCTTCACGATGACATGCAGGCCGTGATCCTTACCAACGGATCCATTACAGACCCAATCCACGTCCGGACCAGGGTCAAACAGGGCTGCGTTATCGCTCCAATCCTCTTCTCAATCTTCCTCGCCGCCATGCTCCACCTCACAATCAACAAGCTCCCCGCTGGAGTGGAACTAAACTACAGAACCAGTGGGAAGCTGTTTAACTTACTCTGCCCCCAGGCTAGGTCTAAGATCACACCAATCTCTGTCGTTGAGCTGCAGTATGCAAACGATGCCTGCGTCTGCGCACATTCAGAGGCTGAACTCCAGGATATAGTCAATGTATTCACTGAGGTATATGAAAACATAGGCCTTACGCTTAACATCTGTAAGACAAAGGTCCTTCACCAACCTGTCACCGCTGCACAGCACTGCCCTCCAATCATCAAGATCCACGGCACGGCCCTCAACAACGTGGACCATTTCCCATATCTCGGGAGCCTCTTATCAACAAGAGCAGACATTGTTGCGGAGATTCAACATCGCCTCCAGTGCGCCAGTGCAGCCTTCGGCCGTCTGAGGAAAAGAGTATTTGAGAACCAGGCCCTCAAATCTACCACCAAGCTCATGATCTATAGGACTGTAGTAATACCCGCCCTCCTGTATGGATCTGAGGCACGGACGATGTATAGAAAGCACCTCAAGTCGCTGGAGATATATCACCAATGATGTCTCCGCAAGATCCTGCAAATCCCCTGGGAGGACAGGCACTCCAACATCAGTGTCCTCGACCAGGCTAACATCCCCAGTATTGAAACACTGACCACACTCGATCAGCTTCGCTGTGCAGGCCACATAGTTTGCATGCCAGATACGAGATTCCCTAAGCAAATGCTTTATGCGGAGCTCCGTCATGGTAAACGAGCCAAAGGTGGGCAGCGGAAACGTTACAAGGACACCCTCAAAGCCTCCCTGATAAAGTGCGACATCACCACTGACATCTGGGAGACCCTGGCTGAAGACCGCCCGAGGTGGAGAAAGTGAGTCCAGGAGGGCGTTGAGTTCTTCGAGTCTCAACGCAAAGAGCGTGAAGAGGTCAGGCGCAGACAGCGGAAGGAGCGCGCGGCAAATCAGCCCTACCCACCCCTTCCCTTGACGAATATCTGTCCCACCTGTGACAGGGTCTGTGGCTCTCGTATCGGACTGTTCAGCCATCAAAGAACTCACTTAGGGAGTGGAAGCAAGTCTTCCTCGATTCCGAGGGACTGCCTATAACGATGACTTTCGGATGAGACGTTAAACCAAGGCTCCATCTGCCCTTTCAGGTGGACGTAAAAGATCCCATGGCACTAGTTCGAAGAGCAGGGGAGTTATCCCCGGTGTCCTAGCTAATGTTTATCAATCATAGGCAGTCTCTCGGAATCGAGGAAGACTTGCTTCCACTCTAATGAGTCCTTAGATGGCTGACCAGTCCAATACGAGAGCTGCAGTCCCTGTCACAGGTGGGACAGATTTGCTGCCTGCGCTTGATTTCTGCATGCTCTCGGCGATGAGACTCGAGGTGCCCTCCCGAATACACTTCCTCCACTTAGGGCGGTCTTTGGCCAGGGACTCCCTCTGCCCACCTTTGACTCGTTTGCCGTGAAGGAGTTCCGAGTAGAGCGCTTGCTTTGGGAATCTTGTGTCTGGCATGCGGACAATGTGGCCTGCCCAGCGGAGCTGATCAAGTGTGGCCAGTGCTTCAATGCTGGGGATGTTGGTCTGGTCAAGAATGCTGATGTTGGTGCGCCTGTCCTCCCAGGGAATTTATAGGATCTTGGAGACATCGGTGGTATTTCTCCACCGACTTGGTGTCTGCTGTACAGGAGGGCGGGTATTACTACAGCCCTGTAGACCATGAGCTTGGTGGTAGATTTGAGGGCCTGGTCTTCGAACAGTCTTTTCCTCAGGCGGCCGAAGGCTGCACTGGCGCACTGGAGGCAGTGTTGAATCTCATCGTCAATGTCTGCTCTTGTTGATAAGAGGCTCCCGAGGTATGGGAAATGGTCCACATTGTCCAGGGCCACGCCATGGATCTTGATGACTGGGGGGCAGCGCTGTGCGGTGAGGACAGGCTAGTGAAAGACCTTTGTCTTACGTTAAACATCCATAAGGCCCATGCTTTCGTATGCCTCAGTAAATACGTCAACTATGTCCTGGAGTTCAGCCTCTGTATGTACTCAGACATCGCCCGCATTCTGTAGCTCGACGACAGAGGTTGGGGTGGTCTTGGACCTAGCCTGGAGACGGCGCAGGTTGAACAGGTTCCCACTGGTTCTGTAGTTTAGTTCCACTCCAGCGGGGAGCTTGTTGACTGTGAGGTATCCCTCAATAAACATAACAAAAACAGATTATCTGGTCATTATCTCATTGCTGTTTGTGGAAGTTTGCTGTGCGCAAGTAGGCTGGCCCATTTCCCACATTACAACAGCGACTACACTCCAAAAGTACTTCATTGGCTGTAAAGTGCTTTGAGACGTCCGGTGGTTGTGAAAGGCGCTTTGTAAATGCAAGACTTTCTTTCTGCGACAGCCCATTTGAAAGTTTCACAAGATTCTCTGCTGGCTCCACTTGAGTTGTTTCAGTTGAGGTTGGTGCTGAGCTCGAAGTGACCATTGTCCTGCAGGCATCACATGAATATCAACACTAAGCCATTTGCAGGTAATCATTAAACAACCGAGCAGGCAGCTAAATGTTAACCTTCACAGGAGTCTGCTAAGAGGATAACTTTCAGCTGATATTTGCAAACATCAGCACTGAAAACAATCGCTTTCGAAGATTAGCATTGGAGATTTGAAAGAATAAAATGATAGCAGGTCGTGTAGCTGCAAAATCATTGCCACTGAAACCAACTTTCAGGTAGTAAAGGCTGCATTTGTTGCTTATTCCGCACTTTAAGCAACCTGTGAAAGTCCAGCTCGGAATTAAGAATAGCAGACTAACAACAACATGTATTTATATAGCGCCTTTAACATAATGAAACGTCCCAAGGCGCTTCACAGGAGTATTATGCGATAAAGATTTAACACCCAGCCGCAAAAATATAAATGATCACAGCTTGGTCAAAGAGGTAGGTTTTAAGGAGCGTCTTGAAGGAGGAAGGAGAGGTAGAGAGGCGAAGAGGTTTAGGCAGGAAGTTCAAGAGCTTGGAGCCCAGGCAACAGAAGGCATGGCCACCAATGGTTGAGCGATTACAATTGGGGATGCTCAGGAGGACAGAATTAGAGAGCACAGACATCTCGGGGGGGGGGGGGCTGTTAGTGGGGCGAAGGAGATAGTTCAAGAATCTGTATATCTCAGCATTCAATATATTCAATGACCCAGCATCCGCAGCTTTCTGGCCAGCAAATTCCAAAGATTCACGACCCTCAGAAGAAATTCCTCCTCATCTCCGTCTTAAATGGGCGACCCCTGATTCAGAAACTATGCCCCATAGTTCTAGATTCCCCCACGAGGGGAAACATTCTCTCAGCATCTACCCTGTCCAGCCCCCTCAGAATATTATACGTTTCAATAAGAACACCTCTCATTCTTCTAAATTCCAATAAGTATAGGCCTTTCTTCATAAGTCAACCCCTTCATCTGGAATCAACCTTGTGAACCTTCTCTGAACTGCCTTCATTGCAGATATATCCTTCCTTAACTGTACGCAGTACTCCAGGTGTGGTCTCACCAATGCCCTGTACTGTTGTAGCAGGACTTCCCTACTTTTATACTCCATCCCTCTTGCAATAAAGGCCAACATTCCATTTGCCTTCCTGATTACTTGCTGTACCTGCATTCTAACTTGCATTGCTCTGCCTGTGAAGCGAAACATTGGCCCAGATCCCTTGGCACCTCAGCATTTTGCAATCTCTCGCCATTTAAAACTGAGGTGAGAAGGAATTTCTTCTCTGAGGGTTGTAAATCTGTGGCATTCTCTGCCCCAGAGAGCTGTGGAAGCTGGGTCATTGAACATATTTAAGGTGGAGATAGACAGATTTTTGAGCGATAAGGGAGTGAAGGGTTATGGGGAGCGGGCAGGGAAGTGGAGTTGAACCCAAGATCAGATCAGCCATGATCTTATTCAATGGCGGAGCAGGCTCGAGGGGCCAAACGGCTTAGTCCTGCTCCTATTTATGTTCTTATTTAAATAATAATTTGCTTTTTTATTTTTCCTGCCAAAGTAAATAACTCACATTTTCCCACATTATACTCCATCTGCCAAATGTTTGCCCACTCACTTAGCCTGTCTATATCCCTTTGCAGATTCTTTGTATCTGTTTCTTGGTTTCTCGCTGCTGCCCAGGTCGCATTTCAACACGGCTGCCTAAAAGCTACATTTAAATTTAGCGGGAGCGCCTGTTGTGCAGTGTGACAGCCAGGCGATCCCAGTGCCTTTGCATTTCACCCTTTAGACAGCCCTCCTTCTCCCCAGCACAGTACAAGTGACGGAATAATGTCAATGGGCTTCACATTAATCCACTGCAGAGGTTCCCAAACTTTACTTATTGCGTACCCACTTCCCGATCTACCAGCTGCCCGCGTGCCCCTATCAGCCTGGTGCCAATGTTTCGCTTCACAGGCAGAGCAATGCAAGTTAATTCAGTAGTTGTCGTCTCACCTGCCATTTCAGCAAGGGCACTGGTACTGCCAAGACAGATTTGAAGGACGTTCTTGCTATTGAGGGAGTGCAGCGAAGGTTCACCAGACTGATTCCAGGGATGGCTGGACTGACATATGAGGAGAGACTGGATCGACTGGGCCTTTATTCATTGGAGTTTAGAAGGATGAGAGGGGATCTCATAGAAACGTATAAGATTCTGACGGGACTGGACAGGTTAGATGCGGGAAGAGTGTTCCCGATGTTGGGGAAGTCCAGAACCAGGGAACACAGTCTAAGGATAAGGGGTAGGCCATTTAGGACAGAGATGAGGAGAAACTTCTTCACTCAGAGTTGTTAACCTGTGGAATTCTCTGCCGCAGAGAGTTGTTGATGCCAGTTCATTAGATATATTCAGAGGGAGTTAGATGTGGCCCCTTACGGCTAAAGAGATCGAGGGATATGGAGAGAAAGCAGGAAAGGGGTACTGAGGGAATGATCAGCCATGATCTTATTGAATGGTGGTGCAGGCTCGAAGGGCTGAATGGCCTACTCCTACTCCTGCACCTATTTTCTGTTTCTATGTTTCATCTCTTCGCTTCTCATCACTGATACCGGGAACAGGTGGGGGGGTAACTTTAGGGATTCTGTGAGAAGCCTCCCTCCCTAGTAACCATTATTCACATGTAAGCCCGATAACAGGCTTTTTCACCCCTCTCTTCTGGCCATCCTCCCATTCTCCATTGACCAGCTCATCCAACACTCTGCTGCCCATATCCTAACTCACACCAAGTCCCATTTACTCACCACCCTCGTTCGCTGACCTACATTGGCTCCTGGTCCCGCAATGCCTCGATTTTAAAATTCTCACCTGTGTGTTCAAATCGCCTCAATGGCTTCGCTCCTTCAGCCCTACAGCCCTCAGAGCTCTACGGCCTCCAATACTGGCCTCTTGCACATCTGATTTTAATCGCTCTACCATCGGTAGCCGTGCCTTCAGCTGCCTAGACCCCAAGCTCTGGAATTCTCTCCCTAAACCCCTCTCCTCTGTTAAGATGCTCCCTTTTTGACCAAGGTGTCCTAATACCTACTCCTTTGCCTGATTCCGCTCCCGTGATGGGATGTTTGTGTACGTTGAAGGTACACTATAAAGGCAAGCAGTTGTTGAATTTCAGTCCAGTACCGGCTCTTCACCGTGCGATTACTCACTATTCGTTGATGCTGTGTCTCATCGTTTTAGCTCGAGTAAGAGGACGAATATCACACTCTCGGGGAAGAAGAGGAAGTTACAGAAACAGATCCAGCACAGCGAGAGGGAGAGATCTGTCCTGGCCGGTACGGTTAGAACAGTCTCGTGGTTACCCTTCTATCTCACAGCCCTCCAATGTGCCTTCTCAACTTTGTGTTACTGGATGCAGAGTGGTTGAAATGCTTTCATACAAACTTACTATTTGCTTGTAATAAAAACAAAATGTTGGAAACAAAATGTCAGGTAGCATCTGGAGAGAGAGAGAAACAGTGTTAACGTTTCCGGTTTCACAACTGGAAGACAAAAGGTCATAAACCTGAAACATGAACTCTGCTTCTTTCTCCACAGATGCTGCCTGACCTGCTGAGTGTCTCCAGCACCCGCAGTATTTAGCGTCTACTCGGCCATTTGTGGGACTGGGGTGGGGTCGATTCCAGTATTGCTGATTGAAAACCATGAAAACCATGCTTTCTGACAGTAGTAACTGAAATTCCTCTGGAAATCACAAGCCATCACTTTCAGCTCCCCGTAACAAATCCTGCTCCCTTGCCACTGAATTCTTTTCCCATGACCCCCCATAACTTCCTCAAGCTGAACCAAACCAACCCATTCAAAACCTTGGACGACAAGGGAGTCAAGGGTTATGGGGAACAGGTAGGGAAGTGGAGTTGAGGCCGCTTGGTTTCTGCATACTCTCGGCGATGAGACTTGAGGTGCTCAGCGCCCTCCCGGATGCTCTTACTCCATTTTGGCTAGTCGTGGTCCAGGGACTCCCAGGAGTCGGTGGGGATGTCGCACTTTATCAAGGAGGCTTTGAGGGTGTCCGTGAAGCGTTTCCTCTGCCCACCTGGGGCCCGCTTGCCGTGTCGAAGCTCCGCGTAGAGCGCTTGCTTTGGGAGTCTTGTGTCGGGCATGCGGACAATGTGGCCCACCCAACGGAGCTGATGAAGCATTGACCACGCTCTGATACTTCAAACATGCAGAAACCAAGGAAGGAGCATACATCAATCCAGACTCCCCATCCACCCTTTCCTTCAACCACTGTCTGCCCCACCTGTGACAGAGACTGTAGGTCCCACATTGGACTCCTCAGTCACCTGAGAACTCACTCTTAGAGTCAAGTAAGTCATCCTTGTCTCCGAGGGAGTGCCTATGATGATGATGATGATGGAGTTGAGGCCAAGACCAGATCCGCCATGATCTTATTCAATGGTGGAGCAGGCTCGAGGGGCTGCATGGCCTACTCCTGTTCCTATTTCTTATGTTGGCTTCCTGTTCAACCCCAGAGCAGAGCTACAAACCCGGACGTTCTATCCCTCGCCCGCCGACGTTCACGATTGTCCGCTTCCAACTCTACCGCAGCCTCTCCGTTGCTCATTTCTCACCTTCCTAGACTATTCCCCCCAGCGCTCCCCTACCCTCAAACTTACACAGAACTCTGCTGCCCAAATTCCCATCACCCACCCTCACATTGGCTCCCCGTCAGCCTCTACATTAAATGTGAAAATCTCCCCACACCCCTCTTTTAGTCCAGCCTTCCTTCCTCCTCCTGCATCCTCCAATGCACCCCCACTGTCGGGGACAGAGTTCAGCTGCCTCATCCTACTCTGCTGCTCCTTGCCTTCATCTCTTCTTTGCATCCCCCCCCCCAAAAAAAAAACACTTCTCACCTTTTAAAGCTCACAAACCTTCATTCAGCCCCTCTTCAGCTGGCTCTACGTCCTGTCCCTTGTTTAGAGGCAATTTGTAGACTAGCATTTTGAATGGCAACCCATCTATATCCCTTTGTAGACGGTATCCTCCTCATAACTTGCTTTCCCACCTATCTTTGTATCGTCAGCACATTTGGCTACAATACACGCGGTCGCTTCATTCAAGTTAATATAGATTGTAAATAGTTGAAGCCCCAGCACTTATCCACCCCACTTGTTAGTTTGTCAACAAAAAAATGACCCAATTATCCCAACTCTTTTTTCCTTTAGCCAATCCTCTATCCATGCTAATATATTACCCCCAACACTATGAGCTCTTACCTTGTGTCTTAACCTTTTGTGGCACCTTATCGAATGCCTTTTGGCAATCCTAATACACAACGTCAAACTGTTTCCCTTTATCCACCCTGCTCGTTACATCCTCAAAAGAACTAATACATTTGTCAAACACTATTTCCCTTTCATAAAACCTTGTTGACTCAGCTTGATTGTGTTATGGTTTTCTAAATGTCCTGCTACTACTTCGTTAATAATGGATTCCAGCATTTTCCTAATGACAGATGTTAGACTAACTGGACTATAGGTCCCTGCTTGCCGTCTCCTCCTCGCGAATAGGGGCGTTACCTTTGCGGTTTTCCAGTCTGCTTGTACCTTTCCGGAATCTAGGGAATTTTGCGACCAATGCATCTATCTCTGCAGCTACTTTTTTAAATCCTAGGATGCAGGCCGTCAGGTCCAGGGGACATGTCAGCCTTTAGTCCCATCAGTTTGCCTGGTACTTTTTCTACAGTGATAATGATTGTTTAAATGTTCTACTATTATTGGGATGCTTTTGGTGTCTTCCACTGAAGACCGATACAAAATATTTGTTCAAAGTCTCTGCCATTTAATTGTTCCCCATTATGAATTCCCCAGTCTCATCCGCTAAAGGGACCAACATTTACTTTAGCTATTCTTCCTTTTTATATACTTGTATAAGCTTAGTCTTTTTTTATATTTCTTGCTTCAAACTCTCAAATCTATTTTCTCCCTCTTATTATTTTTTTATGTCATCCTTTGTTGGTTTCTAAAATGTTCCCAATCTTCTAGCCTACCACTAATTTTCACAACACTGTAGGCCTGTACAATTATTCTGGATGACTGCAATATGATGGTTATACTTATTCCAATTGAACCAGTGGAACAGGACAGAAATGCCTATTAGGAAGGGAACCATGTTCCTTCTGATTTTTTTTGGACATGACTGCTGCCAACGCACCGGAAATAGTTGTGCATGCAGCCTATTTATTTTGGTTGTTTGCTTCAGGACTCCAGGTCTAGGGAAAAAAATGCCAGGATGCCAGAGCGGGCTTCAGGTTCGGGAAAACAACATTGATACCTACTTCCAGATTAATGTGCAGAACGCTTCTGGTTCGTTGGCAGCAGTCACTTTTTCGCAGTGGGCAGCACAGCCCATTCAAAATTCCGTGCATGTGCAGTTTTTCCATTTAAGAGCCAGCTGTGCAGGACCTCCAGAGCATTGTGCAACCACCCAGCTTAAAGGGAACATTGGCAACGACCACGAAAAATTAAGAGGCCAATCAAACAGACAGCTTAATGTGAAACTAAATCAGTGTTGAGTTAGTGGTTAATTGTGCAATTGACAGCGTGCAGTGCCCACCGGTCGCAGAAGGGCCCCCCCCCGCACCAAGCATAACCGCGGACAAGTGTACCCTCTCCAGGGCCACCAGGCAAGAGGCAGCCAGCCAGAGCCACAGGTCCCCACAGGTCCCACGCACCCTGGACCTGTCGATGGCTGTTTATTTATCCTGGCTAGAAGCAGATTCAAAGGTGCTACGACTTGGGGAAATGGTGATCTAAAAATGATCCTGGGGACACTGACATGTACAAGACTAGAAAATCCAAGTTACTGTACTGATTTAATCATAAAGTTAATCAATTTATTACAATATGGATCAAATATAAATTTGTTACAATACAGAGCCTTTATACAAAGGCTTAAAATCATCTTTTTCCAGATATACCATGATTGTGCAGACTCCAAACATTGGTCTTTTTTTTATCCCCCAATGACATTCCATGGCTTGGATTAAGCGAGGGCCATCCATAGTACAATGCACCGTACATGGTGGCATACTATGGCTGGGTTCAATACTGAGTGATAGCTGAACACCACAAACAAGAACCGCTGCCTTTGCAAAATGACAAAAGCATTTACTGCTTACAAATACAAAAGAATTAAATTAGAGCAAGGCCTGTTAAAATTAATAATCATTGAATATACACAGCAGGATGTGCAGAGATGCAGTGAGGTTGAATACACTTAGCTGCAGAATTCCATACCAGATGCTCAGCAAGGTGATGCATCTGGAGTTTCAAGAATGGCCACCTTTAGCAGATACTACAGACAGTCCTAATACATGCTCAAAATGGCCATTATCTTTCTTGTAAAAAAAAACAAACTCACCCCCTAATCCCCATGTAGTTACCTCCAATATGTGGGCCTACTGAATTGGTCCAATGGCATCTCATGTCCACTCAATGGGCGGCCGTAGGCCAGCAGCTGCCTGTTCCGGTGGACGGGTACATTGTGAGCAGCTGACCAGATCTCTGGGCCCACGTTACCTCCTCCAGGACACTGTCCCCATAAATCAGACCACAAGAGGGGATTTGACCCTCCTCGTCCACTGATAGTGTACTACATGTCTATCCCCCATGCAAAAAAAAACTGCTTTTCTAAGAATATATACATATATAATTTTACAACACAGGCTCTTTTGAAGTGGCTCATTTTGCAGGCAATTTCTTTTAATAAAAAGGCAGAGATTTGAAGAGTATTTGAATGACACCATTTACAGTTTTCAGCAGGATGCACTGGACGGCTGGGTCATACTGTAGTTAGTGATTCCATTTCTGGTTCAATTGTGCTGTTCCAATCACACACTTGTCAACTGAAAAAGATCACCTGGTTTAGCAAGAGTTAGGGTCAAAAAGTGCCCCTCCCCCCCACAACCAACAGAGGAGACAATTCCTGGTGTAATTAGTGTGCTGGAGTGACCAGGCGTAATGTCAAACATTCCAAGGCAGAATAAACTGCCAGGGAAAGTACAGCCAAGAGATTCCAGCGCTCTCAGGCACACAGGTCGTTGAACGCTGATCAGAAGGAATGTTTGCACCAGCCAACCTACAGGCCAATTGTGGCAGCCTGGGTCACACGAGCTAGCTGCTGAGTGAGAGGGGACTGGGTATGGGACTTGTGCTGCCACACATAGCTAGCCACAGTTAGTCACTAGGTCACACAGGGCAGCCTGTACTGTTGTCAAACCTCGGCTGGTGAGCACAAATACTGTGCATTCATTGTCTGGTCCATGCCAGTTTAGCAGAGTAGTGCGCATGGACACTTAGTGAAAAGCTACTCCAGCTTTAACCATGGCTCTTTGCTAGTCAAGCTTTTCTTGGCTACAATAGTCCTCTAGCTGCTAAACACTAGAGCTCAGGGATGAAGAAAAAAAATGACAGGCTATTCAGATATTGTGTAAAGGACGTGAGCAAAACAGAAGCAGATTTGAGTTTGTTCGGGAACAAACACCTCGGGGCCAAAAGTGCCCCTTGTGTTAAGGCCTCTGGTTGCCTGAAAGCGGCGGCCATGAGGCAGCGCAGAATGGCCGCTGAGTCTCCGCAGAGGGGTTGCCATTTTGGAAAAAAAAAGGGTTACAGGGGAGTTGGAGAACTTTTCACCCAGAGGGTCTGGAACTCACTGTCTGAAAGGGTTAGAGGCAGAACCCCTCCATCACATTTAAAAACTACTTGGATATGTACTTGAAATGCTGTAACCTGCAATGCTATGCAGCGGGGGGAGGTGGAGCTCAGCAGGGGGTGGCCAGAAGTCGAACCCAGCAGGGGGAGGGAGGGGTCGTGGCCCAAGAGCGACGCACCATTTAACAACGGAGGGATTGCAGCTCAGGGGAGGTGCAACAGGGCTTGGTCTCCAGGCGTCTTAGTCAATCCTCCCCACTTGAACAAGACCTAGTCTGACAAGCCTGTGTGGTTACTGATGTGCACGTTAAAATCCACGCACAGGCATTTTCCATCCTTTAAGATGTAAGTCATTGCAACACCTGTGAGCCCATCTCATTTTGGTGTAAACAGCGTCATCCTCGTTACAAGGGACAGCCTAGTAGTGGTATGGAGCAAGAGCTGGAAAGTGGGATTAGACTGGATAGCTCTTGTTGGCCGGCATAGACACAACGGGCCGAATGACCTCCTCGTCCAAGCATCCCTCCCCATGTCTTGGGCACAGTGCCATACAAATGCATAGTACTTTCCTATATTACAGTGAGTACATGTCAAAAGGACATCAGTGGCTGTGAAGTGCTTGAAACTGCAGAAGGTCATGAAAGGTGCTGTAGAAATGAAAGTTCTTTCTTCTTACAATTTCCAACATTGCAAGGAAATCAGCCAGAGGCTCGATCTGAAATTCACAGCCTGGCGAGTTGGCCAAAAGTACAGATGCTACGACTGAGCTCTGCACCTCTGGCCTGGAGCAAAGAGGAGATATTCAGCTGCTGTCTGAATCCTCCGTCTAAAGCCACAGTACGAGCAGCCCCTTGGGCGAGGTAGCAGAGGATGGTGAGTGTGTAAATTCTAAGCATGCGCCAGTGCTTACAGGAGAGCAGGTGCAGTGTGGCGTATACCGTTCACTGCAGTAACTTACCGTCCATCCTGTAGCCTTCAGCTGCTGTGCAGTTAAGATCTGATCAACGGCTCGGGGAATCATCTCCATGGACTCTGATGTCAAGTCATCGGGTCCTTGCATAATAAAGGTCTTCCCACTTCCTGTTTGTCCACAAGCAAAAACGCACACATTGCATCCATCCAAGGCAGATTGGAAACGGGGAAGAGAGAGGCAGAGTTACTCCACGTCAAATAACCCCTTCCATTCAGACTGCCTGCATCGTCATAGTCAAAGCGGTGGGACCCTTTGGAAGGATTTTAAAGCAAGCCGGAGAATTTTACAACCGACTGAAGGGTCACTGAAGCTGAGAAGACTGGCGATGAGAGGGAGGGTCTTTGTGGGCTGTGGCATTGTGAATGTTGGAATTGAGGGGGGCAGGGAAGGAAGGCTGGCTTGGGAATTCTAGCAGTGAGTCGTGGTCCACCATCAACGTGCACTCTAATTTGGCCTTTCTGGAACAGAATTGCCAATGTTTTTTGGGGAGCCCAGGGCAATCACTCATTGGCACATATGCCATGTTCAATGCAGCCTCATTGTCGATATGGTCAATGTTCAAAGGGGGAAACTGTGCACTGTTAAGCTGCATGGCATCTCATCAGCAAGAACTTGGTAAGCCGACAGCATGCGCCTAAATGAGATTGCAAGGGATGAGAAGAGGAAACATAAACATAGAAACATAGAAATTAGGTGCTGGAACAGGCCAGTCGAGCCTGCACCGTCAATAAGATCATGGCTGATCATTCAACCTCAGTATCCCTTTCCTGCTTTCTCTCCATACCCCTTGATCCCTTTGGCCGTAAGGGCCATACCTAACTCCCTTTTGAATATATCTAACAAACTGGTCTCAACAACTTTCTGCAGTAGAGAATTCCACAGGTTAACCACTCTGAGTGAAGAAGTTTCTCTTCATCTCGGTCCTAAATGGCTTACCCCTTATTCCTAGGCTGTGACCCCTGGCTCTGGAACGCACCAACAACGGGAACATTCTTCCTGCCTCTAACCTGTCCAATCCCGTCAGAATTTTATGTTTCTATGAGATCCCCTCATTCTTCTAAACTCCAGTGGATACAAGCCCAGTTGATCCAGTCTCTCCTCATATGTCAGTCCTGCCATCCCAGGAATCAATCTGGTGAACCTTCGCTGTATTCCCTCAATAGCAAGAACGTCCTTCCTCAGATTAAGACCAAAACTGAACACAATATTCCAGGTGTGGCCTCACCAAGGCTCTGTACAACTGCAGTAAGACCTCCCTGCTCCTATACTCAAATCCTCTAGCTATGAAGGCCAACATGCCATTTACCTTCTTCACCGCCTGCTGTATCTGCATGCCAAACTTCAATGACTGATGTACCATGACACCCAGGTCTCGTTGCACCTCCCCTTTTCCTAATCTGTCACCATTCAGATAATATTCTGTCTCCCTGTTTTTGCCACCTCACATTTATCCACATTATACTGCATCTGCCATACATTTGCCCACTCACCTAACCTGTCCAAGTTATCCTGCAGCCTCTTAGCATCCTGCTAACAGCTCACACCGCCACCCAGCTTAGTGTCATCTACAAACTTGGAGATATTACATTCAATTCCTTCATCTAAATCATTGATGTATATTGTAACTAGCTGGGGTCCCAGCACTGAACCCTGCGGCACCCCACTGGTCACTGCCTGCCATTCTGAAAAGGACCCGTTTACTCCAATTCTCTGCTTCCTGTCTGCCAACCAGTTCTCTATCCACATCAATACATTACCCCCAATACTATGTGCTTTAATTTTGCATACCAATCTCTTGTGTGGGACTCTGTCAAAAGCCTTTTGAAAGTCCAAATACACCACATCCACTGGTTCTCCCTTGTCCACTCTACTAGTTACATCCTCAAAAAATTCTAGAAGATTTGTCAAGCAGGATTTCCCTTTCATAAATCCATGCTGACTTGGACCGATCCTGTCACTGCTTTCCAAATTCGCTGCTATTTCATCTTTAATAATTGATTCCAACATTTACCCCACTACTGATATCAGGCTAACCGGTCGATAATTCCCTGTTTTCTCTCCTTCCTTTTTTTTTAAAAAGTGGTGTTACATTAGCTACCCTCCAGTCAATAGATGAAACACCCTGCATGGATTGCCAAATCTGAAGCATGGCACTATATGCAAATCCCTTCGCTATGAAGGCCAGCATGCCAGTAAAGAAAGCAAATGGCATGCTGGCCTTCATAGCAAGGGGATTTGAGTATAGGAGCAGGGAGGTCTTACTGCAGTTGTACAGGGCCATGGTGAGGCTGCACCTTGAATATTGTGTACAGTTTTGGTCTCCTAATCTAAGCAAAGACATTCTTGCTATTGAGGAAGTGCAGCGAAGGTTCACCAGACTGATTCCCGGAATGGCAGGACTGACACATGAAGAAAGACTGGATCGACTAGACTTATATTCACCGGAATTTAGAAGAATGAGAGGGGATCTCATAGAAACATAAAATTCTGACGGGATTGGACAGGAAGAATGTTCCTGATGTTGGGGAAGTCCAGAACCAGGGGTCACAGTCTAAGGATAAGGGGTAAGCCATTTAGGACCGAGATGAGAAGAAATTCTTCACTCAGAATTGTGAAGCTGTGGAATTCTCTACCACAGAAAGTTGTTGAGGCCAGTTTGTTAGATATATTCAAGAGGGGTTTAGATGTGGCCCTTACAGCTAAAGGGATCAAGGGGTATGGAGTGAAAGCAGGAATGGGGTACTGAAGTTGCATGATCATATTGAATGGTGGTGTAGGCTTGAAGGGCCAAAAGGGCCTGCACCTATTTTTTTTTTTGTTTCTAGATCACACACCTCCACACTTACTCCTTGTCCCCATTAACAACCTATGTGACTCCATTTTTTGTTGGATGCAATGTTACAGGCTCCATTGCTGTGGTCAAACATCGTCACAACCATGGCCAGCTAAGAAAACAAAAATCACATCTCATTATCACATACCTTATTGTCACTCAGCACAAAACCTACAACAATGTTATACATGCCCCAAAACCGTCCAGCTACAGTACAAGAACAACTCTATCTGAAAGGACATTCCAACCACCAGTTTTAGTTTAGAAACCAGATTTCCAGGAGGTAATTTATCAAAACATGTTTACTCAGATAGGTCCCATCCTCCAAGAGCTCCCCTACTGCTCTCTGAATCGAACTGTGGGATCTTTTACATCCACTTGAGGGGGTCTTTGTTGAACATCTCATCTGAATGATGGCCATCACCTCAATCTACATAAAAGCAAAATTATTTCTGCCCCTTTGGTGATCATAAGGACATAAGAAATATGAGCAGTAGACCATTTGGCCCCTCGAGTCTGCTCTGCCATTTAATGGCTGATCTGATCTTGGCCTCAACTCCACTTTCCTGCCTGCTCCTCATAACCCTGGACTCCCCTGTTCAAAAATCTAGCTATCTCACCTTAAATATATTCAAAGACCCAGTCTCCACAGTGCTCTCGGGTAGAGAATTACACAGATGTACAACCTTCTGACAGAAGAAATTCCTCCTCATCTCCGTACTAAATGGGCAACCAAATGAAACTATGCCCTCTAGTTCTCGATTCCCCAATGAGCGGAAACATCCTCTCTGCATCTACCTTGTCGAGCGAGCCCACCTCAGTATCATATGTTTCAATGAGATCACCTTCATTCTTCTAAACTCCAGAGTGTATAGGCCCATTCTACACAATCTCTCATAAGACAGCCCTCACCCCAGGATTCAATCTAGTGAACCTCCGTTACATTGCCTCTAAGGCAAGTATATCCTTCCTTAGATAAAGGAGACTAAAACTGTGCACAGTACACCAGGTGTGGTCCCACCAAGGCCCTGTACAATTGTAGCCCATTCCATTACATGAATTACACCATCTGTGCGACAGATTTCTTTCTTCGCACCAACAGTGGAGTCATCCATATTCACCTCCTAACCTCCACGCAGTCTATCCTGCTCACTCTTTCCAGATATTCCTCTCTGAATCTTTCTGTAATGTTCCAGAGAGCTGGAGGCTGAGTCATTGAACATATTTAAGGAGGAGATACAGATTTGAGTGATAAGGGAGTCAAGAGTTATGGGGAGCGGGCGGGGAAGTGGAGCTGAGTCCATGATCAGATCAGCTATGAAGTCATTGAATGGCGGAGCAGGCTCGAGGGGCCAAACGGCCTACTCCTGCTCCTATTATGTTGTCTTTTACTGGTGTTTTCAGACTTTCCCCCCCTCCCGCCACAATCGCAGGCTGTCACCAAGTCTAGGATTATGCAGCCTCTCGGAGGGACCCACATCTGTATTGTCCACCGTTGCAGTCAGCTTCATTTTCTTCACTAAAGGCTGCGGAAGGCGTGCCCGATGAGATGGGGTCTGCTCACCGTTGACCACCGTCCCACGGATATTCAGCTTCCGATCCATTAGAGGGGAACACTGTCAAAAGCGAACAAACAGTTTCAGTCTCACCTGCATCGGTGCGCTATAAACAAAACTATCGGGTGTGGAAACGCTACTTTTGCCAACTTGGGAGCAAGTTTCTGGAAACAAACTCTATGATCATGGCTTTTTACAGGAGCACCACAACCATGCCAAAAATAGAGTTCCTTTTGAGCAGAATTTTAAAAAGTACTTTGTACAGTAACTAAATGTTCCAACAAAGATGGCACTTGGGACGATGCATTGGCAGCTTCCTTTTCACCCCAGGATCACCTCCGTTCCCTCACGCACTTGTCAATCTTGCTGATGTCTTGTACCATCAGTGGTGTTGGGCCTGCATGGCACGATTCACACACATACACACACACACACAGACAGAGACAGACACACACACGCACAGAGACAGAGACACACACACACACACACAGACAGAGACAGACACACACACACACAGACAGAGACAGACACACACACACACACAGACAGAGACAGACACACACACACACACAGACAGAGACACACACACACACACACACACACACACACACACAGACACAGACAGACACCACCACCACCACCACCACACCCCGACGCAGACACACAAAGAGAGCTGCAGTTTTTCTGGGATTACAGTCAGATTTTTGCCTCTGTGCCACTCACCTCTGTGCTGTCATCAGCCACTTTGCATTTCTTCATCGGGAGCGTCTGCAACTCTGGTATATTCTCGCTTGCAGCCATGACCTCGCTCCCATTCATCTTCCCATCCATTAAAAGTCGAATGCTGTATCACCTTCACTCTGGGATAGTTGTCTACATTAAAGGTGCTATATAAATGATGTGACCCGTTTCGGTCCTGCATGTTCCTCGTGAGTATTGAATTTGAAAGAGAAGGAATGATGTAACGGAAGCAATTTTTCAATTTAACCTGGTATTGGCTTTGATCTGGGCAAGTGAAAGCACTTAATAGAAGGTACTTGTGAGTAGCCTGAAACACACAAAGTCTGTAATGAGTAAACAAAACCATAAAATGTAACAACACTACTGCCATGCAAGGTATGAAGGAATGAACTCCAGCTTCGGCTCTTGGTCAAATGACCCTTCAGTCAAATCACTGCTTGTTAAAGATCTGTGGAATGAATACTGCAAGAGTGTGCGATGTGGGAAACTTAGGCTCAACAGGAGATCGTTCATGCCACTTATACAAATGCATCGTTCCCAAGTGCGATGGGCCTGGATGGGGGAGAGAGGATGGGTGGTGGGGGGATGGAGAGAGGGAAGTGGGGGGGGAAGGGATGGAGAGAGGGAAGGGGGGGGGGGAAGGGATGGAGGGGCAAAACCTAAAAACAGCAGTAAAAGACGACATTACAGGAAGATTCAGAGTGGAACCTCTGGAGTGAGTAGGATAGCCTGCATGGAGGTTAGGAGGAGCCGAGAACCAGTGCCGAGTTTTCAGTGGTGAATATGGAATGACGCAACTGTTGGTGTGAAGAAAGATATCTCTCCCACTGAGATGGTGGAATCCATGTCAGATTCCAGGAAGTAATGGGCTAGAATTGTACAGGACCTTGGTGAGACCACACCTGGAGTACTGGGCACAGTTTTGGTCTCCTTATCTAAGGAAGGTTATACTTGCCTTGGAGGCGGTACAACAGAGATTCACCAGATTGATTCCTGGGATGAGAGGGCTGTCTTATGATGAGAGATAGTGTAGCATGGGCCTATACTCTCTTGAGTTTAGAAGAATGAGAGGTGATCTCATTGAAACATATAAGATTCTGAAGGGAATTGACGGGCTAGAATCTGAGAGGTTGACGTCATCTAACTGAGGTTGTGTATGGAGCCTGGGGAGCTGCACTCTCAGTACTCCATGTGACAACGTTCAGTGCGGGGGGGTGGGGGGGAGGGAGGGCACACATAAAGTAGGAGTGAGCAAATAAACATTCCCGGGACAACGAGTGTGATATTGGCAGAGGCTTGGAAGTGCAGCCATAAAACATTACACAGCAGTGAGGCAGAACATGAAAGAGGAAGGGAAATACTCCTTTATGTAGCAGTCGTACTGTCCGTGTGGTAAATATTGCTCAATATCTGGCCAGTGATAAAAGAATGTAATATCACACCATCTGATGTTTAACCTGAGGGATAGTTGTAAACACACAATTGCCGCACCGGTGACAAGTCATTTTGTTCCCTGCAGTTTCCAGAATTGAGGCTCTGTGTATTTGCAAAAGTACAAACCCCACCTGGATTCTGCGAACCTGCACCACAATGTACAGTTTTGGTCTCCTTACCTGAAGAAGGATATAATTACATTAGAGGGGGTGCAACAAAGGTTTACGAGACTGATTCCTGGGACGAGAGGGTTGTCCTATGAGGAGAAATTAAGTAGAATGGGCCGATATTCTCTGGAGTGTAGAAGAATGAGGTGTGATCTCATTGAAATATATCAATTTCTTGGAGGACCTGTTTGCCCGGGCTGGAGAGTCTAGAACCAGGGGGCGCTGTCTCAGGATAAGGGGTCGGCCATTTAAGACTGAGATGAGGAGGAATTTCTTCACTCAGAGGGTTGTGAATCTTTGGAATTCTCTGCCCAGGGGGCTGTGGAGGCTGAGTCTCTGAGTATATTCAAGGCTGAGATAGATAGATTTTTGGAGTCAAAGGGAATGAAGCGATAGGGAGATCGGGTGGGAAAGTGGAGTTGAGGTCGATGATCAGCCATGATCGTATTGAGTGGGCCTACTCCTGCTCCTGTTTCTTATGTAGAAAGAGGCCATTCGGCCCATTCTGTCCATTCCAGCTGAAAAAGAGCTATACAGCCTATTCCCACTTTCCAGCTCTTGGTCTGTGACCCTGTAGGTTACGGCACTTCAAGTGCATATCCAAGCACTTTTCAAATGTGATGAGGGTTTCTGCCTCTACCACCCTGTCAGGCAGTCAGTTCCTGACCCCCACCACCCTCTGGGTGAAAAAAAGTTTTCCTCATCTCCCTTCTAATCCTTCTACCAATCACTTTAAATCTATGCCCCCTGGTTATTGACCTCTCTGTTAAGGTAAATAGTCATAGAAATATAGAAAATAGGTGCAGGAGTCGGCCATTTGGCCCTTCGGGCCTGCACCACCATTCGATAAGATCATGGCTGATCATTCCCTCAGTACCCCTTTCCTGCTTTCTCTCCATACCCCTTGATCCCTTTAGCCGTTAGGGCCATATTTAACTCTCTTTTGAATATATCCAATGAACTGGCATCAACAACTTTCTGCGGCAGGGAATTCCACAGGTTAACAACTCTCTGTGAAGAAGTTTCCCCTCATCTCAGTCCTAAATGGCCTACCCCTTATCCTAAGATTGTGTCCCCTGGTTCTGGACTTCCCCAATATCGGGAACAATTTACCCGCATCTAACCTGTCCTGCCCCGTCAGAATCTTGTATGTTTCTATGAGATCCCCTCTCATCTTTCTAAACTCCAGTGTTTAAAGGCCCAGTTGATCCAGTTTCTCCTCATATGTCAGTCCAGCCATCGCTGGAATCAGTCTGGTGAACCTTCGCTGCACTCCCTCAGTTCATGCATAACCTCCCTGCTCTTGTATTCTATGCCCCAGAAATAAAGGAAAGTATCCCGTATGCCTTCTTAACCACCTTATCCACCTGGCCTGCAACCTTCAGGGATCTGTGGCCAAGCACTCCAAGTTCTCTCTGTTCCTCTACGCTTCTCAGTGTCCTACCATTTATTGTGTATTCCCTTGCCTTGTTAGCCCTCCTCAAATGCATTACCGCAGAATTTCTAATGCCGCAGTTCGTAGACGAATCGAGGAACTTTGAATAGATCAAAAATGGCAATTGACAGAAAGGCTTTGTGAAAGTGAGACAACTGATGATGGTGGCGCAGCACAATTATTCGATTATGCTCGCTATGTTTTGGCTGGGGGAGATTTTTTGAAGACTTTTTTTTTGTTAGGCGTTACCAGAACAAGTGATGAAATATTTAAGGTTCGGGGTAACTTTGTGAGATCAGGATTGCTTAAGTGAGAGAAGTGTGTTGCTGTTTGCACAGACAGTGCTGCCGCTACAACAGGCAACAAGTGTGATGCTGTTGCAAGAATAAGAGCCATAAACACAGAGGTAATCAACAACAACAACAACTTGCATTTCTATAGTACCGTTAACATAGTAAAATGTCCCAAGGTGCTTCACAGCAGTGTTATAAGACAAAAAATTTGATACTGAGCCACATAAGGAGAAATTTGGGCGGGTGACCAAAAGCTTGGGTCAAAGAGGTGGATTTTAAGGAGCGTCTTAAAGGAGGAAAGAGAGACAGAGAGGTTTAAGGAAGGAATTCCAGAGCTTAGGGCCTCGGCAGCAGAAGGCACGGCTGCCAATGGTGGGGCGATGAAAATCGGGGATGCTCAAGAGGGCAGAATTAGAAGCGCGCTGAACTCTCGGAGAGGTGTGTGGCTGGAGGAGATTACAGAGACAGGTAGGGTCAAGGCCATAGAGGGATTTGAAAACAAGGGTGAGAATTTTAATGTTGAGGCGTTGCCTGACCGATCCTCAGCCTGTTCCATCAGCCTAGCTCACCTTCTGTATGGCTCAGCTACACAGGGAATAAGTTAGCCGAGATGTTGCGTGGCCCAAACATTAGACGTTTCCGCCATGGCGGCACCATGTGCTACGGCAGTGATGGGAAGCTGGTTCGCTGAGAAGCAAGTCTCAGTTCTGCTGTCAAGCTCAGAGCAGGCAGGTCAGTTACTTCCTCCTCCAGGAAAGCAAGACAGAGCATGGAGAATGCTAGGCTTGGCCTGTGTTAATACAGCCACTAACAGCTGGCTTAAACCAGCACTGGTGGAGACCCGCCCTCACAGCTACAGACGCTGTTTGCCTGGGAGGACCCAGAGGTCTGAGAGGAAAGAGACAAGAGTTAATAGCTTCACAATGACTAAAAACACGTTAGAAGCAGCTAAACCAGCCATGAAGGCATCCTGTCGGGGCACTGGCCAAACATGCAACCTTACATCATTCTCAGCAGCTGAGTCATGTTCCTGTTTGTAGTTCTCCAAGGCAGGAAAATATTGGGAGTGACATCTGCGATTTGCAGGTTGCAAACCCGCAAATTACAAACATATGGGAGCTCTGCCTGGCATACAGACCAAGAGGTCACAGGCTCGACCTCCGGTCTGCGCTGAGATAAATATTTGAAGACACAGGGCTGTGGGGAAAGAGCGAATCTGTTCCAGATTGCTCCAACAAAGAGCTGGCAGAGACATGGTGGGCTGAATGGCCTCCTTCTCTGCTGTAAAATTTCAGGAGGGATAGTAGTTGGGCTGCTACAATTGCCCTCAGCTCCAGTTGGCTAAGGTGGAGGAAGAATGCACAATGGTTGCCTCTCCTGACCGCTATACAGCGGCTCTTTCTGGAGAGCATGCATGTGGGGACCTTGGACAAGAACTTATGTCAGCTGGGATGCACTCTACGGTGGAATAACCCGGCAAAACTTACATGGGGTAATTTTGACTTTGTGCGACAGTGTAAAACAGGTGATAGAGAATCGGACGCCCATTTTACATCACTCCCCATTTTTATTTTCACTGATTGTTGATTCGCTATCACCCGTTTTACACCATCACACAAAGTCACAGTCTGCTTCTTCAAATATTGTCTTGGGGGCTTTTACATGCACCTGAAAGATAGACGGGGCTTCGGTTTAAATCAGTTTCTCATCCAAAATGCTGCACCTCTGACCATGCAGCATTCCCTCAATACTGCGCGGAAGTATCAGCCGAAATTACGTGCTCAGGTCCTCCAATGGACAACTTGTATTGATATAGCACCTATAATGTCCCAAGGTGCTTCACAGGAGTGTAATCAAACAGAATTTGACATTGAGCCACATAAGGAGATATTAGGACAGGTGACTAATAGCTTGGTCAAAGAGGTAAGTTTTAAGGAGCGGCATGAAAGAGGAGAGAGAGGCAGAGAGGTTTAGGGAGGGAATTCCAGAGCTTAAGGCCTAGGCAACTGAAGACACGGCCGCCAATGGTGGAGCGATTAAGATCGGGGATGCACAAGAGACCAGAATTGGAAGAGTATAGAGATCCCGGGGGCTTGTAGGGCTGGAAGGAGGGTTACACAGACAGGGTGGGGGAGACCAGGGAAGGATTTGAAAAAAAGGATGAGAATTTTAAATCTTTGAATGAAATAATTTGGTCTGACATCATTCTTTTACAGCGTACCTTTTAACAGAAGAAACATCTAATCTTTCTGAGGGGGCCTTTGTTAAGTGAGAGACTATTTGCAGAGGCACCAAGTATATTATAATAAACATAATTAACAGCAATTCTGAAAAAAAAGCAATTCATTCCAAGGACAAAGGATAATTGTGCACACAATTGAATAGCTGATATATCTGAAATTCTCACAGATTGACAAAGGACACAATCGGACAGGTTTCACTGTAACTTGGAGAGTGCGAGAGTGGAGGAAACTCCCTCTGCTTCCCAGCATTCTGCCTCTCTCCTTGGAGGAAGTGTGTGATTGTTCTCACGTTCACTGTCGCTTCCAGACACTGCCCTTTCACAGGCCAAGGCAGTGAATACAAGATAGGATCTGGACCCGTTCACATGTGTGAGCGCCCCATTGAGAGGGAGATGCACAGTTAAAAGAGGCATTAACCCTTAGTTAACCTTTTAAAGAAATTGCCATTTACATGGTGATAGTAACATTCAAAAGGGAATTAGGTAAATACTTGGAAGGGAAATAAATTACAGGCCGCTGGGGAAAGAAGCAGGGGAGTGGGATTCATTGAATAGCTCTACCAAAGGCACGATGGGCTGAATGGTCTCCTTCTGTGTTGTATCATTTAATGATTTCATCATCATAGGCAGTCCCTCGGAATCGAGGAAGACTCACTTCCGCTCTGAAAATGAGTCCTTAGGTAGCTTAGGCAGGGAATTCTAGAACTTGGGACCTAGGCAACAGAAGGCACGGCCACCAATGGTTGAGCGATTATAATCAGGGATGCTCAAGAGGGCAGAATTAGAGGAGTGCAAATATCTCGGTGGGGGTGGGGGTGGGGGCGGCTTATGGAGATTACAGAGATAGGGAGGGGCGAGGCCATGGAGGGATTTGAAAATAAGGATAAGAAATACTTGCACTTTATATAGCACCTTTTATGACCTCAGAAAGTCCCAAAGCGCTTTACAGCCAATGAATGTTTTTTTCCAATTTAGTTACAGCTGTAATGCAGGAAAAGCAGCAACCAATTTGCGTGCAGCAAGCTCCCACAAACAGCAATGTGATAATGGCCAGGTAACTTTTTTTCAGTGATGTTGATTGAAGGATAAATATTGGCCCAGGACACCAGGGATAACGCCCTTGCTCGTCTTCAAAAGAGTGCCATGGGATATTTTACATCCACCTGAGAGAGCAGTCAGCGCCTTGGGCACTGATCACATTCGACGAGCTCCGCTGGGCACATTGTCTGCATGCCAGACATGAGACTCCCAAAGCAAGCGCTCTGCTCGGCAAACAAGCCAAAGGTGGGCAGAGGAAACGTTACAGGGACACCCTGAAAGCCTCCTCGATAAAGTGCAACATCCCCACCGACACCTGGGAGTCCCTGGCCAAAGGTCACCCTAAGTGGAGGAAGTGCATCCGGGAGGGCGCTGAGCACCTCGAGTCTCATCGCCGAGAGCATGCAGAAATCAAGCGCAGGCAGCGGAAAGAGAGTGCGGCAAACCAGTCCCACCCTCCCTTACCCTCAACGACTATCTGTCCCACCTGTGACAGGGACTGTGGCTCTCGTATTGGACTGTTCAGCCACCTAAGGACTCATTCTAAGAGTGGAAGCAAGTCTTCCTCGATTCCGAGAGACTGCCTATGATTAACATCTCATCTGAAAGACGGCACCTCCGACAGTGCAGCACTTCCTCAGTACTGCACTGGAGTGTCAGCCTAGATTTTTGTGCTCAAGTCTCCGGAGTGGGACATGAACCCAGAATCTTCTGACATCAGAGGCGAGGGTGCTACCCACTGAGCCACGGCTGACACAGACATTGCCACAATTCACACATTCAGAGAAAGAAAAGAAAGTGGGGTACTGTGGCATTTTGAGCAGAAAGGAACCAAAAATTAAAAAACAGAAAATGCTGTAAACACTCAGCAGGTCAGGCAGCATCTGTGGAGAGAGAAACAGAGTAGACATTTCAGGTCGATTACCTCTCGTCAGAACTGGAAGATGTTACCGATTAACAGCTTTTAAGCAACTGCAGGGACATTGATGAGAGGAACAGGGAAAGAATGAAAGGGAGAGATCTGTGTTAGGGTAGCGGGCAGGAGTGATTAAATGGCAAAAAGGATGATTGGTGAATGGCAAAAGAAGGTGATAATGAGATTAGTATCGAAACAAGATGGGTCCAGATGAGGTGTAGATGGTTACAGCGGAATAGCAGAGAGGAAGGGAAGCGTGGTAGATCTGGCAACGCGGAGTGGGTTACCGTGGCCCAAGAAGGAAATTCCATTCCCAATCTGTGCTGAATAAGTTTCTCTCAGAGCCGTAGTTGGAGCTCTACAATTGGACGGTGTGCTCCTGAGCTGTGCCTGCTGATAGTTAGAGGGTTGCGTAGCTGGGAGCGAGCCCCACCGGATCAGAGCACGGATCGGAACGTCAAGTGCTCACATCATAGAATGACGCGGCACAGAAGGAGGCCATACCTGTATCGTGCCTGTGCTGGCTCTTTGCTAGGGCTGTCCAATTAGTGCCACTCCCCGTACCCTTTCCCCATAGCCCTACAAATGTTTCTCCTTTGAGTATTTATCCAATTCCCTGTTGAAAGTATTACTGAATCTGCTTCCACCGCTCTTTCAGGCAGCGCATTCCAGATCACCACAACTCGCTGCGTAAAAAAATGTTTCCTCGTGTCGCTATTGGTATCTTTTGCCAAACACCTTCAATCTGAGTTTTCTGGTTACAGAACCTCCTGCCTCTGGAAACAGTATCCCCTAATTTATTCTTTCGAAACCATTTTGCGAATACCTCAATCAACTCTCTTCTTAACCTTCTCTGCTCTAAAGAAAGAAAGACTTGGATTTATATAGCGCCTTTCACGACCACCAATGTCTCAAAGCGCTTTATAGCCAATGAAGTATTTTTGGAGTGCAGTCACTGTTGTAATGTGGGAAACACAGCAACCAATTTGCACACAGCAAGCTCCCACAAACAGCAATGTGATAATGACCAGATAATTGTTCTATTGATTGAGGAATAAATATTGGCCAGGAAACCAGGGATAACTCCTCTGCACATCTTCAAAATAGTGCCATGGGATCTTTTACATCCACCTGACAGGGCCTCAGTTTAACATTTCATCCGAAAGACCACACCTGTTCCCTCAGCACTGCACTGGAGTGTCAGCCTAGATTTTTTTTGTGCTCAAGACCCTGGAGTGGGATTTGAACCCACAACCTTCTGACTCAGAGGTGAGAGTGCTACCCACTGAGCCACAATCCCAGCTTCTGCAATCTCCCCACATAACTGAAGTCACCCATCCCTGGTATCATTCGAGTAAATATCTTCTGCACCCGCTCTAAGGTCTTGACATCCTTCCTAAAGTGTGATGCCCAGAATTGAACACAATACTCCAGATGAGGCCTAACCAGTGTTTTATACAGGTTTAGTAGAACTTATTGCTTTTGTACTCTATACCTTTATTATTAAAGCCAAGGATACCATAGGTCTTTTTTGCAGCCTTCTCAACGAGTCCTGACACCTTCAAAGATTTGTGTACGTACGCCCACAGGTCTCTCTATTCCTGCACACCCTTTAAAATTGTACCATTTAGTTCATAGTGCCTCTTCCCATTCTTCCTCCCAAAATGTATCAGTTCATACTTCTCTACCTTAAATTTTATCTGCCATGCGTCTACCCCTTTTACCAGTCTGTCTATGTCCTCCCGAAGTCCGTTACTATTCCCCTCATTGTTTACTTCATTTCCAAGTTTCGTGTCATCTGCAAACTTTGAAATTATAGAAACATAGAAAATAGGTGCAGGAGTAGGCCATTCGGCCCTTCTAGCCTGCACCGCCATTCAATGAGTTCATGGCTGAACATGCAACTTCAGTACCCCATTCCTGCTTTCTTGCCATACCCCTTGATCCCCCTAGTAGTAAGGACTACATATAACTCCTTTTTGAATATATTTAGTGAATTGGCCTCAACAACTTTCTGTGGTAGAGAATTCCACAGGTTCACCACTCTCTGGGTGAAGAAGTTTCTCCTCATCTCGGTCCTAAATGGCTTACCTCTTATCCTTAGACTGTGACCCCTGGTTCTGGACTTCCCCAACATTGGGAACATTCTTCCTGCATCTAATCTGTCGAAACCCATCAGAATTTTAAACGTTTCTATAAGGTCCCCTCTCATTTTTCTGAACTCCAGTGAATACAAGCCCAGTTGATTCAGTCTTTCTTGATAGGTCAGTCCCGCCATCCCGGGAATCAGTCTGGTGAACCTTCGCTGCACTCCCTCAATAACAAGAATGTCCTTCCTCAGGTTAGGAGACCAAAACTGTACACAATACTCCAGGTGTGGCCTCACCAAGGCCCTGTACAACTGTAGCAACACCTCCCTGCCCCTGTACTCAAATCCCCTCGCTATGAAGGCCAACATGCCATTTGCTTTCTTAACCGCATGCTGTACCTGCATGCCAACCTTCAATGACTGATGTACCATGACACCCAGGTCTCGTTGCACCTCCCCTTTTCCTAATCTGTCACCATTCAGATAATAGTCTGTCTCTCTGTTTTTACCACCAAAGTGGACAACCTCACATTTATCCACATTATACTTCATCTGCCATGCATTTGCCCACTCACCTAACCTATCCAAGTCACTCTGCATCCTCCTCGCAGCTCACACTGCCACCTAACTTAGTGTCATCCGCAAATTTGGAGATACTACATTTAATCCCCTCATCTAAATCATTAATGTACAGTGTAAACAGCTGGAGCCCCAGCACAGAACCTTGCGGTACCCCACTAGTCACTGCCTGCCATTCTGAAAAGTACCCATTTACTCCTACTCTTTGCTTCCTGTCTGCCAACCAGTTCTCAATCCACGTCAGCACATTACCCCCAATCCCATGTGCTTTAACTTTGCACATTAATCTCTTGTGTGGGACCTTGTCGAAAGCCTTCTGAAAGTCCAAATACACCACATCAACTGGTTCCCCCCTGTCCACTCTACTGGAAACATCCTCAAAAAATTCAAAAAGATTTGTCAAGCATGATTTCCCTTTCACAAATCCATGCTGACTTGGACCTATCATGTCACCTCTTTCCAAATGCGCTGCTATGATATCCTTAATAATTGATTCCATCATTTTACCCACTACCGATGTCAGGCTGACCGGTCTATAATTCCCTGTTTTCTCTCTCCCTCCTTTTTTAAAAAGTGGGGTTACATTGGCTACCCTCCACTCCATAGGAACTGATCCAGAGTGTATGGAATGTTGGAAAATGACTGTCAATGCATCCGCTATTTCCAAGGCCACCTCCTTAAGTACTCTGGGATGCAGACCATCAGGCCCTGGGGATTTATCGGCCTTCAATCCCATCAATTTCCCCAACACAATTTCCCGACTAATAAGGATTTCCCTCAGTTCCTCCTTCTTACTGGACCCTCTGACCCCTTTTATATCCGGAAGGTTGTTTGTGTCCTCCTTAGTGAATACCGAACCAAAGTACTTGTTCAATTGGTCTGCCATTTCTTTGTTCCCCGTTATGACTTCCCCTGATTCTGACTGCAGGGGACCTACGTTTGTCTTTACTAACCTAATTCTCTTTACATATCTATGGAAGCTTTTGCAGTTCATTTTAATGTTCCCTGCAAGCTTCCTCTCGTACTCTATTTTCCCTGCCCTAATCAAACCCTTTGTCCTCCTCTGCTGAGTTCTAAATTTCTCCCAGTTCCCGGGTTTGCTGCTATTTCTGGCCAATTTGTATGCCACTTCCTTGGCTTTAATACTATCCCTGATTTCCCTTGATAGCCACGGTTGAGCCACCTTCCCTTTTTTATTTTTACACCAGACAGGGATGTACAATTGTTCATCCATGCGGTCTCCAAATGTCTGCCATTGCCCATCCACTGTCAACCCCTTAAGTATCATTCGCCAATCTATCCTAGCCAATTCATGCCTCATACCTTCAAAGTTACCCTTCTTTAAGTTCTGGACCATGGTCTCTGAATTAACTGTTTCAGTCTCCATCCTAATGTAGAATTCCACCATATTATGGTCACTCTTCCCCAAGGGGCCTCGCACAACGAGATTGCTAATTAATCCTCTCTCATTACACAACACCCAGTCTAAGATGGCCTCCCCCCTAGTTGGTTCCTTGACATATTGGTCTAGAAAACCATCCCTTATGCACTCCAGGAAATCCTCCTCCACCGTATTGTTTCCAGTTTGGTTAGCCCAATCTATATGCATATTAAAGTCACCCATGATAACTGCTGCACCTTTATTGCATGCACCCCTAATTTCCTGTTTGATGCCCTCCCCATCATCACTACTGTTTGGAGGTCTGTACACAACTCCCACCAGCGTTTTCTGCCCTTTGGTATTCCGTAGCTCCACCCATACCGATTCCACATCATCCAAGCTAATGTCTTTCCTTACAATTGCATTCATTTCCTCTTTAACCAGCAACGCCACCCCGCCTCCTTTTCTAATTGTCTAGCTCGATGTTGTTGCCTTGGGAGAATCAGTGGGGGGATAAAAATGGGAACATTTGGAAGTAATGACTTGAATGCAACAGCTGGAGGCTTGTTATGTTTTTTGAGAATTGCTGAGTAAAAAATTGTGTTTCCTTCAAGTCTTTATCATTTCATTCTGTTCTGTCGATTTCTGGAAGTTCTAGCCTTCTCGGCAGTACCGTGTCAGAAAAGCTACAAATAAAGAATTAATCATCCAGGAAACATTATCTCATCCTACAGTGCTACAATCTTGAGCGGCATTTCATTAGTGGGTTAAAGGCGAGTATAATTCGTCTTTAACTGAGATCCTCCCACAGGCAACACTGTGCTCTGCTGCACAACTCACAACCACTGAATTGGCCTGTTAAGCAGCCAGAATAAACAAGAGACCTCAATCCCTGCAGAGCAAGCAGGGATACTGTGAGAAAAAAAAGGCTTTTCCCACCGTGAAAGGGTTTGGAGTTGCTCATACCTTTTCTCCTTGGGGCTCAGTAGAAGGGGGGAGTGGGGGGGCGGAAGGAGGGGGTTGTGGAGACGTGCCTAGATAGCACACGTAGCCTCTCCTGGGGGTCTCTCAGCTGCTTGACAGTAGGACATCCCCTCCCCAGGGAGTGGGGAGGAGAGCGAGTTTCCCAGCTGCATAAACCTCGTTCTCACACCTCAGGTTTGAGAAAGTGTTCAGGAGCACTCGTGCTGCATTGGGTCATTCGCAACCCGTTTTAAAGTCAAGCAACCACGGGGGTTTATGAGGATGTACTGCGTTGCATCATGTGCCTCGGTGACATTGATGTCATTTTATGCTGTGGAACAAGTTGCACAATATGGCAGTCTGTTGCTGTTCTATTATTTCCCAATTTACATTATGCAGACAGGTCTCGGAGCATCTGAGGCAAGTGTTCATGTACAGTTGTGCACAAAAAAAAACGTGCATTTTTATAGCGCCTTTCATGACCACTGGATGTCCCAAAGCACCTTATAGCCAATTAAGTACGTTTTGAAGTGCAGTCACTGTTGTAATGTGGGAAACGCTGCAGCCAATGTGCACACAGCAAGCTCCCACAAACAGCAATAAAATAAATGACCAGATAATTTGTCTCAGTGATGTTGATTGACATCGGCCACAATACTGGGGATAACTGCGGGGAGAGAGGTGGCATGCTGCTGCAGGATTTAAAGGTCTGAAGCAGCTTGAAGGGGCAGGCATCAACAATAACTGCCTTTGCGACGAGAAAATGTCTGGCAGGTCTGCAGATAGCCAGAAAGCGCCAACCTTTCCCCATCCCTTTAGTTCACAGATGCAGCAGGAAATGAGGTAGAAGGGGGAGCAAGGAGCACTGCAGGGTCTCAAAGACAGCTGCCCAGTGAGAATGGAAGGAGTTGGCCAAGTCAGTGAGTGCCTGCTCGACTATTATGTGCACAACCAGGCAGTGCAGAAACTTGTGCAACAACCTTTATCAGGTCAGGCAAGGTAACAGAAACCAGTTACACCTGCCAAGAATGCACGGTACAAAGCATCTCTGTCTCTTACAATGACCTCCCCATGCACTTTCTGACGGAACGTCATTGTTCTGAAACATTAACTCTGTTTCTCTCTCCACAGATGCTGCCTGACCTGCTGAGTATTTCCAGCATTTTCTGTTTCTTTTTCAGATTTCCAGCGTTTGTGTCCCCATACACTATTGTCAGCTGTGGCTCAGTGGGTAGCACTCCCACCTCTGGGGCAGCATGGTGGTGGGTTCAAGTCCCACTCCAGAGCCCTGAGTGCATAATTCAGGCTGACACTCCAGTACAGTATTGAGGGTGTGCCACACTGTCAGAGGTGCCATCTTTTGGATGAGACGTTAGACCGAGGCACGGTCTGCTCTCTCAGGTGGATGTAAAAGATCCCTTTGCACTATTTTGAAGAAGAGCAGGGGAATTATCCCCGGTGTCCCGGCCAATATTTATCCCTCAATCAACCAACAGATTATCCGGTCATTATCACAGTGCCGTTTGTGGGAGCTTGCTGTGCGGAAATTGGCTGTTGCATTTCCCACATTACAACAGTGACCACACTTCAAAGGTCCTTCAGTAACTGTAAAGCGCTTTGGGCTATCCTGAGGTTGTGAAAGGCGCTATATAAATGCAAGTCTTTCTTGCTACGTTTAAGTGCTTTAATTGCTTACCATTAATGCCCACGGTACCCTTAGCACCCGCACCATTCCCTTCAAAGTGTTCCTTTACTCACATTCTTACATGCATGCTCCCCACAAAAGGCTCGCATGGGCTGCAATTGCTTGGTCCTTGCAATAGTTGTCACTCCTATTATGGGCTGTACGCTGACACCTGGGTTTAATTGCATGGCATGGAAACCAAAGGAAGTTCTCGCTTTTTGAATTCATTTTCAGGAATAAGAGAGGCCTCGTCTCCTGGGATGCTGCACAGGCGTCATAAGCCATGGGTGCAGAGGATAACCTCCCTGACACTTACAAGGCACAGGTCAGGAGGGTGATGGAATGCTCTCCACTTGCCTGGACGGGTTCAGCTGCAACAACATGCAAGAAGCTTGACACCATCCATGACAAAGCAATTGGCTCGATCGACACCTCAGACACTTGTCTAAACAGCCACCCCCTCTGCCACCGGTGCACCGTGGCTGCAGTGTTTACTATCGACAAAACTGTGACCTCCAGCATCTGGAAGGGTAATGGCACCAAGCGCATGGGAACACCATCACCTCCAACTTCCTTTCCAAGTCACACACCATCCCGACTTGGACATTACAGTGTCAGCTGTGGCTCAGTGGGCAGCGCTCTCGCCTCTGAGTCAGAAGGTTGTGGGTTCAAGTCCCACTCCAGCGACTTGAGCACATAAATCTATGATGACATGCTGAGGGAGTGCTGCACAGTTGGAGGTGCCATCTTTCAGATGAGACATTAAACTGAGGCCCTGTCTACTCTCTCAGGTGGATGTAAAAGATCCCATGGCACTATTTCGAAGAAGAGCAGATGAGTTATACTGGTGTCCTGGCCAATATCTATTCCTCAATCAACATCACAAAAACAGATTATCTGGTGATTATCACATTGCTGTTTGTGGGAGCTTGCTGTGTGCAAATTGGCTGCTGCATTTCCTACATTACAACAGAGACTACACTCCCAAAGTATTTCATTGGCTTTAAAGCGCTTTGAGATATCCGGTAGTCATGAAAGGCGCGACATTAATGTAAGTTTTTCTTTCATATATCGGCCATTCCATCATCGTCGCTGGGTCAAAATCCTGGAACTCCTTACCTAACAGCACAGCACTGTGGGAGTACCTTCACCACATGGACTGCAGGAGAATGAATATAAAAACATACCCAACATTGTGATGTCATGTACAGATTTCAAATCTTCAGCTGCTCCTAAAATACATTGTTTAGGATAATACTTGGCTCTCACTTTAATTAAAAATTGTAGCTTTGAAATTAATTTCCAATCATACTGTCATTACACGGGCCTGGGATTAATCAGAGCCAGATCCATGCCTGAATCAAAATATGAAATAGACTCACAATACAATCGCACAGACGTGTGGAACTGCTTTGTCTAATTAGCAGGTCAGATCAAGAAGTGCTTAATCCAACAGTAAATCGCATAAGACCCGTGCAAATCTGGGTGAACAAAGGCCCCCAGAGGGCAAGTCCTCTATATGCTATAAGTGGTGGGAATCTGCTGCACGTCTTACTGACAGCACTCACTCAAAGTAAAGGTGCCCTAATTTCAGGAGGGGAGAAGGTGGGAGCACTATAATTGACATGTGGATCCCAGAGTGATCATTCCTAATCCTAATCATTATGCTGCAGGAAGCTGTGAGTGCGTGTGTGTGTGTGTGTGTGTGTGTCTGTCTGCTGATGTTACACGAGGGCAGGATCAGACACGTCTGTGAAGCCCCTCCACAGTCAGGCAGCCTTCCGACACTCACTGTCTAGGCTGACGCGTGATTGGAGGGCTGCCAGCACCAGCGAACTGCGTGTGAGTCACTGCCTTCAGGAGAGGAGGTTGTGGAAAAACCAGAGGAAGTCGTGGGAGTTTTTGTACCGAGACCCATGAATATTGGATCAATTACTGGGTCTGCGCTGCAGGTACAGTGCAGATGGAGACAAGGCTTTGAACTGCTTTTATCTGTACATATAAGCAAGCCACACAATGATAATCAGGGCATGTTTGAAATCACAAGTCTGGATCAGAACCAGAGCATCCTTGCCTTTGCAGTTTTGTTTTCATAGACCACCTGCTATGACAGCTTCCTGGTGCTGAACTTTTTTACTTTCCCGCTTGACGTTGGGCAAGAAGATGGCTGGGTACAGCTGTGGCTCAGTGGGTAGCATTCTCACCCAATGTTCCCTTTAAGCTGCTTGGCTCCACAGTGCCCTGCAGGTCCCGTGCAGCCGGTGAGCCAGCTTTTAAATCGAAAAACTGCGCATGCGTAGAATTTTGGATGGCCCATGCAGCCTGTTAAAGGGGCCGCGCAGGCCCCTCAAAAATTTAGAGGGAACATTGCTCTCGCCTGTGAGTCAGAAGGTTGTGGGTTCAAGTCCCACTCCAGAGACTTGAGCACAAAATAAATCTAGGCTGACACTTCAGTGCAGTGCTGAGGCAGTGCTGCACTGTCGGAGGTGCCTTCTTTCGGATGAGAAACCGAGGCCCCATCTGCTCTCTGAGCTGGACGTAAAAGATCCCATGGCACTATTTCGAGGAAGAGCAGGGAAGTTATCCCCGGTGTCCTGGGCCAACTTATCCCTCAACCACATCACTAAACAACTTATCTAATCATTATCACATTGCTGTTTGTGGGACCTGGCAAATTTGCTGTTGCATTTCCTACATTACAACAGTGACTTCACTTCAAAAGTATTTCATTGACTGTAAAGTTCTTTGGGACGTCCTGAGGTTGTGAAAGGAACCGTATAACTGCATAAATCCACATTTTTGTATTCTGTGCATGCAGCAGCACAATGCACCGTTACAGGACTCCGTTTCAGCCCCAGCATTTGCACCCAGCTCCTTTGATACATTGACGTCACGAACACTTACTGACGCTGTGACATCAAATACACTGGTTGCAGTGAGTCAGTAACTAGCAAACATAAATTTAAGATCAACACCAAAATAATGAAGGGGAAAGGCTCGAAGCGACTTTTTCCACGCAGGAAAACAGGAAGGAATAAAGAAACCTGTTTCATCATTCAATTAGATCATGGATGATCTGTAACTTAACTCCATCTATCCGGCATGGTTCAATAACCCTTAATGCCCTTGCCTAACAAAAACTTATCAATCTCAATTTTGACATTTTTTAATTTTTCAATTGGGGGGGGAGAGTTCCTGATTATCCTTTGTGTGAAGAAGTGCTTCCTGACATCACCCCTGAACGGCTTAGTTCTAATGTTAAGGTTATGCCCACTTGTTTGGGACTGCCTCACCAGAGGAACTGGCTTTCTCTCTATCCACCCCTATCAACTCCTTTAATCATCTTAAATATCTCAATGAGATTACCCGAAAAGCTTCTACAGGGGCTGTTGAGGCATTTAATGCTCTACCGGAAATAAAGGTGAAACAGAATTCATAGTGGTTGTTAAAAGGGAAATTGAAAAAGAAAAAAAATGAAGGATACAGGGAAAGGAATTGGACTAAGTGGACAGATCTTTCAAAGAGCCAGTACAGGGGCAATGTACCGAATGGCCTCCTCAGTGCTGTAAAAGTCTATGATTTTATAGGATTGGAGCGGAATCATTGAATACAGAGCTAGCGTTTACGAATCCACAAAAATGTGGCTCTCTGCCCCTGCCTGATGAATGTAAGTCAGGCCATTTATCGTTCCAAACAGAGCTGAAGGCGAGGATCACACATTTGCTGTTGGCCGCACAGAAGGAACAGAAAAGCTCCTTCATATAAGCCAGGCCGTCACCTACATATCAACAGAATAAAAATATTTCTTTGGATTCAAAGTGCTGAGTAAATGGGCTTGAGCTTGGAATGAATGCTAAGCTGTACAAATCTCACTGGCAAGGAAGGTATCCACCCCCCCTACCCCCCCCCCACACACCTCCATATCAGCCAAGAAAATTCAGGTTGAGTATAAAATGGGATTTCAGCCCGACAGTCTGCTCCGACTAACTGGGCATCAGGGCAGTGAGTCTGTTCCCATTGAATGTTTTAAAGTTGCTTTTGTGAAGTGTTTAGATTTGCAGCCACAAAGCAGACACCATCACTGGGTTCCTGGCTCCGAACCACACCTTCTCCGGGTTCAGTCTGCTCACTCTGTACTTGAATGATCAATTTAGTGACTGACTCCTTAATTATTTAGTCATTGCTCTTGGCAAGGAGTGAAGCTAAGGAGTCAAAATAATTGTTAGTGCCAGTCATTAGTCCATGACGTCTCATCAATGAAACAATATTATACTGTGATGTTGAAGAGGAAATATATTTAAACATTTGAAAGAGGATGAATTCCTTTGCTGGGTCGGTGTGTAAATGCAAAGCCCGATGTTGGACTCAGCCAAACAGATCCGAGGATCCAAAGTTCAGTCTGTGCTGAGTTAAATGACCAGGCTCAGTGTCAAATGTTGTTTTATTACGCTGCTGTGAAGCGCCTTGGAACGTTTCTACCCACATTCTACCCTACATAGAGGTGATCCAAAATTCGGCAGCCTGTGTCCTAACTGGCACCAAGTCCCGCTCACCCATCACCCCTGTACTGACCAACATTGGCTTCTGGTTAAGCAACACCTCGATTTAAAAGTTCTCATCCTTATTTTCAAATCCTTCCAGGGCCTCGCCTTTCCCTATCCCTGTAATCTCCTCCAGCCCCACAACCCCGCTGAGATGTCTGCGCTCCTCTAATTCTGCCCTCTTGAACATCCCTCATTTTAGTCGCTCAACCATCGGTGGCCATGCCTTCCGTTGCCTAGGCCCCAAGCTCTGGAACGTCCTGTCTCTCTATCTCTCTTTCCTCCTTCAAGATGCTCCTCAAAACATACCTCTTTAACCATCATCATCATAGGCAGTCCCTCGAAATCAAGGAAGACTTGTTTCCATTCCAAAAGTGAGTTCTCAGGTGACTGAACAGTCCAACACAGGAATTACAGTCTCTGTCGCAGGTGGGACAGACAGTCACTAGAGGAAAGGGTGGGTGGGGAGTCTGGTTTGCCGCACGCTCCTTCCGCTGCCTGCGCTTGTTTTCTGCATGCTCTCGGCGATGAGACCCGAGGTGTACAGCGCCCTCCTGGATGCTTCTCTCTCACCTAGGGTGATCTTTGGCCAGGGACTCCCAGGTGTCAGTGGGGATGTTGCACTTTATCAAGGAGGCTTTGAGGGTGGTCCTTGAAACGTTTCCTCTGCCCACCTGGGGCTCGCGTCCCCACCACAGACCCAATCATCGTCCAAACCGGGGTCAAGCAGGGTTGCGTCATCGCGCCAACCCTCTACTCGATCTTCCTCGCTGCAATGCTCCACCTCACACTCAACAAGCTCCCCGCTGGAGTGGAACTAAACTATAGAACCAGTGGGAACCTTTGTCGCTCCAGGCCAGATCCAAGACCGTCCCATCCTCTGTCGTCGAACTACAGTACGTGGGTGACACTTGCGTCTGCGCACCTTCAGTGACTAAACTCCAAGTCATCATCAACATCTTCACCGAGACGTACGAAAGCATGGGCCTTATATTAAACATTCGTAAGACAAAGGTCCTCCACCAATCTGACCCTGCCACACAGCACTGCCCTCCGGTCATCAAAGTCTACGGCGCGGCCTTGGACAACGTGGACCTCTTTGACCAAGCTTTTGGTCATCTGTGCTAATTTCTACTCATGCGGCTCAGTGTAAATGTTTTAACATCTCATAATACTCCTGTGAAGTTCCTTGGGACGTTTCACTACATTAAAGGCACTATATAAATACTAGTTGTTGTTGTTTCACCACGTTAAAGGTGCTATATAAATACAAGTTATTGTTGGAGGGGAAGCAGTGGAAGGAACAGTGCCACAATTGTCGTCAGTGCTCTAGGCTAGGGATGGAAGTAAATCAGCCAGAACTCCTGCTCTTGATGGCTGATCAGTGACACCCTGCTGGACAGTGCATGTGTGTTGGCGTTGGATGGGGACAAAATAAGGCACTTTTGTGATACCCCCCACCCATGGTAAAATAGCCTGCTAACACACACCAACGTGCACATGGGGATCAGGCGGGAAAGTGGAGTTGAGGTTGAAGATCAGCCATGATCTTATTGAATGGTGGAGCAGGCTCGAGGGGCCGTATGGCCTACTCCTGCTCCTAGTTTTTCTGAATGCAGAATGAGCCTTTTAGCAAAACAGCAGAAAGTGATCGCCACCTGTGGAACTGTAACCCAGAATGACCCAGTGCCTTCAGGAAAGGAGAAAAAATGGCTTGCATTTATATAGCGCATTTCACGACCATCGGATATGTCAAAGCTCTTTACAGCCAATGAAGTACTTTTGGAGTGCAGTCACTGTTGAAATGTGGGAAATGCGGAAGCCAATTTGCGCACAGCAAGCCCCCACAAACAGCAATGTGATCATGACTAGATAATCTGTTTTAGTGATATTGATTGAGGGATAAATATTGGCCAGGACACCGGGAATAACCCCTCCTGCTCTTCTTCAAAATAGTGCCGTGGGATCTTTTACATCCATCTGAGAGAGCAGATAAGGTTTAATGTCTCATCCGAAAGACGGCACCTCCGACAGTGAGCACTCGAGTGTTAACCTTGATTTACGTGCTCAAATTCCTGGAGTGGGACTTGAACCTGTCAACCTTCTGACTCAGAGGCAAGAGTGCTGCCCACTGAGCCACAGCTGCCACAAAAACTAGCATATGAAAATTTAAGTCATTTGTCTAAGTTTCCTCTTTCTGCTATTTTACTGGAAGCATCAATCTGTTGGGTAAAGGACTCTGCTAACATTTCAGACAAACATGTTACAATGCTGTCCAGGGCATAATTCCAGCACCTGAGTGTTGAAGGTAACATTACTGGAGGACTTTGTCAGACAGGTTTACAATGTAACATCATGCCTATTGGTTGTGAAAGAATATTAGAACTTTCAAAGTCAATGCATCTATGCCATCTCTGCAGTTTACCCAAACTCTCCGCTCATTATTCAATACTGGGGGTTTTATTCAGGGAAGATTGAGACTTCTCTCAAGGCAGAAGGCTGTGGGTTCAAGTCCCACTCCAGGGACTTGAGCACAAAAAATCTTGGCTGACACTCCAGTGCAGTGCTGTCGGAGGTGCCCATCTTTCAGATGAGACATTAAACCGTCTGCTCTCACAAGTGGACGTAAAAGATCTCATGGCACTATTTTGAGTTTTCCCGGGCCAATATTTATTCCCCAATCAACATAACAAAAAAACAGATTATCTGGTCATTATCACATTGCTGTTTGTGGGAGCTTTCTTGTGCGCAAATTGGCTGCCGTGTTTCCCACATTACAACAGTGACTACACTCCAAAAGTACTTCATTGGCTGTAAAGCGCTTTGAGATGTCCGGTGGTTGTGAAGGTCACTATATAAATCCAAGTCTTTCTTTCTTGTCTCAGGGAGAGGTGGGTAAACTCTCCTAGACCCCTTATCGTGAGACTGTGGCCCCTAGTTCTAAACTCTCCAGCCAGGGGAAACAGCCTCTATCAAGTCCTCCAAGAAATTGATATATTTCAATGAGATCACACCTCATTCTTCTACACACCAGAGAATATAGGCCCATTCTACTCAATTTCTCCTCATAGGACAACGCTCTCGTCCCAGGAATCAGCCTCATAAACCTTTGTTGCATCCCCTCTAATGTAATTATATCCTTCTTCAGGTAAGGAGACCAAAACTGTACATTGTGGTGCAGGTTCGCAGAATCCAGGTGGGGTTTGTACTTTTGCAAATACACAGAGGCTCAATTCTGGAAACTGCGGAGAACAATGACTTGTCATCGGTGCGGCAATTGTGTGTTTACAACTATCCCTCAGGTTAAACATCAGATGATGTGATTTTATATTCTTTTATCACTGGCCAGGTATTGAGCAATATTTACCACACGGACAGTACGATTCCTACATAAAGGAGTATTTCCCTTCCTCTTTCATGTTCTGCCTCACTGCTGTGTAATGTTTTATGAGCAAGGTGGGCTGGCTGCACTTCCAAGCCTCTGCCAATATCACACTCGTTGTCCCAGGAATGTTTATTTGCTCACTCCTACTTTATGTGTTCCCTCCTCCCCCCCCCCACCACTGAACTTTGTCATGTGGAGTGCAGCTCCCCAGGCTCCATACCCAACCTCAGTTAGATGACCTCAGCGGAGGCAGCAGTTGGCCTCAGCACCCATAGGTGAGACGGGATATAAACAACCAGAGGTTCTGGCTCCTGATTGCCATCCACTGACATTGGAGCAGCGTGCGGCGCTATACCACTGCAGGGAGCAGCGCGTGTTGCTGCAGGAGGGCGACGGCTGACTGCACTGTGGGCAGGTACAGCAGGAGCGGCGAGGTCGGGGCGAAGGAGCGGCAAGAGTTCGCAGAGGGATGTGATCGGGGTCCAGGAGAGGCGAGAGTTCGGGGCCCAGAAGAGGCGAGGGCCCAGGGGCAGCACGGGCCCAGCCCACACTGCGATATGTGTGCACACTAGGTCCGTGCAGCAGAGCAGGTCTCCAGTCGTCTTGGTTAACCCTTGCCACTGGACCAAGACCTCGCTCTGTCAAGCCCCGTGGGGTGGCTGGTGTGCAACGGCCACCACACGTTAAAAAAATCCACACCCAGGCATCTTCCACCCTTCAGGATGTAGTTCGGGATCTGGAATATTAGGTCCTTCGTTGAAATACCTGTGAACTTTTTGACATGGAAGCAAGTCATCCTCGTTTCGAGGGACTGCCTATGATGATGATGATGTACGGGTATTGGGTGAGGACAAGATGAGGCCTGGCTGTGATGTGTCCTCCCCCCAAACATTTTAGTGGGGGCCACAATAAGAGTTAGCCCATGGTATTTAATTTGTTTCTTATTGCTGCAGAATTTATTTTTGTACCTCCTTCTTAGAAGACTTTATAGCTTATATTCAATTTAACAGAGCTTTAAGGGCTCTTTTGCAATTTTGAAGGAAGTATATTAATGGAATTGTTGTTGTAATCAGTAAATTGTTAAACGTATTTTTCTTCCATTCAAACTAAGTTCAGGGTAGCAAATTGCAGCTTGTTTTTTTTTAATCAGATCTCTGCAACGTGGCTGTCCTTAAGGGGAGGCGGTGCTCACAGATAATCAGGTTAGCCTGAGAGAAAGAAGGTCAGTGATGGGATTATCTTGAGTCGCAGGTTTCTTTGAAATCCCTGTCACTAACTGATGCACACCAAAACAAAACACTGCTCCAGGTCTCAAATTGACAGACGCCTTGGCCTGGATCCCGGATGCGCTGTGCGCGAGCTGCCAGGACTCCCGCCCCGAGTACTTCTCCCCTTTCTTTCATACTCGAACATTCACGTAAATGGTGACACGCGAGGAAACCAGAATCAAATTGGACAACAAGGACGCAACAACAACAAATAACAATGCTCTCTCTGACAAGAAGTTCAGAGCACAGACTGGCTTTGATATTTCGGATCCTTTTGATGTTGCGTGGAGCAGAAATTTTTTTTTCCCTCAAAGGGAGCCTGTTTATCGCGCAGCAAAAGTCAACTAGTTCGACGGGTTACAGTACACTCAATAATTATTAATTTTATTGTATGCACACACACACGTTTGGAGCATGTTGTTTACAATTGCACTGAAGCTCCTGAGTCCTGGAGGCTTTGCAACCTGAATCACAGTATTTGGCAGTAATTCTACCCTACAGCCATTGAATGGCTTAACAAGCCTTTAGGATAATTAGAAGAAAGAATGGATGTTCAGTAAAATTCAGACATCAGATTCTGGGGCAGAGGCTCCAATATGATTCAGATAGAAACATAGAAAATAGGTGCGGGAGTAGGCCATTCGTCCCTTCGAGCCTGCACCACCATTCAATAAGATCATGGCTGATCATTCCTTCAGTACCCCTGTCCTGCTTTCTCTCCATACCCCTTGATCCCCTTAACCGTAAGGGCCATATCTAACTCCCTCTTGAATATATCCAATGAACTGGCATCAACAACTCTCTGCGGCAGAGAATTCCACAGGCCAACAACTCTGAGTGAAGAAGTTTCTCTTCATCTCAGTCCTTAAATGGCCTACCCCTTATCCTAAGACTATGTCCCCTGGTTCTGGACTTCCCCAACATCGATAACATTCTTCCCGCATCTAACCTGTCCAGTCCCGTCAGGATCTTATATGTTTCTATGAGATCCCCTCTCATCCTTCTAAACGCCAGTGAATAAAGGCCCAGTTGATCCAGTCTCTCCTCATATGACAGCCCAGCCATCCCTGGAATCAGTCTGGTGAACCTTCGCTGCACTCCCTCAATGATTGAATTTAATAAGAGCTTCCTCCCTGGCCCATTGGGTAAAGAAAAGAGAGAAAGAACTTGCATTTATATAACGCCTTTCATGACAGGACGTCCCAAAGCACTTCACTTAGAAACATAGAAAATAGGTGCAGGAGTAGGCCATTCGGCCCTTTGAGCCTGCACCACCATTCAATATGATCATGGCTGATCATTCACCTCAGTACCCCTTTCCTGTTTTCTCTCCATACCCCTTGATCCCTTTAGCCATCAGGGCCATATCTAACTCCCTCTTGAATATATCTAACGAACTGGCCTCAACAACTCTCTGCGGTAGGGAGTTCCACAGGTTAACAACTCTCTGAGTGAAGAAGTTTCTCCTCATCTCAGTCCTAAATGGCTTACCCCTTATCCTTAGACTGTGACCCCTTGAACTTGAAGTACTTTTGAAGTGCAGTCACAACAACAACAACAACTTTTATTTATATAGCGCGTTTAACGAAGCAAAACGTCCCAAGGCGCTTCACAGTAGTAATATAAGCCAAAACGGATAAATTTGATACCGAACACAGAAGAAGAAATTACAGCAAATGACCAAAAGCACACAAATGTGCCCTGTATTTTGTTTTAGCCCTGCAAGGCCCATTTAAGGGACTGGGCGGGCCATTCATAATATAATATTGCGCATGCGTGGTTACTACATCGTGGCTGCGCGGGATCCCTGGAGCACTGCACGGCAACATTGGTCGTCACTGATGTAACGTCGTGAACGCGACAGCAAATCTGTGCACAGCAAGCTCCCAGAATAGCAGTGAGATAATAAACAGATCATGATGTTGATTGAGGGATAAATATCGGCCAGGACACCGGAGAGAACTCCCCTGTTCTTCTTCAAAATAGTGCCATAGGATTTTTACATCTACCCGAAAGGTCAGACGGGGCTTCGGTTTAACATCTCATACAAAAGACGGCACCTCCGACAGTGCAGCACTCTCTCAGTACTGCACTGGAGTGTCAACTGAGGTTGGAGTGGGACTTGAGCCCAAAATCTTCTGACAAAGAGGTGAAAGTGCTACAAACTGAACCATGGCTGTCACTGGGGTAACGGCACTGCCTATTACAGCACGAGATCATATAGATCAAGAATGTCTCAAGTTTAATTCCAGGACTGTGATGAATTAGCCCATCTCATCAGGAACAATGCTTGGGATTGTACCACAATAGGCCTCAATCCCTGAGGTACAAAGGGAAGGGGTAAGCCAGAATTCTTGCTCCTGATTGCTATCCAGTGACCTCTACTGGACAACATCGCACATTGGGCTATTAGGGCAGGTGACCAAAAGCTTGGTCAAAGAGGTAGGTTTTAAGGAGCGTCTTAAAGGAGGAGAGAGAAGCGGAGAGGTTTAGAGAGAATCAGCCAGAGCCTAGGGCCTAGGCAACAGAAGGCACGGCCACCAATGGTAGAGCACTAAAAATTGGGGAAGTGCAAGAGGCCAGAGCTGGAGGAATGCAGAGATCTCGTAGCTTTTTAAGGCTGGAGGAGGTTACAGAGATAGTGAGGGGTGAGGCCATGGAGGGATTTGAAAATATTAATCCAGATTAACAAATTTTGAACAACCACAAGCACAATCTTTTCCCGCCCTCAAAGGAGAGGGACTCAGTCATTAGGGAAAGCGATTAAATCTGTTACGTCATCATTTTTCCATTTTTTCCCCTTTAATTCCCCCACCCCACCCTCTATCTCCCCATTTTATGTCGGTTCAGCAGATCTCTGATTCCTCGCTCAACTGAGCATTCTTTGCATGTAAGTCTAGATGGAGTGCTGGCAGCTCAACCCGTTATCACATCCAAACTGGATCATGTTCTCATTTGACATCCACATGGAATATATTTGACAGATTTGGTGTGTAAATGTGAGGGACAGGAAGATAGATACATGTGGAGTGATGTATATAGTGAGTGACTGGGGCAGAAGGAATGGTGGTTGTGGAGTATAAGTATGGGGACAATTGTGCAGAAAGTGTGGTTGAGAGGGGGAAGGGCTGTTTTATTTGGAGAGTAAGTGTGGGGGGAGGGGCTGACGATGGGGAGAGTAAATGAGGGCGAGGGGCTGATGTATGGGAAGGGTAAGTGTGGAGGAGGGGATGATGTATGGGGAGGTAAGTGTGGGGGAGGGGATGATGTATGGGAAGGGTAAGTGTGGGGGAGGGGATGATGTATGGGAAGGGTAAGTGTGGAGGAGGGGATGATGTATGGGAAGGGTAAGTGTGGGGGAGGGGTTGTTGTATGGTGATGTAAGTGTGGGGGAGGGGTTGTTGTATGGGGAGTTAAGTACGGGGGAGGGGTTGTTGTATGGGAAGTTAAGTACGGGGGAGGGGCTGATGTATGGGGAGGTAAGTGTAGGGGAGGGGCTGATGTATGGGGAGGTAAGTGCGGGGGAGGGGCTGATGTATGGGGAGATAAGTGCGGGGGAGGGATTGATGTATGGGGAGGTAAGTGCGGGGGAGGGGCTGATGTATGGGGAGGTAAGTGCAGGGGGGGTTGATGTATGGGGAGATAAGTGCGGGGGAGGGGCTGATGTATGAGGAGGTAAGTGTAGGGGAGGGGCTGATGTATGGGGAGGTAAGTGCGGGGGAGGGATTGATGTATGGGGAGGTAAGTGTGGGGGAGGGGATGATGTATGGGAAGGGTAAGTGTGGGGGAGGGGATGATGTATGGGAAGGGTAAGTGTGGGGGAGGGGTTGTTGTATGGTGATGTAAGTGTGGGGGAGGGGTTGTTGTATGGGGAGGTAAGTGCGGGGGAGGGGCTGATGTATGGGGAGGTACGTGCGGGGGAGGGGCTGATGTATGGGGAGGTAAGTGCGGGGGAGGGGTTGTTGTATGTGGAGAATAAATGATGGGGAGGGGCTGGTGAATATTGAACGCAGTGTATAATCGCACAGTGGTATCTGGGGGGTGGGCTAGATAACTGAAAGAGGGAGGGGTAACTTCATCTTCAGCCGAGCCATGGCTTCAAAACAAAAACAACTCACCAGTTTCTTAGTAACATGAACCAGATCATCCACCTCTGATTCAGTGTTCCTCTCTGTTTTCATGCTGTGACTATGGTGGCCTCATGCCAATTCTCCCCAACCTCAGCGACCAGCTACTATTTTAAACCACGATGGTAATATTTTATCCTCTTGTCATTTCTCTCCACCATCCCGTGCCCCACAATTAAAGTGTCAATTTTTTGGTGAATACGAAGTTAATTCAGGCAAGCTTTAAATAGACAATCCTACACGCTACAGCTATTTATATTTTTTCTGCAGCAGAAATTTGTAGCCGAGTCATTTTTTCCCCCCCTTGCCAGTTCTTAGAAAGACTTGCATTTGCTTACAGCGCCTTTCACGACCTCAGCACACCCCAAAGCACTCTACAACCAATTAAGTACTTTTGAACTGCAGTCACTGCTATCATGTAAGAAATGCAGCAGCCAATTTGCACACAGCAAGCTTCCACAAAAAACAATGTGGTAATGGCTAGCTGATCTGTTTTTTTGTGATGTTGATTGAGGAATAAATATTGGCCCCAGGACACTGGGGATAACTCCCCTGCTCTTCTTCGAAATAATGCCATGGGATCTTTTATGTCCACCTGAGAGGCCAGATGGGGCCTCGGTTTAATGTCTCATCCGAAATGCCAAGTAGTCATTGTAGCCTCTCAGACCCAACTCTGACTCCTTGTTCGAAGGGTGTAATGTATGCTCACATGTTTGTAGAACTGTTGCAGGGCACTTGTATAATTTGTGTTTTTGGTGCCCTCAGAAAAAAAAAACAAGGGGGCATTTGATTGAAAGGTTTTACAGTGTGCCCCCGCCCCCCATTTAATCAGGGGGCACTTGATCATTAGTTTACAACTAAAATAGTTGTGGAGCTGTTGTTCCTCAGGAAATTTAAAAAAAACAGGGGGCACCTGAAAAGGTTTTGGAGTGTGACCCCCTTCACCCCCCCCCCCCACCCCACTTTAATCAGGAGGCACTTGATTGTTTTCTACAAAAATAGTTGTAGAGCTGTTGCGGAGCGGGCAGGTTGGTGGTCGGACTGCTCCTGGGCCTGGCCAAGGGGGCCATCAACCGGTCCAGGCAACGGGCGGTCGAGGGGGTCATTCAGCCCGACTGCCTGCCTCTCTTCCGCGATTACATCCGAGCCAGGGTGTCCCTGGAGAGGGAGCACGCGCTGTCCACCGGTACGCTCACGGCCTTCCGCGAGAGATGGGCACCGGAGGGACTGGAGTGCATCTTCACCCCCGGCAACCAAATTTTAATTTGATCCATTTAATGTTTAAAGTTTAATTTGTTAATCTGTCGGTTTTGGTGCACCACCCCCTTTAATCAGGGGGCACTTGATTTATATTTGATTTACAGGTGCAACTAAAATAATTGTAGAGCTGTTGCATTGTGAGTGGCTTAGCCAGTCATGTCATGTTCACAAGACTCAATAAAACCCCAGCCAGTTGGATCTAGGTGATCTACAATGGGGTATGCAGTTGTGAGCCTCGTGGATGAACTGGTAATGTGTAGTGTGATTGTCAAACCTTTGTTAATAAACCAACTAGTTCTTAATAGCAATGTGTTGTGTGAATCCTTAAGCAAAGAACCCACGAAGCAAATACATTACAATGGGCTTGGAGACAATTTGGATCCAGCACCCAACTACAAGCTCTGAGCTAAGTGAAGGTACTGAATGTACACACCTTTCCTTCTGCTCTTCTCCCCTCTTCTCCTGATTCATGTTCAGGCTGCTGTTACCTCACTCACCCTTCCCAAACCCTTCTGCCTCTTTACTGCTCTCATCACCTTCACGAAAACCATCTCATCAACCAAGTTTCCTAACTTCCGAGGCTCCGCATCTGTTCAGAATGTATATTAGATATTTCTTCTCGTTTTCCCCACCCTGTGAAACACCGTGTCAGAAGCACTATATAAAAACGTAAGTCCCTGTTGTGGAGTGGGTCCTGACAATGAGTGCCGGAAGCTATTTGACAGTAAGAAGCATCACAGCTGAGCCTAATCCCACCTCCAGTCAATGTCCAAGGGTATGTTTTCCAGCAGGAGTAACTGGACAATGATTCTCCTCCATAGTCTTTAGTAGTCTGCAGCTGTGCTCTAACTGCGATCAGATAACAGACAGAGTGGGGATCAGCGTGGTTTTCACTTGTGCTGAAATGCACAGTATCATTTACAAAACTCACCTTGGTGTATGAGGTTTATTTATTCTTGGGCTGTGCATTTACCTTGGAGAGTGAAGTAGAATGTCTGTAAGTTTGCAAAAAAGAAAAGAACAGGGGTAAAAAGGGGTTTTGTGGTCAGATTGTCTCTCTCTGAGAATACACTGAGGTAGTCTGAAGTGTCCAAACTGAGTCCGAAGCAGAATGGGGCCCTTTACAGTGGCAGACTTGTACTTTCAGACAGACTATGTTAACAGCAAAATTTTTGTTTTACTTATTTCTGCGTCTCACTATTAAATAAAATAAATCCAGCGATATTCATTTCAGTGGTTTTCCGAAACTGTCTCACATTTTTCATAGAAAAATTTAAGTGTTGGCAGTGAGCTGATCTTGGCAAGTGTGCAGCAGCCCATCTGAACAAGGCAAAGGACCAGCTGTTATACTGCAGTCGGAGTTATTAACCCTTCGCCTGTCTCACTGCTATCTCTACAGTGTATTCCAGCAGTATTGCGAGCTGCCCCCAATCGCACAGTGGGTAGGCTCACTACCTTGTAGAGTACTGAATAAATTGTCAATTGTGGCTCCGTGGGTAGCACCCTTACCTCTAAGCCAGGAGATTGGAGTTTCAAGTCCCACTCCAGAGACTGGAGCGTAAAATCTAGGCTGCCATTCCAGTGCAGCACTAAGGGCCAACAACTGAGGCCCTGTCTACCCCCACAGGTGGACATAAAATAGCTCGAAGAAGAACAGGGCAGTTCTCCCCTGTGTCACAGCCAATATTTATCTGTCGACCAACATCTGTAAAATAAATTATCTGGTCATTATCACATTGCTGTTTGAGGGAGCTTGCTATGCACAAAGTGGATGCCGCATTTCCCACATTACAACAGTGACTACACTTCAAAAGAACGTCATTGATTGTAAAGCGCTTTGGGATGATCTGAGGTTGTGAAAGGTACTATAGAAATGCAAATATTTCTTTCTTTTACAGTTGCTATCTCTAACATATGACCCTGCTGGAATCGGAGAAGGGTAATGAGGGCTTTCAGAAAGTCAAGCCGCTCCTGTGTTAAGCTAAAGTCCGTGCTAGTAGTAACAGCTCCTGATGTGGGTCTCGGGTAGCCAGCCACAATCCTAACCGAACCTTGGTGGGAGTTACCGGGCGGCCGAGAAGAACAGCTTTTACCCCACTACCTGTGCCATCGAATCCCGGCAAGTTTCATTTCAGGTTAAAGCAGCACATGGACTGTGAATCAGAAGCCGGCACCACTGGGCCTTAGCGCACTATGACAGCAATTTTTATTTGACCTTGGAACAATAGTGCATGTAACCACTGTGAAGGACTTAATGGAGTTCTTGAGCTTGGTCCCAACCTCAGCCTTACAATGAGGCAGTGTGCCTTTGACAAACAATTGCTAATGGGGACTAATGAGTAATGCAGAAGGAACATAATAGGACTTAAATAGCTCTGTGGCTAAAGGCTAAACACAACATCCCAATCAGGGAGTCATTAGAGGTTAGACAGGGGGCAGTGAGCAATGGGTCAGTCAGGTCTGTAATACACTTGCTGTATAGATTATCGTGGGTCAGTAGCTTTGTCCAGTGAGGAGAACCAAATCTCAGGGTTGAGAGAACAGAAGGAATCAAATTCTACTTTGGTGTCTTGTTTTAAATGTCAGCCGTGGCTCAGTGGGTAGCACTCTTGCCTCTGAGTCAGAAGGCCGTGGGTTCATGTCCCATGCCAGCGACTTGAGCACAAAATCTAGGCTGCCATACTTGAGAGAAGTGCTGCAGTGCCGGAGGAGCTGTCTTTTATGTGTGGCGTCACACCGAGGCCCTGTTTGCCCTCTCAGGTGGACGTAAAAGATCCAATGACACTATTCGAAGAAGAGCAGGGGAGCTCACTCTGGTGTTCTGGCCAATATTTATCGCTCAACCAACATATAAAACACATTATCTCATTGCTCTTTATGGGAGCTTGCTGTGCGTAAATTGCCTGCTGCGTTTCCTACAGTACAGCGGTGACTACACTCCAAAAGTACTTCATTGGCTGTAAAGCGCTTTGGGGACGTCCTGAGGCCGTGAAAGGCGCTATCTAAATTCGTCTTTTTTTTTAATGCCTCGTCAGTGTAACCATTCTTGGAAGGTGAAAGTCAAATTTGAAAATTGGCACCTCATCTATCTTGGGTGAAAGATGATCTGCAGTTAACATAGAGATTATTGGTGTGTTTTATCAGTGAGTGCATGACATGATTGGCTGACCCAGTTTGCTGACCCCTTTTCTAATCTCAAACAGATCCCTGATTAGGACCCATATTTAGTTCACAGCTGCTTGATGAATTAAATCTTCCTGGCCATTGAGACAAAATGGTCGGGGCTGTGCACTTTCTTTCAATCCGTCACCCACTGACACTTTGAGATGGTCCAGCAGAGACGCAAATAAAGCAGGGTGGACCCGACTGTGTCACAATCTCTCTGCTCCCCAACCCCCAAGTTTGCAAAGCTTCCACTTTGTGTCGGTTTTCCGCTTCTACTGAAGGCGCTGACTCCGGCAGTCTCCCAGTTCCTTGCCCAAGTGGTTGCTTCTTTATGTTTAAACCTACACAATTACTGTTTAAGCATATTTGCCTGTCAATGGCAACGAGTGCCAATCCCCATCTCGTCCAGCATCCACACAAACACGCACTTTCCTGCAAGAGCCAATATTTAGCCATTGGGAATCTCCGTGGCAGCTAATTTTCCTTCTCTCTCGACAGAGATGCTCAGACCGACTGTACTGGTTCCTCACTGCTGCTCAACTACCTCAACACAGACTGGAGATTGAACATGGGACCTTTAATACACCAGATGATACCATTACTCAATTACTCCTCCGATTCCGGCCTCTTGCGTATCCCCGAGTTTCATCGCTCCATCATTGGTGTCTGTGCTTTCAGCTGTCTGGGTCCTAAGCTCTGGAATTCCCTCCTCTCCTCCTTTAAAATGCTCCTTAAAATCTCCTTCTTTCATGTGTCCTAATACCTCTTTTATGTGGCTCGGTGTCAAATTTTGTTTGATAACGCTCCTGTGAAACGCCTTGGGTCGTTTTATTACATATAAATGTAAGCTGTTGTTGTTGCCTAGGCTCACAGATGAAGAACGTATAATAACACAGGGCTTTTGACTGTACCTCAACATGAATCACAGCTTTTTGGTGATGAGAGGAGAAAATGTAGGGTAAAAAAAAACAGAAATATTTGCTCTTAAAATATTTGGAACCTAACAGGTTGCTTAGAGCAGCTGTTTTGAAGGTTTAGAATTCTCAAAGCTGGGCAATTGGTATCAGTGATGTGCGATCTCTCTACACTCACACCTTTGACCCCAGCTATTCATCCTGAGGCCTCCTGACAATCACAGAGCCAGGACTAAGAGGCAACAGAGCAAATCAGTATTATAGACATTGACCTGTGCTGCGAATGTTCAGTATCTTCACAGTGAGAAAGAAGCCTTTGGGGAAATTGGTGCAGCAATAACTGATGTAAAGCTCTTGTGTCCTTCTAAAATGTGACCCCCTTTCACTGCCATGAAGGTGGTTATTCCCACTGGGGTACAGTTCCATGGAAACCAAAGTCCGTGTGGAGATTCTTCATGTGTGCACCCAGAGGCAAGAATCGGGTGTTGATCAGGAGTGGGAATTCTCATCATCATAGGCAGTCCCTTGGAATTGAGGAAGACTTGCTTCCACTCTTAAACTGAGTTCTTAGGTGGCTGAACAGTCCAATACGAGAACCAGAGTCCCTGTCACAAGTGGGACAGATAGCCATTGAGGGGAGGGGTGGGTGGGACTGGTTTGCCGCATGCTCTTTCCACTACCTGCGCTTGATTTCTGAATGCTCTCGGCGACGAGACTCGAGGTGCTCAACGCCCTCCCGGATGCACTTCCTCCACTTAGGGCGGTCTTTGGCCAGGGACTCCCAGGTGTCGGTGGGGATGTTGCACTTTATCAGGGAGGCTTTGAGGGTGTCCTTGTAACATTTCCTCTGCCCAGCTTTGGCTCGTTTGCCGTGAAGGAGTTGATCAGGAGAATTCTAGCCTGGCTTTTAACACCGCCTACCTGGTGCGAAGGGTGGCGGTCTTTAAAATGGAGGTTGGGGGCTTTCGAGTCCCATTCTCGCCTGCCGTCATCATAGAAAATTACGGCACAGAAGGAGACCATTTGGTCCATGCCAGTCATTTTAACACATCCCAAACCAGGCACGGGAGGGCCACCCGCTCCAGGCTGGCGGAGACTAATTTACATTCAAAAGTCGTGACCCAATGATGGCACTGGCAGCAATTTTAACTCAGAAAATCGGGTGGCCTGCACAGGGCCAAACCTGATAACCAGAAGTGCCAGGAGTCAGCAGAGTGGCCAGTATGTTAAGTATTTTTATTTAACTTTTCTTATTTCCTTATTCTTCTTGAAATAGTGCAATTGGGATCGTTTTTATGTCCACACGACCAAGCAGTATGGGGCTTCCGTTTAATGTCTCACGCGAGGAACAGAACACCTGATAAAGCAGCACTCCCGCAGCTACTCGCTGAAGCCTAGATTATGTGCTCAAATCCTGGAAGGGGTTTTGAACCCACAACCTTCGCACTCAGAGGTGGGGTGGGAAATGGTTCCAACTGAGCCACGTGACATATAAAAAAAGAGAGAGGGGCAAAAATTCAGCCAGAAGGTTCAATTTTAACTGGAGACGTGTTCGGTGGCAAGCGAGAGATGGGGTGGCCGGAATTCTCCCTCGCTGAGAGTTGAACGTGGCCCCGGGGACATTTTACCAACAAATCCATTGGGAACATTTCCAAATAGTGACATTATTCAAAAACACTTTTGCCCCTTTGTAGCCCTTTTGATGATCAAACTCAGCAAGTGCAGATCCTCATTCATTAATGAAGGAGCTTTGCTTTTATTATTCAGTGCTCTGCACGTGCTCAAAGAGGATTTGCCTTGCAGCAAAGAGGGCTTAAAATCATCTGCAATAAAATAATGCAAAGCAATTAGAACTTCACGCCCAGCATGCGCAGGTAGGACTGTGCTTTGTTCCATTTGTATGTGCTGTTACATGTGGAGCTTGTTATATATCCAGCGCACTCCAGACCCCGGTTCCGCACAGTTACAGGGCATCTGTCACTGGGGCTGAGACGATTAGTCAGCACCTTGCCTACACACTTGCTGTCTGACTCTACTGTTCTTTCCTTTCAGATTTCTTCCACCTCACCCCCCTCCACCAACGCCTCCTCCCCCCGCCCCACCCCCACCCGTCCCGTCTCAGTCTCCTGGCAACACAGTGCTACAAGCAGATCTCCTCTCTTGTCATTGGAAGTGAAACAGGGGCAGCAGAGGGATCACTGTTCTGATGCCAACATCATCATCAAAGGCAGTCCCTCGGAATCAAGGAAGACTTGCTTCCAATCTTAAAAATGAGTCCCTAGGTGGCTGAACAGTCCAATACGAGAGCCACAAGTGGGACAGACGGTCGTTGAGGGAAGGGGTAGGTGGGACTGGTTTGCCGCACGCTCCTTCCGCTGCCTGCGCTTGATTTCTGCATGCTCTCGGCGATGAGACTCGAGGTGCTCAGCGCCCTCTCGGATGCACTTCCTCCACTTAGGACGGTCTTTGGCCAGGGACTCCCAGGTGTCAGTGGGGAAGTTGCACTTTATCAGGGAGGCTTTGAGGGTGTCCCTGTAACGTTTCCTCTGCCCACCTTTGGCTCGCTTGCCGTGAAGGAGTTCTGTGAGGGATCACTGTTCTGATGCCAACATGGTTCTCCACTGTCTGTGGTGGGACTTGTGTTACTTTGGATTAAAAGATTTTGGAAAATGTCTAACTCTGTGATGAACCTTTATAAAACACTGGTTCGGCCTCAACTGGAGTATTGTGTCCAATTCTGGGCACCACACTTTAGGAAGGATGTGAAGACCCGAGAGAGGGTGTAGAAAAGAATTATGAGAATGGTTCCAGGGATGAGGGATTTCAGTTACGTGGATAGACTGGAGAAGCTGGGGTTGTTCTCCTTGGAGCAGAGAAGGTTGAGAAGAGATTTGATCGAGGTGTTCAAAATCATGAGGGGTCTGGACAGAGTAGAGAGAGAGAGAGAAACTGTTCCCATTGGCGGAAGGGTCGGGAACCAGAGGACACAGATTTAAGGTGATTGGCAGAAGAACCAAAGGCGACATGAGGAAAAGCTTTTTTTACACAGCGAGGGGTTAGGATCTGGAATGCGCTGCCTGAGCGGGTGATGGAGGCTTCCAAAAGGGAGTTGGATAAATACCTGAAGGAAAGAAAATTGCAGGACTACGCGGAAAGGGCGGGGGACTAGCTGGAGTGCTCTTGCAGAGAGCCGGCACGGGCTCGACGGGCCGAATGGCCTCCTTCTGTGCTGTATGGTTCTATGGGAGCCTGTGTACCGTATCTTTTAATCCCTCCGCCCCATACCCCTAGCTTTTTGCCCGTCCCTTACAAAACCACCGATCCTTGCTGGGGTATGGTTCCATGGGCATCATGGGCCCTCACCAACATGGTCAATCTTCATCAGTAAGGCTAAATGGCGAGTGTCGTAGGAAGTTCGGACATGGGAGCATTTCACAGCCAGCCCCAGATCCACATACTGCCACTTTCTAGTGAGGCCAGTGGATAAAAGAAAATAAATACTTACATTTATACAGCACCTTTCAGGACGACCCAAAGTGCTTTGCAGCCATTGACGTACTTTTATGAAGCGCAGTCACTGTTGTAATGTAGGAATCGCAGCAGCCAATTTGCACACAGCAAGCTCCCACAGATATCAATGTTGGTATGAGCAGGTAATCTGTATTTTTTTTTAAAAAGGTGTTGGTTGAGGGACAAATATTGGCCAAGCCATACTAATTTAGAATGGGAACCCTGCCAGATTTATTTTTCCCATCGCTGACCTAGGGGCATTGAGGTCAACGGAAGAACACGTGCTGCCACCTCCGGTGACATCATCAGTCCGGGAATCCAGGATGGGACCTTCTGGTCTGCACAGCTTGCTGCTACTCCTCAGGATATCTTCACCCACTAGGTCTTCGAGGAACTCTGGCTGAATGGGCATGATATTAAAATAATGTGATATGGCCATCATGCAAAATGTTAAGAAAAGCTCTTCAAGTGATACTTATATTGTTGCTTTTTATAAAAGGTTTTTGATTCCAGTTATCTCCCCTCCTCTGCGTGACCATGGGGAGGGAGAGGACACCCTAGCTGAACCCCATAGAAAAGCAGAGAATGCAGGAAACAGACTAGGGTTACCAACAATGTTCCCTCTAGTTTTTTTTCGTGCGTGGTCCCTTTAAGTGGCTGTGCGGCCCATTCAAATTTTCGTGCATGCGCGGTTTCTCCCATTGAAAAGCTGGTGAGTGGCTTGCACAGGACCTCCAGACTGCTGTGTGGCCACACAGCTTAGCAGGGACATTGGTTGCCAACCCTCCAGGACTGTCCTGGAGGCTCCAAGAATTAGGGCTAGAAATTGCGCAGCGCCGCGGTTGTGGCGATAACTTTTTCGGGAGCACAAAAGTATCGCCGGGCGCTGCACAATTGATTCCGACGGGAACTTCCAAGCTCCAAGAGGGAGGTGAAGTGCTAAATCAAGCGCTACCACTTCCCTTAGAGCGCGAAAGGAAGTGAGCGGGGCGATAGCAGCAGAGAGCTCTGAGCAATGTTCTGTGCAGCGTTGCCGGTTTTACAGGCTTCTCCCCTCCCTTAAAAGGGCAAGGCCAATGCTGCGGTCATTGAAGGCTAAGGCTGGGAGTGGTCATCGACACCCACCTGCCATATGCACATAGCAGCCCCAAGTGCTGGAAGAGAGTGCAGAGCTGATCAATCGCGGGCTGGGAAAAAACCAAAGAACAGCACACTGGGGACATTATTAAATGTTGCCCTACCTGACCACCACTGCCTTTAATTAGCGCTCCCCAAGCAGCCAGCCGAGGTGACAACGCCTCCTGCAGCTGTCGTCGTTGGTGCTCGCGATGCAGCAGGGCAGCGGGAGCGAATGTTACATCTGGGGCTGTAACGGGCCATTGCACACCGGATGACATCACGATCTCCGCGGCACAGGTGCGATAAGTTTACCGCAGGCGGTAAGTTTTAGCGCCATGGAAGTTCGCAGGTGCTGGTGATTTCGCCTTGCCCGGTCGGTAAGCCCATAGCTCCACATTACCGCGCCCCCCCCCCAGAGCTCTAACAGGAGGCACAAAGGAGGCCAATTTCTTCCCCGTAAAGTTTAATCTCCTGGACACTGCATCGAGCAACTCTGGGAGAAAAATAATAGGGGCATTAAACACTTTTTATTTTCATTTTCTGTGAACATTTTTGCTTATTAGTTATAAAAAAGACTGGAAATGGGGAAAATGGCTGTTTGACCAAGTGGGGCGGTTAGAGGTCATGTGAGGAAATCTCCAGGAATACACAGAACCAGAGTTGGCAACCCGAAAGCACACAGACAGCAGGACTGTCAGCATCTGTAAAGTCAGCCTTTGCACAGATGTTGACTGACCTGCTGTGTGTTTCCAACATTTTCCAATTTGATTTCAGATTTGCAGTTATCTTTTCTTTTTAATCTATTAACCCCATTTTGTGTTCAGCCAATCAGAAAATCCTGGAATCGTACAGCACAGGAGGAGGCCATTCAGCCCATCGTGCCAGGACTGGCTCTTTGATCGAGCTCTCCAATTTGTCTCACTCCCCAGCTTTTCCCCTTAGCCATGCAAAATTTTCCTTCTCACATGTTTATCTCGTTCCCTTTTGAAAGTTATTATTGAATCGGCTTTCAACACCCTTTCAAGCAGTGCATTCCAGATCGTAACAACTCACTATTCACAAAAAATGATTAGCCAGGGTTCCAACTCCTTTCAGAAACGTGGACCTCGGGTGAAAGCAAAATCCAACTGCACTGTGATTTCCCCCCCCCCCACCCCATGTTCGAATAGCTGACATGTGATCAACGAGTGTGTGGGAGCCCTGGCGTGAGTCAGCACCTTCAGCAGAAAAACTGACAACAATAACTCCTGAAGAAAAACAATCAGTGTGTCTGATGGTCTTTGGGATAAGGAGCATGTGATGAGAGCATGCTCTTAAACTGAAAGCCACAAATCGAATTAAAGGGCATGAGGAACGATTGGCCGCCGTTTGTGAGAGAAAAGCACAAGTTGTGTAAACAGGAACTCTTCTCGCCCCTCACCCGCCCCCATGCTCTGCAGCTGCTGTGCATGTTAATCATAGGCTTGAAGAGGGAGCTGTGCTCACAGCTTCCAGCCAGAGCATGGGCAGCGCGTGTAAGCTATCAGCTGATGGGCTTCCTTTGCTGCCTCATCAATCAGGGCAAGTGTGCAAGCAAATGTGTGGCAGTTTTAACCGGAGTGTGAATTCCTCACGTACTCTCCATCCCAGTTCTTGCTGGCAAGGTCGGGTAGGAGTGGGTGGGAGTGGGAGTGGGAGGGGGTGTTGCAGCAAATGACTGCCTGCCTCAGACCCATTTTAAAGGTTGCTTCAAGGGGGACTTTCCAGAGTTTCATCATAGAACTCAGCACTGTAAATAAGACCTGTTTACGAGAAAGAAAATTCCAAACGGGGTACTTTTTGTTAAATGAAAATACCCTCCCCAAGTTTGAACAGTTTTAGTTTTGAACAACAAAACATAAAGGTGACATTTTTACCATAATTCACTTTGTGGTTCCCCCTCAGGTTTAGGGAGAATACAGAAATGTAAATTTGACAAACCATTTGATTCCCTTGCACAGATGCGAGACCTTCCTGCTCTTGGGTATTACTCCATGCCCGAATTATGTTTGTTCATTAATAACAGTGACCATGCACCAAAGTAATTCATGGCATGGGAAGTGCTTTGTGACTCTCCTGAGAGGCATGCACAGGCTGCCCAAGTTTCCGATAGCCACTAGAACGGCGCACCTCCGAGAGTACCCGCTTATTTTGTAGAATGGAAAGTGCGCCAAAAATATACCTCGCGATTCTCCGAGTGCAGCAGGCCTGTTCAGCAGTCAGCGCAACGCAGCACAACAGTGGGGGGGGGGCGGAGCTACAGCCCTGGGCTAAAAAGAGTGCCAGCAGCTGCGCGCATGCGCAGTGGAGTCTGCACGCATGCGCAGTAGCTCCTGGCCCGCAGATTCTGTGTGTGTGTGCTGCTGGCTGTGCGGGAGGGGCCTGAAGCATGCTGACCTGAGCCCTGGCCGAATGGGCACCCCGCTGCAAGTAAGGCTGACTGGATATCTCCCTAAGGCAAGAAATATTGCAGGGGTTTCAGAGTGGAGGAGAAAGTCACCGGCCAAATGAACTCACTCATTGCGGTCAGAGTGCCGATTTCCAGCCCGCAGCACGCAGCCCCTAGCTCTGGCCCGGCTCCTGGTGCTCCCAAACAGGTAGGTGAGGTTGGAACTTTTTATTTTTTATTTATTGATTTATTGATGTATGGTTCTTTATTTTTAAAAGTGAAGTGTTTAATGCTTTGGAAAATCCCCTAACTTCCCTCCCCCACCCCCTCCCATCTCTGGCTACTTACGCCTAATTCTAAAGTGTACGCAAGGTTTTTCTGAGCATACAAAAGTCAACACTTACTCCGTTCTAATTTAGTTTGGAGTAACTTTTCGGTGCCTAAAGTTGCAAAACAGGTGTTGAAAAAAAAAAACGGAACTAAAACGAAAGGAAACTAACTCACTAGAACTGGACCAAACTAAATGCCGAGAATTGCGATTTCTAAGATACTCCAAACTAAACTAGTTGCTCGAAAAAAATAGGAGCAACTCCACCCGAAACTTGGGCCCAATTATAACTACAACTCTGCTGACCTGCCAAGACAGCACATTTACCATCGAAGGATGGTTGGGGTTTTATTTTTCAGCCAAGAGCCCTGCACATTACCTCAGTAAAGTTTTGGAAGTTTGAATTGTGGGGAGAAAGTACCTTTAACTACAGTTCTGACGAAAGGTCATTGACCTGAAACGTTAGCTCTGTTTCTCTCTCTCTCTCTCTCTGCAGATTCTGCCTGAACTGCTGGGTGTTTCCAGCACTTTCTATATTTGTTTCAGATTTTTGGCATCTGCAGTCCTTGTCCTTTCCTTTCACCTTTAACTCGAGGTGTGCATAAAAAGATCATGGCAGCAGATGCCTTGTTTATGATGACAGTGCATACACAGCTCAGGAGCGGTCAGGAAAGCTAGATAATAAAGCTGTTTGTTGGACTGACAATAACAGAAGGGTAAGTAAAGGCTGTTAAGCCCATGGATACCCATCCTCCCAATGTCCTCCATCTCCGTCTAGCAGCAACTCAGTATTGAATGCCTCTGAAGTCTTATTCCCCAGTTTTCTGCCTGGCAGATTATTCTAAGCATTTATCACCCTTTCTGAAAGGAGGTTTCTGCTGGTACCTAATCTCAGTTTATTTTTCACATGTTTATACGCATGACTACCCTGCCTTATTTTTAAGAAAGGCTTACATTTATACAGTGACTTTCATGACCACTGGACATTCCAAAGCCCTTTACAGCCAATGAAGTACTTTTTGAAGTGTAGTCACTCTTGTAATGTAGGAAACGCGGTAGCCAATCTGCCCACAGCAAGCTCCCCAATGTGATAATGACCAGATCATCTGTTTTTTATGTTATGTTAATTGAGGGATAAATATTGGCCCCAGGACTGGGGAGAACATAAACATAAGAACATAAGAATTAGGAACAGGAGTAGGCCATCTAGCCCCTCGAGCCTGCTCCGCCACTCAACTAGATCATGGCTGATCTGGCCGTGGACTCAGCTCCACTTACCCGCCCGCTCCCCATAACCCTTAATTCCCTTAAATTGGTTAAAAATCTATCTATCTGTGATTTGAATACATTCAATGAGCTAGCCTCAACTGCTTCCCTGGGCAGAGAATTCCACAGATTCACAACCCTCTGGGAGAAGAAATTCCTTCTCAACTCCCCTGTTCCTCTTCGATTAGTGTCATGGTATGTTTTACGTCCACCTGAGAGGGCAGACTGGGCCTTGGTTTAATGTCTCATCTGAAAGACAGCACCTCTGACAGTGCAGCACTCCCTCAGTACTACACGAGTGTGTCAGCCTAGATTAGTAATATATTCAGGAATTATCTCCATTTAATGTTTGATATACTTCAGGGAGGTTCTCCATCTTCTCTGAAGGCCTTAGATGTTGAATAACGTTTAACATTTCCTCATCACCCACATTTGGAATTCTTCTTCTTCTCATCTTTGCAGCCTGAGTGAGAAGGCCCACTCCTGAGACTTGAGCACAGAATCCAGGCTGGCAATTCAGTGCTGTGCTGAGGGAGTGTGGTGCAGCTGGAGGTGCCATCTGTCGGATGAGACGTTAATCCGAGACCCTTTCGTAAAGATCCTGCGGCATTGCTTGAAGAGGAGCAAGGGCATTCACCTGGTGTCCTGGCCAACATTCCTCCAGCAAGAAAACAGATTATCTGGTGTTATCTCATTTACTATTTGCAGTACTTTGCTGTGTGCAAAATGACCTACATAATAACAGTGACTACACTTCAATAGTAATTCATAGAAACATAGAAACATAGAAAATAGGTGCAGGAGCAGGCCATTCAGCCCTTCTAGCCTGCACCGCCATTCAATGAGTTCATGGCTGAACATGAAACTTCAGTACCCCCTTCCTGCTTTCTCGCCATAACCCTTGATCCCCCGAGTAGTAAGGACTTCATCTAACTCCCTTTTGAATATATTTAGTGAATTGGCCTCAACTACTTTCTGTGGTAGAGAATTCCACAGGTTCACCACTCTCTGGGTGAAGAAGTTTCTCCTCATCTCGGTCCTAAATGGCTTACCCCTTATCCTCAGACTGTGACCCCTGGTTCTGGACTTCCCCAACATTGGGAACATTCTTTCTGCATCTAACCTGTCTAAACCCGTCAGAATTTTAAACGTTTCTATGAGGTCCCCTCTCATTCTTCTGAACTCCAGTGAGGTGCTTTGTGATGCCCGGAGGACAGAAAGGAGCTATAATAAATACAAGTTCTTTCTATGCTTCTCTTCCAAGTGCATGCACACCCCTTCTGCAGCGTGGACCCAATACTCTGCCCATGATGGTACTAAGCCATGAGGTGCAAAGGCAGATTAATCGTCAGGTCAATATTTACTGATAAAAGTAACTCCAGCTGAACTCAAGCACAGACTTATTCAGACCTGTTATACTATCTCTGCAGCAGACACACACACATATACACAAGCCTACTCCTAGAAACCACCTTCTGTTTAGGTCAGGATGGCCTTAGTTGAATGACAACTCTCATGGGAATTATGCTGCAGGCTGCCCATGGTCAAGCTCATGAGCAAGGAGGTGTTACATAATCTGCCTGATTAATGGTCTGGCGTTTTAGCTCGGTTGTAAACAGTTAGTGATTCATCTTTGACTATTTATACCAGGCTGATGGTAAGCCTGGCTGTTTGGCTCACATCCATGATCAGGACAACAGTGGACAATATGGAGTGAATAACTCACAGTAGCTTATCAGCAGATCTTTAAGCTGGAAATTCATGACTACTGCTGGTTTGAGACTGTCCTATAAACATAAGAACATAAGAAATGGGCGCAGGAGGCGGCCATCTGGTCCCTTGAGCCTGCTCCGCCATTCAATAAGATCATGGCTGATCAGATCTTGGCCTCAACACTCCCCCGCCCTCTCCCCATAACCTTTGACCCCCTTATCAGGACCTCCAAAAATGTGAGGATGATAAAATGACTTTCGAAGGACAAGACTGAGGCGACGCGTCCGAGGTGATTTGGGCATCGTGACCAACAAGAAGCCACAAATACAAGTGAAGAAGATTGTTCGGCTTTGCTTTTGTCTCAGGCATACAGACTCAGAGATTCCCAGCATTGATTCCCAATCTGTGCCGGGTTAGTGCTTTAGGCCCGAGTGGCAGTAGGGGGCCAACACAATCGACATCCGTGCCCGTGGGCTAAAGAGGGGGAAGAAATTCCACCAAGGTCCCCAATGCTGGAGAGTGCACGGGTCTGGACATTGGGCAAGGACAGATTGCGCTCAGCCTCACCACGGCTGACACCCACCACGCCTAGGCTCCACGCATGTCGCGCGGCCATTTGGACGGGGTGCTCTAAGCCGACCAGAGCCTTCAGGGGATAAGGGGGAAAAAAAAAAATTAAACATTTGTCCAGAAAAAAGTAGAGGGTTGAGTGACGCAAGTTGTGCAGCCGTACTTGGCGGGATGTGAATCGTAAGGCATCCTAACGCCACTTAGTGGGGGGACAGGGAAGGTGCGGAGCCACATGCTAACAGCTCAGGACTGTGACTTGTGTCAGCAGTGGGCCCTTGCTCATTGTGTCGGTTTTGATGGAGATGCCCTTTGACCTTTAGCAACAAATGGAAAGCTATTGTGTCCTCAGTGCTGTGTGCGTCTGTATGTGTGCTCTCCCCCCGCGCCCCCCCAACCCCTCCCCCAAGTTTGATGGACAGTCCCTTTAACTTGGGGTAGCAGATGGCGCTGGTGCACAGTGCCTTGTTTTCTGCTTCTGACACCGGCGTGAATGGGAGGCCAGGGGGGAACAGGTGCAAAGCAGTGCAGCACTCGAAACACTACAATGAGAATACTGACAGAATAGAAACCCAGGCAGCCTGTCCCAAGGCACGCGTCTGTCCTCTTATACAATTACAATGACAATTGCTACACTCTGTTCCAGCACAAAGCACGCGCCAGCACTCTGTAACATTGCAAGAAAAATGCAGTCACCTCAACACAAGTCTGCACCCTACACACTTGGAATATTAAAGACGAACAGCCTTGTGTTGACCTAGGTACTGAGGATTACTGCTGGGTAGTAAGATAAGATATATAACATATTTCCTTTTTACTCTTGCCAATTCTATCACGCAGTTTGTCGTGATAGAATTGGCAAGAGTAAGAAAGAAAGACTTCATGATCTCAGGATGTTTTACAGCAATGAAGTGTAGTCACTGTTGTAATGTAGGAAACGTGGCAGCAGTTTGCGCACAGCAAACTCCCACAGACAGCAATGAGATAATGACCAGATAATCTGTTTTAGTGATGTTGAGTTGAGATATAAACATCAGGCAGGACACCAGGGAGAACATCCCCTGCTCTTCTTTGAATAGTGCCATGGGATCGTTTATGACCACCAGAGACAGGAGCTTCGGCTTAACGTCCCACCCGAAAGACGGTACCTCCGACACTGCGGCCCTCCCTGGCGTTATGGTGTTTTTCGTTTTGTTCTCCAAGCTGATTTCTTTTAACGCAAAACAAAATGATTAGCTTTATGTTTTTTTCTCTCTTAAGGTCCCAATGCTGTACTGTTCCACAATCACAGGTTACTGCCTGGTACCTTGCCCAAGTCGGTCCGTGTTCAAATGTGACCCTCCAACACCAAATGAAGTTCAATTACTGGTCAGTGCTGAGTGAGTTGATCTTGGTTCCGGCTCCTGATTGGCTATCCCCTTCTGGGAAGTGCAGGTGTGCTAAGGTCAGGTGACGATTGGACAAAGACTTGGCCGCAAACTCCACTCTTGGCCAAATAGATGTATCGATGCCCTGTCGAAACCCATGCAAGGAGTAAACCCATTTAGGTGAAATATTGGAGGCTGTCTGGCACTGGTCAGGGGAGGAAGGAATAACATTTTGGGGGAAAAAGTGCTTCAAAAATCGCTGGCATTGCCAGGTATCCATTGGATATATTCAAGGTACGGCCCTTACGGTTAAAGGGATCAAGGGGTATGGAGAGAAAGCAGGAAAGGGGTACTGAGGTGAATGATCAGCCATGATCTTATTGAGTGGTGTGCAGGCTCGAAGGGCCGAATGGCCGACTCATGCACCTATTTTCTATGTTTTATGTTTATGTTATGTTTATATTATTTTGTATTTAATTCACACTGAACCCTTTAACCCATGAGATCGGAATCAATTTCCTGTACTCCTCAGAAGGCCTGGCTGGTCACTTTAAATACACGTTCATACAGTGATTTTTATCCCCACCGAAGTTGTGTAGTTTTTTTTTATCGTTATGAGTAATAGATTAGAAATTCAATTTGAGCGGTAAAGCACAACAGGCTGTATCGCGTCAGCTGCCTGTTAAACACACTGCCCAATATTCAGTTCCTTTGCAGACAACGCAATTAAATGTCAGTCGCTGTGTATAACCCACATCCCGAGACAAATTTCTACTCCAATGAACCCAGCCAAAACCTGCACCCACTCCCACCCCCGGTCTAACACAGTGCAGCGTGTCCGAACCGGAGCAGGTTATTTGAGGAAAGTTGCTTTTGTTTTGAGGGCAGTGAACCCGCGGAATGTGTGTCACGGGCTGCAGACAAAATGCCAATTGTTGGAGCGCGGAGCTTGTGTCAGGATCAGCTGGCGTGTGCCTCATCTGTCTGACTCATGAACAGCTGCTTGAGGGGGTCTCAGTCCTTTATCTGCTATTGAAATCACTGATTGAATGGCGCACAGCAGCAGGCACATGAAGCCTGTCTTTGCTCCGACAGGCTGAATGGAAGCAAGGGAGTGTGTGTAATTATTGACAAATGTCTTTCTACTGCCTATGAAACGAGAGTTACACTGACTATAAAATTTATCTGCAGGCCTTTGATGCTTTCGCTGGCAATGATGTCTTAGCTGACAGAGAGCGGCGTGTGTGGAAGGGCAGGGAAGGAGAAAGGGCAGGGCGCAGGACACTCATCACCCCACAGATGGCTTCTGCTGTAGAACCTTGATATTCCAAACTTGTGGGGATCATTGAAACATAGAAACATAGAAAATAGGTGCAGGAGCAGGCCATTCGGCCCTTCGAGCCTGCACCACCATTCAATATAATCATGGCTGATCATGCAACTTCAGTACCCCATTCCTGCTTTCTCTCTATACCCCTTGATCCCTTTAGCTGTAAGGGCCACATCTAACTCTCTTTTGAATATATCTAATGAACTGGCCTCAACAACTTTCTGTGGTAGAGAATTCCACAGGTTCACGACTCTCTGAGTGAAGAAGTTTCTCCTCATCTCGGCCCTAAATGGCTTACCCCTTATCCTTAGTTGATTAATTGAAAAATAAATTCCAATCTTTCTCCCTCCCCCCTCCTCTCCTGCTGACACTGACTCATGGTGTGAGTATCTCAGACCCCAGCCACCCTCCAGTAATTGCGACTGTTTAAGTGTCCGTCGAGACAGTGAATGCTGGCAGAATATTTGGATATGTGCCGTCTTTCGAAAGAGGCAAACCGAGGCCCCGTCTGCCCTCTCAGGTGGACGTTAAAGATCTTTCGAAGAAGTGCAGGGGAGTTCTCCCCGGTGCCCTAGTCAATATTTATCCCTCAATCAACATCGCTACAACAGATTATTTGGTCATTATCACGCTGATGTTTGTGGGAGCTTGCTGTGCGCAAACTGGCTGCTGCATTTCCTACAACAGTGACTGCACTTGAAAAAGTACTTTGTTGGTTATAAAGCGCTTTGGGACGTCCAGAGGTCACGAACGGCACTATATAAATGCCAGTCTTTTCTTTCTCTCTTTAGCATTGAAGTAAACTGTCCTGGATTATCCTGCTGTATAATACCTCGGCCCTATACTGTTAGCCCTGAACTTCCCCTCTCCACCGGTTGATAAGTGGACTGACCAATGGAGAGCAGGAAGTTCCCATGTTTGATGCTGAGTTAGCCGATACAGGCCAGCTCACAGCTGGCCCCTGATTTAGGGGTGGGTAAAGTCAGCCAAGATTCCTGTTCATCACTGCTATCCGATGACTTCTTCTGGCAAGAACGCTTGCGTGGACATCGAGGACAGGTAAGGACAGCACTGTGCTGTCCCCACAGTCTGACACAGAAGGACATGAACATGAGGTGCCAGAGGGCCGGTTTAAAAATAAATCACACAAGTGCACCCGGATGCCATGACCCCTTCATTATTCTGATATACATCCTGATCTTGATATTGTGACTTTGCCCCCATCCCTTGCTACATTATCACATACTCTGACACACGCCTGCAAAATTAGTTAGAACAATACCCTCCTGATGTTACACTTTCTCCAAACCTGAAGCTGAACTGGAAATTCAGTGCAGACCTGGGGTCAGCTTGTGACCTCTTCTGCGGCCAGTGTCCCAGTTGTATGTAATTAGATTCATTGTGTTGGCCCCCTGTTCAAACCATCGCCTGGCTCCTTGCACGTGCCTGTATCTGGATAAAGAGACATCAGTCTGTGACTAATTAAAATGCTTTTTACTTGATAATTTGACATGTGACTGCCTTAAAACCACCCCCCCTCCCTGAATGTGCTCTGTCCCTGTGTCTTTTACCATACTTACAGCCTGGGTGAATGACTGACAGTTCCAGCTGTTTACAAATACGGTCTTTCTCCATTTCTTTTCTGTGGGTGTTTTGTGTCTGGGAGACACTGAGATAATAACTGCACAAGGCAGCCCTGTTAAGTACATAATTGATTTTCCACAACTTTTATACATTTAGAAAGGGCATACTATGACCCGAGAGAGGAATGTATATCAAGCGTGCTGTTATACAACCACAATAAAAATGATATTTATTGCTAAGGAGAGCTAAAATTAGTCAGAGTTTTTCTCCTTATAAATGTAACTGTATCTAGGGACTTACTGGCTAATGTTGATGTTATGCGATAGTGCAAAATGGCCGATAGCGAATTGGCAGCCCGTTTTACATCGCTCCTAATTTCTTTCACCATTGTTTACATTTATACAATGACTTTTATGTTTTCAGGGCATCTCAAGGTGCATTATAGCCAGTGTCAACCGTGACTCAGTGGGTAGCACTCTCGCCTCTGAGTCAGAAGGTTGTGGGTTCAAGTCTCACACCAGCGATTCGAGCACAAAAATCTAGGCTGACACTCCCAGTGCAGTGCTGAGGGAACGCTGCACTGTCGGAGGTGCCATTTTTTGAATGAGACGTTAAACCGAGACCCCTTATGTTCTCTCAGGTGGGCATAAAAGATCACAGCACTCTTTCGAAGAAAAGCAGGGGAGTTATCCCCGGTGTCCTGGGGCCAATATTTATCCCTCAATCAACATCACTAAAAAAAAGATTACCTGGCCATTATCGCATTGCTGTTTGGGGGAGCTTGCTGTGCGTAAATTGGCTGCTGCGTTTCTTACATTACAACAGTGCTTATACTTCAAAGAAATGTACTTCATTGGCGGTGAAGCACTTTGGGATGTCTTGAGGTCATGAAAGGCGCTATATAAATGCAAGTATTTCTTTTTCTACGCAGTTTGTAACCCAATCAAACAAATTGAGTTAGAACGTGTCAGCTTGGCTCAGTAGCTGCATTGTTGCTTGTGTGTGTAAAAAGGCTATGGGTTCAAGCACTATTGCAAACTCGAGCGCACAGTCTTTACTGATCCCTTGCTACAGGTCTATTTTCTTTTGCGATGAATGCAATGTGACAGTGAATTCACTGACAGTGATGCACACAAGAAGATCAGCAATTAATATTTGTCCGTCAATCAACATTGCTAAAACAGATTATCTGGCATTAACTCATTGATGTTTATGGGAGCTTGCTGCTGTGCACAAATTGGCTTCAACATTTTCTACATTACAATAGTGTCTACACTTCAAAAAGTATTTATGGCTATAAAGCGCTTTGGGACGTCCGATGGTCGGGAAAGGTGCTATAAAAATGTCTCTTTTTTTTTCTTTTGAAATGCAGTCACTGCAGTTGTGTAGGAAAACAAGGCACACAGCAAAGTCCCACAAACCATAACTGAGATAAATGGTCACATAATCCGGTTTTTGATAATCTGACTGACCAGGACATTGGAGGAAGTTCCTTCGCTCCTTTTAATAGTGTCCCACAGGATCTTTTATTTCACTTGAGAATGGCAAATGGGGCCTTGGATGAATGCAAGATCCAAAAGACAGCACATCCCATAATGTAGCACAACTTTGATACTTGCACTGGATAGCTGCTGAGGTTCACAGGAGGGTTTGAACCCACAACCACCTACCTCAGAGTTGAGAGCACGACACACCGAGCCAAATTCTATACAAGGCTTTCCCCTGCCCCACCCGTCCCAACCAATGTTTTCACCTCCACCTCTTCTTCTGAAGACACCTTGCTGGGATATGGATCCGCCTCCAGTACAATGCCTGAGTGGCCATTTTGTTTTTGCGTGATGTAGCTATTTGACTACAGTGAGCATCACAGCTGAGTCCGATCTGGTCCAACTGGGCTCTTGCAAAAAGATGTACTATTACCAGTAAGTTAGCCAGTGCAGTAGTACAGGTAGCATTTTTCCAATGGGGGGGTGGGGCTGGAGTTTGTGTGTTTCAAAAACTATACACTTAAGACACATCAACCCTTATTCTTATGCACGCCATAGGGTTTCTGTTGAAATGAATGGTGGGTGGAGGGGCGGGGATGTTTTGGCTTTTGAAGAACTCTGAAAGGGTGTGCACTAAACAAGGGCACACTCTCCTACCACAGACTACACGCTGTCTGGTGCTCAGAGTTGTATAATCACAGGTTACTCCATTTAACACCCTGCTGTTCAGAAACAATTTCCTCCGCGCAGTTGTCTGCCTAACTCATCTGTAGCCAGTTGTAAGATTAAATAGGGACACTGAGAATCCTGCAAATGCCTCATAGGAGCCAGTTTGCTGCCTTTAGATTTAATCCCCCTTTGCTTTGTATGTGGAAATACACAGTCTGATGTACAACTGCACTGTCAGCCATAGCTACATCAGAAGAAAGACTTACATTTATATAGCGCCTTTTAGGACCTCAGGCCGTCCCAAAGTTCTTTGAAGCCAATTAAGTATTTTTAAGTGTATTCACTGTTGTAATGTAGGAAAGGATTGTGGGTTCAAGGCCCAGTCCAGAGACTTGACCCTCCAGTGCTGCGGTGTCGGAGGTGCCGTCTTTCGGATGAGACGTTAAACCGAGGCCCCCGTCTGCCCTCACAGCACTATTTCGAAGAAGAGCAGGGGAGCTCTCCCCGGTGCTCAGGCCAACATTTATCCTTCAACCAAAATCACTAAAACAGATTAACTGGGCATCAGGCATCATCACATTGCTGTTTGTGGGACCTTGCTGTGCACAAATTGGCTGCCGCGTTTCCCTGCAGGTTTTTCAATCTCTGCTGTGTGCTGGTTCAGCTAATCTCAACTGGGTTGGCAATAGCGGCGTTACTGAGGCCAGGGAGGGGCACATTGAACATAAGAACATAAGAAATAGGAACAGTAATAGGCCATACGGCCCCTCGAGCCTGCTCCGCCATTCAATAAGATCATGGCTGATCTGATCATGGACTCAGCTCCACTTCCCCGCCCGCTCCCCGTAACCCATTATCCCCTTATCGTTTGAGAAACTGTCTATTTCTGTCTTAAATTGGCCAGTGTTCTCCTGCCTAATCATCGTTCTGTGACCTCTGCTTGAAAAGTGTGCAGTTAAGGACAGGCTCTGGTTTGGTCGCTCCACAGCTGGATAACCTGCTGCCATTTACTGTTTTACTTGAAGAACGGATGGGATCAGCCAAGGGCTGGTTGAACTTCTGCAAATGGACCCCGGCATGAGTCTGTGCCGTCAGGGGGGGGGGGGGGGGGGGGGGGGGGAAATAGGATTGGGTGGGGAGGGGGAAATTGGAAATGAAGAAGTAATCACACAAAGACGAGAGGGACCCAGCTGTGCGCGTGTGTGGACGTGCGCCTGGCAGGAAAATACCTACAGCTCTGAGACAAAGGAGAACCCAATTCGGCCATTTCACAGCCTTCTGCAGCACAGCAGGCTCTTCAGGCTGATTAGTGGCTGTTTCAGCTGCCGAGCTTGTCATATTGTGATGCAGATATGGGCACACGCGGGAGGAGCAAGGGGGTCACAGACATTGTTATGTAGATGCCGGCACATGCGGGAGGACAAAGGGAGAGAGGGGCCGCGGCCCGTTGCTATGTGGATATTGACACATGTCGGAGCACAAGGCTGTGGAGTGCATTGTCATGCAGATGCTGAGACACAGGCAGCAGATGTCTGCACAGGGCTTATGGTGCGTGCAGGAGCACAGTGTGGAGCTATGACAAAAGTCACCGGCCCAATGCAGCAGGCCCTGACCATTACCAAGCTGTACTGCTCTCAGATGTCCTATGTGTTCCACCAGCATTGGTCAGTGACTTTGATGAATTAATCAATAATCTGCCTAGTAACCGAAAGGGCAGTGGAAGCAGATTCAATCGTAACTTTCAAAAGTTGAATTGGATATGTACTTGCAAAAGAAAAAATTGCTGGGCTATACAGGCGATATTTTTGTTAAGCTGCGTGGCCATGTGGTGAGTTGAAGGTCCCGTGCAGGCTGCTCAATGGCTTTACAACAGAAAGAAAACGCACATGCGCGATAACTTGAATGGGCCGCGCAGCCCCTTAAAGGGGCCACGCACCCCCCCAAAAAATTAGCGGGAACGTTGGCTATGGGAAAAGAGCAAGGGTGTGGGACTAATTGGACAGCTCTTTCAAAGAGCCGGCACGGGCACAATGGACCGAGTGGCTTCCTACCGAGCTGCAAGCCAGATTTCTATGAAACTTGGTCGGGAAAGTGGAGTTGAGGTCGCAGTCCAGCCATGATCTTATTGAATAGCAGAGCAGGTTTGAGGGGCCGTGTGTCCTACTCCTGCTCTGAATTCTTATGTTCTTAATACATTTGTTTCTAAATGGCACTGACATTTGGTAAGCTATTTTGCAGGAAACTGTACTGAGTTGTAAAGATGTGGTTATGCAATTACATCATCATATTGTTGGTGATATTTGCCAGTATCGGTTTTTTTTAAAGATAAGATGGAGAAAGATTGGTAAGTGTGGAACTGAGCCTCAGAGAGCAGGAAGGTTCCCAGATTCAATCTGTGGTCTGCTGCTGAGTAAGTTGATCTCAGGCTGGGGCGGTGGAATGACTCATGGTCTAGGGTGCGAAAGGGGGGGGATATCAATCAGGGTTCCCACATGAGTAGCAAGGGATCCCTGCTGAAATGTACATCTTGTGGGCAGCCACAACAACAACTTGCATTTATATAGTGCTTTTAACGTAGTAAAACGTCCCAAGGAAATAAACACTTGCATTTATATAGCGCCTTTCACGACCACCAGACGTCTCAAAGTGCTTTACAGCCGATGAAGTACTTTTTGGAGTGTAGCCACTGTTGTAATGTGAGAAACGCAGCAGCCAATTTGCACTCGACAAGCTCCCACAAACAGCAATGCGATAATGACCAGATAATCTGTTTTGTTGTTATGTTGATTGAAGGATAAATATTGGCCCCAGGACACCGGGGATAACTTCCCTGCTCTTCTTCGAAATAGTGCCGTGGGATCTTTTACGTCCACCTGAGAGAGCAGACGGGGCCTCGGTTTAATGTCTCATCCGAAAGAAGCGTTATCAGACAGAATTTGACCCCGAGCCACATAGAGATATTACGACAGGTGAGTAAAAGAGGCCAGAATTGTAGCAGCGCAGAAATCTTGCAGGGCTGGAGGAGGTTACAGAGTTACACTGCAACAGTGACTACACTCCAAAAAGTACTTCATTGGCTTTAAAGCGCTTTGAGGTGTCCGGTGGTCATGAAAGGCGCTATATAAACGCAAATGTTTCTTTTAGGGAGGAGCGAGGCCACGGAGAGATTTGAAAACACGGATGAGAGTTTTAAAATCAGGACGACGACAAGACCAGGATCAGGCCTGGCTGTGATGCCCCCCATGACTGAATTGTTTGGCAATGCCAGCTGTTGCGGCTCAAGGATAGAGAATGGCCATTTGGATCGGTGCCAGAGGGCAGCTGTGCTTGCGAAACCGTATCCCAGGAAGAGTTAGTGCGTACGGGAGAGGAGAGAAGATACCGGAAGGGAGGTCATTGGAGGGGGTGGAGGAATGGAAACAGTCCAATTTAATCGTACAAAGAATCGGCAGTGATTTTTTTAATCTCCCCCAGCTTCAAAAACAACTTTTAATGTTCACTTCAAATGAATCGGGAATGTTTTGAACTGATTGAGAATGTCCTGTTATTTTTGGAGGGCTGTTGCCACAAAGCAGAGCGCCCTGTCTGTGCTCTTGCTGTTTCAGGCTGTTCAAAGCTTGATTTTATTGTTATGTAGATCAAGCACATACTGGTTGTCAGCCACTACCAGATGTCTAAATAGTCCAGAGCAACACTGAGAATAACTGGCTAACCAGAGACTGCACAACATTCAAGCAAGTTTCTTTTGTCTCAAATCGGCAACGCCTGAAAGTTTAACTTATCAATTCCCCCCCAGCTGGCCCAGTGGGTAAGAATACTCCCAGCAACAAAATACAAGATGTCAATAAACTTACAGAATGGACATGTAAATGGCAAATTAATTTCAATATAGATAAATGCGAGGTGGTGCATTTTGGGAGGAGGCATTAGGAAGCCACATACCCCTTGGAAAACAGGGAGTCGAAATTGCCCTTGTTTATAGCCACGTTAGCACCTGTGGGGGGCACTAATGGGGCACAATGGCATTTTCGCCCGGGGAGGACCGCTACCGCCTTCGGGGAAATTGCCCCGGAGGTTTGAGGGGCGCTGTCCCAGCCCAGCGATTAGCGCCCCGAGCAGGCGATGACATAATCGGCGTGCGCGCCAACCTCTCACCTCCCTGCGCCGACCCCATTGCGGCCCGCCAAGCTGGCGGTCTTCCGCCGCCGGGGCGCCCCTTAAAGGGGAGGCCTTTAGCGTCCCGGGCCGCCATTTTTATTTGTTTGCCGACTCTTGCGTCGGCCCGACAATGGCGGCACTCTCGTCGGCCGGGCCGCCATCGTGCAGCCCGGTTCTCCGCTTTGGGTGCCGGGCTACTGGCCCGGTCGATCACCTCCCTGCTGGCCCAATGGCGGCCACCAAAGGGCCTGTAGAGTGCGCAGCGGCCCTCCCCTGTAATTGAAGGGGAGGGGCGTTGTACTGTGCCACCTGGCCTCCTCAGCGCGCGCTGAACCGGGGACCGCCCCTCCAAGGAAGCCGATACTGGAGATAGCGCTCCGCTTCCTTTGGAGGGACGCACGGCCCAATTCCACGTCGGGGGCGGGACATCCGAGCCAGGCGCAGGAAGTCCTGGCCCAGGAAGTCCTGGCCCAGGAAGGTTACCACCCCCAATCAAGGCAAAGGACAATTTCCAGCCCTAAGAGTCTAAATGGGATAGAGGAGCATAGGGATCTGGGGGTGCAGAGACACAAATCACTAAAAGTAGCGACACGTGTTAATAAGGCCATAAAAAATGCAAACCAAGCGCTGGTGTTCATTTTTAGAGGGATAGACTTGAAGTTATGTTAAACTTATATAGAACCTTGGTTAGATCATACTTAGTGTGCACAGTTCTAGTCTCCATGTTACAAAGAGGATATAGAGGCACTGGAGAAGGTGCAAATAAGATTTATAAGGACGATACCAGAACTGAGAGGTTATAAGTCTCAGGAAAGACTGAACAGATAGGAGTTCTTTTCTCTAGAAGAACGAAGGCTGAGGGGTGACTTAAATGGAGGTCTTTAAAATTATGAATGGGTTTGAAAGGATAGATGCAAGGCTGCTTAAATATGGAAATCAGAGTTCGGTTTCAAATTTCAGGTAAAACCAGCGGTCCGTCAAGGGCAGCAGTGCTCCCCTAGGCCCACAAAACATCTCCGGCTCGCTGTCGGTCAGTTTGAGCAACCCCCCCGATCCCCCGGGATCACCTTGCCCCCATTCACTGTGAGAAGCCGGCTGATTTCCTGCCCTCCTGTAACCGGCGAGTTTTAGTAGGGCGCCCGTTGCTCACATAAGAAATCGGAGCAGGAATAGGCCATTTGGCCCCTCGAGCCTGTTCTGCCATTCAATAAGATCATGGCTGATCTGATCCTGGCCTCAACTCACTTCCCTGCCCACTCCCTATAACCCTTGACTCCCTTATCATTCAAAAATCTGTCTATCTCCACCTTAAATATATTCAATGACCCAGCCTCCACAGTTCTCTGGGGTAGAGAATTCCAAAGATTCACAACCCTCTCTGAGAGAAGAAATTCCTCCTCATTTCTGTTTTAAATGGGCGACCCCTTATTCTGAAACTATGCCCCCTAGCTCTAGATTCCCCCACGAGGGGGAACATCTTCTCTGCATCAACCCTGTCAATCCCCCTCAGAATCTTATAAGTTTCAATAAGATCGCCTCTCATTCTTCTAAACTCCAATGAGTATAGGCCCAACCTGCTCAATCTTTCAGTACAGGCTCAACCTGCTCAACTCATTGAGGGCATTTAAAGGAAGCTCGAATTCCATTATCGTTCTGCCCCCCCCACCACCCCCAGCGCCAGCTTTGGGCAGAAGTCAAATTTCTCTCGCCAGGACTCGGAGGTGAAAGTTTGGTGTCTCACCCATTACATCAACAAGTTCTTAAAGAAAAATAATATACGTACTCTTCTCTGACAGAGTTTTGTGAGTAATGTCTTTACTGAGCAAGACAGATTAATGACACAGTTCAAGTTGTTTTAGTGGAACTGTTTGAGGGCACACCTAATCCCTTAGCAGAATCAGTCCTCACATACCTGCTGTATGTGGTAGAACAAGCTATCAATAATTCATAAAGTTTTAAAGGAAACCAGTAAATAAGCTAAAACAACCTCTGTGCAACCCATATGTACCCAAAGGCCAGGGCTCAAACCTGCATCATGTGTGTGTCAGTCTTCGTTGCCTGAACGCGTCAGCAATAAGACAGACAAATGATGCACTGTACATATCTACATTCTGTGTACATTCCTAGCTCACTCTGCATTCTATAAGTTACTGCCCTGTCTAGCTGTATGTCAACAAATTCCTGGATCGCTCTCCAATCATAGAATCATACAGCACGGAGGGAGACCATTCAGCCCATCCTGCTTGTGCTGTCCCTTTGAGAGAGCTATCCAATCATTCCAATACCCCGCTCTTTCTCCATAGCCCTGCAAACTTCTCCTTTTCAGGTATTTATTCAGTTTCCTTTTGAAAGTTACTATTGAATCTGCTTCCACCACCTTTTCAGGCAGTGCATTCTAGATCACTTCATCATATTCTACGCGTAAAAAAAATTATTTTCCTCTCGCCTCTGGTTCTTTTGCCAATTATCTTAAATCTGTGTCCTCAGGTTACTCGGTGAAACTGCGGATATACATTGCACAGGGTACTAATTAATGAACAGCAATTGGGGACTGCAATTGGCTTCAGTGCGCCTGGGTTGAGGAGAGGAAAAATCAGATAGTGTTCCTGCTCCCGACGACTGCCTAGTGAACCCTGCTGGAAGGTGTTTGCGTGCAGACATTAGGGGCTCAATTTTCCCCAAAGCTGTTTTTTTGGCGTACTTGAAGAGTTACACCCGTTTTTGGGGGCCCCAAGTACACCCAAAAGAAATCTTCTAAGATCGATTTCTTCATTTTTTCACCGCCTAGCCGGTCGTTTAGTTTTGGGGATGGAGCCTTGATCTGCGGCAAAAAGATCGGGCTGCTATGGTAACCAGGGACACAATGCGGGTTGAGGCTGGAAAATGAAACACACAGCCAGCTCGCAACTTCCACAAGCACATTAAAATATTGTAGCAACTTACCAAGCACATTACAGCAACTTACCTCCATTAAATTACTAAAGCCCCCCCCCCAGCCCCCCATGCCGGTCTCCACTCCTATCTCAGGCCAAAGGGCCTCCTGGTGTCAGTCCCCGCACCTATCCCTGACTGAACAGCCTCCTCCCTCCCAATCCTCCCACCTATCCCAGGTGGACCGACCTCCTCCCCCGATCCTAGCACCTATCCCAGCCCGACCGACCTCTGCCCTCCCGGTCCCCGCACCTATCCCAGGCCGAATGGCCGCCTCCCTCCCGGTCCCCGCACCTATCCCAGGCCGAATGGCCGCCTCCCTCCCGGTCCCCGTACTTATCCCAGGCTGACTGGCCTCCTCCCTCTCAATCCCAGCACCTATCCCAGGCCGAACGGCCGCCTCCCTCCCGGTCCCCGCACCTATCCCAGGCTGACTGGCCTCCTCCCTCTCAATCCCAGCACCTATCCCAGGTCAAACGGCCTCCTCCCTCCAGGTCCCCACACCTAACTATGCCCGTAAGGCTTCCCGCCTCCATCTCTCCCACTCTCTCTGACCTCTCCTGCTGCTGTCGGGGCAACTGCTGCGCCGATTTCCTTAACTCACCAGAAGGTTTTTCTGCAGAGGCCACAAACGCCGGCCTAAGAAGAACTGGAGTAACTCTGAGCTGGCCAAACTTGCCTAAATAGCCAGAATTGGCGTGGGTGGCTGGTTACGCCCCCTTTGACTGAAAAAGAAAATAACCTAAAAAAAAATCGTAACTGAGTTACGCTGGTGCAAATTGATTGGGGAAACTTGTATTTTTTTTTAAAACTTCGGCCCAAAAAAGCGGCCTGTGCCAAAAAAAAATGGGTAAAAGTAAGCCCTGTGTGAGGTGGGGCAACGCACCCCATGATTGGCCAGCCTTCCGACACTCGCCGTCTGAGCTTGCACGTGAAGAACGGTCGCTGGACTACAATATCAGAGGGGCACCCGATTCTGCAGGAACAAGCTTATCAAAACACAGTCTACCAATTAATATTGATATTTCAATAATTAAGCAATTCAATATTTTTATGATTGATGTGCTGGCGAAATCTTATTAGTCTGATGGAGTGTCCAGTCTGTAATTTAAGCAGAAACTAAAGTCGGATGTATGTCAGTAGGCTCTTCAAGCCGTCACTATACTATAAATGGAGGCACCTACGGTGGAGCAACACAGACAATTATCGACAAGCGTAACCTGACCAACGGTGCATGGGCCATGGTGATGATATAGCCTCTTAAAGTTATATAATCCTAAATTTCATTATCATTTATGAGCCACCTGATGCCCATTGCTGCTTTCACCGGTGACTCGTTCTGTCTGCTTGACGTACAAGGATTCTGAAAGCATTGTCTGCAACCTCCTCGCTTCTCAGCTTTGCCTGGGTTTGATATCTATTTAGCAGAGGATGTAAGATTCAAGCTTTAAACTTGCTGGCGATGTACAGCAGGCGACTGTGGAATCGATATCAAGCAGTGCCACGTGCTGTAAAGTGCTCCCCCCAAAAAGCACGGGATGGGACATGCATCTGGGTGAGGCATGGACATGGCTGCGACATGCGTGTGGATGAGGCACGTATGTCAGTGGCAGGTGCATGTGGGTGAAGCGAGGACATAGATGGGACATGCATCTGTGTGATGCACGCATGTGGATGGGACATGTGTGTGGGTGAGGCATGGACTTGTGTGGGACATGCGTGTGTGTTCACCTTCGATGTCCCTACCACGATATTACGATATTGTCAAAGGTTGCGTCCATGCATAAACTGCAGTAGGACAGTATAGTCCCACTAGGCCTCCATGCACATGTCCTGATGCAGTCACGCTGAGCATGGCAGCCATTTTGGGTGGAGATGTGTCATCTTGACAAATGCAAGCAAGCTCAGCTGAACGAGGCTCTGACCTTAACTGTTATAGTTGGGTTCTATATAATTTACAGTGTTGGAACCTGTGGGACTATTCCCATCCTGGGATTTTCCTTAAGTTTGGTGCATGGAGGAGTTATGAATTATGAGTTCCTAAATCCCAACAAACTACAGAGATTGTTCCAATTTTCTCTCATGCTTGCCACACATTGACAGCCTTATTCCTGCAAAGTCTTCATTGGGATTGTCCCAAACAATGTTCCCTCCAATTTTTATTTTTGTGCACAATCCCTTTAAATTTGCTTTTATTTTCATTTTATTGTAAATTTCGTTTAATTTAAATTAAAAATGCGTGGTATCTTCCAACGGCAACAGCTTGTGCATGGGACCTCCCGATTGTTACATTACAGGTGACATTGGTCCCAACCCTTCTGGGCAGTGGTTGCACCAATGGTTTAATGGGAGACATTTTATTTTGCCAATTTTCTCCTGTCCTCCTCTCCTGAAGGTATTTATTATTTTCTGGGGTAGAGTTCTATCAGGACCAGCCTGTCTCTACCTCACCCAACTCATAATGTGAGTCTGGACAGTGAGTGTTGGTAGGCTGTTTTACTGCGGAGGGTGTCACAGCCAAGCTTAGAACTGTCCTCCACTGATGACCACACATGGACACAAGAAGTTGATGTTCCGCTCCGTAGATCTGGATCAGAAGGGCCAAATGTAGACCCTCTACCACTGGTGATATGGCGATCAGCTAGCGTACCACAGACTGGAAACTGGAATCTTCTGTAAGGCTCAGCTATCATCATAGGCAGTCCCTTGAAATCGAGGAAGACTTGCTTCCACTCTAAAAGTGAGTTCTTAGGTGACTGAACAGTCCAATACGGGAATTACAGTCTCTGTCACGCTCCTTCTGCTGCCTGCGCTTGATTTCTGCATGCTCTCGGTGATGGGACTCGAGGTGCTCAGCGCCCTCCCAGATGCACTTCCTCCACCTCAGGCGATCTTTGGCCAGGGACTCCCAGGTGTTGGTGGGGATGTTGCATTTTTATCAAGGAGGCTTTGAGGGCGTCCTTGAAAAGTTTCCTCTGCCCACCTGGGGCTCGCTTGCCATGTAGGAGTTCCGAGTAGAGCGCTTGCTTTGGGAGCCTTGTGTCAGGCATGCGAACAATGTGGCCCGCCCAACGGAGCTGGTCAAGTGTGGTCTGATTGAGGACGCTAACATTGGTGCGTCTGTCCTCCCAGGGGATTTGTAGGATCTTGCGGAGACATCGTTGGTGGTATTTCTCCACCGATTTGAGGTGTCTTCTGTACATGGTCCACGTCTCAGCCATACAGGAGGGCGGGTATCAGTACTGCCCTGTAGACCATGAACTTGGTACCAGATTTGAGGGCATTATAGCTATAGGGAGCCCTTAATGTACACATTGTGTTTTACAAACTTTTATGTTCCCTGTTGGACCAGTGGCCCTAAGCCCTGTCCCAGACGGTACTTAACCCAAGTTCTAAATAAGGTCAGGTCTTAAATCTTGGTTGGGCTGTCGGAGGTGATTGGAGAGCTTCCCCATGAGGCAGTGAGGAAACAGTCAAACAAGGATTGCAGGCTTAATTTCCTCATGGTTAGTTCCTGATCATAGCCCATGCACTCAACACAAGTAAGGGTGTCAATGAGGACTCCTGACACTTAATATGGGAAAGGTTTTTTGTTTTTCAAAATAGGAGCAGGAGTCGGCCATTTGGCCCCTTGAGCCTGCTCCGCCATTCAATAAGATCATGGCTGATCTGATCTTGGCCTCAACTCCACTTCCCTGCCCGCTCCCCATAACCTTCGACTCCCTTATCGCTCAAAAATCTGTCTGTCTCCACCTTAAATATATTCAATGCCCCAGCCTCCACAGCTCTCTGGGGTAGAGAATTCCAAAGTTTCACGACATTCAGAGAAGAGATTCCTCCTCATTTTAGTCTTAAATGGGCAACCCCTTATTCTGAAACTATGCCCCCCTAGTTCTAGATTCCCCCACGAGGAGAAACATCCTCTCTGCATCTACCCTGTCCAGCCCCCTCAGAATCTTATACTGTTCAATAAGATCACCTCTCATTCTTCTAAACTCCAATGAGTATAGGCCCAACCTTTCTTCGTAAGACAACCCCTTCATCGCATGAACTGAGAAAATTTAAAAAAATGTATTTCAGTTTTCCGAATGATTTAATTAGGTTTGGATAAACAAGCAGCAGAATGTGATCATTTCTGTCATTTCACAATTTCTGTTTACTCACCTGTTCCACTTACATAGCACATGCTCAATATCTGGGAAGGCATACAGAGGCTTCCAATAATATCCTTTTAACTTGAGCTGACCTCGGTGTTTTAGGATCCCGGCAGTAGACGTTGCACAAGCAGGCCAGTTGAATTCTCAGCCGTGTGATTAAGGAGTGCAAACCAGAAATCAGAACAGGGCAGCAACAAGGCCAGAAGCAGTTATAACTAGAGAGCAATTTAAGGCATAACACAGCTGCTGCATGGATTGGATAGGAGGAATTGTTTTTCAATTCGTTGCTGGGATTTGGGTGTCACTGGTAAGACCAGTATTTATGGCCCATCCCTAATTGCCCCTTGAGAAGGTGGTGGTGAGCCGCCTTCTTGAACCGCTGCAGTCCGTGTGGTGAAGGTGCTCCCACAGTGCTGTTAGGGAGGGAGTTCCAGGATTTTGACCCAGCGACGATGAAGGAACGGCCGATATATTTCCAAGTCAGGATGGTGTGTGACTGGGAGGGGAACTTGGAGGTGGTGGTGTTCCCATGCGCCTGCTGCCCTTGTCCTTCGAGGTAGTAGAGGTCACGGGTTTGGGAGGTGCTGCCGAAGAAGCCTTACGAAGTAAAATAATACGAGGGGCAGAGCACAGAATGAGCTGATGGTGGGAGAAGAGAGATTTAGAGGCAAAAAGAAAGACCTGCCTTTATAAGTACCTCAGGACGTCCCACAGAACTTTACAGACAATTTTTGAAGAGTTGTCACTGTTGTAATGTAGTGCACACAGCAAGGTGAGTATTTTCAAGACAGAAATCAATAGATTTTTGGATATTAAGGGAATCAAGGGATTATGGGGACAGTGCGGGAAAGTGGAGTTGAGGTCTTATTGAATGGCGGACCAGTCTCGAGGGGCCAAATGGCCTACACCTGCCCCTAGTTCTTATGTCCCACAAACAGCAATGTGATAATGGCCAGATAATCTATTGTAGTGATGTGGGTTGAGGGATATACATTGACCAGGGCACTGGGGAGAACGCCCCTGCTCTTCTTGCAATAGTCCCAGGAGATGTTTTACATCCACCTGAGGGGCCGAGATTTAAACATCTCGTCCGTAAGTCTGCACCTCCAACAGTGCAGCACTCCCTCAGTACTGCCCTGGAGTGTCAGCCTAGATTGCGTGCTCAAGTCTCCAGAGTGGGACTCGAACCCACGACGTTCTGGCGGGAGCGCTACTGACAAGGGTCACGGCTGACACCTTTACCCAAAGGTTGGAGACCGCAGGGTAGACATTCACCACCGCCGGAAACGCCTGCCGTTTTTCCTGTGTTTTCGTGGATGAGGTGGCCTCTTGCACGAAATTCAGCTCTTTGTCTTTTTTCCCCCCCCCCCCCCCCCCCCCAGAGTGGACAGGTAGTTGGTCATAATGGGGGCGGAAGTGGGGGCAGAGAGCAGAACATCGGTCACAAGAGGGGCGGATGTGGGGGCGGGCGGAGTGTCCGTCACTGTCAGTCATCAGCATAGCGCTGATGACAGCGTCACGCTGGCGAGTTACTACGTCTCTTCCCTTCACTTAAAGGGGAGAGCTGCTGCGAGCTCTGCGATTATTTTAGCTAGGTCCCACTGGGCCACCAGGGAGGGTTTCGGCCGGGCCAGCGGCCTGGCACCCAAGAGGTGGCCGCAAGATTTTTTTTTTTTTTAAGGTGAATTTTGCTTGCGGGGCGGAGTTCGGCAGCAGCAGGGCGGAAAAACCACCGAGGAGAATTTCGCAAGCGGCGGCCATTCGACCAACAATCGGCAGCTATTCGACACTGCTGTGTGGCCGCCGCTTTTAAGTGGTAACGGGCCTCATCGGGAGGCTGAATTTCGGCCCACTCCTCTCAAGCAGGTCGCTGGCGTCACTTGGTTTATTTTACAGCGCTGCATCGTGTAGCCTGCTTGCTGCTGGAGAAAACCCTGCTAAGTAGACGGGATGCAAAACCAGGACACGGCACAGGCACAACGATTCAAGAGTCAGGATTACAACTTTCATTTTCTTGCCCTCGGAAATTCCTGGAGGTTAGGGAAAGGCCTTCACGGGCTAGAAACGCAAACAAGACAGTCTCAGCTCTCCTGTGCCCATGGCTGGCACAGAACAGGAGCGGTGACCTCCAGCGCTGGCTCATTATAAGCCATCAGGGTAGTAGTTTGCTTTATAAGAAATAGGAGCAAGAGTAGGCCATTTGGCCCCTCGAGCCTGCTCCATGGCTAATCTGACCTTGGCCTCAACTCCACTTCCCTGCCCGCTCCCCATAACCCTCGAGTCCCTTATCCTTCAAAAATCTGTCTATCTGCATCTTAAATATATTCAATGACCCAGCCTTTTTTGTCAGTGCGGGGAGAAAGAAACCTTTTGAGCTGAAGGTCTGTGCCACCTCATTTATTTACAGCTATGTTCCATGGCAGTGCTTCAGTATAAATGCAGCATTGCATGAGGAATACATTGAAAGGGGGAGGCCCAGGTACATAAAGAGGGACATTTAGTGGTTGTGTATTCTATTAAAACATCTTTACAGTGATGGAATTTTGCAAGGGGGCTGATATTTTCCAGGTGTGGCGTACTGTAAAACAAACCGAGCAGTCGGCTTCTAAGCATGGGATTGTCTCTGGATGGAGCCCGACCGTCTCCTACACTGGCCCTCCTACTTTCCTGCTGCAGTCTGTCCTTTGTGGTGCTTGCTTCTTAGGAACTCCCTGCCCTTCAATTCAGTGCACACTTCTTTCCAGTTAAATTTCCAGTCACAGCTTCTGGAAACTAAATCATTCATCTCGGCAAATTTAAGAGAAAAGAATAAACCCAAGTGTCCCATTTCCTACCCAGTGGAAAGTCTCAACTGCCCCGGCACTATATTTAGTTTTTGTACAGACTGTGCCTCACACAGGCTGAAGAAAGTGGGTTATTTTCTCTCTGCTCAGCAAAGTGAAAGATTGCAAATTTTTTTCCCCCAATTTTGGGGCCTTGTTCACCCCCTCCCTTATCCCTGTAACCTCCTCCAGCCCTACAACCCACCCAGATCTCTGCACTCCTCCAATTCTAGCCTCTTGCTCATCCCCAGTTTTCATCGCTGCACCATTGGCAGCCATGCCTTCAGCTGCCAGGGCCCCAGGTTCTGGGATTCACTCCCGAAACATCTCGACGACACTCCTTAAAACCTACCCCTTTGACCAGGTTTTTGGTCATCTGCCCTAATTTCTCCTTACGTGGCTCAGTGCCAACATCTCTCTGTGTTTTATAACGCTCCGGTGAAGCGCCTTGGGATGTTTTACTATGTTAAAAGGTGCTAAATAAATGCAGGTTGTTGTTGTTGTCGTCGTCGTCAGGACTTTAGAGTAGACTCTCTCTGCATTACAAGATTGCAGCCAGCTGCAGATGTATTGTTCTGCTGCCATGGGTTGCACTCACAGTATGAACAGCCGCAGGGAACTGACCGTAGACCCATGCAGACTAAATCTGTGCACGCTGGGTCTTGCCACTGCTTTTATATAAAGAAAAGAAAGACTTGCATTTATATAGCGCCTATCACGACCTCAAGGTGTCCCAAAGCACTTTACAGCCAATGTAGTATTTTTGAAGTGTAGTCACTACTATACTGTGAAACGTTGCCCTTCAGCCACTGACTGCCATTGCATCGGCCTTGCACGGTTGGTAACATCAAGATAAACTGGTCCGGAGCTGGCGCCGAACTTTCTGGAGCCAGTAAGTCTGCGGCTCTGCCGACAGCAGCTTGTGCTGGACTAATGTCACGGTGCAACATCACAACTTTGCACATTTACACTGGCCAAACTGTCTTGGCCAGTTCGTGTGTGCCTCATTAGTAACATCCACCCCACCCCACCTCCCCTCCCAGAGCAGCTGGTTTACAGGAAGATCGGTTACACTATCCATGTTGGAAAAGGGCACAGTTATCTCACTGTCTCAAGGAGGCCAGCACGAGGTGCCAAAAGCAAAAGTGGAAGAGTGACATATCCAGACGTTTACTTTCTAGGCTGGGTCGTGGGAATGCGCTTTAAGAGCAACGCTCTCCTGAATTGAATTGAAAATTGTGTTGCCGGTCTCCCTGTGAACCGGTGATAAGCCAAAACGTGCACACAGCCTAGCTTTGATACTATTTTTACACCTGCACAGGGTATTGATGTGATGACGTTAATAGAAATTGCATTTATATAGTGCCTTTCATGACCTCAGAATGTCCCAAAGTGCTTTCCAGCCAATGAAGCACTTTTGATGTGTCGTTGCTCTTGTGATGTAGGAAACGGGGCAGCCAATTTGTGCACAGCAAGCTCCCACAATCAGCAATGGGATAAATGAGCAGATAATCTGTTTTAGTGGCGATGGTTGAGGGATGAATATTAGCCAGGACACCGAGGAGAACTCCCCTGCTCTTCTTCAAATAGTAATCTTTCACATCCACCCAAGAGGGCAGACAGGGCCTCGGTTTAACATCTCATCCGAAAGGCGGCACCCCTGACAGTGCAGCGCTCCTAAGGGGTTCTCCTGATCAGCTGCTGTAAGCTTGGCAGAAGACTGCTGGGAATCTCCCTGCCCCCCCCACTCCACCCCTGAAGTTCCGCCAAAGTTATGGCAGTTGATCGGGAGAACGCCTGAGTAAATTCACCCCCATGGAGTTTACCAGCATTATTGAGACTGATGTTCACGCACAAGTAATTCCAGGAAGTCGGGGGTGGGGGTCACTGAAATAGGATCGATCAGGAATTGGAACCACGTCTAATAATCCCCTCCCTAGTTGAGTCCAATTTCACTACCCCGACATCAGCCAACAAAGCAGCGAATGCAGATTCACTGTTATTTCTATGTGCGCATAGGGAGTTAATTATTTTCATTCATTCTTTTTAATTGCACAACCAAGTTTCCTATTGTTTCAACTTCCAAATGAATGGGTCACTAATTGCCTGGAATTGTGTGTGCTCGAATGACCCTACCCTCAGAGACATCTGCCAGCTAGCGGGGCATGTTCTTTATACCTTCACTAAATCTCCGTAACAAAGCAAAGTTCCTCCCTAGACCCATTAAATCTAAATGGAGTGTCGTAAATCTTTCTAATGACCTGGATCATATTTGCTAACAATCAGGTCCTTCAATTCTGTCATTGGAAACAGACCTCGACAAGAGAGCTGCTAAACTATGGAGCTTGTTGGAGTTTCCTTAGGTTTAGTGTGTTACTCATTTTTAAAGGAGTGTTCACTTCGAGCCAAAGATCGATAAGTGATGAGTCAGTCAGCACTATTGCTGGGAGTCTAGACTGCTCACTCAGATCATTTTAGAACAAACATAGTTTCTTAAAAATTATTTTCCCACTCATCCCACAAATTTTCTTTCTTTGTGGTACTGACTCATGCTGAAGTATGGTTCTATGGACAGCAGATGGTCCCCAGTATCTCACCCAAATGAGTCCAGGCAGGCAGTGTCAGCCGGCTTATTTAACTGTGGACTGCACTGTGCAGACCGGGGCCATTGGAGGGAGCAGCGTGCGGTGGTATACCACTGCAGGGAGCAGCGCACGCTGCTGCAGGAGGGCGACGGCTATGAAGCCAGGTCGCTGGTTGCAGCGCGGGCAGGAACAGCCGGAGGGACGAAGGAGCAGCAAGAGTCCGTAGAGCGAAGTGATTGGGGCCCAGAAGAGGCGTGAATCTGGGGCCCAGAAGGGGAGAGGGCCCAGGGACAGCACGGGCCAGCCCACACTGCAATACGTGTGCGCACTCGGTCTGTGCAGCAGGGCTGGTCTCCAATTAGTCTTGGGTAATCCTTGCCACTGGACCAAGACCTAGCTCTGTCAAGCCCGTGTGGTGGCTGGTGTGCAACAGTCACCACACATTAAAAAAATCCACACACAGGCATCTTCCACCCTTCACGATGTAGTTCGAGATCTGGAATATTAGGTCCTTCATTGAAACACCTGTGAACTCATCCCTTTTTGGCGTGGAAGCAAATCATCCTCGCTTCGAGGGACTGCCTATGATGATGGGTAATACCTGCCCTCCTGTATGGCTCAGAGACATGGACCATGTACAGTAGACACCTCAAGTTGCTGGAGAAATATCACCAACAATGTCTCCGCAAGATCCTACAAATCCCCTGGGAGGACTGGCGCACCATCATCAGCGTCCTCATTCAGGCCAACATCCCGAGCATCGAAGCACTGACCACACTTGATCAGCTTCGCTGGGCAGGCCACATAGTCTGCATGCCAGACACGAGACTCCCAAAGCAAGTGCTCTACTTGGAGCTCCCTCACGGCAAACGAGCCAAAGGTGGGCAGCGGAAACGCTACAAGGACACCCTCAAAGCCTCCTTGATAAAGTGCGACATCCCCACTGACACCTGGTAGTCCCTGGCCCAAGACCGCCCTAAGTGGAGGAAATGCATCCGGGAGGGCGCTGAGCACCTCGAGTCTCAACTCCGAGAGCATGCAGAAATCAAGCGCAGACAGCGGAAGGAGCGTGCGGCAAACCAGTTCCGCCCATCCCTTCCCTCAATGACTATCTGTCCCACCTGTGACAGGGGTCTGTGGCTCTCATCTTGGACTGTTCAGTCACTTAAGGACTCATTTTAGGAGTGGAAGCAAGTCTTCCTCGATTCCGAGGGACTGCCTATGATGATGATGATGATGATGATGCACCGTAGCCAGACCCAACCCGGTCCCCACATCAACATTTTCCACCAGAGATTACTGACGTACAAATAGCGTCAGTGGGGTGGAAGCTCTCCTCTCTCCACAAATCTGTTTATGATTTCACTTCAATTTGTGCACAGAGCATCTCTTCCCAATGGGTGCAAGAACCCTGGCTGATTAAACCGGGAATACTGAAAGGAGACACAGCACTCCCTAATGCCACCTTGCCTGCTGATATCTAACAGATCTTAGTCTTCTGATTTAGCAATTATTCACCATGAGATATCGATCAGTGCTACAGATAGCCCTTTGCAACTCTCTGGGACAAAGCAGTAAATAAGAGGTATAAGTGCAAATAGGATTGACACCCAATCCAGTTTGTGCAGGAATATGCAAACAACCTTGGAACTGGATTTAGCAACATAGGAACAGGAGGAGGCCATTCAGCCCCTCAGGCCTGTTCCGCCGTTCAATTAGATCATGGCTGATCTGTACCTTAATACCATTTTCCCGCCTTCGCTCCATATCCTTTGATACCCTTACCCAACAAAACTCTAGTGATCTCAGTCTTCAATGTTCCAATTGTCCCAGCACCCTCAGCCTTTTGCACTGAGAGAATTCCAGATTACTACTGCCCTTTGTGCGAAAAAGCGCTATCTGACTTCCCTTCTGAATGGTCCGGCTATAATTTTAGGATTACGTCCCCACGTTCTTGATTTCCCTATCAGAGGAAATAGTTTCTCTGTGGCGACACTATCGAATCGTTTTAACATTTTAAACACCTCGATCAGATCACCCTCAATCTTCTTTACTCAAGGGAGCAATGTTCCCGCTAAGCTGCGCAGCTCTCTGTCGGTCCCGCACAGCCTGGGACCGGCTTTTCTAACGTTAAATTTAGCGCACGAGCGAAACTATAAATAGGCTGTGCAGCCCCTTAAAGGTGCCGGGCACCCAGAAAAAAAATTGGGGGAACATTGCAAGAGAGTACAAGCCAAGTTTATGGATTTAACTCTGCTGCCCATATCCTGACTCGTACCGAGTCCTGTTCATTCATTACCCCTGTGCTGAACACCTCAATTTTAAAATTCTCATCCTTCTTTTAAATCCCTCCGTGGCCTTGCCCTTGCCCCTCCCTATCTCTGTAACCTCCTCCAGCCCCATGACCCTCCCCGATCTCAGCCTTCCTCCAAATCTGGCCTCTTGAGCATCCCCTTTTTTTTAATCACTCCACCATCAGTGGCCGTGCTTTCACCTACCTGGGCCCTAAGCTCTGGAACTCCCTCCCTAAACCTCTCCGCCTCCGTACCTCTCTCTCCTCCTTAACACCTACCTCTTTGACCAAGCTTTTGGTCACCTGCCCGAATATCTCCTTGTGACTCGGTGTCAGGTTTTATTTGATAACACTCCTGCGAAGCACCGTGGGATGTTTGACTTTGTTAATGCTATATAAATGCAAGTGGTTGTTGCAGGTTAAATGGGGCCAATTATTGACGCCCAACCAGTATCCTGGCTGTAATCAACTAACCCGACATAGGCCAGGGATTACAACCTGGGACTTTACAGGTCCATGAGCCTTGGTATCATACCAGGGGGTGCATTTACTGAGAATATTGTGCCACGGAGAATGATTGTCACTGCACAGCTATCATGCATTTTACAGTTTTCCACTTTGTGAACTCCACAAAAAGATTTCCTGTTAGGTTGTTTTACTTTCCTGTAATCCAATGGACAGTTAATGCTGAACTACAACTCATATCGAATACTTTCAGACCACAGGAGCTGGAAATTAGAACTGTTTTTAGCAACTGTACCATGGAACAGGAAACTGCCACTCAGAACAGGAAGCTTCTTGGCTTCAAGTTCGCATACAAGTTACTCAGAGTAAAACAACCGCTGCACTGCATTGCCAGATTTCCCCTCCACCATGGGATGGTGGGGAATCACCTTCCACTGAGTTCCGCCTCCATTTCATGGAAAAAAGACAACGACTCATCTGGTGAAAAATATGACCATTACTGTGCATTAAAAAAATCTTCTGCTAAACAATTGCACCATAAATGAAAGGGTTAAGTTGGTCTGGTAGTCCCGTGATCCAAAAGTCTACACGACAGCAGAGGAAGAAGTGATCAAGCAGCCAGTGGTTATACATAAACATAACAAACAAAACAGGATGCAAAGCTTCTGACATGGACACCTGTCCAGTTCTGACCCAGACACCTGTCCAGTTCTGACCCAGATAGTCCTGTTTTTGAATGGGCTGTCTGAGAATTTCTAAAATGTATGCAACAATTTCCCCCAATGGCTTTACTGAATTTATTCAATCCACAAACAGCAGTGTGATGATGACCAGATAATCTGTATTCGGTGTTGGTTGAGGGATAAATATTGGCCAGGACACTGGGAGAACTCCCCTGCTCTTCTTAAAAACAGGCCATGGGATTTATTACATCCATCTGAGGGAACAGGCAGGGCTTTGGTTTAACACCTCCGACAGTGCAGCACTCCCTCAGCACTGCACTGGAGCATCAGCCTAGATTTTGTGCTCAAGTCTTTGGAGCGGGGCTTGAACCCACGGCCTTCTGATTCAGAGGCGAGAGTGCTACACACTGAGCTAAGGCTGGCACTTCACAATGTCACAAGGGAATGATACTATGATCCATTTATGTAGTGATATTGGAAACATGATTTTTTTTTGGAGTGCAAGTACAATACTGATACAGCTAGCAACCAGAATGATCCACTTCCCTACCCTGAAAATCTGATCTTTTAAAACTTTTAGTCTTCTCCAATTTTTTTCCTACTCCTGAAGGCGCTGACAATGATCCTACGGGCACTAGTGGCCAAATCAGCCATTAATCACACGAGGAGACTGGTGTGGAGCATAAACACCAGCATGGACTATGTAATACTATGTAACTATGTCATCAATAGATAAGAGCCCATGGAATTGGAGTGAGGAGGAGGCATCATTAAAGTCTGATCCTGTCCTCAGCTGATACCCGCACATATTACAAAGGTATTGCAAAGTCTTTACTGCACAGAAATAGACCATTTGGCCCAACAAGTCCATGCCAGTGTTTATGTTCCACACACACCTACTCCTACCCTTCTTCATCTCACCCCATCAACATATCCTTCTATTCCTTTCTCCATCATGTGTTTAGCTAGCTTCTCCTGAAAGGCATCTATGCTATTCAATTCAACCACTCCGTGATAGCGAGTTCGACATGCTCATCACTCTCAGGGTAAGGAAGTTTTTCCTGAATTCCCTGTTGGATTTATTGGTGATTATCTTATACGAATGGCCCCTAGTTCTGGTCTCGTCTGTATTGGAAACATCTTCTCTGCGTCTACCCTATCGAACCCTTTCATCATCATAAAGACCTCTATCAGATCACCCCTCAGTTTTCACTTTTCTAGAGAAAAGTATCCCAGTCTGTATGCAGGGCTCTCTAGTGGTCTGGAAAGGGAACCCTGGCTGTTTTTTCTCTTCCTTCGTCTAAATGCTCAGGCCAATGTAGCATCTCTACTGTCCATGCTGAGATCAGCAAAGTTAACACAAGCCACTTCTCTCACTTCCGTGTCTCGTTTTCAAAATTCTCATCCATGTTTACAAATCCCTCCATGGCCTTGGCCCTCCCTAACTCTAATCTTTTTCAGCCTCACAACCCCACAAGATGTCTACGCTCCTCAAATTCTGCCCTCTTGAGCATCCCTCATTATAACTGCTCAACCATCGGTGGCCGTGCCTTCAGCTGCCTGGGCCCTAAGCTCTGGAACTCACTCCCTAAACCTCGCCGCCTCTCTTTCCTCCTTTAAGACGCTCCTTAAAACCTACCTCTTTAACCAAGCTTTTGTTCATCTGCCATAATTTCTTCTTCTGTGGCTCGGTGTCAAATTTATCTGTTTCTCTTGTGAAGCACCTTGGGATGTTTTACTACGTTAAAGGCACTATATAAATAAAAGTTGTTGTCATTGTTGTGATGTTGGAGACATTAGTTATTAAAGTTTTCGATGAATTTTTATTAACTACAAAGCACACATCAGAACTGAGCCTGTGATCCCATGCCGTGCCCTGTTCCTATCCCATCTGCTTGTCAAACAGTGGGGCTTGCCAAAATGTGGCAACCAAACCGTACTGCAGCACGTTGATAATGTGACCATACTATATCATTGACATGAGGCCTGATCTGACAGCAGTCAGCAGGGCAAATTCACTGACTGGAATATTTCGTCACATCATTTCCCTATTCCACTACACAGCCTTTTTTTCTCAGTGTAAGTGTCACTTTTGGCTGCCAGTTTCAGTTACAGCCTGTTATTTTGTCATATTCGTAACTGAACTGATTAATTTCAAAAGCATGTCATTCAGGGAATACAGAACTCGAGGCAATATTGCAAAATCAAACATGTGCCCAAGCTTTTAGTTGTGGTGAGTTGCCGGGATCATACAACAACAACTTGTATTTATATAGCGCCTTTAAGGCGCTGCACAAGAGAATTATGAGATTTAAAAAATTGATACCAAGCTGCATATAGAGAAATTAGGACAAATGACCAAAACCTTGGTTTTAAGAAGCATCTTGAAGGAGGAAAGAGAGGTAGTGAGGCGGAGAGGTTTAGGCTGAGCTTAGGGCCCAGGCAACAGAAGGCATGGCCACCATGGTTGAGCGATTATAATCAGGGATGCTCCAGAGGGCAGAATTAGAGGAGCGCAGACATCTTGGGGGTGGGGGGCGGGGGGGGGGGGGGGGGAGGAGGGGGGGCTGGAGGAGATTACAGGGATGGGGAGGGGCAAGGCCATGGAGGGATTTGAAAACAAGGATGAGAATTTTGGAATCGAGGCATTGCTTGACCGGGAGCCAATGTAGGATAGCGAGCACAGGGGTGATGGGTGAACGGGACACGGGCGGCCGAGTTTTGGATCACCTCTAGTTTACATAGTGTAGAATGTGGGAGGCCAGCCAGTAGTGTGGGGGAATAGTCAAGTCTAGAGGTAACAAAGGCACAACAGATTTTAGTGCTCTGATCTAGGGTTTAAGAAAGAAAGAACTTGCAATTATATAACACCTTTCAAAACCTCAGGGTGTCCCAAGACTATTTACAGAAAATGAAGTGTAGTCACTGTTGTAATGTAGGAAACGTGGCAGATAATTTGCACACAAGCTCCCACAAACAGCAATGACCAGATAATCTCTTTTTTTTTAAAAAGTGATTTTGGTTGAGAGATAATTGTTGGCCAGGACACCAGGGATAACTCCCCTGCTCTTCCTCGAATAGTGCCCTGGGATCCTGTACGTCCACCTGAGAGGGCAGATGGGACCTCGGTTTAACATCTCATCCGAAAGACCACCTCTGACAGTGCAACACTCCCTCCGCACTGCACTGGAATGTCTGCCGAGACTGTGTGCTCAAGTATCTGGAGTGGGTACCTGAACCCACAATCTTCTGACTACCCCTGAGCCACGGTTGACACTTATCCACCAATGAGGTAACACCATTAAGAACAGTTCTTTCCAAACCTCCAGCCTATGAAATTCAAACAACAACTCAGAGAGTAAGAAAGAAAAGTGGAAATAGAACAGAGATGTCTGGACTGGACTGCCAGAGCAGTCCGTGTATGTCTGACAGACCATAATTTGGACTCTCCTGGCTTGGCAGAGGAGGTGTAGAGTTCACTGTGCCACGGGAGCAGTGTAATTCAGGCTTGTACATATGGAGGTTTCCGGATCACAGTGTTCCATCAGAGGGAGGCACTGACCTGAAGCCAGGCACATTCCCACTGGAAAGTGGAGTTGTTGGAGGTACTGGGCCGGGATGTAGAGCAGTGTTGGCGGAAACTGGTAGCAGTTGCCCTGTTCTCAGTTAACAAGATAGCCGGTGGTTTTTGGTGTGGGGGAAAGCTGTGATAGGCTACAAGATAGACAGGATGTTCTTACTTGCCCCTAGAATTTAGTAGATTACTGGACCACATGGTGTGTTAATGAACAATACAGAGCAGGAAGTTACCAGATTTGACCGCTGGTCTGTGTTGTCAGCTTATCTTGCCTGGGTCAGTGACTGTGGTGGTGGTGCTACAATGAGAATGTGGAACTCACTATCACAGGGTGTGGTTGAGGCGAATAGTATAGATGCATTTAAGGGAAGTTAGATAAACTCATGTGGGAGAAAGGAATAGAAGGTTATGCTGATGGGGTGAGATGTAGGGGTGGGAGGAGGCTGGTGTGGGGCATAAACACCAGCATTGACCAGTTGGGCTGAATGTGCGGCATAGAAACAGGCCAATCTATGTAATTAGCCTCAGCATCACTAGATTAGGAAGAGGCAAAAACACCAGAGTTCCTTCTCCTGATCAGAATTCAGCGGCTGCTGGTGGAAAGCATGCACCAGTGAACTTCTCAGGTGAGAAGAGTTTGAGATGAGCTGTAATGTATCCCACAGCCGAATTGCCTATCGATACCCAGTGTCTAGACTCACGAGTGAAGCTTAGTGGAAGGAGTGCTCGACAACCCAAGCACCCCACCCATCCGTCCCTTCAACCACCACCTGCCCTCCCCACCGTGACAGAGACTGTAGGTCCCGCATTGGACTCTTCAGTCACCTGAGAACTCACCTTAGTGTGGAAGCAAATCATCCTCGACTCCGAGGGACTGCCTACGAAGAGAAGAAGCTGAGGTAGTGGCTGGCTGTTTGTGCCCCTGGTTGGAGCCAGCAGGAGGAGGAAGGAAATCCTTTCAGGTATTTTAACTGATTGCCTGTCACAGAAGGAGGCGGCGGTTTGATTTCACATCAGCATAGTAGGCAAAGATTTTTTTTTAATATAAAAGAAAATTTGTCGGCCATGCTCTCTAAATTGACCTCTATCTGGGCCCCTAATCCTGAAATACATTCCAAGGCAATATCAGGTATTTTTAGTTGAAACTAGTTTCAATGTCACTCTCTGTGCAGTTTCTTGAAAACAAAGCTTTCTTTTAAATGTTTGGCACTGGCTGAGCTGAGGGAACACCTTTATTTATTGGGTGTCTGACGTACATGTCAGTGCGATACACAATAACAGCACCTGCAGTATATGGCAGCGACTACTTTCCCCCACCGATAAGGAAAAGCCTCTCACTTATTATATCGCACGCACACAGCAGGAACAAGGGGAAGGGAAGAAATAGGCCTTTGTGACTCACAGTGCAATTTGATGTAAAAATGTCAGTGCTATATAACTTCACAGAAAGGCTCCCATTTCCCTCTGCACTTTGAAAGAATGTCTCATAGCTCAGGTTGGTTTAGCATTAAAGGTGGCGCCAATCTTGGGCCCACTGATTGGTTGATAACGTCACTGAGTGCTGCTCCTGCAGTGGTTTGCTCATCTTACTTATATTTCAGCTTCACCTTTGGAGCCCCGATCCTCCAGTTACTACGCCTCTGCCCTCTAGAACTCACTCTGACAAAGCACCTTGCATTGCCAACTCTTCCAGCATCCCTTCCCAAAAAAACTGTGCTTCCCGTCCATTCCCCAAAACCTTATCTTCTGCTGGGGATCCTCGTGGCCATCTTGTACAATATTTTAAGATGTTCACGATTGCATGAGGGACGCTGTCAAGTGGCAAATTGTTGTTGTTGTTGATCAAACTGTTTTTGCTCAGTAACCAGTAACTTAGTGTCGTTGCCCTGTATAAATGAATCCTCCGTTACCTTGCCAGTGTTGGACCCCAAAGGGAGCTCTAATTCCAGCGGCAGTGGTGTAATAAAAGACTTGCATTTGTGCAGCCCCTTTCACGGCCTCCAGATGTCCCAAAGTGCTTTACAGGCAATGAAGTACTTTTGACATGTAGTCACTGTTATAAGGTAGGAAACGCGGCAGCCAACATGCGCACAGCAAGATCCCACAGACACCTATGTGATAATGATCAGATAATCTGCTTTTTTGAAGGATAATTGTTGGTTAGGACACAGAATCAATTTTCAAATAGTGCCATGGGAACTTTTTACAATTATCCAAATTTTCGTCTCATCCGAAAGACGGCACCTCCGACAGTGCAGCGCTCCCTCAGTACTGCACTGGAGTGTCAGCCTGGATTTTAATGTGTTGCTTTGCAGGTGCTGAAATCCACCTGAACAAACTGGTTGTCTGAGCACTCCAGAGGCTGACAGCAGGGGCCTCCGTTTTTTCAGGCCACTGGTAATATCTTGATTTGCAGAATTATAGAAACCTCCCTCAGCCATCAGCCAACTACAGAATAAAGTTGCAAACGCAGAGCTTTCAAACAACTGCGCCTGCACAAGATCTCTTTACAATGATAAAGTTTGCTCCCCTAAAAGTCCAGCGAGTGTTTCCATTAATTGGCCGAGCTATGATAAGCGTGCTACAATTGGGCTGAGCATATCTGAGATAAAGAGGGGGAAATTTGCCAGAGACGTAGGAAGGAAGGAAGGATGAATTTGTTTAATTAGCACATCACATACTCAGGAAAATGTTTCACAGCCAAAGTGAGGTTATTCTTCTTATGTAGGCAAACGCACAGGTACAGTAAGGTCCCATAAACAGCAAATGAGATGACAGGTTAATCTACTTTCATGTGGTGTTTGAATGTTAGTCAGGAGAACTCCCTACTCCTCTTCAAATAGGGCGCTTTAACATTCATCCAAGTAGGCAGACAGGAGCTTGGTTTAACGTCTTAGCTGAAAGATATGTGTGCTTAGCTGTGATACCCTCCACTGTAACCTGCCAACATTCAATGTCAACCCTCACAAATGAGGAGCAGCCACTTGAGCAAAGTACAGAGGGTGAGGGTGGACCAGCATTCACCAATTAGCCTTTACTTTCAGGAGAGGGAGAAAACTGGAGGGAGATCGAAAACGGAGGATAGCGTGCCTGAGTGGACCAAGGCACTGGATAAAGGGGGCATGTGTTTGAATCCTACCGCTGTCAGAAATGGCTGCTCATGTAGAGCATAAACACCAGCTTTGGTGCAAATACTATGTAACTCGATTTAGCATGCAGAAAGTTACCTAATTAGCCTCTATATGTGCAAGTGAGTGTTTATTAAGGCAAAATATTTAATTTAGAGACATATTTCCCCCCCGACAGTAATTTTAGCTAAAGGTCGCTGTGAGCATAAGGTGGTGAACACCGTCCCATTCTCACTCTGACCTCTCTGTCCTCAGCCTCTTGCTCCAATTCAGCTCAATGCAAGCTCGAGAACAGCACCTCATCTCGTTCGGCACTTTACAGCCTTCTGGGCTCAATATCATGTTCAACAATTTCAGACCATAACCTCTGCCCCCATTTTTTCAGATGGCAGCGATTGTTGATGATTCTGCTATTCCCATTTACACCTCTTCCAGACCCATCTTTTCTTTGTCGCAGCATCATCTCCTTGCGCCTTGATTTCTTTTGACATTTAATCTCTCCTGCCTTCCACCTGGTCACAGACCTTCCCTTTTATTCTTTCCTCTCCCTCACCCTCCCCCCCCTGCCCCCGCCACCTTTCCCTGCCTCTGTACTTGCTTATCTCTAACATTTTCCAGTTCCGATGAAAGGTCATCGACCTGAAACGTTAACTCTGTTTCTCTCGCCACAAATGCTGCCTGACCCGCTGAGTATTTCCAGCATTTTCTGTTATTATTTCAGATTTTCAGCATCCGCAGTATTTTGCTTTTGTACCACTGTACACTCGCTGACTTTCTCATTAGAATTAATGAATTGAGAAAAAAAATGTATCCCTCTCACGGATGTAAGGTTGTGAAAATGTTAATTAAGGACATAAGAAATAGGAGCAGGCGTAGGCCATTTGGCCCCTCGAGCCTACTCAACCATTCAATATCATGGCTGATCTGATCATGGACTCAGCTCCACTTCACTGCCCACTCCCCATAATCCTTTACTCCCTTATCGCTCAAAAATCTGTCTATCTCCATCTTAAATATATTCAATAACCCAGCCTCCACAGCTCTCTGCGGCAGAGAATTCCATAGATTTACAATCCTGAGAGAAGAAATTTCTCCTCAGCTCAGTTTTAAATGGGTGGCCCCTTATTCTAGGACTATCCGAGTTTTAGTTTCCCCTATGAGTGGAAATATCTTCTCTGATTCCACCTTGTCGAGCCCCCTCATTATCTTATATATTTTGATAAGATCACCTCTCATTCTTCTGAACTCCAATGTGTATAGGCCCAACCTACTCAACCTATCCTCATGGCAGATGCAGTATAATGCAGATAAATGTGAGGTTATTCACTTTGATGGCAAAAACAAGACGACAGAATATTATCTGAATGGTGGCAGATTAGGAAAAAGGGAGGTGCAACGATACTCGGGTGTCATGGTACATCAGTCATTGAAGGTTGGCATGCAGGTACAGCAGGCGGTGAAGGTGGCAAATGGCATGTTGACCTTCATAGCTAGGGGATTTGAGTATAGGAGCAGGGAGGTCTTGCTGCAGTTGTACAGGGCCTTGGTGAGGCCTCACCTGGAATATTGTGTTCAGTTTTGGTCTCCTAATCTGGGGAATGATGTTCTTGCTATTGAGGGAGTGCAGCGAAGGTTCACCAGACTGATTCCCAGGACAGCTTGTGCAGCTACAGGGAGAAGGCAAAAAAGAAGTAGAAAGAAATAGGAAGGTGATGTCACAGCCAAGGGGGTAAGTGATTGGCTGGTGATTGGTGAGTAGTTTTTCTTTTTTCTCTTCTATATCAGTGAGTAACTTTTAGCACTGTTGTTGCCAATTTAAGTGTATCTAAGGGTTAAGTCATGGCAGGAGAGCTCGGTCACGTGATATGCTCCTCCTGTACCATGTGGGAACTCAGGGACACTTCCGGTGTCCCTGACGACCACGTGTGCGGGAAGTGTATCTGCCTCCAGCTCCTGACGGTCCGCGTTGCAGAATTGGAGCAGAGGGTGGATTCACTCTGGAGCATCCACAATGCTGAGAATGACGTGAGTAGCACGAGTAGCGAGTTGGTCCTACCGCAGGTGAAGGGTCCACAGCCCGCTAGGGAATGGAAGACCAGCAGGAAGAGCAGTGCAAGGAAGGTAGTGCAGGGGTCCCCTGCGGTCATCCCCCTGCAAAACAGATACATCATTTTGAGTACTGTTGAGGGGGATGACTCATCAGGGGAGGGCAGCAGCAGCCAAGTTTATGGCACCGTGGCTGGCTCTGCTGCACAGGAGGGCAGGAAAAAGATTGGGAGCGCGATAGTGATAGGGGATTCGATTGTAAGGGGAATAGATAGGCGTTTCTGCGGCCGCAACCGAGACTCCAGGATGGTATGTTGCCTCCCTGGTGCAAGGGTCAAGGATGTCTCGGAGCGGGTGCAGGACATTCTGAAAAGGGAGGGTGAACAGCCAGCTGTCGTGGTGCACATTGGTACCAACAATATAGGTAAAAAAAGGGATGAGGTCCTACGAGACAAATTTAAGGAGCTAGGAGCTAAATTAAAAAGTAGGACCTCAAAAGTAGTAATCTCGGGATTGCTACCATTGCCACGTGCTAGTCAGAGTAGGAATCGCAGGATAGCGCAGATGAATACGTGGCTTGAGCAGTGGTGCAGCAGGGAGGGATTCAAATTCCTGGGGCATTGGAACCGGTTCTGGGGGAGATGGGACCAGTACAAACCGGACGGTCTGCACCTGGGCAGGACCAGAACCAATGTCCTAGGGGGAGTGTTTGCTAGTGCTGTTGGGGAGGAGTTAAACTAATATGGCAGGGGGATGGGAACCAATGCAGGGAGACAGAGGGAAACAAAAAGGAGGCAAAAGCAAAAGACAGAAAGGAGATGAGGAAAAGTGGAGGGCAGAGAAACCCAAGGCAAAACACAAAAATGGCCACTGAATATAAAGGGGCTGCAGGAGGGGTCAAAACTAAAAATCATGGTTTAAAAACTAGGATTAAAACACTCTACCTAAACGCACGCAGCATTCGAAATAAAGTAAATGAGTTGACGGCACAAATCATTACAAATGGGTATGATTTGGTGGCCATTACAGAAACGTGGTTGCAGGGTGGCCAAGACTGTGAATTAAACATACAGGGGTATCTGACGATTCGGAAAGATAGACAAGAAGGGAAAGGAGGTGGGGTAGCTCTGTTAATAAAGGATGATATCAGGGCAGTTGTGAGAGACGATATTGGCTCTAATGAACAAAATGTTGAATCATTGTGGGTGGAGATTAGAGATAGTAAGGGGAAAAAGTCACTGGTGGGCGTAGTTTATAGGCCCCCAAATAATAACTTCACGGTGGGGCAGGCAATAATCAAGGGAATAATGGAGGCATGTGAAAAAGGAACGGCAGTAGTCATGGGGGATTTTAACCTACATATCGATTGGTCAAATCAAATCGCACGGGGTAGCCTTGAGGAGGAATTCATAGAATGCATATGGGATTGTTTCTTAGAACAGTGTGTTACAGAACCTACAAGGGAGCAAGCCATCTTAGATCTGGTCCTGTGTAATGAGACAGGAAAAATAAACGATCTCCTAGTAAAAGATCCTCTCGGAATGAGTGATCACAGTATGGTTGAATTTGTAATACAGATTGAGGGTGAGGAAGTTGTGTCAGAAACGAACGTACTATGCTTAAACAAAGGGGACTACAGTGGGATGATGGCAGAGTTGGCTAAAGTAGACTGGAAACACAGACTAAACGTTGGCACAATTGAGGAACAGTGGAGGACTTTTAAGGAGCTCTTTCATAGTGCGCAACAAAAATATATTCCAGTGAAAAAGAAGGGCGGTAAGAGAAGGGATAAGCAGCCGTGGATAACCAAGGAAATAAAGGAGAGTATCAAATTAAAGACCAATGCGTATAAGGTGGCCAAGATTAGTGGGAAACTAGAAGATTGGGAAAATTTTAAACAACAGCAAAGAATGACTAAAAAAAGCAATAAAGAAAGGAAAGATAGATTACGAAGGTAAACTTGCGCAAAACATAAAAATGGATAGTAAAAGCTTTTACAGATATATAAAACAGAAAAGAGTGACTAAAGTAAATGTTGGTCCCTTAGAAGATGAGAAGGGGGATTTAATAATGGGAAATGTGGAAATGGCTGAGACCTTAAACAATTATTTTGCTTCGGTCTTCACAGTGGAAGACACAAAAACCATGCCAAAAATTGCTGGTCACAGGAATGTGGGAAGGGAGGACCTTGAGACAATCACTATCACTAGGGGGGTAGTGCTGGACAGGCTAATGGGACTCAAGGCAGACAAGTCCCCTGGTCCTGATGAAATGCATCCCAGGGTATTAAAAGAGATGGCGGAAGTTATAGCAGATGTATTCGTTATAATCTACCAAAATTCTCTGGACTCTGGGGAGGTACCAGTGGATTGGAAAGCAGCTAATGTAACGCCTGTTTAAAAAAGGGGGCAGACAAAAGGCAGGTAACTGTAGGCCGGTTAGTTTAACATCTGTAGTGGGGAAAATGCTTGAAACTATCATTTAGGAAGAAATAGCGGGACATCTGGATAGGAATAGTGCAATCAAGCAGATGCAGCATGGATTCATGAAGGGGAAATCATGTTTAACTAATTTACTGGAATTCTTTGAGGATATAACGAGCATGATGGATAGAGGTGTACCGATGGATGTGGTGTATTTAGATTTTCAAAAGGCATTCGATAAGGTGCCACACAAAAGGTTACTGCAGAAGATAAAGGTACGCGGAGTCAGAGGAAATGAATTAGCATGGATCGAGAATTGGCTGGCGAACAGAAAGCAGAGTCGGGATAAATGGGTCCTTTTCGGGTTGCAAATCGGTGGTTAGTGGTGTGCCACAGGGATCGGTGCTGGGACCACAACTGTTTACATTATACATAGATGACCTGGAAGAGGGGACAGAGTGTAATGTAACACAATTTGCAGATGACACAAAGATTAGTGGGAAAGTGGGTTGTGTAGAGGACACAGAGAGGCTGCAAAAAGATTTGGATAGGTTAAGCAAATGGGCTAAGTTTTGGCAGATGGAATACAAGGTCAGAAAGTGTGAGGTCATCCACCTTGGGGAAAAAAAACAGTAAAAGGGAATATTATTTGAATGGGGAGAAATTACAACATGCTGAGGTGCAGAGGGACCTGGGGGTCCTTGTGCATGAATCCCAAAAAGTTAGTTTGCAGGTGCAGCAGGTAATCAGGAAGGCAAATGGAATGTTGGCCTTCATTGCGAGAGGGATGGAGTACAAAAGCAGGGAGGTCCTGCTGCAACTGTACAGGGTATTGGTGAGGCCGCACCTGGAGTACTGCGTGCAGTTTTGGTCACCTTACTTAAGGAAGGATATACTGTCTTTGGAGGGGATTCACAAGGCTGATTCCGGAGATGAGGGGCTTACCTTATGATGATAGATTGAGTAGACTGGGTCTTTACTCGTTGGAGTTCAGAAGGATGAGGGGTGATCTTATAGAAACATTTAAAATAATGAAAGAGATAGACAAGATAGAGGCAGAGAGGTTGTTTCCACTGGTAGGGGAGACTAGAACTAGGGGGCACAGCCTCAAAATACAGGGGAGCCAATTTAAAACCGAGTCGAGAAGGAATTTCTTCTCCCAGAGGGTTGCGAATCTGTGGAATTCTCTGCCCAAGGAAGCAGTTGAGGCTAGCTCATTGAATGTATTCAAGTCACAGATAGATAGATTTTTAACCAATAAGGGAATTAAGGGTTACAGGGAGCGGGCGGGTAAGTGGAGCTGAGCCCACGGCCAGATCAGCCATGATCTTGTTGAATGGCGGAGCAGGCTCGAGGGGCTAGATGGCCTACTCCTGTTCCAAATTCTTATGTTCTTATGTTCTTATAGCAGGACTGACATATGAGGAAAGACTGGATAGACTGGGCCTGTATTCACTGGAGTTTAGAAGAATGAGAGGGGATCTCATAGAAACATATAAAATTCTGATAGGACTGGACAGGTTAGATGCAGGAAGAATGTTCCAGATGTTGGGGGAGTCCAGAACCAGGGGTCACAGTCTAAAGATAAGGGGTAAGTCATTTAGGACCGAGATGAGGAGAAACTTCTTCACTCAGAGTTGTTAACCTGTGGAATTCTCTTCCACAGAAAGTTGTTGATGCCAGTACGTTAGATATATTCAAGAGGGAGTTGGTTATGGCCCTTATAGCTAAAGGGATCAAGGGGTATGGAGAGAAAGCAGGAAAGGGGTACTGAGGTGAATGATCAGCCATGATCTTATTGAATGGTGGTACAGGCTTGAAGGGCGAAATGTCCTACTCCTGCACCTATTTTCTATGTTTCTATAAGTCAACCCCCTCATCTCCAGAATCAACCTAGTGAACCTTCTCTGAATAGTCCCCAGTGCAAGTATATCCTTCCTTAAATATGGAGACCAAAATTGTACGCAGTACTGCAGGTGTGCCCTCACCAATACCCTGTACAGTTGTAGCAGGACTTCTCTGCTCTATCCCCCTTGCAATAAAGGCCAACATTCCATTTGCCTTCCTGATTACTTGCTGTACCTGCATACTAACTTTTTGTGTTTCATGCACTGGGACCCCAGTTCTCTTGCACTGCAGCACTTTGCAATTTTTCTCCATTGAAATTGTGATGAGCTTTTCTATTATTTCTGCCAAAGTGGATAACCTCATATTTTCCCACATTATACTCCATCTGCCAAATGTTTGCCCACTCACTTAGCCTGTCTATATCCCTTTGCAGACTTTTTGTGTCCTCCTCACAATTTGTTTTCCTACCCATCTTTGTATCATCAGCAAACTTGGCTACATTACACTCGGTCCCTTCATCCAAGTCATTAATATAGATTGTAAATAGATGAGGACCCAGCACTGATCCCTGCGGCACCCCACTAGTCACGGTTTGGCAACCGGAAAATGACTGAATTGCCTTGCATTCTAACTTGGTATTGGCTAAAAGGCGTCTCTGATTTGGGGAGCATAACAAATACCATGTCGTAACTATGAGCCTCTGACATACGTTGATGGCATGGTGTGTGCAGAGATTGATTGCACAAACAATGCCAACAGTGTCTGCACGCTTAATCTCTGCCCACAGCATGTGAGGCCCTGGCTGCATCGCACAGGACTTCAACTATTGTGTAACAGGAGCTCCAATTTATTTTTATTCGCCTAATGATTGTGAATCATCAGCAGCCCGGAAACCTGACTGGGGAGAAACTCCAAGTTCTTTGGCTGGAGAGTTTAGTGCATTTTCCCTTTTAACCCATTTTCCCAGCACAAAGCAGCTTTTAACTTAATATTCCTGCCACAGCATCCACGCTCTCGTAAGGCACTCGTAAGGTTGGAAGTTGAGACAGTTCCTTGCACTGGCTTCCTGCAATCGCATTGCCAAAACAGTGCTCCCTTTTCCCAGTGGCAGATTTATAGACCTAAAGGTCTATGATTTTGCTGGTTGGTTAATGAAAGAAAGTACTTGCATAGCACCTGATCATATCATAAAGCGCTTCACAGACAATGAATTACTTTAGCAGTTTAGTCACTGCTGGTATTGAGGCAAACATAGCTGTTAATTTGCACACAGCTAGATCACTTAAACAGCAAACAAGATGAATGACCAGTTAATCTGTTTTTATTTGGCGGTTTTAGTTGAGGATGGAAGGTGGAGGGGCGGCAGGGTTATGTTGGCAGAACACCCCGTTCTTCTTGGAATAGTACAATAGGATCTTTTACTGATAGGCCCTTGGTTTCATGTTTCATCCAAAAGGCAACCGTTCCAACAATGCAGCACCTCCTCATAACCAGATTGAACTGTCAGCACAGATAATGTGCACATGTCCGAAAGTGGGGCTTGAACCCATAACCTTCTGCTACCAATGGAGCAAAGCTAGCAATTTAGGAAATATAGAAAATAGGTGCAGGAGTAGGCCATTCGGCCCTTCGAGCCTGCACTGCCATTCAATGAGTTCATGGCTGAACATGCAACTTGAGTACCCCATTCCTGCTTTCTTGCCATACCCCTTGATCCCCCGAGTAGTAAGGACTTCATCTAACTCCTTTTTGAATATATTTAGTGAATTGGCCTCAACGACTTTCTGTGGTAGAGAATTCCACAGGTTCACCACTCTCTGGGTGAAGAAATTCCTCCTCATCTCAGTCCTAAATGGCTTACCCCTTATCCTTAGACTGTGTCCCCTGGTTCTGGACTTCCCCAACATTGGGAACATTCTTCCTGCATCTAACCTGTCTAATCCCGTCAGAATTTTAAACGTTTCTATGAGGTCCCCTCTCATTCTTCTGAACTCCAGTGAATACAAGCCCAGTTGATCCAGTCTTTCTTGATAGGTCAGTCCCGCCATCCCGGGAATCAGTCTGGTGAACCTTCGCTGCACTCCCTCAATAGCAAGAATGTCCTTCCTCAGGTTAGGAGACCAAAACTGTACACAATATTACAGGTGTGGCCTCACCAAGGCCCTGTACAACTGTAGCAACACCTCCCTGCCTCTGTACTCAAATCCCCTCGCTATGAAGGCCAACATGCCATTTGCTTTCTTAAACGCCTGATGTACCTGCATGCCAACCTTCAATGACTGATGTACCATGACACCCAGGTCTCTTTGCACCTCCCCTTTTCCTAATCTGTCACCATTCAGATAATAGTCTGTCTCTCTGTTTTTACCACCAAAGTGGATAACCTCACATTTATCCACATTATACTTCATCTGCCATGCATTTGCCCACTCACCTAACCTATCCAAGTCGCTCTGCAGCCTCATAGCATCCTCCTCGCAGCTCACACTGCCACCCAACTTAGTGTCATCCGCAAATTTGGAGATACTACATTTAATCCCCTCGTCTAAATCATTAATGTACAGTGTAAACAGCTGGGGCCCCAGCACAGAACCTTGCGGTACCCCACTAGTCACTGCCTGCCATTCTGAAAGGTCCCCATTTACTCCTACTCTTTGCTTCCTGTCTGCCAACCAGTTCTCAATCCATGTTAGCACACTACCCCCAATCCCATGTGCTTTAACTTTGCACATTAATCTCTTCTGTGGGACCTTGTCGAAAGCCTTCTGAAAGTCCAAATATATCACATCAACTGGTTCTCCCTTGTCCACTCTACTGGAAACATCCTCAAAAAATTCCAGAAGATTTGTCAAGCATGATTTCCCTTTCACAAATCCATGCTGACTTGGACCTATCATGTCACCTCTTTCCAAATGCACTGCTATGACATCCTTAATAATTGATTCCATCATTTTACCCACTACCGATGTCAGGCTGACCGGTCTATAATTCCCTGTTTTCTCTCTCCCTCCTTTTTTAAAAAGTGGGGTTACATTGGCTACCCTCCACTCCATAGGAACTGATCCAGAGTCTATGGAATGTTGGAAAATGACTGTCAATGCATCCACTATTTCCAAGGCCACCTCCTTAAGTACTCTGGGATGCAGTCCATCAGGCCCTGGGGATTTATCGGCCTTCAATCCCATCAATTTCCCCAACACAATTTCCCGATTAATAAGGATTTCCCTCAGTTCCTCCTCCTTACTAGACCCTCCGACCCCTTTTATATCCGGAAGGTTGTTTGTGTCCTCCTTAGTGAATACCGAACCAAAGTACTTGTTCAATTGGTCCGCCATTTCTTTGTTCCCCGTTATGACTTCCCCTGATTCTGACTGCAGGGGACCTACGTTTGTCTTTACTAACCTTTTTCTCTTTACATATCTGTAGAAACTTTTGCAATCCGTCTTAATGTTCCCTGCAAGCTTCTTCTCGTACTCCATTTTCCCTGCCCTAATCAAACCCTTTGTCCTCCTCTGCTGAGTTCTAAATTTCTCTCAGTCCCCGGGTTCGCTGCTATTTCTGGCCAATTTGTATGCTACTTCCTTGGCTTTAATACTATCGCTGATTTCCCTTGATAGCCACGGTTGAGCCACCTTCCCTTTTTTATTTTTACGCCAGACAGGAATGTACAATTGTTGTAGTTCATCCATGTGGTCTCTAAATGTCTGCCATTGCCCATCCACAGTCAACCCCTTCAGTATCATTCGCCAATCTATCCTAGCCAATTCACGCCTCATACCTTCAAAGTTAGCCTTCTTTAAGTTCTGGACCATGGTCTCTGAATTAACTGTTTCATTCTCCATCCTTATGCAGAATTCCACCATATTATGGTCACTCTTCCCCAAGGGGCCTCGCACAACGAGATTGCTAATTAATCCTCTCTCATTACACAACACCCAGTCTAAGATGGCCTCCCCCTAGTTGGTTCCTTGACATATTGGTCTAAAAAACCATCCCTTATGCACTCCAGGAAATCCTCCTCCACCGTATTGCTTCCAGCTTGGTTAACCCAATCTATGTGCATATTAAAGTCACCCATTATAACTGCTGCACCTTTATTGCATGCACTCCTAATTTCCTGTTTGATGCCCTCCCCAACATCACTACTACTGTTTGGAGGTCTGTACACAACTCCCACTAACATTTTTTGCCCTTTGGTGTTCTGCAGCTCTACCCATATAGATTCCACATCATCCAAGCTAATGTCCTTCCGAACTATTGCCTTAATTTCCTCCTTAACCAGCAATGCTACCCCACCTCCTTTTCCTTTTATTCTATCTTTCCTGAATGTTGAATAATCTTGGATGTTGAGTTCCCAGCCCTGATCATCCTGGAGCCACGTCTCCGTAATCCCAATCACATCATATTTGTTAACATCTATTTGCACAGTTAATTCATCCACTTTATTGCAGATACTCCTTGCATTAAGACACAAAGCCTTCAGGCTTGTTTTTTTAACACCCTTTGTCCTTTTAGAATTTTGCTGTACAATGGCCCTTTTTGTTCTTTGCCTTGGGTTTCTCTGCCCTCCACTTTTCCTCATCTCCTTTCTGTCTTTTGCTTTTGCCTCCTTTTTGTTTCCCTCTGTCTCCCTGCATTGGTTCCCATCCCCCTGCCATATTAGTTTAACTCCTCCCCAACAGCACTAGCAAACACTCCCCCTAGGACATTGGTTCCAGTCCTGCCCAGGTGCAGACCGTCCGGTTTGTACTGGTCCCACCTCCCCCAGAACCGGTTCCAATGCCCCAGGAATTTGAATCCCTCTCTGCTGCACCACTGCTCAAGCCACGTATTCAGCTGCGCTATCCTGCGATTCCTACTCTGACTAGCACGTGGCACTGGTAGCAATCCCGAGATTACTACTTTTGAGGTCCTACTTTTTAATTTAGCTTCTAGCTCCTTAAATTAGTTTCGTAGGAGCTCATCCCTTTTTTTTTTAACCTATGTCGTTGGTACCAATGTGCACCACGACAACTGACTGATCGCCCTCCCTTTTTAGAATGTCCTGCACCCGCTCCGAGACATCCTTGACCCTTGCACCAGGGAGGCAACATACCATCCTGGAGTCTCGGTTGCGGCCGCAGAAACGCCTATCTATTCCCCTTACAATTGAATCCCCTATCACTATCGCTCTCCCACTCTTTTTCCTGCCCTCCTGTGCAGCAGAGCCAGCCACGGTGCCATGAACTTGGCTGCTGCTGCCCTCCCCTGATGAGTCATCCCCCTCAACAGTACCCAAAGCGGTGTATCTGTTTTGCAGGGGGATGACCACAGGGGACCCCTGCACTACCTTCCTTGCACTGCTCTTCCTGTCTTTCGTAATGGAAGCTGTCTTTAGTAATGGAAACACCACGATGCGTCAGAACACAGCCATTGTGTTCTTACAACCCAAACTACAGAAGGGCCAAATGTAAAAGTACCTATAGATATTGTGCTCTTTGATACAATCAGACATTTTAATTTCCCAATAGCTCAGGGGAAAATGCAGCAACCCACATAGAACTGAGCCAGCTGGACCAGAGAAGGCTTCTGGTTCAATCCTGATCTATACAACTGATCTCAGACAGGAAACCTTTCAGACCTCACCAAGATGAAAATCACTGCACAACAGTATCACATTAACAGAGAGCATTGGACAATCACAGTAACTTAAGACGTCACCTTCAGTTTCTGTACAAGGAATGCCCAATCTTTTGAAACTGTGGGATGGATACAAGTGAGGAAACCAGTGAATGGGCTGTATATAATGATGCACAAATCTAAACCAATACATAAATATTTAGACTATCAGTACACAAAAACTGGGATAGCCTTTAGGGAAAAAAAACTTCCACACATACAAAAAGCAAGATCTTCCCATATCCTTCTCCTCATCCTTCCGGCTCTCTCAAAGCTCGAAAACTGGGATGTTTCAGCCTCTGCCCTTTATACTTCCCGAGTCTGGAGGACTGGGGAAGGCTGATTCCAGAGTGGTGTAAAAATACTGCTCCCTGATTGGTCTAAATCTGCCAATCAGGACGCAGCCTTTTCCAATATTCCAGACCCTGGGAATTCAAATGGTTTAAATGGAGTCAGAATTGAAATCTGCTTTGTGCACATAAGTGTGCAAAGATGAAAGGAACCTTCAAGGGCTTCACAGGCCAGATATAAGGAGTTTACCGGGTGGATTTGGCTTGCAGGTCATGTCTTAGATACCTCTTCCCTTCAATATATCAGCAACAGCTGATTAAAAGTCTATGAACCAAACCCCAAATGGCTCATTGAAGAACTAATTAACCCATATCAATATAAAATCGATTGAGCTAAATGGCAGTGACATTGTCAGAAAAATCACATTGTCATACAGAAGCATTTTATTTTACATAGTACCCATAGAATGATACAGCACAGGAGGCCATTTGGCCCATCGTGCTTGTGGCAGCTCTTTGGTAGAGCGATCCAATCAGTTCCACTCCCCTGCTCTTTCTCCATTGCCCTGTAAATGTTTTCCCTTCTAAATTTTATACAATTGCCGTTTGAAAGTTACTGTTGAATCTGCTTCCACCTCCCATTCAGGCAGTTCATTCCAAATCACAACTCGTTGTGTAAATTTATTTTCCTCATGCTGCCTCTGGTTGTTTTGACAATCAGTGTAAATTTGTGTCCTCTGGTTGCCGATCTTTCTGCCACTGGAAACAATTTCTAATTACTTACTCTGTTAAAACCATTCATGATTTTGAATATATAGAATATACAGCACAGAAACAAGCCATTCAGCCAAACGAGTCCATGCCGGCATTTATAAGAACATAAGAAATAGGAGCAGGAATAGGCCATATGGCCCCTCGAGCCTGCTCCGCCATTCAATAAGATCATGGCTGATCTGATCATGGACTCAGTTCCACTTCCCTGCCTGCTCCCCACAACCCCTTATCCCCTTTTCGTTTAAGAAATTGTCTATTTCTGTCTTAAATTTATTCAATGTCCCAGCTTCCACAGCTCTCTGAGGCAGTGAATTCCACAGATTTACAACCCTCTGAAATTTCTCCTCATTTCAGTTTTAAATGGACGACCCCTTATTCTAAGATCATGCCCTCTAGTTCTAGTCTCCCCCATCAGTGAAAACATCCTCTCTGCATCCACCTTGTCAAGCCCCCTCATAATCTTATACGTTTTGATAAGATCACCTCTCATTCTTCTGAATTCCAATGAGTAGAGGCCCAACCTACTCAACCTTTCCTCATAAGTCAACCCCCTCATCCCCAGAATCAACCTAGTGAACCTTCTCTGAACTGCCTCCAAAGCAAATATATTCTTTCGTAAATATGAAAACTAAAACTGCTCGCAGTACTCCAGGTGTGGCCTCATCAATACCCTGTAGCAAGACTTCCCTGCTTTTATACTCCATCCCTGCTTTTATGCTCCACTCGAGCCTCCTCCCATCCTTCCTCATTTAACTCTATCAGCATAACCCTCTTTATTTCCTTTTCCCTCAAATGCTTATCTAGCCTCCCCTTAAATGTATCTATACTGTTCGCCTCCACAGAGCGAGTTTCACATTCTCACCACTCTCTTATGCCTGTGCCGGCTCTTAGAAAAAGCTATCCAATTAGTCTCGCTCCCCACCTGCTCTTTCCCCATTACCCTGCATTTTTTTTCTTTCCAAGTATTTATCCAATTGCCCTTTGAAAGTGTCAGCTGTGGCTCAGTGGGCAGCACACTCACCTCCGAGTCAGAAGGTTGTGGGTTCAAGTCCCACTCCAGGAACTTGAACACATAATCTAGGCTGATGCTCCCATGCAGTACTGAGGGAGCGCTGCACTGTCAGAGGTGTCATCTTTTGGATGAGACATTAAACCGAGGCCCCGTCTGCCCTCTCAGGTTGATGTAAAAGATCCCATGGTACTATTTCGAAGAAGAGCAGGGGAGTTATCTCCGGTGTCCTGGCCAATATTTATCCCTCAATCAATATAACAAAAACAGTTTATCTGGTCATTATCACATTGCTGTTTGTGGGAGCTTGCTGTGTGCAAATTGGCTGCCATGTTTCCCACATTACAAAAGTGACTGCACTCCAAAAGTACTTAATTGGCTGTAAAGCGCTTTGAGACGTCCGGTGGTTATGAAAGGTGCTATATAAATGCAATTTTTTTCTTTCTTTCCAAAGATGTTTTTTCTGAATTCCCTATACGATTTCTTGGTGACTATCTTATATTGATGGCCTCTAGTTTTGTTCTTCCCCACCAGTGGAACACTCTCTCTGTCTACTCTATCACAACCTATCATAATTTTAAGGACCTCTATTAGGTCACTCCTCAGGCTGTTCATCCTTTCCCGATAAGTATAACCTCGTATCATCCTTGTAAATCTTCTTTGGTATCATCCTTGTAAATCTTTTTTGCACCCTCTCCAGTGTTTCTATATCCTTCTTATAATATGGCGACCAAATCTATCAAGACTATCAAATCTCCTCTTACATCGCCTTCTAAGGAGAACAACCCCAGCTTCTCCAATCTCTCCACATAACTCAAGTCCATTCTGGTAAATCTCCTCTGCACCCTCTCCAAGGTCTTGACATTCTTCCTACAGTGTGGTGCCCAAAATTGAACTCAATACTCCAACTGAGGCCTAACCAGTGTTTTATAAAGTTTTAGCATAACTTTCTTGCTTTTGTACTTTATTCCTCTATTAATAAAGCCAAGGATCCCGTATGCCTTTTTTTTTTACAGCCTTCTCAACTTATCTTGCCACCTTCAAAGATTTGTGTACATCCACCCCAGGTCTCTCTGTTCCGCATTCCTTTAAAATTGTACCATTTATATTGCCTCTCCTCATTCTTCCTATCAAAATGTATCACGTCTCTGCATTAAATTTCATTTGCCATTTCACCAGTTTGTCCTCATCAGGTCTGTTACTATTCTCCTCATTGTTTACTAAATTTCCAAGTTTCATGTCATCTGCAAACATTGAAATGATACCCTGTATACCCAAGTCTAGGTCATTAAGAGATATCAAAAAGAGCTGTGGTCCTAATATCAAACTCTGGGGAACACTATTGTATACTTCCCTCCAGTCTGAATAGATTTGCATAAGAGACTACACTCCTTGTGTTGTTTGTTTTTGTTCTTTGGACATTGTATTTTGCTCACATCAATTAGTCTCCTTCCCTGTTAAAGTCTGACTCAAGTTAGAGAACAATTCCACAGGCAATTGGTTGCCTTTTAATACCTTGCTTAAGTTGGCATTCTTCATAAGTGAGCCCAGTATTGGATGAACAGAAATTTCCTCCAACTAAAGACATTGTCTTTGGTCCCCGCCACAAACTCCATTCCCTAGCCACCGACTCCATCCTTTCCCTTGGCCACTGTCTGAGGCTGAAACAGACTGTTTGCAATCTTGACATCCTATTTGACCCCGAGCTGAGCTTCTGACCCCATATCCTCTCCATCGCCAACACCGCCCATTTCTGTCTCAGTTCATCTGCTGCTGAAAAACACAGCCATTCCTTTGTTTACTCTAGACTTGAGTATTCAATGCTCTCCTGGCCGGCCTCCCATCTGGCTCACTTGAGCTCATCCAAAACTCAGCTGCCCGCATTCTAACTCGCACCAAGTCCTGGTTCACCCATCACCCCTGTGTTCCCTGACCTACATTGGCGCCTGGTCTAGCAACACTTCGATTTCAACATTCTCATCCATGTTTTCAAATCCCTTCATGGCCTCGCCCTTCCCCATCTCCATAACTTCCTCCAGCCCTACAACGCTCCTGAGATATCTACGCTCCTCCAATTCTGGCCTCTTGTGTAGCCCTTAGTTTCATCACTCCACCATTGGCGGCCATGCCTTCAGCTGCTTGGACACGAGGCTCTGGAATTTCCTTCCTAAACCTCTCCAACTCTTTCTCCTCCTTTACGAAACTCTTTATGTGGTTCAGTGTCAAATTTTGATGATAATGCTTCTGTGAAGCACCTTGGGACATTTAACTATGTTAAAAGCACTTTATAAATGCAAGTTATTGTTATCGCTCAACTGTTGGTAGCTGTGCCTTCTGTTTCCTAGGCCCCAAGCTCTGGAACTCCCTGCCTAAACCTCTCCGCCTCTCTTTCCTCCTTCAAGACGCTCCTTAAAACATAACTCTTTAACCTGCGGTAATTTCTACATATGCGGCTCAATGTCAAATTTTTATCTCATAATACTCCTGTGAAGTACCTTGGGACATTTCACTACGCTAAAGATGTTATATAAATGCAAGTTGTTGTTGTTATCAGTGTTGTCAGGTTATTTGACTTCGGAGGGTATAATAACTGAACCTCATTCTGTCCTGACCGTACATCGTCACACCCACATTTTCCAACACATAACAGACAACAGTGATCATCTTTAGACCCTCTCTAGTCCAGGCACGGAGATAACTTGGAGTTCCTGAATTGTTGCCCCAGCTAAGATCGGCTAAATGAGCACAGATTGGCCATCAAATCTGGAGCCTACAGGTCCCTCCAACTCAATACCACACCAGCTGACGTTTCAATCACCTGGCAATGGGGGGAGGTCAGACATTGTCCATGTAGGCACTTGCTGTGGCTCAGTGTCTTTGAATCAGAAGGTTGCAAGTTCAAGTCTCACTCCAGAGACTTGAGCACCTAATGCAGGCTAATACTTCTGTGCAGTACTGAGGGCGTGTTGCATGGTCAGGGCTGCTGTCTTCTGAATGAGAGGTTAAACTGAGGCCCCTTTGACCCTCTCAGGTCCCATGATGAGCGGGAGGGGTTCTCCCCAGTATTCTGTCCAATATTTATCCAACCTCCCCCCATTGCCAGGTGATTGAAACGTCAGCTGGTGTGGTATTGAGTTGGAGAGACCTGTAGGCCCCAGATTTGATGACCAATCTGTGCTCATTTATCTGGTCATTATCACGTTGTTATTTGTGGGAGCTTGCTGTGCACAAATTGGCAGCTGCCTTTCCCCACATTACAACAGTGACTACACTTCAAAAAGTACTTCATTGGCTGTAAAGCACTTTGGTGCTGAGGTCGTGAAAGGTGCTATAAAAATGCTAATTCTTTCATAGCCTTCATTCAGTAATACAACCAAGATCATGAAATTGTCATGTCTAGAATTGCACTGTGCGAAATGCGTTCCCAGCACTCTAGCGTATCGTGCAGAAGCACCAATGTGTTGCACTATTTCCCTTGTATTCTCCATGATCATGTTTATCTCTTCAGTCATCCTGGTGAATATTTTCTATTAATAAACACAATGCAGGATCATAGACGCACATTAGGTAATTCACTGAGAGCAACAAAAGGATTGTGTCATCACTGAAACACGACTCGACGGCGCTGTACGGCGGCCCATTGTAATAATTCTGACTCCTACATCGCTTTCATACTTGTGGCAGAAAGTGAGTGTTGAATTCCATGCAGAGCTTTGGCAGGCTGCCTGCCCTCAAACATTTAACTCTCTGATGACTGACATTCATAGTCTGGCAGCAAACACCTCGGTGCTTTAATCTTGTGTTTGACCTTTTCGAGCTCCTCCAAAAGCTCAGTCGCTCAGTACATTGTTTAGATTGAATCTTACTGAGCAGGAAGGTCTTAGGTTTAATAGCTGGTGTGTGCTGAGTTGCACCACCTCCCAAAGCCGCGACCTCTACCATCTAGAAGGACAACGGCAGCAGGTACATGGGAACACCAGCATCTCCAAGTTCCCCTCCAAGTCACGATTTGGACATATATCGCTGTTCCTTCAGCGTTGCTGGGTTAAAATCCTGGAACTCTCGACTTATCAGCACTTTGGAAGCACCTCCACAACGTGGCCTGCCCGATTCCCGCTCTGAGGTAAAATTGGGGCTCTTATTTATACACATTTCGGGATCAGCCTTGGCCCAGTTGGTAGTACTCATCTCTGAGTCAGAAGTTGGGTTCGAGTTCCGCTCCAGAGAGTTAAGCATTTAATCCAGACTGACACTCCAGATGAGACGTTAAACCGAGGCCTCGTCTGCCCCCTCAGGTGGATATAAAAGATCCCATGGCGCTATTCAAAGAAGAGCAGGGGAGTAGACCTGGCTCACTTTTTATCCCTCAAACTAAAACAGAATAATTGGTAATTTATATCCCTTGTTTGTGGGACATCACTGTGCATTACCACATTACAACAATGACTGCACTTTGAAAATAGTTCATTGGCTGTAAAGTGTTTTGGAACATATTGGGCTAGAAATTCAGTATTGCCTCGTTGCGGCATTAACTTTTGAGCAGTTGGAAGTCAGCGCCAGGCGCAAATCAATCTCAATGCCTGCTAAATTCAGACTCAGCGCTCAGCGCTAACTCTGGCGCTACTGGCCTAGGTGAGTGGTGTTAGGCTCCAAGCGATAATGAATATGAGGTGTTGTGTAATCGAGAGTGATCATTGGCGAAGGTGCCTTTCAGCCATTAAAGGGGAGGATGACTAGAGTCTGCACACCAGCCCTCAATGATTCGGGGAATGCAAAATGCCGATTTGCTGTGGGATTAAATGCAAAGTCCTTTAACGGCCTGCAACACTCTGGTGACTAAGCAGCCTTTATTTGGCTGCAGATATATCCTGCACTCTCTGCCACTCATAACTTGTCCTTCTCAAGGGCAATTAAGGATGGGCAATAAATGCTGGCCTTGCCAGTGACGCCCACATCCTGGAATGGATAAAAAAAACCTGACCTTTGGAACGGAAGTTCTTTTGGCAACTGGGATGCATCCCTTTAAGTCATGTCCCACCAGCCATCAGCCGGCTGGTTCACGTCTCCGCTCCCTGGTGCTATCAGCCGGCGCGGGGCGGTAAGGTGGCGAGCACGACTGAAGTTTGCAGATTGGGCGCCCAGCAAACATTGCACGCTCGCTGACATCATGCCGAGGCGTTGTTATTGCTGACACCACAGGGCCGGTGAATTTGCCGTGTGGCACGGGATTCGCCCCACCGCGTACTACTGCCTGAGCGTTCCATTAGCACCGCCGCTAGGCGCTAACTGGGGGCGCCAACATGTAGAATTTCTCCCCTTCTAAGTTTCTGAAAGGTTCTATATAAAAATGCATACTTTATTTTTAATTTAACAAAAAATCTATGAACAATGCAATGGGAGCTCCACTATCACTATATACTGTAGGAATATCATAAGAACATAAGAAATAGGAGCAGGAGTCGGCCATTTGGCCCCTCGAGCCTGCACCGCCATTCAATAAGATCATGGCTGATCTGATCTTGGCCTCAACTCCACTTCCCTGCCTGCTCCCCATAACCCTTGACTCCCTTATCACTCAAAGGTCTATCTATCTCCACCTTAAATATATTCAATGACCCAGCCTCCACACCTCTCTGGAGTAGAGAATTCCAAAGATTCACGACTCTCTGAGGGAAGAAATTCCTTCTCATTTCCTTTTTAAATGGACGACTCCTTATTCTGAAACTATGTCCCCTAGTTAGAAACATAGCAGGCCATTCGGCCCTTCGAGCCTGCACCGCCATTCAATAAGATCATGGCTGATCATTCAACCTCAGTACCCATTTCCTGCTTTCTCTCCATACCCCTTGATCCCTTTGGTTGTAAGGGCCACATCTAACTCTCTTTTGAATATATCTAACGAACTGGCCTCAACAACTTTCTGCGGTAGAGAATTCCACAGGTTAACCACTCTCTGAATAAAGAAGTTTCTCCTCATCTCAGTCCTAAATAGCTTACCCCTTATCCTTAGACTGTGACCCCTGGTTCTGGAACTCCCCAGCAACGGGAACATTCTTCCTGCCTCTAACCTGTCCAATCCTATAAGAATTTTATATGTTTCTATGAGATCCCCTCTCATTCTTCTAAACTCCAGTGGATACAAGCCCAGTTGATCCAGTCTCTGCTCATATGTCAGTCCTGCCATCCTGGGAATCAATCTGCTGAACCTTCGCTGTACTCCTTCAAGAATGTCCTTCCTTAGATTAGGAGACCAGAGCTGAACACAATATTCCAGGTGTGGCCTCACCAAGGCCCTGTACAACTTCAGTAAGACCTCCCTGCTCCTATACTCAAATCCTCTAACTATGAAGATTCTAGATTCCTCCACGAGGGGAAACATCCTCTCTGCATGCATATCAAGCCCCCTCAGAATATTACATGTTTCAATAAGATCACCTCTCATTCTTCTAAACTCCAAGGAGTACAGACCCAACCTGCTCAATCTTTCTTCATAAGACAACCCTTTCATCTCAGGAATCAACCTCGTGAATCTTTTCTGAACAGGAGTAGGCCATATAGCACCTTGAACCTGCTCAGCCATTCAATTGGATCATGGCTGATCTGTACCTCAACTCCATTTTACCCCGCCTTTGTTCCATATCCCTTGTTACCCTTAACTAACAAATATAGTGTTGTGTATCTGTAAAGCATGCACTCCCATGTTCCGCCACCAGGGAGCTCATCCCCTGAAGTCCCAAGGGATCCCAGCATCCCTTGGGAGCACTGTATATAAGCCGGTCCCTAAGGCCTGTTCCTCACTCCAGAATGTCTAATTAAAGACTGAGGTCACTGTTACTTTAACCTCCCTATGTGCAGCCTCATCTGGTTAGGAACACAATAACTGGCGATGAGAATATGAATCCAACGCAAAGATGCAGCAAACTGTGGGCATCCTGGAGAAGTTCTCGGAGGGTGAGGACTGGGAAGCCTATGTCGAACGGCTAGACCAATACTTTGTAGCCAATGAGCTGGACGGAGAAGGAAGCGCTGCAAAAAGGAGAGCGATCCTCCTCACGGTCTACGGGGCACCGACCTACAGCCTCATGAAGAATCTTCTGGCTCCGGTGAAACCCACAGATAAGTCGTATGAGGAGCTGTGTACACTGGTTCGGAGCATCTTAACCCGAGGGAGAGTGTGCTGATGGCGAGGTATTGGTTCTACAGGTGGCAGCGATCTGAAGGTCAGGAAGTGGCGAGCTACGTCGCCGAGCTAAGGCGACTTGCAGGACAATGTGAGTTTGATGGCTACCTGGAGCAAATGCTCAGAGACTTTTTTGTACTGGGCATTGGCCACAAGACCATCCTACGAAAACTTTTGACTGTAGAGACACCGACCCTCAGTAAGGCCATTGCGATAACACAGGCGTTTATGTCCACCAGTGATAATACCAAACAAATCTCTCAGCACACAAGTGCTAGCAATGTTCATAAATTAACTGGAACTGTGTTTGCGAGCAGAAATGTACAGGGCAGAACCCACGAGTCTGCAACTGCCAGCAGGCCTCAGGTGATTCAGAGTCCCCAACAAAGGATAAATGCAAGGCAATTCATACTTTGTTGGCGTTGTGGAGGCTTCCATTCAGCCTATTCATGCCACTTTAAAGGTTATGTTTGCAAGAGCTGTGGAACAATGAGGCACCTCCAACGAGCTTGCAAACGAGCTGCAAGCTCTGCAAAACCTGCTAACCACCACGTGGCAGAGGAAGATCGGTCCATGGTGGATCAAAGCAATTTTGAGCCTCAGAGAGAGGAGGCAGATGCTGAAGTACACGGGGTGCACACATTTTCGACGAAATGTCCACCTATAATGCTAAACGTAAAATTGAATGGCTTAATCGTAGCCATGGAACTGGACACTGGTGCTAGCCAATCCATCATGAGTAAAAAGATATTTGTGAGACTGTGGTGCAACAAGTCACTCAGACCAGCCCTGAGTTCCATCCACACGAAACTGAGAACGTACACCAAAGAGCTTATCACTGTCCTGGGCAGCACCATGGTCAAGGTCACCTACGAGGGCACAGTGCACGAACTGCCACTCTGGATTGTCCCGGGCGATGGTCCCACACTGCTTGGAAGGAGCTGGCTGGGCAAAATCCGCTGGAACTGGGATGACATCCGAGTGCTATCACATGTCGATGAGGCCTCATGTACCCAGGTTCTTAATAAATTTCCTTCCCTTTTTGAGCCAGGCATTGGAAACTTTTCCGGGGCGAAGGTGCGGATCCACTTGGTCCCAAAGGCACGACTCATTCACCACAAGGCGCGAGCGGTACCTCACATGATGAGGGAGAGAGTGGAAATCGAGCTGGACAGGCTGCAACGCGAGGGCATCATCTCCCGAGTGGAATTCAGTGAGTGGGCCAGCCCGATTGTTCCAGTACTCAAAAGTGATGGCACGGTCAGGATTTGCGGCGATTATAAAGTAACTATTAATCATTTCTCGCTACAGGACCAATACCCGCTACCTAAGGCAGACAACCTATTTGCGACGCTGGCAGGAGGCAAGACGTTCACCAAGCTCGACCTGACTTCGGTCTACATGATGCAGGAGCTGGAGGAGTCTTCGAAGGGCCTCACCTGCATCAACACGCACAAGGGACTGTTCATCTACAACAGATGCCCGTTTGGAATTCGGTCGGCTGCAGCGATCTTCCAGAGAAACATGGAGAGCCTACTCAAGTCGGTACCACACACGGTGGTCTTTCAGTACGACATATTGGTCACGGGTCAGGACACTGCCGAGCACCTACAAAACCTGGAGGAGGTCCTCCAGCGACTGGATCGTGCAGGGCTGCGGCTGAAGAGGTCGAAATGCGTCTTCATGGCAACAGAAGTAGAGTTTTTGGGGAGAAAGATCGCAGCAGACGGCATTCGGCCCACAGATGCCAAGACAGAGGCTATCAGGAACGCGCCCAGGCCACAGATCATCACGGAGCTGCGGTCGTTCCTGGGACTCCTCAACTATTTTGATAACTTCCTACTGGGGTTAAGCACCCTCTTAGAGCCCCTACATGTGTTATTGCATAAAGGTGAGAACTGGGTATGGGGAAAAAACCAAGTAATTGTTTTTGAGAAAGCCAGAAACATTTTATGCTTCAACAATCTGCTTGTATTGTATAACCCGTGTAAAAGACTCGTGCTAGCATGTGATGCGTCGTCGTACGGAGTCAGGTGTGTATTACAACAAGCTAACGTTGCGGGGAAGTTGCAACCTGTTGCCTATGCTTCCAGGAGTTTGTCTAAGGCCGAGAGGGCCTACAGCATGATTGAGAAAGAGGCATTAGCGTGTGTGTTCGGGGTAAAGAAAATGCATCAGTACCTGTTTGGCCTCAAATTTGAGCTGGAAACAAATCACAAGCCCCTCACATCCCTGTTCGCTGAAATCAAGGGGATAAATACTAATGCCTCAGCCCGCATACAAAGGTGGGCACTCACGCTATCAGCATATAACTATACCATCCGCCACAGGCCAGGCACCGAGAACTGTGCAAATGCTCTCAGTCGGCTACCATTGCCCACCACGGGGGTGGAAATGGCGCAGCCTGCAAACTTGTTGATGGTGGCGCAGCCCGCAAATATGTTGATGGTCATGGAAGCATTTGAAAATGATAAATCACCTGTCACAGCCCGCCAGATTAGGACTTGGACCAGCCAAGATCCTCTGCTGTCCCTAGTAAAAAAAACTGTGTACTGCATGGGAGCTGGGCCGGCATCCCCGTTGAAATGCAAAAGCTAATCAAGCCGTTCCAGCGGCGAAAAGACGAGCTGTCCATTCAGGCAGACTGCCTGTTGTGGGGTAACCCTTTTGCTACCAAAAAGGGGCAAGATAACGTTCAGCTCGGATCTCCACAGCACACACCCGGGTATAGTAATGATGAAAGCGATAGCCAGATCCCACGTGTGGTGGCCCGGTATCGACTCTGACTTAGAGTCCTGTGTACGGCAATGCAGCGTGTGTGCTCAGTTGAGCAACGCGCCCAGAGAGGCACCACTAAGTTTGTGGTCCTGGCCCTCCAGATCATGGTCGAGGATCCATGTCAACTATGCGGGCCTGTTTCTCGGTAAAATGTTCCTGGTGGTGGTGGATGCTTTTTCAAAATGGATTGAATGTGAAATAATGTCGGGAAGCACCGCCACCGCCACCATTGAAAGCCTGAGGGCCATGTTTGCCACCCACGGCCTACCTGACATACTGGTCAGTGACAACGGGCCATGTTTCACCAGTGCCGAATTTAAAGAATTCATGACCCGCAATGGGATCAAACACGTCACCTCGGCCCCGTTTAAACCAGCCTCCAATGGACAGGCAGAGCGGGTAGTACAAACCATCAAACAGAGCCTTAAACGAGTCACAGAAGGCTCACTCCAAACCCGCCTGTCCCGAGTACTGCTCAGCTACCGCACGAGACCCCACTCGCTCACAGGGGTGCTCCCGGCTGAGCTACTCATGAAAAGGACACTTAAAACCAGGCTCTCGCTGGTTCACCCCAACCTGCATGATCAGGTAGAGAGCAGGCGGCAGCAACAAAATGTAAACGATGGTCGCGCCACTGTGTCATGGGAAATTGATCTGAATGACCCTGTGTATGTGCTAAACTATGGACATGGTCCCAAGTGGATCGTGGGCACGGTGATAGCTAAAGAAGGGAGTAGGGTGTTTGTAGTCAAACTAGACAATGGACAAATTTGCAGAAAGCACCTGGGCCAAACGAGGCTGCGATTCACAGACTGCCCTGAACAACCCACAGCAGACACCACCTTTTTCGAGCCCACAACACACACCCAAAGGATCAACGACACCACGCCGGACCAGGAAATTGAACTCATCATGCCCAACAAGGCCAGACTCACCTAGCAGCCCCGCAGAGCCAGCGAGGGCACAGCCAACACACCAGAACAGACATTTGTACCGAGGCAGTCCACCAGGAAAAGAAAGGCTCCCGACCGCCTCACCTTGTAAATAGTTTTCACTTTGACTTTGGGGGGGGGGGGGGGTGGGTGGGGAGTGATGTTGTGTATCTGTAAAGCATGCACTCCCATGTTCCGCCACCAGGGAGCTCATCCCCTGAAGTCCCAAGGGATCCCAGCATCCCTTGGGAGCACTGTATATAAGCCGGCCCCTAAGGCCTGTTCTTTACTCTGGAGTGTCTTAATAAAGACTGAGATCACTGTTACTTTAACCTCCCTCTGTGCAGCCTCATCTGTTTTAGGAACACAATATATAGAATTCGTTTTTCAGGGCCAGAACAGAGGTTCAACAATCAATGCAGCGGTAAAAACCCACCTCTTTCAACAGGTGTTTAACTTTTTAATCAGGTGTTTAACAAGGATATTAGAGCGGAAAAGGGGAAGTTTTTGTCAGTTCAAGTGATTTCACTGATTGCTGGCTATGGGGAGTTTTACAGTGCACCAGTAGTAGTATTAGGCAGTCCCTCGTATCGAGGGTGACTTGCTTCCACACCAAAAAGGGATGAGTTCACAAGTGTTTCAATGCGGGACCTGACATTCTAGGTCCAGAACTACATACTGAAGGGTGGAAGATACCTGTGCGTAGATTCTTTTAATGTGGGGTGGTGGAGCAGTGAATGACTGACTGCAACGGCAGGATTTCCGCGTTTACCTGCGTATGCGCTAAATCCTGAAGTTATGGTCAGTTTCGGAGGTAATGCCGTCATCACCACCGCAAAATCTGGGTCATTGCTTCCCTTAGCCTTCTGCTCCTGAAAGACGACTTGTGCAGAGTTAGTGATCTTCCTGTACCTTGCCCAGTGGCTATTCTTAGATCGACCAACTGAGACATCAGAAGAGCTCCTTCCGTGTCAAATTTGTGCTTTAAATAAATACGCTCAAGAACTATCGGAAAATGTCACCCTGTATCAAACAGAGTGCGAGAATAGATGCTGGCAGGCTTTCAGCCACAATGAACACATATTTATCATACTGTTCCTCTGCTCCTTTAGTTTACTTCATTGATTGCTGAGTACACGTGGTTCTGATACGTGCTGTTGGCTGCAGGAAGCAGAGATATCCTGGCAAATCACATCCAGACTGCTGGCAATGTTTGCAAGAGCATTTAAAAAACAACGCACTTTTGAAGGTACATTACAAGAACAGTGAGTTAATTAGATTCCCTCCTAAAAACAGGAGCAGACTGGCCATATGGGAAATCTGGAGAGTGCTCCCCCACCAATTGAACGGTTGCATAGCACTGTATTATTGGCGTGCCCGCTTTTCCTTGAGAAACAGGGGTGGTGCCAGTCCGCCCCTTGCCTAAAAACGAGGATTCCTGGCTGGTGCATACACGTGCCAGGTGTCCTCTGGTACCTCATACAAGTAGTGATTTTGTTTTAAATGTGCCAACATAGACTGACACTGCCAGCAGACTATTCAACCTCAGGGGCATCAGAGCTAAGTCCAACCCTGTTCTAACCTCATCTCGACTTCCAGCAGACGTCACTGGATTGCAATCAGGAGATGAAACCCTCCTGATGGCCAGTTTTCTCTCCCAAGCCCAGGGGAGCCACGGCTGAGATCAGCTAACCTGGCACTGACCAAAGATCAAACCTGAGACCTCCCTGGTCCGCACAGCTCAGTTGGTAGCACCCTCGCTTCTGAGTCAGAAGGTATTGGGTTCAAGTCCCACTCCACAGAAACTTGAGCACAAACATCTAGTCTGACACTCCAGCGCACTGTCGGAGGTGCCGTCTTTCGGATGTGACGTTAAACTGAGGCCCCGTCCGCCCTCTCAGGTGGATGTAAAAGGTCACAAGGTACTATTTCGAAGAGCAAGGGAATTATCTCCGGTGTCCCGGCCAACATTTTACTCTCTATCAACATCACTAAAACAGATTGTCTGTTTGTGGGAGCTTGCTGTGCACTGATTGGCTGCCGCGTTTCCTACATTACAACAGTGACACTTCAAAAAGTACTTCATTGGCTGTAAAGCCCTTTGGGACGTCCGGTGGTTATATAAATGCAAGTTTTTTTTTCTTTCTATTCATTTGATGAAATCATTCTGCATGGAGCATGTGCTTTGGAATGGCGGTAAGTGGACAGTTGAGTTGAGGTTCTAATGCTGCTACACTGCTGAGCAGCCAATCGGCAAGCTCCTATGGATTACTTCCTCTGGGACCTGGCATTGACCTATAAGGAGTTAGGTACAATCAGAATGGGGGGGTGTGGGGGGGGGGGGGGGGAGTCACCAGCTCTACAGGGCCTGCCTGCTCTCCCAGTCACAGAGGCTGAGCGTCTGTGAGGAAACCAAAAGGAAATAGAATCCAGACAAGAATTGGGATGGTAAATGTTAGTTTTTTTAAAAAAAGGAAAAATCTTAGTCTGAAGTATTTAAATATTAACCTTAATGCTTTTGGACAAAAGTAAGTGAATTCTGTAAGATAGGAGGAGACATTCCTGTGGTTTCCATCTGCTATTTTCAGGATTTCCAAGTATCCATACTTGAAATTCAAGGGATTCTCAGAGAGCCATACAATCCCACAGCAGTGAGAACTACAGGCACAAGCAGACTGTTTAGGATTTCACAAAATAAAGGATCACTCCAGGATCTAACGCAGTTAAATTAATAATTACTATTATTATAGAGTAAACATTTCCAAACAATAGAATACTCTGGAATTCCCTCCCTATTTCTCCTCATTTAAGACTCTTCTTAAAGACTCCCTCTTTGACTAAGCTTTGAGTCACCCTTCCGAATACCACCTTCTTTGACCCAGTGTGAATTTTGTCTGATTATACCCCTGTGAAGCACCTTGGGATGTTTTCCTATGTTAAAGGTGCTATATAAATGCAAGTTGCTGTTACTGTATTTACTAATTCACAAATATTATTTGCAGCAAGTCTCCTTAAAGCACTGACTTTTGTTGGAGTCCAGGCTCATCGCTGCTCCAGTGCATTACCCACTGCTCATTCTTCATGCATGAGCCCAGATAGGGAAGGTCAATGAGTGTCAGCCGTGACTCAGTGGATAGTATTCTCGCCGCTGAGTCAGAAGGTTGTAGGTTCAAGTCCCACTCTAGAGACTTGAGCATAAAAATCTAGGCTGATACTTCACTGCAGTACCGAGGGAGCGCTGCACTGTCGGAGCTGCTGTCTTTCTGATGAGACGTTAAACTGAGGTCTCGTCTGCCCTCTCAAGTGGACGTAAAAGATCCCATGGCACTATTTCGAAGAAGAGCAGGGGAGTTCTCCCGGTGTCCGAGCCCAATATTTACCCCTCAATCAACATCACTAAAAAAATTAATTATCTGGTCATTGTCACATTGTTGTCTGTGGGAGCTTGCTGTGCACAAATTGGTTGCCGTGTTTCCTACATTGCAACAGTGAGTGCACTTCAAAAAGTACTTCATTGGTTGTAAAGGGCTTTGGGACGTCCAGTGGTCATGAAAGGCGCTATATAAATGCAGGTCTTTTTTTCTAATTTACCGTGGAGAGCATCACAGCCAACCTGATCCAATTCCCAGCTGGTGTACTTTCCATGGGAGTCACTGGACTGTGATCAAGAGCAGCATCATTCCTCTTCCTTATCCCGAACCTGAGCCCAACTGGAACCACTACTGGTGGCCCAAACCCAACCCAAATCAACTAATTCAGCACAGACCACGAAATGAACCCAAGATTTCCTGGTCTATACGTTTCAATACTGAGCTGCAATTATCTGCTGAGCCATCAGGGGAACAATATTATCAGTGGCATGTTGACAACGGAGCAACGGATAGAAGTGGACATCCGACAGTTGTTAAAAGATGGAATTCAGATATTCCTAACTAAATGGTATTAGTTTCTTTCCAAATAAAACGCCACATGGTGAGACCCTAATAACATGCATCCCATACTTTCTGCACTCACAGCAACAACTGTAGCATGTGTTTTACGCGACAAACAGCTAAATATAGAAATGAAAGGGAGATCTACAAACCACAGTGGAATTTGTAAATCCTTTGCCCTGATATTCTTTGAATTATTCATGCATGCCACTGGCCAGCTGCAGTATTCAGACACAAGTGCTGCAGGAACTGGCTCCAGAATACAGCAATCAGTTTATCTTTGATGTATTGTGTTGAAAGGCACTTGGATAACTTAGAACATCTACTGGTTGATGTCAATTTTGGATCTGTGGCACTTTGTGGAAATTAAAACTGAATGTTGCTCATGTTGGGGATTTGAGGACAGGAGCAGGGAGGTGTTACTACAGTTGTACAGGGCCTTGGTGAGGCCACACCTGGAGTATTGTGTACAGTTTTGGTCTCCTAACCTGAGGAAGGACATTCTTGCTATTGAGGGAGTGCAGCGAAGGTTCACCAGACTGATTCCCGGGATGGCGGGACTGACCTATCAAGAAAGACTGGATCAACTGGGCTTGTATTCACTGGAGTTCAGAAGAATGAGAGGAGATCTCATAGAAACGTTTAAAATTCTGACGGGATTAGACAGGTTAGATGCAGGAAGAATGTTCCCAATGTTGGGGAAGTCCAGAACCAGGGGTCACAGTCTAAGGATAAGAGGTAAGCCATTTAGGACCGAGATAAGGAGAAACTTCTTCAACCAGAGAGTGGTGAACCTGTGGAATTCTCTACCACAGAAAGTTGTTGAGGCCAATTCACTAAATATATTTCAAAAAGGAGTTAGATGTAGTCCTTACTACTAGGGGGATCAAGGGGTATGGCGAGAAAGCAGGAATGGGGTACTGAAGTTGCATGTTTAGCCATGAACTCATTGAATGGCAGTGCAGGCTCGAAGGGCCGAATGGCCTACTCCTGCACCTATTTTCTATGTTTCTATGTTTCTAAAACGAATGGCGCTTTTACATACATGGAATGTGCAGCACAGAAACAGGCCACTTGGCCCAACTGGTCCGTGCCGGTGGCTTATTCTCTACACGAGCCTCTTCCCACCCTACTTCATCTCACCCCCTCAGCATAACCATCTATTCCATTCCCCATCTATGTTAGTCGCCTCAACTGCTCCATGCGGCAGTGAGTTCCACATTCTCACCACTCTCTGGGTAAATAAGTTTCTCCTGAATTCGCTATTGGATTTATTAGTGACTATCTTATATTTATGGCCCCTAATTTTGGAGCTTTTGCACGCAGGGGCTTGGTTGGTGCCTCTGAAAATGCCAACTGCAACAAATCTCCTACCTGTGCATATGCCGCAAGATGCACCTTTAACCTGTTTGAATGGGGCAGTAACCTGCTTATAACAATGTTGGCCTGACACTAGGGAATGTCCTAGCCAGATTGTTAATCATATAAACAACTAGCTGCACAGGTACAGCTCCTGTTTTTAACCTCACTGGTTTTCTTCCCTCCTTTCTTGAATGGGTTGGCTCCTCGTTAGGATATAGTTCCACAGGCACCTGGTGACCCTTCACCCAAGGGGCTATTATTCACTTATAAACATTTATGGTTAGAAATTCGGTATAGAAACATAGATAGAAACAAAGAAATTTACAGCGCAGAAGGCGGCCATTTCGGCCCATCGTGTCTGCGCTGGCCGACAAAGGGCCGCACATCCCTTCATCAGCAGCCCACAGGTTACATACAAACCCATGAACAATAACGGAAAGGCAAAGAGCACCCAGCCCAACCAATCCGCCCCACACCACTGCAACACCCCTTATACTAAAAACATCTACACTCCACCCCAACTGGAGCCATGTGATCTCCTGGGAGAGGCAAAAACCAGATAAAAACCCAGGCCAATTTAGGGAGAAAAAATCTGAGAAAATTCCTCTCCGACCCATCCAGGATGATCGACACTAGTCCAGGAGATTTCCCTGCAGTACTTACCATTATATCTATGCCGACCAACAAAAGGTCATCTAGTCTAATCCCAATTATCAGCTCTAAGTCCATAATCCTGCAGGTTACAGCACTTTAAGTACCCATCCAACCATCTCTTAAAAGTGGTGAGGGTTTCTGCATCCATCACTCTTCCAGGCAGCGAGTTCCAGATCCCCACAATCCTCTGTGTAAAGAAGGCCCCCCTCAAATCCCTTCTAAACCTTCCACCAACCACCTTAAAACTATGCCCCCTCGTAATAGCCCCCTCCACCAATGGAAATAAACCTTACTATCCACTATGTCCAGGCCCCTCAATATCTTGTACACCTCGATGAGGTCTCCTCTCAACCTCCTCTGTTCCAATGAGAACAAACCCAGCCTAACCTGCTTTGAGGCGGTGATGTTGCCGGGTCGCTACCTTTAGCGGCGGCCGATGTCTACCACCTCTAACTGGGTTATTCGGTTGTATTGCCCCAAGAGGAGAATGGGGCGCCAAGAGAAGCATTCCACACTCCTCTCAGGGCACTAATGAAGCGATAGCGCAAGAGGCCTACTCAACTTTTGCCTAGCGCGTAAAGATGAAAAAAACATCCTGCTGAAAAATTCAATAAAGCTCACCCACACTTCCCCACTACTGCAACAAATAAATAAACGTTGAAAAAGTGATGCCAGCACTGAGCTTGCACTCCGGACGATATCGACCCGGGATCATCGCTGGACCGACTGCTTTCTCAGCGCCAGGCGAAAGACTCCATTTTGCAAACACGTGGCCACGGGGGCATTGCACGCTTGGTGATGTCACCGAGTGGGTGGTGCTAGTGAGCACAAACCGTCAGTGCCTCGGCTAAACCTTCACTGAAGTTCGCGGCAGGCGCCAACAGCGTGCCGCTTGGGCAGGAGGTGCTTAGCGCCCTGTTAGCGGGGTGGCGCTAACCAACCGAATGTTTTCCCCACAGTATCTTCCATACCTGGCTTTCACTAGATCAGTGCAGATGATGAAAGCTGTACAGTCCATCTTAATTGGTCAGAGCCCAACTGATCTCTATGGATCAGCTATTCACTAGGTAAACTGGCTGACCCATGAGGGCATTCTTGCATAATTGACACGTTGTACAGCCTCCAGTGTAAATGAAGCAGATTTGGCACCTAGAAGTGGTTCCCTAGTATTAAAGCATTATTGTGTTAGCTGCGGCTCAGTTGGTGCACTCCCACTCGAGTCAGTACGTTGTGGATTCAAGTCCCATTCCAGAGACTTGAACACATAATCTAGGCTGACACTTTCAAATGAGACGTTAAACTGATGCCCTCTCGGGTGGATGTAAAAGATCCTGTGGCACTATTTCGAAGCACCACAAAGGAGTTCTTCCTAGTGTCCGAGCCAAAATGTATCCCTCAACCAACATCACTAAAACAGATTATCTGGTCATAATCACATTGTTTGTGGAAGCTTGCTGTGCGCAAATTGGCTGCCGCCTTTCCTACATTACAACAGTGACTACACTTTAAAAATGTTTGATTAACTGTAAAGCACTTTGGGATGCCCTGAGGCCGTGAAAGGTGTTATATAAGTATAAAGAAAGAAAGTCTTGCATTTTTATAGCGCCTTTCACGACCACTGGACGTTTCAAAGTGCTTTACAGCCAATGAAGTACTTTTTTTGAAGTGGAGTCGCTGTTGTAATATGGGAAGTGTAAGTATTTCTTTCTTTCATTACTGCAAAAGCCAATCCCATCTTGTGTGCTGCAAACAAGGCAGAGTTGCTCTCTCTTGAGTACGTCCAAGGTCCACCTAAAGAGAAGTGCCCTTTGCCAGCACTTGCGATGGCACTGCCAGCCCCACTGAAGAGGCTGCTGTCTTTTCTAGCTGCTGGCATGCTGTGTGGCTCACCCTGTCTCAGGTGGCAAAGTGCTTTTTAATGAATTGATCTGGAGTGCCTTCCCCCGGAAGCCCAGGGGAAGCACAGAGTTGCATGAACGACAGTGGACCCGTGCACTTGTGTGCGTGCTGCTGTTTACCTATTCTTCCGGTATTATGCTATTGACCAACAATAAAAACAGGGCAGTTTCTTAGCAACAGCATCCTGAGGCACAATTGCTGAAACTATTTTAATTGACTGGTTGTTGGGGTGTAATGATTCTTTACAAATAATTAGTGAGTCATCACTAGTCTCACCTCCAATTTTTTGTGAAGTGTGTGCGTGGGGAAATTGATGTTTAAATATCTGTCTCAGTGAATAGTAAACATTTTATGGCAGGTTGTGACTTAGATAGGAAGCACTTCCTGCAGATAGTTGTCTTTTAAAGTCTGCCTGCCTGATATATTCTTACTCTAATTTTTTTTAATTATTTTTTTCTTTACAAATGTGCAAATATTAAAGGAACATTACACAGAAATACAATTAAACAGGTTTTTAAATTAGCTGTAGTACAGAGGGACTTTAAAATATATATGAATTTTTAGTAACTAAGTGCAGAACGGGGTCACAAACCAGGAAGGGCCTGCTCCATGTTAGGTTAGCTGACTGCATCACAGTGAGGAGAATACAATTGGCCTCAGTGTGCCTGGATTAGATAGAGAGCAAATTAGTTAAGGATCCTGCTCCTGATTACTATCTGATAATCTATGCTGGAAAATGAATGCACAAAGGATGGGTAAGGACAGCATACAATCATAGAAATTTACAGCACAGAATACTGTGTGCAGTTTTGCTTTCCATATTTACGAAAGGATACACTTGCTTTGGAGGCAGTTCAGAGAAGGTTCACTAGGTCTTAAATTTATTCAGTGTCCCAGCTTCCCCAGCTCTCTGAGGCAGTGAATTCCACAGATTTACAACCCTCTGAGAGAAGAAATTCCTCCTCATCTCAGTTTTAAATGGGCAGCCCCTTATTCTAAGATTATGCCCTCTAGTTCTAGTCTCCCCCATCAGTGGAAACATCCTCTCTGCATCCACCTTGTCAAGCCCCCTCATAATCTTATACGTTTCGATAAGATCACCTCTCATTCTTCTGAATACCAATGTGTATAGGCCCAACCTACTCAACCTTTCCTCATAAGTCAACCTCCTCATCCCCGGAATCAACCTCGTGAACCTTCTCTGAACTGCCTCCAAAGCAAGTATATCCTTTCGTAAATATGGAAACTAAAATTGTACGCCGTATTCCAGGTGTGGCCTCACCAATACCCTGTATAATTGTAGCAAGACTTCCCTGCTTTTATATTCCATCCGCTTTGCACTAAAGGCCAAGATTCCATTGGCCTTCCTGATCACTTGCTGTACCTGCATATTAACCTTTTGTGTTTCATGCACCAGGACCCCCAGGTCCCGCTGTACTGCAGCACTTTGCAATTTTTCTCCATTTAAATAATAACTTGCTCTGCAATTTTTTTCTGCCAAAGTGCATGACCCCACTCTTTCCAACATTATACTCCATCTGCCAAATTTTTGCCCTCTCACTTTGCCTGACTATATCCTTTTGCAGGTTTTTTGTGTCCTCCTCACACATTGCTTTTCCTCCCATCTTTGTATCATCAGCAAACTTGGCTACATTACACTCAGTCCCTTCTTCCAAGTCTTGTGGAGGCAGCATTGGTGGCACTTCTCCAGAGATTTGAGGTGTCTACTGTATATGGTCCACGCCTCTGAGCCATATAAGAGGGCGCTACTGCCCTGTAGACGATAGGCTTAGTGCCAGATTTGAGGTCCTGGTGTTCAAACACTCTCTTCCTCAGGTGACTGAAGGCTGCACTGACACATTGGAGGTGGTGTTGGACAATCACCAACTACCTGTTGATGGAGTTTCCTATTTTTTTCTCAAGTTATTTTGGTTAATTTTTTTCGTTTTCTTGCTTGGCTGGTGCCAATTACAGTAAAGATGGTTGATCAGTTTCCAGGTTTCTACCAAACACTGCTGCGCATCCCCACCTCCCCCAATAAGATTTTATTTTAGAATAAAACTAATGAGGTTTGCAAAAATATCACTAAACACTTGGACATGTTCGTGCTCAATTATTTACATTTTTAAATGACACTTTATTCTGGGGATGGGTTAATGTGAATGACCTTTTGGAATCCTGCAGCAGCTCAATGGGGCAGAGAAAATAAACCCAGAACAATACTTTGCTAATGCTGAGAAGCAGGATAAGAGGGCACGTTTAGAACAGATGTCAAAAAGTATTTCTTTGCAAAGAGCCTGGTCAACACCTGGAATAGACTGCCAAGAAAGGTGGTTCGAGTCCAGGGCAGACAAAATTTAAGGAACAGTCCAATACTATGATGTGAAGGCTGGCATTCTGGAAGAATGAGATCAAATGGGCAATTAGACTTGTTTTGTGTGAACACATCTGGTGATTTCTTTTTAGAATGGGATTCAAGTTGGGCTGGAACTTAATGTTTCCCATTGATTCAACATTCTGAAGCCAAATTCCACCCATAAGCAATGTGAAAAATGATGCTTTGTTCATCCAGAACCATAATCCGGAACTTTCCGTCCCAAAACTGATTGCGTTCACCTGGGAGACACACACCCTGATGAACTCCTCAATAAAATACAAGGAGATTTTTTTATTTTAAACTTAAAAAAAATTTAATACATTATTTTAATGTATATTCAAGGTTTCCTGTTGGCTTTATTGTCCCTGGTGTGAAACTGGGGCACACAGACTATAAGGTTTGCGTTGAGTTCGCTGATCTGAAGGAAAAAAACACTATAATTGGTTGTAGCACCGCTGGGTTCAGGAGAGAGAAATAAAATGAGCCAGGGCTGCCTGTTCCTGATTGCTTACTTGCGATCCATGTCGGAATGTCAGGTGAAGACAGAACTGGGTTCATGGAAACATAGAGAATAGGTGCAGGAGTAGGCCATTCAGCCCTTCAAGCCTGCACCACCATTCAAAAAGATCATGGCTGATCATTCAACCTCAGTATCCCTTTCCTGCTTTCTCTCTATACCCCTTGATCCCTTTAGCTGTAAGGGCCATATCTAACTCCCTCTTGAATATATCTAACGAACTGGCATCAACAACACACTGCAGTAGAGAATTCCACAGGTTAACAATTCTCTGAGTGAAGAAGTTTCTACTCATCTTGATCCTAAATGGCTTACCACTTATCCTTAGACTGTGACCCCTGGTTCTGGACTTCCCCAACATCGGGAACATTCTTCCTGAATCTAACCTGTCCAGTCCCGTCAGAATTTTATATGTTACTATGAGATCCCCTCTCATTCTTCTAAACTCCAGTGAATATAAGTCTAGTCGATTCAGTCTTTCTTCATATGTCAGTCCTGGCATCCCGGGAATCAGTCTGCTGAGCCTTTGCTGCACTCCCTCAATAGCAAGAATGTCCTTCCTCAGATTCAGAGACCAAAACTGAACACAATATTCTAGGTGAGGCCTCACCAAGGCCCTGTACAACTGCAGTAAGACCTCCCCGCTCCTATACTCAAATCCCCTAGCTATGAAGGCCAACATGCCATTTGCCTTGTTCACCACCTGCTGTACCTGCATGCCAACTTTCAATAACTGATGTACCATGACACCCGGCTGAGATGGTTGAATCGCCTGCTGACATTCACCATCTATGGTCACACATGACGAGTGACTACTGGAGCTAATGGCTGTTATGCCTGTGAGACGACATTCCAGCATGAGTCGGTGCTATTAGGAGAGGAGGCAGGAAGTTGGGGAAGGAAGGAAACAAAACTCAGTGCATCTTTTATTTTAAGAATGATAAATATTTTTTCAGGAGATGATTCTTTTACTGAGCAGTCCTAAAATAATAAAATCTTTGGGCTCTAAGTAACTTGAACACAAGCATTCAATAAGAAAATGTTTGGCATATGCAGCGCAATAGTGCAGAGACCAGACATTGTGCCAGACATTGTAGACATTTCAGCTACGTCTGATACTTGGGATTCTTGTAGACTTTTCAAATTCCCAGTCGGAAAAAACAATTAGACTAAACAGCCCAGTTATCCTGTCTGTTCTCCTCACCACCCCCCCCCCCCCCCCCCATACACATCCCTCCCACCATGTCTGAGGCACTGAACTGGCACACATTTGGTCTCTACTGTACAATAAAAATGCTCCTATAGTCTGCAAAATATCTTCTGTCTGGCCAGATGCGATACAAAATTTCCTCAGTCTAGCATACTGTAAAATACCCACCCAGCTTGTCCTGTTTTCCTGGAACAAATTCCCAGTCTGGGCAGTTGGAATTGCAAAACACACAGTCTCTCACTTTAATGCAAAATACCTTCCAGTAGGCAGAACATTACTTTGAGAAAAAGAGAGAGAAAATTCCCAGACTGAAGAGAATAACAAGACTTGCTCCAACAAACTATATTGTTTCGTGCTGTCACTTCAAAAACAAATCACAGACACATGAGGTGGGTTTTATGGGCGGTTGAGTCTGTTCTTGACTGGGAATCATTTGTCTGCTTGCTCATGTGTGGAACTGCACCAGCGTGCAAAAGCAAAAAAGGTCCTGGCTCTTTCCCCGTTGGCCCAGGCTCCTCAGCAGAGTGGAAATTCCTAGCATTTTATGCATTGCTCGCCTCTTGCTCACTCTGACTTCACCTCGCTCCGAGAGCTTCTGGAATCTTGTTTTTAAATCAGAGGTCGCAGGAAATTACCTTTCCTTCCTACACAAGAGACTTGGGGCTCATCCTCTCAGCTGCTGCCTTCCATTCAAATCCAGATTTCCAATCAGTTCTGATGCAGATTCCAGCCTTTCTGAAACAGACAAAGGTTTCCAATTTTATGTTTCAGCAATTTTTGGCATCTGTACTGTCCATTTTCTTACATTCCTGAACAAAGATTTTCATGGACTATAAACAAACTAAAGAAAAATTAAGAGGGGTGGGGGGGAGGGGGGGGGGGGGGAGGAGAACAGCACATTTTGTTTTCTCTGAAACTTGAATTTAAAAACCCTGTAAACTGAGATTTTGCCAGCAGTTGTAATCCATCAGAATGTGTCATATATTCAGACCGCCTGCAAGGAACGACTGCATCTCTCTAGCAGTCAATTAAATGCCAGTCTTGACAATAGCATAATGTAATAATTAGGTATAAGCCCCTATCTGTAGCAACAATAGATTTTTATTATAACTTTTCCTTCTGTTTTTTCAAAGGTGCCGTCTTTCAGATGAGATGTTAAATTGAGGCCCCGCCTGCTCTCTCAGGTAGACGTAAAAGATCCCATGGCACTATTTTGAAGAAGAGCATGGGAGTTATACCCGGTGTCCTGGCCAATATTTATCCCTCAATCAACGTCACTAAAAGAGATTATCTGGACATTATCACGTTGCTGTTTGTGGGAGCTTGCAGTGTGCAAATTGGCTGCCACGTTTCCTACATTACAACAGTGACTTCACTTCAAAAAGTCATCATCATCATCATAGGCGATCCCTCGAAACGAGGATGAATTGCTTACTCGCCAAAAAAAAAGGATGAGTTCAGAGGTGTTTCAATGAAGGACCTAATATTCCAGGTCCCGAATTACATCCTCAAGGGTGGAAGATGCCTGTGACCGTTGCACATCAGCCACCACACGGGCTTGACAGAGCAAGGACTTGGTCCAGTGGCAAGGATTAACCAAGACAACTGGAGACCTGCTCTGCTGCACGGACCCAGTGCGTGCACACATCGCAGTGCGGACTGACCCGTGCTGCCCCTGGGCCCCTAACTCACGCCTCCCCTGGGCCCGATCACGTCCCCTCCACAGTCTCTCGCCGCTCCTTCGCCCCGACCTCGCCGCTCCTGCTGTATCTGCCCACGCTCCAATCGCCAACCTGGACCTTGCTGACATCATTCTTCGCTGCTGTTGTCCTCCTGCACCAGCTCGCACTGCTCCCTGGAGTTGCATGCCTCCACACTGCTCCATGGCCACTGCTCGCCTAATGTACAATACACAGGAAAATAACCTTGTGTACTTCAAAAAGTACTCATTGGCTGTAAAGTGCTTAGGAATGTCCGGTGGTGGTGTAAGGCACTATATAAATTCAAGTCTGTCTTTCTTTCCTTTTGTATTTTTTCTCCATTTTTCCCTCTTATCCTGTAAGATGATCAATATGATGAATTTGAGCCCCTTTAAGATTATTCAAACCTTGCTTTGTTTTCTACCTGGTCGATTGTATTAATTTGCGAAATTCCACGCCACCTGCCCCCCGACACCCTCCCCCCCCCTTACCCCCACAACCAATAGTAGCCTCTAATAACTCACACCCAATGGCCCCATCTATCTATGGAATTTCGATAATGAGTGTTGGTAGGTTACTTAACCATAACTAGTATCATAGTCAAGCCCAGTCCTGTCCTCACCACACACACACTTTCCAATAGGCACTGAATATCAATCAGGAAGCGAAGCCTTCATCCAGTTCCTTGCTTCCCAGCCCAGTGGGGCTGAAACCAATGATAATGTCCTTGTTGCTTTACGAGCTAAGATCAGACAGCTCAGCACAGAGCAGGGATCAAATCTGTGGCTTGCAGTTTACATGGCTCCATTTCATACTGAGGACGTAGTGGTGCACTATGGCAAAGCTGTGCCAATATAAATACAGCCTATTGCATAATGTTACACTCATCATGTACTAGATTACAACAATTTAATTTAATAGAGAATGCAGTATAATGTTACACCGTGAGTGTGCTGATACATATACACTGTACCATCTAATGTTTCATGGAGGGATATACTGGTTAACTCTGGTACAATGTTACACTGAGAGTGTGTGATACAGATACACTGTACCATCTAATGTTTCACGGAGGGATATACCGGTAATCAGGTGCAATGTTACTCAGAGTGTGTGATACAAATATAGTGTACAACATAATGTTACACATAGGATTATACTGGAGCAATGTTACACTGAAGATTTATCTGCACCAAAGCACGGTCTAGAGAAAGTAGTGTCCAACATTTTATATCTTCGGTCGCCTGAGGAAGAGAGCGTTTGAAGACTAAGACCTCAAATCTGGCAGTATTGATAGCTGCCCTCCTATATGGCTCAGAGATGTGGACCATATACAGTAGACACCTCAAAGCACTGGAGAAATACCACTAGCGCTGCCTCGCAAGATCCTACAAATCTACTGGGAGGATAGGCGCACCAACATCAGTGTTGTCGATCAGGCCAACATCCCCAGCATCGAAGCACTCACCACACTCGACCAGTGTTGTCGATCAGGCCACATCGTCCGCATGCCCAACACGAGACTCCCAAAGCAAGCGCTCTACTCGGAACTCCTACATGACAAGCGAGCCCCAGGTGGGCAGAGGAAACGTTTCAAGGACACCCTCAAAGCCTCCTTGATAAAGTGCACCTAGGAATCCCTGGCCCAAGACTGCCCTCAGTGGAGGAAGCGCATCCGGGAGGGCGCTGAGCACCTCGAGTCTCGTCGCCGAGAGCATGCAGAAAACAAGCGCAGACAGCGGAAGGAGCGTGCGGCAAACCAGACTCCCCACCCACCCTTTCCTTCAACCACTGTCTGTCCCACCTGTGACAGAGATTGTAATTCCCGTATTGGGCCATACAGCCACCTAAGAACTAATTTTTAGAGTGGAAGTAAGTCTTCCTCGATTTCTTCAGAAGCTGCTTAGGTGCATCCCATGGCACCTTGAGGGTGACATATAAAGATTAAGGGACCGAAAGCTCCATTACCGCTCTGGCCCGCCCGCACTCCCGCCCCACAACACCACTCCGACCGGGAAAAAAAATCCAAGTCCTGATTGGATTGGGGCGGAGAAACACTTAAAAAAATGTAGGTACACCCCTATTTCGGCCCCTAAATCCCTGGTCCCGTTACTGTGTAGATATCTCTGGTCACAGACAATAGCAGAACTTGGTGTTCTGATTTGGGATTTATCCACCAATAAGTCAACAACACTAAAAACAGCCCTTCCCAAACCTCCAGGCCTGCAATATTCAAACCAACAATTAATTAATGTCAGTACAAGTAAAACTGAGTTGCTTGTGATTAATAGCCCACATTATGGTTTCCATATTTACGAAAGGATATACTTGCTTTGGAGGCAGTTCAGAGAAAGTTCACTAGGTTGATTCCGGGAATGAGGGGGCTGACTTATGAGGAAAGGTTGAGTAGGTTGGGCATCTACTCATTGGAGTTCCGAAGAATGAGAGGTGATTTTATCGAAACGTATAAGATTATGAGGGGGCTTGACAAGGTGGATGCAGAGAGGATGTTTCCATTGATGGGGCAGACTAGAACTAGAGGGCATGACCTTAGAATAAGGGGCCGCCCATTGAAAACTGACATGAGGAATTTCTTCTTTCAGAGGGTTGTAAATCTGTGGAATTCACTGCCTCAGTGGAGGGAGAGGACTGGACAGATTTTGTAGCTTGCCTGGACCAGTACTTCGTGGCAAACAAAATGGAGAAACCCACTGACGCAGTTAGGCGCAGGGTGGTTTACCTCACGGTTTGCAGTCCGAAAATCTATGGACGCATAAAGAATCTTCTCTCGCCTACAAGTCCAACAGACAAGGACTATGAGGAATTGTGTACTCTGGTACGTGACCATCTCAAACCAGAAGAAGGCGTCATCATCTCACAATATCGATTCTACAAGCACGTTCGTTCTGAGGGCCAGGATGTATCGGAATTTGTTGCCGACCTAAGACGTCTAGCTGGACCGTGTAAGTTCGAAAACGCGTTGGGAGACATGCTGCGGGACTTCTTTGTAAGTGGCATCAACCACGGGGTGATCCTACGTAAGCTACTGGCGGCGGAAACACTGGACTTGAGCAAGGCCATCACGACTGCCAGGCATGCATGATGACGGACAAACACTTAAAGCAGATATCGGAAAATCGGAACTCGGCAAGTACTGTAAACAAGTTTGTATTGTCGTTTGGCAGAGCTGCATATGGCAGGGCCTACTCGACTGCGTACGCAAAACCTGTGGCTGCTCAAAGTCCGCCAACCGGAATGAATCCGATTTCACCATGTTGGCGTTGTGGGGGCAATCATTGGCCTCATCAGTGTCGGTTTTAACAGTACATTTGTAAAGGCTGTTTGAGACAGGGGCAACTCCAGCGCATGTGTCCGCAACTGAGCAAGAGTGTTACGACACACCACGTGGAGGATGATGACCAGTATAGCGCGGATCCGGACATGCAATCCGAGATACCAGAGGAGGAAGTGTATGGACGGTATTCGTTCCTAACAAAGAGCCAACTGATAATGATTAATGTGAAACTTAACGGTGTGCCGGTACTGATGGAATTGGACACGGGTGCGAGTCAATCAATAGTGAGTCAGAGAACATGCGACAAGCTGTGGGATACTAAGGCTGTGAGGCCTAAGCTGAGTCCAGTCAATGCCAAGTTGCATATGTACACTAAAGAACTCATAACGGTAATTGGCAGTGCAGTAGTCAAGGTGTCGTATGATGGTGCGGTTCATGATTTACCGTTATGGATTGTTCCAGGCAATGGTCCAATGCTGTTCGGCAGGAATTGGCTAGAAAAAAATCAAATGGAATTGGAATGATATCAAAACGTTGTCGTCGTCGGATGATACTCCATGTGCTCAAGTGCTGAGCAAGTTCCCCTCGCTGTTTGAACCAGGCATCGGCAATTTCACGGGAGCCAAGGTGCAGATCCACGTGGACTCAGATGCAAGATCCGTCCACCATAAAACTCGGGAGAAGGTCGAAATCGAACTGGACAGATTCAAGCATGAAGGGGTCATATCACCGGTCGAATTTAACAAATGGGCCAGCCCCATTGTTCCTGTGTTGAAGAATGATGGTACTGTCAGGATTTGTGGAGACTACAAGGTTATAATCAACTGAGTTTTGAAACAGGATCAAAACCCGTTACCAAAGGCTGATGATCTGTTTGCAATGCTAGCCGGGGGGAAGTCGCTCACTAAACTGGATCTGACGTCGGCCTACATGACACAGGAGCTGGTCGGGACATCGAAGAAACTTACATGCAATAACACTCATAAAGGACTATTTATTTACAACAGGTGTCCTTTCAGAATTCGCTTGGCTGCAGCCATATTTCAGAGGAACATAGAGAGTCTACTGAAGTCCGTCCCTAGAACCATCGTGTTCCAAGATGACATCCTGGTCACAGGTCTGAACAACCTGGAAGAGGGTCTACATCATCTGGACAAAGTGGGACTCAGGCTGAAACATTCGAAGTGCATCTTCATGGTGCCGGAAGTCGAATTCCTGGGGGGGGAAAATTGCGGCTGACGGCATCAAGCCTACGGACTCGAAAACCAAGGCCATCAAAAATGCACCTAAGCCTCAGAATGTGACGGAGCTACATTGGTTCCTTGGTCTACTCAACTACTTCGGTAATTCCCTACCTAGGTTGAGCACTTTATTAGAGCCACTGCACATGCTACTAAGAAAAGGCAACAACTGGGTTTGGGGTGCGTCTCAAGACAGAGCTTTTGAGAAAGCTACTAATCTGCGTGCTCCAACAAGCTAACGAGTCGGGTAAACTACAACCTGTTGCGTATGCTTCAAAGGCGGAAAGAGCCTACAGCATGGTAGAAAAATAAGCATCAGCCTGTGTGTATGGGGTTAAAAAGATGCATCAGTACTTGTTTTGTCTTCGGTTTGAACTGGAAACAGATCACAAGCCACTCATTTCATTGTTTTCAGAAAACAAAGGTATCAATACCAATGCATTGTCCCGCATGCAGAGGTGGGCGCTGACATTATCTGCCTAGGATTATGTAATTCGTCATAGACCTGGCACCGAGAATTGTGCCGATGTACTGAGCCGTCTGCCGTTGCCCACACCAGAGGTGGAGACGTCACAACCTGCAGACCTACTGTTGTCATGGATGCTTTTGAAAGTGAAGGAACCCCCGTCAACAAGACAAGACCTGGACCAGCCAGGACCCGATATTATCAGTTGTGAAACGTTGTGTCCTTAGTGGTCATTGTTCTGCCATACCCAAGCAAATGGGTGATGAGACCAAACCTTACAACCGTCGCAAAGACAAACTATCCATTCAGTCAGATTGTTTACTGTGGGGTAATCGTGTTGTTATGCCTAAGAAAGGCAGAGAGAAATTTGTACATGGCCTACACAACACTCATCCCGGTATTGTCATGATGAAAACCATTGCCAGGTCTCACGTTTGGTGGCCTGGAATTGACTCTGATCTGGAATCCTGTGTGCATCAGTGCAACGCTTGCATGCAGCTAAGTAAAGCACCAGCGGAATCGCTGCTTAGTCTATGGTCGTGGCCATCTAAACCATGGTCCAGGATCCACATCGACTTTGCAGGTCCCTTCCTGGGAAAGATGTTTTTAGTTGTGGCGGATGCATATTCCAAGTGGATGGAGTGTATAATCATGTCATCCAGTACATCCCCAGCTACCATTGAGAGCCTTCGTGTCATGTTTGCCACACATGGTCTGCCCAACATCGTTGTAAGCAACAACGGATCCTGCTTCACTAGTCTGGAGTTTCAAGAGTTCATGAAACTCAATGGTATCAAACATGCAAGGTCAGCACCATTCAAACTCGCATCTAATGGTCAAGCACAGCGTGCTGTCCAAACCATCAAGCAAAGTATGAAACGTGTAACTCAAGGTTCACTGCAGACTCGCTTGTCATGCATATTGCTTAGTTTCAGTACAAGACCCCACACGCTTACCGGCGTCCCCCCTGATGAACTATTGATGAAGAGAGGTCTCAAGACCAGGCTCTCTCTTGTCCACCCTGACTTGAATGGTCATGTTGAATACAGACGTCAAAGTCAGCAGTGGTATCATGATCGCACTGCTGTGCCACACGACATTTCTGTTAACAATCCTGTGTATGTACTAAATTATGGTCAAGGTCCCAAGTGGATCGCCGGTACTGTTACAGCCAAGGAGGGTAAACAGAGTGTTTATCGTCAAGCTCAAGAATGGGCAAACATGCAGAAAACATGTTGATCAGATAAAGCTGTGGCACACGGATGAAATGGAACAGTCTGAGGAAGACACAATCAGTGACCAACCAACCTACCCTCAGTCATCAGAGGACTCCGCTGTCATCAATGAATCCGGACTTTCAATCTCTGACATGGTCATTGCCACTCCCATCAGATCGGCTACCCAGCCCCCAGTCATAACAGACTCAGAACACTTGCCCAAGGCTGGAGTTGAACTGAGACGATCAACTCGGGAGCGGAAAGCCCCGGAGCGCCTCAATTTGTAAAAAGACTGTTACTAATATCTTAAAAGGGGATATTGTCATGTATGTATGCTTGGGGTTACTAGTCACCAGGCGGCGTGACTGTCGGAGGTCATTGGGCTGTACGCACGTGTGTGCAGCCCAGGTATAAAAGGCAAGCCATCTTGTAATGTAATCACTTTGGGCCCTAATAAAGCAGAACCAGGTTTGTACCTGTGTTAGTTTACAGTATTCAGTCTATCAAGTTATTACATACATAACAGTCCTGGCTGAGATCAGCTAACTCAAAACTCATAACCACGATGAATGGCATATCTACGCATTAAGCCATTAATACTTAGTATGGATAAGAAAGCAAATCATGTCTTTGTACGTTGATGACTCCCTTTACTGTTTAGCCGAGAGGCTGCTACTTCACCCTCAGTTAGGAGAATGATTGCAGACTGCACCTCTGAATGCTATTAAAGGGATGTTCCATGCAATCTAATGATGGCTTGTTAGATAGAAGCATCTTTTGGTGTGGCTGGGTCTTACCTACTCAGGATCACACCATGTTTAATACCCAGGGCTGTGTTCAGTTATCTGATCTGAGCTGCAAATATTAAATTGGCCTTAGTGCTGCTGCACTAGGGAAGGGGAACATACAGGGATCCTATCACTATCCAGTTACATCTATGAAAACTTGTGAGCTTCCCTTGACGGTCTCGCAGGTATAGGTATAGTTGGTGCAGTACCAAGCCATAGATTTCCGAAGATCCCAAGTTTTACTGAAAGGGTACAACAATTCGTCTTTGCCGGGGTAGGAAAGAAAAAATCTGCCAGAGTTCCTGATCTTGATCTCGAGTGAATCCTGCTTGAAGGTGTAAATGTCTGGATGTTAAGTGGGTAAGACTGGAGTGGGCTCCATGATTGAATAGTCTGATTACCTCTAGACTCCACGATTCCAAATCTCTCTTGACCAGACTCCCACCATCCATAAACTTCAGCTCATCCAAAACTTTATTACCCATATCCAATCCCACACCAAGTCCCATTCACCCATCACCCCTGTGCTCCTGCTCAAATCCTTTACAGTTTCATCCATCCCTATCTCTGTAACCTCCTCCAGGGCTATAACTCTCCCAGAACTTTGTGTTCCTCCAATTCTAACCTCTTTGTAACCGCCCCATTCTTGTGCACCTCGGAGTAGCAGCATCAAAAGTAACTTTGGCAAATGCCCAAGAGGTTAGCCACCCTTGCAGCTGTGGGATGGTTTTGCATTACAGGGAGAGCCCACTGGAAGGATAAAGTAAAATGACTGCCCTAATTAACACTAAGCCAAATAGATCAGGAAGGTCTCAATTATATAGGACCCTGGTGAGACCACACCTGGAGTATTGTGTAGTTTGGGTCTCCCTACCTAAGGAAGGATAAACTTGCCATAGAGGGAGTGCAACAAAGGTTCACTAGACTTATTCCAGAGATGGCCGGATTATCCTATGAGGAGAGATTGATTAAACTAGGCCTATATTGTCTCGCGTTTAGAATACTGAGATGTGATCTCATTGAAACATGCAAAATTCTTACATGGCTTGACAAGGTAGATGCAGGAAGGATGTTTCCCCTGGCTGGGGAGTCCAGAACCAGAAGTCAGTGTCTCAGGATAAGGGGTCGGCCATTTGGGACTGAGATGAGGAGAAATTTCTTCACTCAGAGGGTTGTGAATTTTTGGAATTCTCTACCACAAAAGACTGTGGAAGTTGTCGTATTCAAGACAGAGATTGATAGATTTTTCGATATTAAGGGAATCAAGCGATATGGGGATAAGTGCAGGCACGTGAAGTTAAGGTAGAAGATCAGCCATGATCTCATTGAATGGCGGAGCAGGCTCGAGGGGCCAAATTGCCTACTCCTGCTTCTAGTCTTATGTTCTCTGGTTTGATCCTAAGTCTAATTCAACACAGTTCTGCGGATCAAACCTGGGGCCTACTGGTTGGCATTGCTCAGTCATAACCTATGATTTTGTTGCTCCCCCTCTACCCTTTCAAAAAAAATTAGAGATGTAAAACTGGGCAGGAATCCAACCTTTGCATTTTTTTAGAATACAAGTCAAATATAAAGCACAAACAAGAACTATTTCCTAAACACCGTATGCCCCAATAGGCAGTAACAATTCCAATATTTCAATTTGGCACACAGATGTATTTTTCCACAATTTAAAAGTTTCCGCTTTGTCTTAGTGAATGTCAAAGATTAAATTCACACCCATTTGAAAACAATGACGGTTAAGGATTCACCCAGTGATTCTGTGCATTCATTGTGCAAATTCTCATTAATACCAAAACAGGATTTTTGGGGGATGTGATTTTCTCCCCATCTGCCCCTAATTACATTGCGTGTTCCTGGAATATTAAGAAAAATTGTCTCCTTGGTGCTCCCAGTGCAAGTCAGGAGGGAAACTTGGCACCCATAGCTAGTGATTTTCTGTCCATCAATTTTAATGGATGGAAAATTGTGGGCTGGGGGTATGTAATCGCACTCAAATGGACAATTTCTCCTATCATTCCATGGGCAGCAACAGCCCTCCAGTACCTTGCCCAAGTGGCCAGTCATATTTGAGCATGGTTAGAAAGGGGTTAATTTTAAGCTAACATACTTGGGATTGGGTCGGTCGCCTGTTTTACACCCCGCCTGATTTTACTTTCCTTTGATTTCAACGTAGGGAGGAAAGGCACATAAAAAACATATTTATATCTTGTGGAACAACAAGGGAAATTATTCCAGTCTATTCAGTTTAACATTTCCAATGTAAGGCTTGTCAACAGTGGAAAACACTCATTGTGATAAGGGAATAAAAAAGGATTTACCCACTGGAAAATTCAGCCTCACCAGTTTATAAAGTGATAGGATTTTAATGCCAAAGGTGGTTATCAAGGGGAGTTTCTTTGAAACTCCTTTTTTTTAAGCTTTGAATTTTGCTCTTTTGAGTTCGAGGTTAACATGTGAATATATTAATTCTTGTGTCTTTGAGTATATTAGCAATGCAGCTTCTATTTTGACATCATGGTGGAAATTTACTATTGCAGTTCTTGAAGAATTATGTAATTACATTTACAAGCACAAGGGCTTCTGCTATAAGTCAATTTCTGAACAGTTTGACTTTCAGTATTTGAGTTTCTTTACAATTGTTCACAAATGTACAACAGGCTATATGAAAACACAATATTGGGCTAGAAATGGCACAAAATCCACCACCGCTGGATTGCCGCTCAAAAAAAACACTAAGATTATTAAATTAATGCTGTCGAAAAATTGGTTAAATAAAGGAAAAAATTTCGCCTGGCGGGAAAAATGGGTCTTACACGCGGATTCTCGGTGGTAAACGCTATCCTGGACAAATTGAGCAAATTGGGCGGTACTTACTCCAAATTTAGTCCGAGGCTGCGGGTTGGCCTAGGGAGGAGGGAAAACACAAAAAATATTTTTCCAAAAAGTAAAAAAAATTGGAAAACATTCTCAGGATCTTTTTCCACTTAATCGCTGTAAAATAATTTTTTTTTAAACCTTTAACTTACCTTTTTTTGCAGGGCTTCATACCTAACGCCCAGCTCTGGCTGTTTTTTTTCTACTCACCTATGGGTTACCGCTGAGAACAAACTTGGATAGTAGCGGTTTTTGCAGCGGTGCTGCAGCCGGTCCGCTTCCCAGCGGTATTTCGAGACCGCCGGCGGAACTCTTTGTAGAAATTCCCACTGGATGGTTTTCCACCGAAAAGGAATACTGCTGAGAAACAGGGTCGAAATGGTGCTGAAATTCGAGCCCATAATACTCCTTGCAGTAACAGGAGAATCATTGCTTAAGTCCCCAATGGCTAATTTTATAACACTGCCCAGTCTGGTACTGTGGATTCTAGATCAGGAAGACACCAGGTTTGACCCTTGATCTTTTAACCGATCTGTCAAAGCAACAAGAGGTATAGTACAACTGATCACTGTATTCGTAGACTGGAGAAGGAAAGTTCCTGTTCCCAACTGTTACTCCTGTTGGAAGTACACCTATGGATTTTGGGTGAGAACGGGGTTGGACTTAACTGTGATGGTCCTCACAGTCAAGTAATCTGCCAAAAACAAATTTAATTGAATATTTTTGATAGTTAAGGCTCTTTGCATTTTATACATTTTTTGTGCGATCTTGCAGTTTTCTCATTTCCTGAAGGCAGACTCCCGTTGGTTACAGTTCAATGGGCATCTTGCTGAAGACATAATTTTCACGTGTAACTTTAGACAGTGAGTTTTGCCAGGCTATTTATCCAGGGAGCATCATAGGTGAGTGTGTCCCACCAGACATGTATTACTCAACAGAAGTTATCAGATAGTGATCAGGAGTAGGACCATAGCTGACTTTTTTTCCCCATTGCTAGACCAGATGCACAGAGGCAAATTGCAGCACTTCAACTGGGATCATCTAACAGCTCAGACTGGGGATTGAATCATCTGGCTTGTACGATATAGTAAAAACATTTTTCCACCTCCTGCTCTGAAGGGACTTGCTCTTACTGTGGTACAGCAGCACACACTAAGGATAACTTCCAGGACTACATGGCTCAGTACCATATTAAGTGATACATTTATTATCATTTAGTGTTCTTGAGATTTAAGCAGCACTGGCAAGATGAGGCTACACTGAGGAGTGGGCCTCCTCAGTTGCCCCGAGAAGGTGGTGGACCATTCTTTTAATGATTTTTTTGAAATCTGAGTGACTGGCTAAATCACTTCAGAGAACTTTAAGAATTAACCAGGCACTGTTAGCTAAACACATGTAGGACGCGAGAACCAGTTGAGATTTTTAATAACACAACAGCAGCTTTCACGGTTATTTTTCCTCTGCTGCCAGTCCACAAATTATCTAATTTATTGAAACCAATTTCCCAACTTGGCATGGGATTTGTACTCAGAACTCTCAGTGCTATAGCTACTACACTGTCATAACCTTGTGCTCTATTAAGGTGCATAGCACTCTATATATTAGATGAAGGCACTGTACTAGAGATAGGTGTCAGCTTTAGAATCCAAGTCCATTTAAAGGTGGTAAGATGCCAGCAGATCTGTCCTCCTCGTGACTGCCAGTGGGTGACATAAGGGGCCCAAGATTCCACACAATAGAAAACGGGCGCCCCTCCGAGCTGGGCGCCCTTTTTTTCGTGCCGAAAACGGCGCCAGAAAAAAAACGCGCGATTCTGGAGCGCCCTGCAGCTCCATGTTTGCTTGGCGCAGCGCCCAGGGGGGGGCGGAGCCTACCACTCACGCCGATTTTGTAAGTGGGAGGGGGCGGGTACCATTTAAATTAGTTTTTTTCCTGCCGGCAATCCTGCGCGTGCGCGTTGGAGCGTTCGCGCACGCGCAGTGTGAAGGAAACATTGGCACTCGGCCATTTTTGTAGTTCTTTGTAGCTGTTTAATTTTTGAACATTTTTTTAATAAAAGCACATTGCCGTCAGCACATCAGCACTGAGGCTTCTTGCAGCAGTGAGAAGGCTGCAGGAAGCCTCAGAAAGTTGAGGCAGCCGTTTCCCTCCCCCCACCCCCCACCGCGGGAACGGCTGCCTCAACTTGAGGCTTCCTGCAGCATTCTCCCTGGCTGAAGCACTTTCACACAGGTAGGAAGATGGTTTATTTAATCTTTTCTTTCCTTATAAATTTTTATTCAGGTTGGATTTATTTGTATAATATTTGTAGAAGTATAAATAAGGATTTATTATATAATTTAATGACTTCCCTTCCTCCCCCCTCCCCCACACCTCGTTCTGGACGCCTAATTTGTAACCTGCGCCTGATTTTTTAATGTGTAGACAAGGTTTTTTCAGTTCTACAAAAATCTTCACTTGCTCCATTCTAAGTTAGTTTGGAGTACGTTTTCACTGTGGAAACTTTGAAATCAGGCGTCAGTGGCCGGACACGCCCCCTTTTGAAGAAAAAATTCTGTTCCAAAGTGAAACTGTTCTACCTGACTAGAACTGCAGAAAAAAAAATGTGGAGAATTGCGATTTCTAAGATAGTCCGTTCTCCACCAGTTGCTCCTAAAAATCAGGCGCAAATCATGTGGAAACTTGGGCTCATGGTATGAACAATTAAGTATAACCAGTGAGGTACACTTCACTTTTATTTCCCTGCTTTAGCTTATTACATATTAGCAAGTACATGTGAATTGCTTATTTAACTGGAGGCTGAACTGTTCAAGGGAGGGTAAAAGTTCTTGTCACTTACTCACTGATGTAATGTGACCTACAGGACACTCCTGGCAGTCAGGATAATGATGTTTGTACAGTGCATACAAGTTACGTCTGAGGAAGTTTAGCATCCCATTCTCATCCAATAGAGTTACTGGGAACTGACGAATACAAAGACCCCATGGGGAATAATGATGACATCTTGCTGGTAGCCTGTGTAAGTAATGAATTATTGACTGTTTGGAATACACTGGACACGTACCATGCATTGGCCTCAGCTTTACACAGGCTTGAGTAAAAGAAGCAATAACAAAAACATATTTGTTTACTTTCCTTTAAGTGTGTTACTCCTTCACCAGCATTATTTAACCCTAAAACTGCAAGCTTACATACTCTCAGGATTTAAAGTTTTTTCTCAGCTTTTCATTATATAAACATATCTCACACACACACACACGGAGTTATTGGGGAAGGATCAGGAGCAAGATTTCTGGCTGAGTTTTTACTTTCCCTAACCCAGAGGCCCTACACCCAACATCTAAAGCCAAATTATCTGGTTATGATCACACAGCTGTTTGTGAGAGCTTGCTGTATGCAAATTAGCTGCCACATTTCCTACATTACACACACTACAAAAAAAAGTACTGCATCGGCTGTAAAACGCTTTGGGATGTCCAGTGGTCGTGAAAGGCACTATATAAATGCAAGTCTTTCTTTTTACTGCCAGACTTGCTGAGAGTAGCTAACAGCACAGTCTGAGGATCAAAAATGTGTCTATCCAGGATTGCAAATGCCATTTGTTGCAGAATGCCTGAGGTCCCAAGTCACACATAAGAAATAGGAGCAGGAGTCGGCCATTCGGCCCCTCAAGCCTGCTTCGCCATTCAATAAGATCATGGTTGATTTGATCTTGGCCTCAACTCCACTTCCCTGCACACTCCCCATAACCCTTAACTCACTTATTGTTCAAAAATCTGTCTATCTCCACCTTAAATATATTCAATGACCCAGCCTCCACAGCTCTCTGGGGTAGAGAATTCCACAGATTCACAACCCTATGAGAGAAGAAATTCCTCATCTCCGTTTTAAATGAGTGACCCCTTATTCTGAAACTATGTTCCCTAGTTCAAGATTCCCCCACAAGGGGAAACATCCTCTCTGTATCTACCCTGTCAAGCCCCCTCAGGACCTTATACGTTTCACCTCTCATTCTTCTGAACTCCAATGAGTATAGATCCAACCTACCCAACCTATCTTCAAAAGTCAACCCCTTCATCTCCGGAATCAACCTAGTGAACCTTCGCTGAACTACCTCTAATGCAGGTATATCCCTCCTTATACAAGTAGACCAAAACTGTATGCAGGACTCCAGGTGTGATCTCACCAACAGTTGTATCAGGACTTCTCTACTTTTATACTCCATCCCCCTTGCAATAAAGGCCAACATTCCATTTGCCTTCCTAATTTCTTGCTGTACCTGCATGTTAACTTTTTGTGTTTCATGTACAAGGACTCCCAGATCCCTTTGTACCACAGGATTTTGTAATCTCCATTTAAATAGCAATTTGCTTTTTTATTTTTCCTATCAAAGTGGATAACCTTACATTTTCTGACAGTATACTCCATCTGCCAATTTTTTGCCCACTCACTTAGCCTATCTATATCCCATTGCATATTCTTTGGGCTAGACTTTCCATTATGATCATTATCGGCGTTAGTGGTTGTTTTATTTTTCAGGATCGTCGGAATATCGACCATTTAAAAAACCGCTAGTTTCGCCTTTTTAATTTGGGCGATAGCCTTAGCAATGTGAAATGGGCGATAGTGATGTATTCAATCGTGCAAGGTTGGCGTCGATCGCAACGGCCGTTCTGCACATGTGCATTTTTTAAAAATCAGGCAAAGAACTTTTCCCACAATTCGGGAGGTCAGGGGTCATCTGCGCATGCTCAGAAGACAAAGCGAGGGAGGGAGAGACTGCATTTGAGAAAGAAGGTTGTGGTTTTTGTCGAGCAATTGAAATAAAAAAAATTTAGAAAAATATTATCATGTACTATGGCGATGGCACACAAGGAGTCAGGAGAGTGTGTTGCGGAGGTTGGAGTGAGAAGGAGAGCGAACAAAGCTTTGGTCCATAAAGTGGAGACTCGGTGCGGCCAATTAACCTGGGGTAGGCCTGGGAACCGCCCCCCCCCCCCCAAGAGTATACCAGCGAATATGGGATATGGGTAGAAATCACCGAAATAGTATCATCGGCAGCCCACAACTTGAGAGCCAGACCAGTGTCGCAAGCGCTGGAACAGTCTGGTTTCATCTGCAAAAGTAGTAAATTACTAAATTTATAATCATAATGATGCACTGACTCATTAATTAGAATGCAAATCTGCCAGATTGTAATTAAACTGGGTAATTTGGACTGGGGTCAGAATCTGCACCTTTTAACTCTGTGAGACCTAGTTGGTGTTGTAGCGGGCAGGGCCCGGGACTCTAACCCTGGGAGGGCATGTGTCCCAGGAACCATTGCGTGTAAATGTGCATTCCTAATCTTGTCGAGATGCCTTAAACTTAATCGACAGTATTAATTATTATTTAAAGGCTTTGATCGAAAATTGGGGCCAAAGGAATGACTGGAAACAGATAGACCGCAAACACTCGGCATTTCTACCACTTTAGTTTAGAAGGAGAATTATTAAATTATATCGCTGCTTGTGTGCTGTGAGCAACTCTTTAACTTGGGCACCGTCTCCTTTTTGGTTAGGTTGGTGGATAGGGGCACGACTGAGCGCTGAGGGGTCCGGTCACCTTTACCCAGACTGTGTGAGTCTCTCCGGCTGCTGCCATTTCACACAGTGACCCAGCCTGGACTGGGGGAGAGCTGCCCTGGCTCACTGTCTGCCCTGGGACACTTTGGGACATTAGCTCCAGCCACACCGAGGTCTACGAGCACAGCCCAGGGATACACTGCCTCCTCCCCTCATGGTCCTGATTTCCCCCCTCGGGGACCTCCATCGATTGCAATAATCTGGCTCCCTCCCCTCAGGCACCGAATGGCATGGCTCATGGATGGGGCCTTTCCTGGGGATTGCACGTGAGAGGATTGGTGTCAAGCATTAGTTCCTAACCATGATCTTATTACATTTCGTCTCTGAATGTAGATGTTATAAGCATGCATCAATTACATACAAACTGTATTAGCATATAACGTCAACGATGAATAGCATGTGCGATGACTAATTGTGGATTACAATATCTGTGTGTATCCATAATAGTACCTAGGCAATTAGCTTATGCTCTTCTCAAGTTTGCAGAAGAAGATATCTAAGAATCAGGCGGAGCAGAGGGCCTGCTCACCTTTATAAATTAACCGATCTGAAGGAGCGTGCCTCAGCCCTTGTAGGGACGCATAATCGTTCTGCCACCCATGGTGGTGCAGATCCTGTTGTTGCGCCACGTGAGTAATGTGTTAAACCATGGTAATTTAAAGTAATTTAATGCCATTTAATTATAATATATGAATGATGTAATAATATTATGCATGCAGCTTCTGTACTCTTATGTTAATTATATGTAACATCTCGTTCATATTTATTGCTCCTCATACATATGCCTTTGCAGCGCAAGCATTCTCATGTCTCCCCTTCTCTTCTACTAACCTCAATTATATTTTCCAGCTCCCCAGGCATAATGGGAGGCTCCTGGAGCATCACCCCAATTGCTGCAGGTTGTGCTGACCACAGGGGAAGATACAACCGAGGAGGATGATGAACTTCAACCATGCTGCTCCGCGGTGGTTGAGCAATCAAACCAAGGGTCTGCAGTACCTGTGGTCACGTCATCCTCAACGGACGAAGGAGCGGGGCCAAGCGGCTTGCAGCAGGGCGCTCCAAGTGGTCCAGTGCCCACCCTGCAGAGGTTGGGTCAGTGAGTAGGCATGAGCAGCGACAGGCAGATGTGAACCAGGACGTGGTGTCTCGGTCGAGGGCGAGCGCCGACATTGGTTGAGAACTCCTCCAAGCGATTGGTGGTTTGACTGGCAACATTGCCACACTATCTGCACGAATCTCGGAGGACAGATCGTTGCAGCACTGCGGCGATGGCTGACTCGGTCAATGCCATGCGGCAGGCGATGGTTTCGGGATATGGCACTGCAGCCCAAGGTGCTGTACCAATAATGTTGACAGATGCGAGTCAGGAGGAAGCAGTTGCTTCTGACTCGGAAGAAGTTTCTTCGGAAACGTCTTCTCCTGGTCCCCCTGACTTGAATCTATCAATGTCAGCACCTCCCCCTCCGACCCCCCCAACCACAGCAGCAGTAGCCCTCGAGATGCCCTGCTGCAAGACGACTTGCCCCGTTACTAGAAAGGTGAGCGTAAGTGGAAAAGGGGGGGTGGGGGTTCTGATTAGGAGTGGGGTAGAGGTAAAGGGAAGCGTGGCCGCAGGTAGGGAGGATATTCATTTGGTTGTGGGGGTGGGGGGGGGGGCCTAATTAAAATTGTTGACGGTTAGGGGTGGGAGATTGGTGTTATAGTTTGTTCAAATTTTTTTTTTACCTCTATTGTTAAATTAACATCTTTTATTGAAGTTTACAATTGTTGTACAGTGTCTTCTAATAATGTATGGTTAAACATCAATACAAGAGTTGCAAACAATGGCCAGGCAAGGATGAAACGTAATGTAACATAACTGTAACTGTCACCAACATAACTTCATGCAAAGCATTCATTTATGAGCTGCTGACACAACAGTCTTGCAGCTTTGTAACTACCACGGGGCTTTTCCAGTGGTGTGGCGGGTGGAGTGGGGGCATGTGTTAATCGCCAGGCTGATTGTCCTTCCCGAGGTCCTCCTGCTCCTCCTCCCCTCTCTCCAGAGGTGGACCGGCTGTCCCATCTGGCAATTGTTGTCCTCTCCTGATAGCTAGGTTAGGCAAAAAAGAAGTAGAAAGAAAACGAAAGGTGACACCATAGCCAAGGGGGTAAGTGATTGGCTGGTGAATGGTAAGTAGTTTTTTTTTTCTTTTTATATCAGAAAGTAACCTTTTAACATTGTTGTTGCCAATTTAAGTGTATCCAAGGGTTAAGTCATGGCAGGAGAGCTCGGACACGTGTTATGCTCCTCCTATACTATGTGGGAAGTCAGGGGCACTTCCGGTGTCCCTGATGACTACGTGTGCGGGAAGTGCATCCGCCTGCAGATCCTGACGGACCGCATTGCGGCACTAGAGCTGCGGGTGGATGAACTCTGGAGCATCCACGATGCTGAGAATGACGTGAATAGCACGTTTAGTGAGCTGGTCACACCGCAGGTAAAGGGTACACAGCCAGATAGGGAATGGGTGACCAACAGGAAGAGTAGAGCAAGGAAGGTAGTGCAGGGGACCCCTGCGGTCATCCCCCTGCAAAACAGATATGGGTACTGTTGAGGGGGATGACTCATTAGGGAGGGCGGCAGCAGCCAAGTTCATGGCACCGTGGCTGGCTCTGCTGCACTGGAGGGTAGGAAAAAGAGTGGGAGAGTGATAGTGATAGGGGATTCAATTGTAAGGGGGATAGGCATTTTTGCGGCTGCAACTGAGATTCCAGGATGGTATGTTGCCTCCCTGGTGCAAGGGTCAAGGATGTCTCGGAGCAGGTGCAGGGCATTCTGAAAAGGGAGGGTGAACAGCCAGTTGTCGTGGTGCATATAGGTACCAACGATATAGGTAAAAAACGGGATGAGGTCCTATGAGACGAATTTAGGGAGCTAGGAGCCAAATTAAAAAGTAGGACCTCAAAAGTAGTAATCTCAGGATTGCTACCAGTGCCACATGCTAGTCAGAGTAGGAATCGCAGGATAGCTCAGATGAATATGTGGCTTGAGTAGTGCAGAAGGGAGGTATTCAAATTCCTGGGGCATTGGAACCGATTCTGGGGGAGGTGGGACCAGTACAAACTGGACGGTCTGCACCTGGGCAGGACCAGAACCAATGTCCTAGAGGGAGTGTTTGCTAGTGCTGTTGGGGAGGAGTTAACTTAATATGGCATGGGGATGGGAACCTATGCAGGGAGACAAGAGGGAAATAAAAGGGAGACAGAGGCAAAAGATAGAAAGAAGAGTAAAAGTGGAGGGCAGAGAAACCCAAGGCAAAAAACAAAAAGGGTCACATTGCAGAAAAATTCTAAAGGGGCAAAGTGTGTTAAAAAGACAAGCTTGAAGGCTCTATGCCTCAATGTGAGGAGTATTCAGAATAAGGTGGACGAACTAACTGCGCAGATAGCAGTTAATGGATATGATGTATTTGGCATCAGAGACGTGGCTCCAGGGTGACCAAGGCTGGGAACTCAACATCCAGGGGTATTCAACAATAGGAAAGATAGACAGAAAGGAAAAGGAGGCGGGGTGGCGTTGCTGGTTAAAGAGGAAATTAATGCATTAGTAAGGAAGGACATTGGCTTGGATGATGTGGAATCGGTATGGGTGGAGCTACGGAATACCAAAGGGCAGAAAACGCTGGCGGGAGTTGTGTATAGACCACCAAACAGTAGTAGTGAGGTTGTGGACAGCATCAAACAAGAAATAAGGGATGTGTGCAATAAAGGTACAGCAATTATCATGGGCAACTTTAATTTACATATAGATTGGGCTAACCAAACTGATAGCAATGCAGTGGAGGAGGATTTCCTGGAGTGTATTAGGGATGGTTTTCTTGACCAATATGTCGAGAAACCAACCAGAGAGCTGGGTGATATGTAATGAGAAGGGACTAATTAACAATCTTGTTGTGCGAGGCCCCTTGGGGAAGAGTGACCATAATATGGTAGAATTCTTTATTAAGATGGAGAGTGACACAGTTAATTCAGAAACTAAGGTCCTGAACTTAAGGAAAGCTAACTTCGACATCATGAGGCATGAATTAGCTAAAATAGACTGGCAAAGGATACTTAAAGGATTGACAGTGGATAGACAATGGCAAACATTTATAGATCACATGGATGAACTTCAACAAGTGTACATCCCTGTCTGGAGTAAAAACAAAACAGGGAAGGTGGCTCAACCGTGGCTAATAAGGGAAATTAAGGATAGTGTTAGATCCAAGGAAGAGGCATATAAATTGGCCAGAAAAAGCAGCAAACCTGAGGACTGGGAGAAATTTAGAATTCAGCAGAGGAGGACAAAGAGTTTAATTAGGAGGGGGAAAATAGAATACGAGAGGAAGCTTGCCGGGAACATAAAAACCGACTGCAAAAGCTTCTATAGATATGTGAAGAGAAAAAGATTAGTGAACACAAATGTAGGTCCCTTGCAGTTGGACTCAGGTGAATTTATAATGGGGAACAAAGAAATGGCAGACCAACTGAACAAATACTTTAGTTCTGTCTTCACGAAGGAAGACACAAATAACCTTCTGGAGGTACTAGAGGACCAAGGGTCCAGTGAGAAGGAGGAACTGAAGGATATCCTTATTAGGCAGGAAATTGTGTTGGGGAAATTGATGGGATTGAAGGCTGATAAATCCCCGGGGCTTGATAGTCTGCATCCCAGAGTACTTAGGGAAGTGGCCCTAGAAATAGTGGATGCATTGGTGATCATTTTCCAACAGTCTATCGACTCTGGAGCAGTTCCTATGGACTGGAGGGTAGCTAATATAACACCACTTTTTAAAAAAAGGAGAGAGAAAACAGGTAATTATAGACCAGTTAGCCTGACATCAGTAGTGGGGAAAATGTTGGAATCAATTATTAAGGATGAAATAGCAGTGCATTTGCAGAGCAGTGACAGGATTGGTCCAAGTCAGCATGGATTTATGAAAGGGAAATCATGCTTGACAAATCTTCTGGAATTTTTTGAGGATGTAACTAGTAGAGTGGACAAGGGAGAACCAATGGATGTGGTGTATTTGGACTTTCAAAAGGCCTTTGACAAGGTCCCACAAGAGGTTGGTGTGCAAAATCAAAGCACATGGTATTGGGGGTAATGTACTGGTGTGGATAGAGAATTGGTTGGCAGACAGGAAGCAGAGTCAGGTTAAACGGGTCCTTTTCGGAATGGGAGGCAGTGACTAGTGGAGTGCCGCAGGGATCAGTGCTGGGACCCCAGCTCTTTACAATATATATTAATGATTTGGATGAAGGAATTGAGTGTAATATCTTCAAGTTTGCAGATGACACTAAACTGGTTGGCGGTGTGAGCTGCAAGGAGGATGCTAAGAGGCTGCAGGGTGACTTGGACAGGTTAGGTGAGTGGGCAAATGCATGGCAGATGCAGTATAATGTGGATAAATGTGAGGTTATCCACTTTGGTGGCAAAAACACGAAGGCAGAATATTATCTGAATGGCGGCAGATTAGGAAAAGGGGAGGTGCAATGAGACCTGGGTGTCATGGTTCATCAGTCATTGAAAGTTGGCATGCAAGTGCAGCAGGCAAATGGCATGTTGGCTTTCATAGCTAGGGGATTTGAGTATAGGAGCAGGGCGGTCTTACTGCAATTGTACAGGGCCTTGGTGAGGCCTCACCTGGAATATTGTGTTCAATTTTGATCTCCTAATCTGAGGAAGGACGTTCTTGCTATAGAGGGAGTGCAGCAAAGGTTCAGCAGACTGATTCCAGGGATGGCTGGACTGACATGAGAAGAGACTGGATCAACTGGGCCTTTATACACTGGAGTTTAGAAGGATGAGAGGGGATCCCATAGAAACGTATAAGATTCTGACGGGACAGGACAGGTTAGATGCGGGAAGAATGTTCCTAATGTTGGGGAAGTCCAGAACCAGTCTTAGGATAAGGGGTAGGCCATTTAGGACTGAGATGAGGAGAAACTTCTTCACGCAGAGAATTGTTAACCTGTGGAATTCCCTGTCGCAGAGAGTTGTTGATGCCAGTTCATTGGATATATTCAACATGGATCATAGATGCTCCCTGGAAAATTTGCATTTACTGCCATGATTATTTGCTTGTGGTTGACAATGAGCTGCACACTCGGAATGAAATTCCTTTCGGTTACGGTAAACCTCTGCATACTGTAAAGGTGCTCACAGGGCAATGTGCGTACAGTCTATTGCTCCCTGCACCTTGGGGAAGTCTGCTATTCTGGAGAACCTCAAAGCCTGGCACTCTGTGCCTCCCTGGTCATAGGGAAGTTTATAAAATCCATCCTGCGTGCATAAAGGGCTTCAGTCACCTGTCAAATGCAGTAATGTGTGGCGTACTGAGAGATGCAGTAAATGTCGCCAGCGGAGGTCTGAAAAGAGCCTGATGCATAGAAGGAAAGTGCCGCAGTAACCTTAATCTCAATAGGCAGTGCGGTCCTGCTAGGCTGCAGATCTTCCTTAATTAGCTGGCATTTCTCACTACCTCTTTTGAAAGCGCAGCCTTCTAACGCACGTGTTGTTAGACAAGTCCAGGTATGATCGCTTATCCCTGTAAATGTGTTGGACGCAAGGTCTCCTCCTCCTCAGCAGTCTATCATCTCTTTGGGCACATAATGCTCTTCAATTAACCTTCTTCCATCTCTATTTTGCAGCATGTGAGTACTCATCAATACTAGTTCAGAAATTACAGGCCCCATCACTATAAATGCCCGAATGTCTTCAAAATTCTTAAATTGCCCTCAACAAATATAAACTCGAAATTGACCACAATGTGATCAGATGATTTAGAATCTTGCCAAACACCCTTAAAATCACTCACTAATTACTTCAATACTCCCATCAACTTGAAACAGGCTTTTATTAAACTTCCTCCAATTTACAAAATGGCATTCAGACCTCCAGGTTGTCAGGTGAGTGCAGCTTTTCTTGAGCATCTTTTTGGGCAGGCAATCATTTGGGTGATATATGGGGTGTTAGTTTCCATTATAAACAGTATTCTGGGCCTTGCATGAGTGATGACGTCAGACTTTATTCAAAAAAAATGGGCGGGCAATTCAGTTCATTCCTGTATGCTGAAAGTATCGCCGCTGATAATCGTGAGGTAGTTTCCATTTATCAAATATGGGCGATAAACTGAATCTAGGCGATTATATGGGCAGATATATACTGAAAGTACCTTTTGTGTCCTCCTCACAACTTGCTTTCCCACCTACCTTTGTATCATCAGAAAATTTGGCTACATCCAAGTCATTAATATAGATTGTAAATAGTTGAGGCCCCAGCACTGATCCCCGTGGCACCTCACTAGCTAGTTTACCAATCTGAAAATGATCCATTTATCCCGACACTTTGTTTTCCATTAGTCAATCTTCTATCTATGCTAACATATCACCCCCAACCCCATAAGCTCTTATCTTGTGCTGGAACCTTTTATGTGGCATCTTATTGAATACCTGCTGGAAATCCAAATACACTACATCTAATGGTTCCCTATACAGGCTCAAGGGGCTGAATGGCTTACTCCTGCACCTAATTCTTATGTTTGAGGATGTAACGAGAGGGTGGATACAAAGAACTCTAGCAAATTTGTCAAACATGATTTTCCTTTCATAAAACCATGTTGACTCTGCTTGACTGTATTATGATTTTCTAAATGCCCTGCTACTACTTCCTTAATAATGGAAGTCAGCATTTTCCCAATGACAGATGTTAGGCTAACTGGTCTATAGTTTTCTGCTTTCCATCTCTCTCCTTTCTTAAATAGGCGTGTTACATTTGCAGTTTTCCAATCCACTGGGACCTCTCCAGAATTCAGGGAATTTTGGTAGATTACAACCAATTACATCCACTATCTCTGCAGCCATTTCTTTTAAGACCCTAGAATGCAGGCCCATCAGGTTCAGGGGACTTATCCACCTTTAGTCCCATTATTTTGCCTAGTACTTTTTCCTTTAATGATAGCAATTGTTTTAAGTTTCCCCCTCCCTATAGCCCCTTGATTATCCATTATTGAGATGCTTTTAGTGTCTTCTGAAGACCGATACAACACATTTGTTCAAAGTCTCTGCCTATTTCCCATTATTAATTCCCCAGTCTCATCCTCTAAGTGACCAACATTTACTTTAGCTACTCTCTTCTATTTTATATACCTGTAGAAGCTTTTACTGTCTATTTTTATATTTCTTGGTAGTTTACTCTCAATCTATCTTCTCTATTATATTTTTAGTTGTCCTTTGCTGGTTTCTAAAATTCTCTCAATCCTCCGGCCTACCACTAATCTTCGCAACATTGTATGCCTTTGTTTTCAATCTGATGCCATCCTTTACTCCCTTAGTTAGCCACGGATGGTTCATCTTTCTCTTAGACTTTCTTTCTCACTGGAATATATCTTTACTGAGCATTGTGAAGAATTCATTATTTCCAGGAAGTGCTAGAAAGTGGATGGCAGCATGAATCGACACCTTTTAGGGGAGAATTTTAGGGAAAAAAATACTGACAAAAGTGTTCCTTGTAAGTGTATAGCGCGTGTGCCTGTCTGGGGCAGAGGGGAGTTGGAATTCAACAATATTAAGTTTCCTAACCAATGTTCCCCCTAAAGTTTTTCGGGTGCGCGGCCCATTCAATTTCCCACAAACGCGAAATTCAACATTGTAAAAGCTTATCCTGAGCTGTGCGAGTTCCCTCTAATGTACAGAACACCTATTCCATTTCTATGTGCAACCATATCAGCGGAGAACTACGAAGGCAAGCAAGCATATTCACAGGAACTGGAACTCTCAATCTTCTGGCTCAGTTTCAACTCCTTAACTGCTTAAGTTCCCAGGACCAGAGCGTGCTTGGGGAGGCAATAAATAATTTCTATATAAAATTGAACACAATTTTTGGGCTTTTCATGGAGTGATAAACCAAGAGCGTGAAGCTTGAATAATTCACAGTATTTAAAGCCCAATAGCGTAATGCACCCCCACGCACCAGAAGGGGCTGGCGGCTGTAGACCACCACCCCAGCAAGAGTCAATGTTTTCAATAGAGGAAATAAAGTGAGCCAAATAAATACATCTCGCCATTTACTAACAATTACTTACACTGATCATAAAAATAGCTATTAGCCATGGCCCAATGGTAGCATGCTTGCCTCAGAGTCAGAAGGTGATAGGTTCAAGCACAATAGCACTCCAGTACAGTACTGAATGACACTGTTGGAGGTGCCATTTTTCAGACGAGACATTAAACCGAGGTCCCATCAATGGAAAAAAATAGGGTGCAAATTTAAAGGGGGCTGCCAATTTGCTATCACCCGTGTCATATTTTTGTCCATGACCTCCATTTTGTGATTCTCCTTAGTCGCAGATCTGAAACTGGAATTCCACCACACTGTCATTCTTTAACCAGGTACCTCCTTCTCCACTGACCAACATTTATAACTTGCAGAGGCAAGCAGGAGTGTGAAAATGTATATTGTAACAGTCCACAACACAGTTCATTGGCACAATAAACTGCTGTGCCATAGTCCCCTTGCCATTTTATTGTAACGAATAATAAACTTGAAGACAGGATTGAAAATGTGAATATTTTATTGTGTTATCAATCCATTTTGTAACATTTCCACAAAAAAAATTAACACTAACAAACTAGGCTATGGCACATTCGAAAAAATGAAGATTGAAGCTAAATTAAAAAGAGAAATAATGCTACATACACACTTCTATTTACCGCAGTAAGAAATTCAGACAGGTTTGGCAACAAGGTCAGAATTTGGCAAACAATTTTGCTACACAAACATTCTTAAATGATGTAAAGTGTTTTCTTTAAATGCACTTTGCGAATCTGGTTAACAGGTTAAGTGCTGAAGCTCTAGATTATCTGCATAAGGGTATCAGACAACCGAGGTGAGAACATGTGCATTCCTGTATAAAATAAAATTAACTGTAGTTTTTATTCCCATTAATATAACCCCACGGTCTGGCAACTATCTTGACATTCATACAGGTGACAAGCTAATTTTGATGTCAACTTTTAAACCTTAACTTTTAGTTTTGAATGAACCAAAAAAAAAGTTGGGATGCTACAGTAGAGCCGAGTACTCCTAACAAGGGGGAGGGGAGGAAATGGGTAGATTTCAGAATCCTGAAGAATGGTCTTCGATGGAGATAATGTACCAGTGGAACTATGTCGTTTGAGGAGGAGGGAGAGAGGGGAGCAAGTCGATCGAAACATTTTTCAAAAACTGGCCCGCCACTTGTAGCAAGGAATCGATTTTCTGCCTATTGACTAATGGGTTGAATCTACCCCAAGTATCAGACTTGGAAAACGTAGGCATAACTGAAGAGAGTGGGACAAGGTGTTGCGAAAGTTAAAACCCATTGAACTAGGGTTAACTAGATGTGAACAAAGTGTGGGGGGCAGTCAGAGGAACAAAGTACTGTTTGTACATTTCTAAAAAGGTTGACAATTAAATATATCTATCTAATTTCAGAGTAAAAGATTTAATTTCTTCCTGTTCCCCACGGAAGCTAAAAACCACAAAATAAATCAATACAGAACAGCCACAGGAAATATGCCATCAACTTTGTGTCAAATAGGGGCAGGATGACACATTTATCTAATATCTCAGGAAGGTCTGAATAACTTGCCTGAGGAAGATGGTCCCATGCAGTGTTTGCTGAGTAGTAGAATAAGAAAACTGTTTAAGCTATCGATCACACAATCCAATTAAGTTACGCATCTGCCAGAACTTAAGAATATCTCCTGAGCCTGTATGGAATGGGATTATTACCGAACTCTTGTCAAAACCTCTGTGTACCCCTGTCAGGGCACATGAAATTTTCTGTAACACATATATTGATGACTACATAAATGTGCTACCATTTATACTGCACCGCTGCCTGTGGAGACACAGAATGCCATCTATCAGTGTCTTCACTTACACGCTCTCTGTTGGAAACATTGTTATTGTGTAAAGTTAGAATCAGGTCCATTGCCAGCTCCCCTCCAATCATGAAATAGTTTGTTCTCACTTATAATGATCACTTGGATGAGGTCCCAAAAAGTGCCTTTGGCTAGTGTAGCTCTTCAGGAGAAAAGGTGAAGGGAGAAATTTGACAATGGAACTACCACAGCCTGACCCCAGCAAAACAAAACATCTCTATTAATATTGTGACTGGGAAGTAAGGTTTCCTTCAATTCTCCACAGCAATATTCCCCCTAATGTTTTTTGTTTTGGGTGTGCAGTCCCTTTAACAGGCTGCGCAGCCCATTAAAAATTTCACGGATGTGTGAAATCTTCCATTGAAGAGCCTGCGAGGAACCTCTAGACAGCTGGGTGGCCGCATAACTCAGCAGGAACTTGCTCCACACTAGGTAATTTGTTGAGAACTAAAGCAGTAGCTTCTTGTTTCTCATCAGTAATAATTCCTACCCATCACCAGCATAGTAACTCGTCAGTTTAAAATACTTCTCAAAATCAGATGCCTGCAGATTGACTGTCTTGGCTTCCTTGCTCATTTCTGTCGACCAGAGCAGCAAGGATTCTAGACAGCAATATTTCGCTGGTGTCAATACAGTTATGCCAGGAAGGTCCAGGATTATTCCTCAAGCTATGCTGGGGTAATTGATTCTCAGCCGTGGCAGCAATGAGGTACTACAACTGACCTCAAGGTGCTTAGGATAGGGAGAGTATAATTCCAACAGGGTTCCCTGCTATTGATCCTTAACCAAAACTCCTGGAAAAGTGCACACACATTTGTATTAGGTAAAGACATGATTAGACGTGGCACTAATCCCCTCTGCAGATTAAAAAAAGGAAAACTGATAAATATGAAGATGTTGAGGATCCACAAATCATGTGGTTTAAAGAAAAACTCACCCAAAATCCCACCATCACAATGGATCGTGACACATTTATTGAGAAAGCGCATACTTTTGGAGATCAGTTAGGCGTGGAAAATCTCATCGCCAGTAATGGGTGGTTTAGTGATTTCAAGGCTCGGCATGGTATTGCGTACAATAAAATTTGCGGTGAGGTCAAAACTGCTAACTTGTCTCACCTTAACGAGTGCTAGATTTGTCTCCGTGAAATTCAGGATTACAAATTGGGTCACATTGATAATGCAGATGAGACAGCCTTGTTCTTTATGTGCATCCGGGACAAAATCTACTGCATCAAGGAGGTAAACAACAAAGGTAGTGTTTCAATTCTCATCACCATAATCATTACTGGAGCAGATAAGCTACAGCTTCACGTAATAGGAAAGTCAAAAGAAGCACAATGCTTTAAAAAGATGAAACATCTACCCATCGATATTGTCGATGGTGATATTTTCACAAGATGGATCCAAAAATGATCAAAAGATGACAGTGTTTGGTTATAAAATAGTGTGAATAATCAGTAACCACTCTGTCCATCCTCATGTCAATGGTATATGAGCCATTAAGTTATTTTTCTTACTCCAAATACCATGTCCTTAATCTAGATAATGGATCCCTAACTGAAAGCTTTCAGCTGATAAAGTTGGTAGCCATGGACACCAAGGAAGAGTTTATGGAAAACCTGCTTGGGGGCTGTGCAACATTTTTAAAAAGCCTAGTGATTGGTAAAACAAGAGAGAATGCAAAATGGTTTTATGCATGCTTTTTTCTACAACCCACATAACTTCCATGGATTCACAGCTGATAGTGCTGAAGAAAGTGCTGAAAAAGATGCTGATCAGGTTCTGTAGCAAGGTCCTGGCTTGGAAAATGAGGGGTTCATAATCTTGCTCTTAATGTGGATGCAAATGGGCAGTGCATTGTTACACTAACAAATGAAGATATCGGTGCCTCAGTAAACAAGGGTCAGGACGATAGCCAGAAAGCCGAGGAACCTGAAAGCAAACAGTCCAACAATGCCAATATTTGGCACGATGTCCAAAAGAAGGATTTGCAGACATTAATTTCTCAATAGAAGCCACTGAAAGAAAGGGAAGCAGCTATGTATTTGGATAAAGTACAAATGCCAATCTGAAAAAGAAGCGTCATGTTTGAGTTACTACACTTTTAAATAACTTTGTAAAAATAAGTTAAGGAAAATTCATGTAAATAAATGTACAGAAATTTTAAATTCTGCATCAGTGATTTTATATGTCCTCTTATTTCGACAAACCACTTATGTGGGCAGAATTACAATATCACACAAGAGGGTCGGAACACATACACGTGCTATATTCGATATGTTCCATTAAGTTTTAAAGCAGAAAGCTCAGCCTAGTGTACCATGTGGACAATGCACAAATGACAGGAATTTTAGAGATTCAGTTACTGCCGATGGACATGTCATATGAGCGAACTGCTAGTGAAAACAGGCGTACAAAATATTTTAAAAGTATTTTTGCTCCAAAGCTTCAGGATTTTCTTCCAAGAAAATTAGATTTGCTCACTCCAGTGTATATAGGGAGCCCTGCAGCCAGAGCAGCAATTTGGGTCAGGTGAGTAATCTGTTCACTATTATCTCGACAATGTGCTACCATAGAGCAATGAGTGGGTTGGAACAGTGATGCGGGTGAAGGTGGGACTCTGCTTTCATGGCTGGTGTCAGCTGTGTGGAAACAAACAATTTAGTGATGAAAAAAATGGTAGTCCTAAATTGCAAAACATGCACAATACTGCGTTGAGAAACAACAAATGGAATGCATCCTCGGTGTTGAAATCAGGTCTCAGAGCACTGCCTCTTCCCCACCTCATAGAATCATAGAATAGTATAGCACAGAAGGAGGCCATTTGGCCCAGAGTGTTTGCACCAGCTGTTTCAAAGAGCAATCCAGTTAGTCCCACTCCTCATATCCCTGAAATTATTTTCTCCTTCAAGTATTTATCAATTTTCTTTTTGAAGGCTACTAGTGAATCTGTATCCACCACCCTATCAGGCAGTGCATTCCAAAACATAAGCACTCATTGTGCAAAAAGGTTTTTCCTTATGTCGCTTCTGGTTACTTTGCCAATCGCTTTCAATGTGTTCCCTCTGGTTATTGACTTTTCAGCCACTGGAATTTACTCGATCTAAATCCTTCATGATTTTAAATACCTCCTTGCCAGAACCTGAATGCCATGGCGCCCCTGAAATCCTACCCTCTCCGATAATCTAAAGGCTAACAAGCCAAGCTTACCTTATTTTCCTTCCTATTCTTTTCAATCTTGGGGTGTCCTGCACTATGATTTCAGTGTCTTAGTAAAAAAATAATGCAATGAGGTTTCATTTACTCCGCAAAAGAAATTAAAATTTTAAACCAGGTAGGCATTGCTGCAGATCATGCACTTGGACTTCTCAAATTGTACATGGGGATGGAAAAGTGTACTTTTTTCTCTCCGACCAAAGCTAATCAATTGTTTTGTTTAAAAAAAAGTAATTGACAACAGACTTACCTAATTTATCTGCATTTCACAACACATTGATTTCTGAAGAGTTACCTGCAAGTACTTTATTTTCCTCAATTAGTTTCATGAAGTATGTTATATTAAACAGAATAAATAAAATGTATTTGAATACCAACATTTTAAGGAAGCCTAAAACAATGCTTAAATCTCAGCCAATTTGGCTGCATCTTCAGCTTTGAGCAGTTGGCCAAGTCTGTACCCTCAAAACGTGTCTCAGGTTGGAAGGCCTGATAATGGGAGACACTCCTTACTGTTGAGGGAAACCACATTCAATGAGCACAGAGTTAATTAGGGTGAAGTCTGCTTTTGGTAACCCAGTAAAATATATTATAAACATTGCTGTTAGAAACAACCAACAACTGATTTCTATTAATTATAAAATATGCTAATCACAAATCAACTTCAAAACCTTTCCTTTACAGAAAGACAATATTAAATATTTATAGGTACTGGTACTTTTGGTAAAGTGGAACTATCTATAGATCAGACATTTGTTTAAAATGGAGAAGTTAACTGAGTTAATGAAAAAAGCCCCTTTGACCAATGCCAATAATGTTCAATTAGATCAAAGACAACTGGGAAGATCAGGAGGAAATGAATTACAATACAGCCTTCAACTGAAATTCCTCATCCTGTAACTGACTGATTTTGGCCATGGCACTAGAGGATGAAGATGGAGTTTGCAGATAGGCACCTGCTCAGATGGAAAGAACTAGAGAATGACTCCAGCTGGCCTACACATGCACATTCTAGTACAAGCAACTTAAAACCTATTAGAGCAACTTTACACCCTTTCTACAATTACTCTTTGTGCTAGAAAAGCTCCAAATTTAGGCAAAATCCAAAACATCTGAAACAAAAAGCCTAGTATAGCAATTTTGTTTAGCAACTACATATCCACAGCATAACCAAGACTGCCTATTTCCACCTCCGTACCATCGCCCATCTCTGCCCTTGCCTCAGCTCACCGCTGCTGAAGTCCTCATCCATGCCTTTGTTACCTCTAGACTTGACCATTCCAACGCACTCCTGGTTGACCTCCCACGTTCTACACCATGTCAACTAGAGGTGATCCAAAACTCAGCTGCCCGTGTCTTAACTCGCACCAAGTCTCGCTCACCCATCACCCCTGTGCTCGTTGACCTACATTGGCTTCCCGTTAAGCAACGCTTCGATTTCAAAATTCTCATTTTCAAATCCCTCTATGGCCTCGCCCCTCCCTATCTCTAATCTCCTCCAGCCTCCCCCCCCCCCCCCCCCCGCAATGTCTGCTCTCCTCTAATTCTGCGCTCTTGAACATAGAAAATAGGTGCAGGAGTAGGCCATTCGGCTCTTTGAGCCTGTATCATCATTCAATATGATCATGGTTGATCATTTTTGCAACTTCAGTACCCTAATTTCTGCTCTCTCTCCAAACCCCTTGATCACTTTAGCCGTAAGGGCCACATCTAACTCCCTTTTGAATATATCTAACGAACTGGCCTCAACAACTTTCTGTGGTAGAGAATTCCACAGGTTCACAATTCTCTGAGTGAAGCAGTTTCTCCTCATCTCGGTCCTAAATGGCTCACCCCTTACCCTTAGACTGTGACCCCTGGTTCTGGAGCATCCCGGATTATAATCGCTCAATCATGGTCGCCATGCCTTCTATTGCCTAGGCCCCAAGCTCTGGAACTCCCTGCCTAAACCTCTCCGCCTCTCTTTCCTCCTTCAAAATGCTCCTTAAAACATACCTTTTTGACCAAGTTTTTGGTCACCTGTGCCAACTTCTACTAGTGGCTCAGTGTCAAATTTTTAAATCTCAATGCTCCTGTGAAGTGCCTTGGGACATTTCACTACATTAAAAGTGCTATATAAATACAAATTGTTGTTGTAGCATTCCAAACTCCTCGCTTTGAAACAACTGACTCCTGGGTCGGGTCTGTTTTGCCTACAGTAAAACTATACGAGTTTCTGAGCTTGATTTTTCACCCCATAAATTAGTGATTGAGGTCACCATTTCATTATCCAACACATAATGGTGGCAATTGGCACATTTTGCCCTAAGGTCCATCAGTGGCATATAACAAATGTTGGCATTAATGTTTGAATTGCAGATTTTTAATTTTTATTTGGACACAATGAATTGCCCATTTGATGAAATTACCACAAACATTTCGGTCAGAAATTACACCGAGTTGGATCTTTTGAGAATTTGGCATTCCACACTTTAAATCAAGATCTGGGCGAAATTCCTAAATTAATCTTTCTTTTAAAAGAAAATTTCAAAAACATTCTTTGATCAAAGAAAGATTGAACAAGTTTTCAACTATTTATATTAAAATGTATTCTGCATTGTAAAGATTTCTTGCTCTGAATATATAGGTGGTAATCTCTGGGCAAGTGAATACTTTCTTTGTAAACTGCACAGTCCGTCTACCATTGTCCTTTCATTTTGAAATATACACAAGCCAATAACATTTTTAAACTTGCATTTTATCCAGTTAAAATAATAACGTAAAATAATCTGCCAGTTGTCTATAGTTGTAAAACTCGACAAAAGTTTGAGCTGCCAAATCTGAGGAGAAGAATGAGAACTTTTCCTTCTCAAATTAGAAATTTAAACAAAAACATTCAGGTCACTTAGTCTCAGATTGATGCTATCTTCAATTCTAATTGGACCACAGGAACATATCTGTCCAATATCTGTCCTTTTAGTCCAAATTGGCTCATGGACCACATGTGGTCTCCAAGCCCTGCCATTCTGGCCCACAACATTGATTCACATTTAGATTTTTTATTTAAAGTTGCTACATTTCTGTTTCAATAAGTTTGGAAAGGGCTGTTCTTAATACTGTTCTTTCATTGGTGGTTAGATCCTAAATCAGAAAACCAAGATCTAATAATCTTGAGATACATACAATTTAATTGGAACATGGATTTAAAAGTTTATATGTAACCTCTGAGGCTCAAAATGTTTTTCACATGCCTGTTTTACAGAAAGTTTTAATTCAAGCAACTGTCTTATTTTATATGTGCTGAATATCAAAAAAATCTGTACTTCAATTTTTGACATCTTTGCGTTTTCCCCTCAATTTTCTCCACTCCTTTGAAAGGCACTGACTCAACAACAACTGAGAGTTATTTGGGACTACTCTTGTGCAAGATGATGGCCCCAAGTTTCCACACGCTACAAAACGGGCGCCTCTCCGAGCCCCGCCGAAAAAAAAACGCGCGATTCTGGAGCGCCCTGCAGCTCCATGTCTGCTTGGCGCAGCGCCCAGGGGGCGAAGCCTACCACTCGCGCCGATTTTGTAAGTGGGAGGGGGCAGGTACCATTTTAATTAGTTTTTTTCCTGCCGGCAACCCTGCGCGTGCGCGTTGGAGCGTTCGCGCACGCGCAGTGTGAATGAAACATTGGCACTCGGCCATTTTTGTAGTTCTTTGTAGCTGTTTAATTTTTGAACATTTTTTAATAAAAGCACATTGCCATCAGCACATCAGCACCGAGGCTTCTTGTAGCAGTGAGAAGGCTGCAGGAAGCCTCAGAAAGTTGAGGCAGCCGTTTCCCGACAGCCTCCCCCCCCCCCCCCGCCGTCGGGAATGGCTGCTGAACTTGAGGCTTCCTGCAGCCTTCTCCCGGTCTCCTTCCCTCCCCGCCCGCCGTCTGGAACGGCTTCCTCCCCCCCCCGCTGCGTTCGGTCGGGCCCGCACTCCCTCCCTTTCCCCCCCCCCGCCGTCTGGAACGGCTTCCTCCTCCCCCCCCCCCCCCCCCGCGGGAACGAACGGCTTCCTCCTCCCCCCCCCCCCGCGGGAACGAACGGCTGCCTTCATCCCCCCCTGTGGGAATGGCTGCCTCAACTTGTGAGGGTTCCTGCAGCATTCTCCCTGGCTGAAGCACTTTCACACAGGTAGGAAGATGGTTTATTTAATCTTTTCTTTGCTTATAAATTTTTATTCAGGTTGGATTTATTTGTATAATATTTGTATAAGTATAAGTAAGGATTTATTATAGAATTTAATGACTTCCCTCTCCCCCCGCCCCCCCACCTCGTTCTGGACGCCTAATTTGTAACCTGCGCCTGATTTTTTAATGTGTAGACAAGGTTTTTTCAGTTCTACAAAAATCTTCACTTGCTCCATTCTAAGTTAGTTTGGAGTACGTTTTCACTGTGGAAACTTTGAAATCAGGCGTCAGTGGCCGGACACGCCCCCTTTTGAAGAAAAAATTCTGTTCCAAAGTGAAACTGTTCTACCTGACTAGAACTGCAGAAAAAAAAATGTGGAGAATTGCGATTTCTAAGATAGTCCGTTCTCCACCAGTTGCTCCTAAAAATCAGGCGCAAATCATGTGGAAACTTGGGGCCGATGTCTCCGAATGCTTTACAATAGGAAGGAAAGGGACATAGTGTACACCGAGCATGGGGAAAGGGGAGTGGAATGGATGGGATGAGGAAATTGAAGGAACAATTAAAAGGAGGGTTTTGAGAAGATTTTTGAAAACAGCAAGTGAGTAGCAAGGCTGAGGGAACTGTGTAGAGAATTCCAGTGGGAAAGAGCGTACTGGTTGAACAAATAGCTGCTCATGGTGAAATGGAGGAACTAAGGCCCCAAGTTTCCACATGATTTGCTCCTGATTTTTTTTAGGAGCAACTGGTGTAGAACGGAGTATCTTAGAAATCGGAATTCTCGTCATTTAGTTTGCTCCAGTTCTAGTCAGTTCGAACAGTTTCACTTTGGAACAGAATTTTTTTTCAAAAGGGGGCCTGTCCGGCCACTTACGCCTGTTTTCAAAGTTTCGTGAGTGAAAACTTACTCCAAACTAACTTAGAATGGAGTAAGTGAAGATTTTTGTACGCTCGAAAAAACCTTGTCTACACTTTAGAAAATCAGGCGTAGGTTACAAATCAGGCGGAGGGAATGGGGGGGGGGGGGGTTTAAAGGGAAGTTTACAAACATTAAACACTTCAGTTTTACAAATAAAGAGCCATCATGAATAATAAATGATAAATACATCAATAAATCAATCAAAAAAAAATTAAGAAATAATTTTTTTTTTAAATCAATAAATAAAACTTTTCTACTTACCGACTGTAGCACCGGGGGCCCTCCAACAGTGTGCTGGGTTGCCCCCCTCAGTGTGTCTCTGTCAGTGTCTATCTCTCTGTCTGTGTGTCTCTCATTCTCTGTCTGTCAGTGTCTGTGTTTCTGACAGCGAGGGAAGGGGGAGAAAGGGGGAAATTGGGGGGGCGAGGGGAAGGAGATTGGGGGGGGGGGGCGAGGGGAAGGAGATTGGGGGGGGGGCAAGGAGAAGGAGATTGGGGGGGGCAAGGGGAAGGAGATTGGGGGGGCGAGGGGAAGGAGATTGGGGGGGGGGGGGGCGAGGGGAAGGAGATTGGGGGGGGGGCGGCGAGGGGAAGGAGATTGGGGGGGGGGCGAGGGGAAGGAGATTGGGGGGGAGGAAGGAAATTGGGGGGAGGGGCGGAGGGAAGGAGAAGGGGGAGGGAGGCTGAACTGGCCGGGCCCGAGACTACGGGCAGGGCCCGTCCCCAGCACCAGATTTACAGGTAGGTGGCGTTGGGTCGGGTCGGGGGGCTGGTGGGAGGGAGGTTGGTTGGTTCGGTTCGGGTCGGGGGGAGGGAGAGGGAGGTCAGGTCGGAGGGAGGGAGGTCAGGTCGGATCCAGTCCGGGGGCGGGGGGGGTGGAGCCGGTGTCGGGTCCGGTCCGGGGGGGGGGGGGGGGCGGGGAAAGAGAGCGGGCCCGGTCAGGTGGCAGGTGTCGGGTCCGGAGGCGGGAAGTGGGAGTCGAGTCGGGTCGGGAGGAAGCAGGAGCTGGCCGTGGGAGGAGCCTTATTCACGCAGCCCCAGTGAGGCCATTCGGCCAGGGCTAGGGGCTGCGTGCTTCGGCCCCTCCCACAAAGTTTCGGGCGCCTGGAGCTACTGCACATGCGCGCTGCGCATGTGCAGAGGTCCCGGCACTGTTTTCGGCGCAGGGACCTGACTCCGCCCCCTACAGCTCCTGCTGCGCTGCGCCGAGGGCCAGAGGACCTGCAGGGAGGTGGAGAATACGGAGTTTTTTTTTTAGGCGCACTTTGTGGCACGAAAAACGGGCGTCCAGGTCGGGACTGCGCCGTTCTAGGCGCGGCTCGAAACTTGGGCCCTAAGTGTCTGGGTTAAGGCTTCACATGCACTAGTTGCCCTTGGGTACCTCATCTAATAGACAATATGCCTCACAATGTCAGCAGGTAATTTGACTGCATTGTGCACCACAGCCAAGTCAATCATTTCCTCAGCTAAGGTTGACAAAATGCACTTCGAGCCAGGGTTCTTGGATTTCAATGAGAAGTGGGAACCTTGGATGATTTTCCCCATTCAAACTCAGGGCAATGAGGCCAATTATAGTGCTACTGGCAACGCCCTGACTGAGGACAGCTAATTCAGCACAGAATTTAGGTGGAACCCAAGAGCTTCTTGGCCCAGCTATTCACTGGATAAACTCACTGAACAACTGGGCGAAACAACATTTTAATAAAGCTAATGCAGAAATATTTTACATGAGAAATAGGAGCAGGAGTAGGCCATTTAGCCCCTCGAGCTTGCTCCGCCATTCAATAAGATCACGGCCGATCTGGTCTTGGCCTCAACTCCACTTTCCTGCCAACTCCCCATAAACCTCGACACCTGTGTCTTCAAAAAACTGTCTATCTCCACCTTAAATATATTCAATAAATATATTTTCAGTTCATCATTTGCACTTAATAGTTTGAAAATGCATAGTCTCAATATTCTGAAAGAGAGAATGCTTAATGATTTGGAAAACTCCAGACCCAGGAACAATGGTTGTTAATGAACTTAAAGCACTGCTGTGTCCTGCTTGTTATTCTTTTCAGGATGTGTGTGTGTGTGTGTGTGTGTGTGTGTGTGTGTGTGTGTGTGTGTGGAGACACACAGTTCTGTTATTTCTACTGTTGCTAATTAATGGAATAAAGATTAGACTTTTAATATGATTTATATTGTATACATTAGAATTAATTTTATTAAGGGATCAATTTTTTAATGTCTTGAATCAAGTGTTTTTAAAAATTTCATGCTCCAGTGAAGATTTTTGGTTTAAACAAATCAATATTCAGGGTTTTAATAGCAACTCAAAATAAAATGCAGTTCTTTACTGTTCAGAAGTAAATGTAGCACAACGTAATTTTGTTAACACACAATATAATCGTTGGCAAGTAACTGTCCTTGGAGTTGTAAGCATTAATTACAAGGAAGAAAAATTTGACTGTGTCCCGATCACATTTTAATTTGAAAATTGTGCATTCTAAATTCCTCTTCTGCAAGCAAATATCAAGGACTTGAAACAAATTACTCCTTTAAAAATATATTCTCTTCTTGCCTGATGTGTTGACTTACAGTAAGTAGCACATCCAAATAGCCAAATTCCATAATGGGCAGTCTACTTAACTGAGCCACGAGTTGAGTTCTGCAACTGAAGGTTAACAACATGTTGAGAGCAAGGGCTAGCTGCTTGATTGACATCATGATGGTATGTAGAGGTGTATATCTAAACTGGAGACCTCCAAGGATCCAGTTGAGATAATCACAGTCCAAGCTCACTCACGAACAATGGCCACTTAAGCAAGATGGTGGAAGGTTGCTCTTTCCATGGAACTTTAACAAAGCATGAATGAATACCTTCTGCAGAGGAAAGGAAAGGGGGAATAAAAAAAAAATGAAAAATGGGAAGAAAATAATCAAAATGACACAGCTTGGCACACAGACCAAGTAGAAGTCAGTAACTGGACTGGGGACTATAATAAATTATTGTGCATCTGAATGCTGAAAATTAGAAGATATCCATAACATCAAAATGATGGGAAATGCTAGATTGACCCTACTTGTAAAGTGGTGTTATTAATTATTAGTAATCAATACAATTATTAAAATTGAATATATTTTTAGTGTGAATAATAAAAAAAAGCATGCTAGACTGGGCACAATGATTCAATTAATTAATTGATTATATCATTTTGGATGTTGAACCTACCTTTATACCTTTAATAAGAATTGGAATCATGGGTATTTACGGCACAGAAGGAAGCCATTTGGCCCATCATGTCTGTGCCGGCCAAAAAAGAGCTATCCGGCCTAATCCCAATTTCCAACTCTTGGTCCATAGCCTTGTAGGTTACTGCACTTCAAGTGCATATCCAAATACTTTTTAAATGCTACGAGGTTTCTTCCTCTACCACCCTTTCAGAGCGAGTTTAAATTACGAATAAAAGTATTTCAAGAAAATGTATTGAAAAAGTTCGTACTGGAAACGGTCCTCGGTAGCATGCTAATGGAGTATGTAGTATTGGCAGTTTCAGAAATGTATACTCAACCTACCCACCATCAATTATGGGAAAATATCTCGATCAAACGCCCCTTTCTTACAAGTTCAGATGAATGTTTTACCTACGAATTGGTTCAAATGAATGCACCAACATGTCAAACATTTGGACATAGGAATCTTAATTAAACTCTTTTGTACGGGGAATGCTACAGTTGGCTTCAGTAGCTCCAGGCCAAGGAGGAAAAAGATCAGCCAGAATTTCCACTCTCGAGTGCTGTCCAGTGCACATGTGTGGACATTCAGTAAGTCTAGAGTTATACTGGCTGCCTATGATTGAATAGTAATCCTGGTAATCCAAGCTTACACATGGAAAATGGCCACTTGGGAAAGGTACTGGAGGATTGCTGGCATCATATGCCAACTTAAGTCGTCACAGGGAGCAGAAAAAGGGAAAAAAACAGAATATTGGCAGATAAAAATCAACTCATGCAAAAGGAGATTATGTGTGTGTCTAACTGTAAACATTTAATGGGAGAATCTACACCAACTCAGTCAGTGGCAGCCTGAAAAATGGATCATTGGTCAGCTAAAATCAAGTCCAGGTAACCAAAAAAAGCAACCACACCCATTCCAAGTCAAATTATTCGTTGGGTATACAATGGCTTCTAATAATTCGAATTTGAAGGCCAATATCAGAAAAGGGGCTGTATTTTATGTTGTGTAATGACTGGTGTGTGAATGATTGGAAGTACTGTGCACAAAAGTACTGCCAATATTTATAGATTTGTTGTGCAAAGATATTAAAACATGTTCTTGTAGTTCCAGACCCACGGTTCGATTTTGGCAGAAGGACAGACTACAGTAAGGTTCTTTCACAATATGCCTTTCTATCTCCCCCCTCAGTAATTTATTTGATAACATTTTGGACTATTTCTACAGGTACAGTAAAATTCATCTGTGAATTGTGTTTTAATTTTTTATTTGGGGCATTTTCCCCCCATTTGTCCAATGACTGGGGCAGAATGGCAGCTTGTTTGGACTTTACTCCCATTGAAAATAACAGGGGCTGGAGTACACCAGTAAGCACACAATGCATATTTTTGCGCCTGTTGGGCTCCAGCTGAAACTGACTGGAATATGTCCTACAAGTTTTTAATTAGATGGAATGGTTCCTGATCTAACAATGTTATGGATTAAGTGTCCAATTTGCATTATAAGTAATTCCAAATTACATCACACTTTCAACCATTGGCTCAAAACACTGGTTCAATGGGTTGAGCTGGTGTTATAATGCACCCCATTGGAGCTCCAATATGTAAGTTCAGACCTGCAATGTGCCACATGTTGACGTCTCAATCTTGGTCACTGTAGTTAAGTTAGAATTGTTTGGATCATTTACATAAATATCAGATTGCATTTTTTAATCAAAGTATTGAATTGATCAGTTTTCTTAATTTAATTAGAAGTATTGTTCCTTTGATTCAGTGTGGTTGATGCCAGTGAAAATTTGTATATTCAGAGTTGTGCAAATGTTCATATGTTTCAGGATATTCGATATTCTATCCATATGTATGATATACTGTTATGTTTGTCTAGAAACCTCTAAAGAGTTAACAGAGATGTTGGTTTGACACCAAAGGAAGGGATTTGAAACAGATGATGGATTTATTTTGAAAGCAGTTGTTTGAAGTGAACAAGAGGTCTCAGAAACAAGGCCCGCAAAAAGGTGAAAAATGAGAGCGTGAACAAAGACGTAATGAAATTATTATTAGTTTAGAAATGATTGAACTCAAGAAGCTGTTCTTAGTGTAAGTCTAGGTAATAATTTTAGGTAATATACTCTATTAGGGACTTTTGCTATATAGATAGTATTTCTCTCTCATTCCTTTACAGGACAGATTTTCATCTTTTATCACCTTGGCAATAAGCATCTCCTGGGAGGAGATCAGGGGGGAAAATTGGGTGGGGGGGACTGCGTGCTTGTTATTGAATCCACACAATTTTCCTACCATTAATTTAAATGGAAGGGTTCTGCTACCAGTCTTCCCCGCCCGATTTTTCTCTTGGTGCTCTGCCCAGGATGCTTAACACTAATGTTCCCCTTAGGTGCGTGGCTGCACATCAATCGGGAGATCCAGCGCAGGCCGCTCACAAGTTGTTGCCACTGGAAGACAACGTGCAGCAAATTTAAAAGGACTGCGCATGAAAAAAAATTAGAGGGAACATTGCTCAACACCCAGGCAGTAAAGATGAAAATGTACTCTGTTGTTTGTAAATAAAGAAATTTATTGTTTTTTCTAAAACCTCTCATTTATGTGGTAGTATCTGGCATTGTAGAGAGAATTTGGCAAGATTTGGCAATGTGTAGGTGACTACTTCCAGTAAACAGATCACTGGAAGCAGAGTCAATGTTAGCTCCTCTAGTTCACACCTTTGCAAGAGCATAGAAAAGGTGCAGCACTAGTATCAAAGGGTCAACTTCAAAAGGGATTCACATAGGTTGCAAAGCATTTTATAACATCCCATGGAATTTTTAAAGCGCTATATAAATCCAAATTCTTTCTTTCCAGATTGTGGGGAAGAAGGGTTGTTTATTGGTGTTAAGACAGCAGAGAGAGGTCATGGTACTAAAAACCTTAAACAACCACAGTGGTTGGAGATGGCACAGAGTTGAAGCCATGTGCTTCCCACAGGCAGGAAAGGACACAGCAATGAAGCTGTCCCAAATGCTCTCAGACTGTCAGCAGAAGTAGCAGTACCCTGCTGCCTGGTATGAAACCAACTTCAGAAAACTATCCAGATAAATACACTATGTATCTTGCAAAATATAAGGAGGGCTGAGTGAGTTTTTAAAAAAAGCAATAATTTCAGCTTAGGGCTTCTGAATAATATTCATCATCTGAACATCTTGATAGAAATATTACCTCCAACATGTTCAGTATTGAAAAGAGATGAGAAAGTTTGAGTTTGTTATGAATATAATATGGATAGATAATTAAGAGGTTAATGGACCCGTGTGTGTAATGCAGACTGGAGGGTTAGAAGACATTGCAAACTTTAAACTCGGGCAAGTTGTTGTCACCTACACCCTGAAACTGAATTAACGGTTATAAATTCATCTACACATAGATTTTGTTTATCATTTATAATATATACACACAAGACAGTGAATTTCCATTTCAATTTTCCCTTACTACTGCAGTCCCATTTCTTTGATGTGGAAGCCTTCCAACGTTGGTAGGGCAAAGGCTATTCTCTGTTGTATGAGGTAGGACCTGAAGGTATATTAAGATTATGCAGCATTACCAGGTAGTTATTTGTTATCCCACAGGAAAATTCACTATCTGGGTAGATATCATTCACATTTGGCAGTTGTGATTAGAAGGAAAACCTCTCCACAAGATACAAGAAAACTAAATTACAAATGCAGGTAACTACAACCGCTGTATAAACGCTACACTTTCAAATTAGGAATTTAAAAAAAAATTAAGCCTGTGAACGGGGAAAGTAGAGTAAAATCCCAGTTGGCACTAGAACTTCCCCATTTCACCTGGTGATGTGTGCAGAATCAAGCTGCTCTTACACCAATTTGATGGGTTTTAATCATTTTAGCAGCACGCATTCGCTATCTCAACACCATGTATTGGGATTCTCTCCCTATAGTTTTCTGTGAACTCATAACCAAGAAGCAAGCTCTGTTGTGTTGGCCAAGTAATTTGCATTGCAAATAGGGATACCAGAACTTCCCGGTTTAAAAAAATTCTATTTTGAAATACAATCTGTAGCACTTGCTGATTTAATTTGAAGGTTGGGGTTTTTCCAAAATGTAATAGCTTGCTTCACAGTCCATAAAAATGATGGATTTAATAACTTCTCCCCAATTCTGTCAGATCTTAGCTAATTAGAAAGCAGAACATCTATATCCAAAGAGGGGCAAGAGAGAGCAAGGCTACTTAAAGTTTTAAACATATGATTTTTACTATTTCAGCATTTACTACACTCAACAGTGTTTTGAGGATCACCAGAGGAAAGTAGGAAATAAGTTAGGTGCAAAATACATTGCTCTCCCACCCAGTCTTGGCCATTAGTGACCTCTCCACCTCTGCAAAACGGCAAACAGCTAAATGCGCTATATTTTTTAAACCAATACTGATACCAATATATGCAGTGTTCAATATAAATTAGCAATCGTCAGTGTAAATCAGGACACACTGCAACAGATTCTATTCTTTACCACACCCCAAACCCAAAATGTTAACACAAAGGGTTAAACTGCTTCTACCACATACACAAAGTTACATTCTGGGAAACCTTGCTGCACACACAGTACTAATTTAACAATGTTCAATTTTCTAAAACACATTTTGTGACATATCCTTGATTGAAACAGAAGTAGATGTTTGGGGTGATAATATTATTTCAACTAAAAACTCTCATCATTGAGCAGAATTAATCAAAGTTTCCAACAAAACTAAAGCACCCATAATTGGTCATATTGAATAAATTGAATAAGCAGAGTAACTTAAAAGTGCCCTTATTTACAAACCCCTGTTAAGTATTTGATAATGGGTATAAACTGTTTCTTCTTCATTTTACTTTTAGAAATACTTAAGACATTTAATTTAGGATCTCTATTTTGTTTTAAGTATTCCAAAATTTCTTAATACCAAAGGGCGCTCATACTGTACAATTCCATTCAATTGGGGTTTCTGGTAGTGAGATAGCTTAACAGATCCTCTTGCCACCCTCCCTTCCTCCTCACCCCCAACCAAAAAAAGGGACAACAACTTTATCAACTGATAATTCAGTTGAACCTCAGACAAATTAGAAAGCATATTGATGACAAAACATACCCCTTTAAAAGTCCTCCCTTGCTTGATCTGGTGAAATTAATTCTGACTGGCTGAAATTTCTAAATCCCCTTTGCTAGATTTACAACTGTTGTTCAACTGTAGTTCTAAAAAAACAAGTACAATCCCTATTTAGACACCTGTATTCATTGATTTGAGTATTTCTTGCTGTTGGCAATCATGAATCGGGTTCTAATGTGCTGTGCTTCGTCTGTCTGTGAGCAAAGCTATAGGATGATGCAGGGTTTTTTCTCCTTGAAAGGATTCTCAGACGTCGGGACTCCAAGAATCAGCGGGTCGCTCCGGGCATGCTGCTCACAGTAATTCATAAGGTCTACAGCAGCTTTAGATACCTGTTATGAGAAAACAATTTAAAGAAATCATTCAATAAAGTTATCCTGGGTATACAATGTGGTAACATTAATAATCCTCGCCCCCTTCCAATTTCCTGCCTTCCTTGCCTGAAGGCGTCAAGTCTTGCTGGGGAACCATTTCACAGACTACAGCAGCCTTTTGGTGCCTTGTTCACATGTGAGCCAAGACATTCAGCAAGCTATGTTGTTCCATAGGCGTCTGTCACCTTCTGGTACCTCACCCAAGTGCCAAGTAGCCACACTTCGTGAACCTAGACAACAAATGCCATGAGGCTATTCATCCTTGGTGATGTCATAGATGAGCACAATCCAGTCCTTTCTCAACATCAAGATACAGACCACTTCTAGCAGGATTAGTAATAGAGAGGGAACTACAAATTATTTCCTCCTCCTTAACCCAGGGGAGCTGGAATCAAATGTGTCACCTCTGTCACAGTAGAGATCAGCTAACTCAGTATTGATTAGTCATTTTTCTGCTCTGCATATGTTAACTATTTCACTATTTTAACCAGCTGAGCCATTGATAAAACCATACATCATTTTAAAATTTCACATACACTGCACAGGAATTGACCTGGATTAACCCAGATCACATTTGCATGTTGACAATTTACCCACAATTAGAAAATGAAAGCGGTCTGTGATCAAAGTGATGAGTCACACCCTTCTTTTTCATATATTTGTATGCCGTACACACGTCAATATGTTGTTGACAAACCAAGAGGCAAACATGGTCATCTGTGCACTCTCAGATGCATTTGCAATATCTTAATATTTAGAGTAAATATTTTACTGTGCAAGAACACTATCTATATGGGGCCAATACTGATTTTACCATAAAAGGGCTGAAATACAGGAAATTAAAAAAATTGTGTGGGTTTAGCCAGCGGGTACCTGAGCCATAAAAATAGGAAGGTCCCAGTTTTGAGTTAGCTGATCTGAGTTGGAGTGGCAGTAGTGGTGCTACAATTAGGCTCAATGGCCAAGACTTGCCCATGGTGTCTTAGTGGTTGACAGTCTACTGAAACTCACTGTCAATGGTCAATGAATAATGGCCACTTGAGTGAGGTAGTGGAGGGTGATTAGCATCCATGGAACAGTACCCTATCAAGGACTGAATGCCTTCAGGAGAGGAGAGGAGGGAGGAATTGATGAGAAAAAGATTTTAGAAACAGTGTTTGCATAACAGCATTGCATTAAAGCACTGTTAATATGAATGATGATAATAGATTTTTGTAGGTGGCTGTAAATATTTATCACTGACAGAAGTTTATTTGAAAACAAAGCATAGCTATACAGCACCAATCCTACCCTACATAAATAAATCTTTCGTCAGCCCATCATGGGCAGCTCTGATCATCTATAAATAATCCTCATCCCAGACATCAAGAGCTAAAGGAGGAAGCATGGGGGCAGGAGGAAGCATGGTGGCAGGAGGAAGCAGTGCAGAACCATAGAATCTTCTGTGGAAAAGGAAACTATACAAATCTAGACATGGAATTTCCCTGTGTTCCTGCTGCAGATTCTGTACAGTAATACAGTACAGTTAATGTTTTTGTAAAATTAACTATAAATAAAGTTGATCTAAACAGGAAATTGGTCTCGTACCAACATTGAAACTGGTTAGTATGGCGCTTGTCCAGTGAGCAGAAAATTATTTTAGTATATACCTGCTGTGCAATATTGAATAAAATCTATTGAAAATGGTGAGTCAAGTTTTGGTTAAAGTGCTAAAACATTGATTTAAAGATCATTAATGAGTTCTTCTATAGGCTCATTTAGAGAAGAGACTGTATAACTGATCCATACAGATGAGAAGGTCCTAGTTTTGATACCCAGTATATGCAGTTAGGTGATCTTAGTCAGGACAGTAATAGGGGTGATAACATTGTTCTCAATGTCCCTTTTGGGGGTGGGGGGGGGGGGGGGGGCGGGAGGGAATGAGAGAAGAGAGAGCAACCAGGGTTTCTCTTGCTGACCACTATCCAATGTCCCTTGCTGGAAGGACAAGTGTGGCCTCAGGTGATGGCAGGCTGTAGACTACTACTAAGTATCAAGACTTGCATGTAAATAGTCTCCATATGTTAAGGTTCTAAGAGTGTGCCTGGCGCATGTGGAACTGTATGGAAGGGGGAGGAGAAGCTCGGCCTTGGCCAAGTGGTAGCACTCACGCCTTTGAGTCAGAAGGTAGTATGTTCCACCCCCACTTGTGAGTTGAGAACATAATTTAGGCTGACATTTCAGTGGAGTACTGAGGATGCGCTGCATTGTCAGAGGCACCATCTTTCAGATGAGATATTAAACCGAGTTCTTGTTCGCCCACTAAAGTGGTAGCATTCAGAGTGGGGGAGCTCTCCCAATGTTCTAGTCAATGTTTAACACCAACATAATAAAACAAATTCTGGTAATTTCTCTCATGGTTGTTTGCAGGACTTTGCTGTGCGTAAATTGGCTGCTACATTTTACTGTATTATAACAACGACTACACTACTGGCTGTGAAGTGCTATGGGATGCCCTGAGAATGTGACAGACTCAACGAGCTCAATTTTCCCCAGTGATTTGCACCTTTTTTTGGAGCAGGCTGCTTTTTCTGGCCTAACTTCCACAGTTTCCCCAATCAATTTGCACCAGCAAAACTCATTTAGTAACGATTTTTTTTTTTAGGTAAGTTTTTTTTTCATCCAAAGGGGGCGTAACCAGCCATCTACGCCCATTCTGGCCATTTAGTGAACTTTGGCCTGCTGATAGTTACTCCATTTCTGTTTAGGCCAGCGTATGTGGCCTCTCCAGAAAACCCTAGAGGAGAGTTAAAGAAATCAGCGCAGGTAAGTAAATCGGAGGTCCTTCGGCCTGGGCTAGGGGCGGTGAGCGGAGCAGGAAGGCACTCAGGGCCGGCAGGAGAGGGAGCGGACGGACTGGTGAGCCCTTAGGCCTGGGCTAGGGGCGGGGAGCGGAGTGTAGCGGACCAGAAAGGCACTCGGGGCCAGGAGAGGGTCGGCAGGGGAGGGAACCGGATGGAGCGGCAAGCCCTTCGGCCTGGGCTAGGGGTGGGGAGCGGAGTGGGAAGGCACTCACTCGGGGCTAGGGTCCGCGGGGGAGGGACTGGACGGACCGGCAAGGCCTTTGGTCTGGGCTAGGGGCGGGGAGCGGAGCGGATCGGGAAGGTACCGCAAGCCCTTCAGCCTGGGCTAGGGGCAGGGAGCGGAGCGGATTGGGAAGGTACCGCAAGCCCTTCAGCCTGGGCTAGGGGCAGGGAGCGGAGCGGATTGGATTGGGAAGGTACCGCAAGCCCGTCAGCCTGGGCTAGGGGCAGGGAGCAGAGTGGGAAGGCACTCACTCGGGGCCAGGGTCCATGGGGGAGGGAGCGCTTCTCTGTAAACCCTGGAGAATAGAAATAAAAAAATGTGCACTTACCTGAAGCTGCTGTGCCCGCTCGAGATCCTGGTCCTGGTCTGGAGGCCTCGCGATTGCCAACTCATGCGTGTCCATTGCAGCGACGTCAAAAACGCAAGTTTATCCCCCCGCGCATGCGCAGAAGGCCCGCCTGCGTTTTTCAGAGCAGACAGCAAGCTCCACCCCCCGAAGCGACTGAACACGCTGCACGGCTCCGGATTGCAGTATAAAGATTGGGGAAAGTTAGTACAACAATTTCTGGCGCATTTCTGGACCTAAAAGCCCGGCATAACTCTGGCAATACGCCTTAAAATGGGTTTGGACAAAATTGAGCCCTATAAATCTCTCATATTTGCATTGCATGTTGCTGTTTTAACCCTTATAAATCTACAGAGTAGAATAGTTTCTTAATGTGTTCTTAATCCTGCCTTCACAGGTTTGAACAGTATTTGCAGGCACAAGACTGAACACATCACCAAAAGTGGTTCTGAATTGTTCTTTATCAACCAGACAAAAAAAAATGAATTTCAGTAGTAAACATGTCTGCCAGTATCCCAGTCAAAATTTCCCAGTCTCCCTGGCAATGATGATTCACTTGTTTATTGAATTTGCCGCATGATGGTCCAAGTAATTTTTGCTTGATGTAGGAATGCATGAATGCATGGAATGCACTGCAGTGGGTGACCCTGTCTGTAACAAGTCACAAATTAAAAGGAAATATTGATCTGGCTACCAACCAGACTGACTTCAGTGTTAAGTTTCCAGTCTGGAAAACCCCTCAAGAAGAATACTGCATCAGGTCTAGATTTAAAAAAAAGGCAAAGAGATTGTTAAATATAGCAGTCCTTTGTGGGAAATATTTTTTGATATCTAATGATCCCTGTCCAGTGCTAGAACTGTGGTGTAATATTTGAAGTAATGAATAACAGCAGCAAGATCACATTAAATTATACTATGCTCAGGTAAACAACTGCTTTGAAATAGGAACAGCACTGTACAACATGCAGTCCACCTCGGTGGTCTTAATATGCCATCTAAAAAAATATGCTCCATCTACTTTTTGCCCATCTCTTCAGAAGGTACTGATCATGCTGGAGGAGAGAGAATACGGCACCTCCGGCATCCAAAAGACAGCACCTCCGACAGCACAGAACTCCCTCAGCACTGCACTGGAGTGTCAGCCTATATTTGTGTGCTCAAGTCTCTGGAGTGGGACTTGAACCAATAACCACAGGCGAAAATGCCCAACTGTGCGCCACAGCTGATGCCAAAAGTCTAGGCAGGATATTTATTTGTGGATGGCCTTGCAGCCAAACATGATCCCATCCTCACATGACATTCATATGTGCATTTTGCTACAGGGTCCATTGAGATCGGGATCTTCTTCCTAACCGGAGATCATTTCCCATGATTACATTTAACGGTCTGCAGGGGATTTCAGTTATAACGGCCGAGATTTTCCTTACCTCAGAGGGTCCAGGGCGGGCGACATCGGTGGCGGTCCCGACTCCGCTGCTAGCTCCATCCCACGCTGGAAAATGATTTTATGTCGATGGGGCTCGTTAAGGCTGCCCAGCGCATGTGTTGGTCCAATTAGAGGAAGCGGGTCTGGTGACATCTGGCATCATCAGCCGGTTTCCTTAAAGGGACCATGGCCAACTTTCTTTTAACATTTGTGCTGTCAGTGTTCTACAGCATTGAAGTGCTGCCAGCACTGACAATGATTACAGAGGTGCAGGGCTGCACCAAGGTTCTCCCATGACTCCTTCCATATGCTTATGGATGGAGTCACAGCCACAGGGTAGTTCTCTTTCCTCCCAATGGGTGGAAGCCACTGCCTCAGGAGACCAACACAGCTTGGTTGCACACTGCACAGAAGGGCACATACAGGAATGTTGTCAGGAGGACCTGGAGTGGCGCAAACCTTTCAATGATCTCATTAGTTCACGACATGTTAGTACAAAGCCACACTCACCGTGTGCCTCTCATCACATCCCCATCACTCTGCCTTCCCTACCCTACCCCACCCCTGCACATCCTTACTCACAGCAACTTACCATTCACCCATCCCTCTCTCTCTCTTTACATCATCACATCCCCATCTCACTAGCCACCCCTCACACTCACTCTAGTGCAATCATACCAACTAACAACCCACAACGGTAGCCACATAGGTCTTTTATCAAATGTTCATGTAAAGTTTCTATTAATGTGCTGTCAAACATTGAAAGCTTTATTTTCAACATTTTGCATTGTTGAACATTTAAGTGCACCTTTGGAAATAGCTTAGTGAGTTGCAGCGGATGGCAAGATATAGCATCATCATAAGCAGTCCCTCGGAGTCGAGGATGACTTACTTCACTCAAAGTGAGTTCTCAGGTGACTGAGTCCAATGTGGGAACTACAGTCTCTGCCCCACCTGTGACAGACAGTGGTTGAAGGAAAGGGTGGTTGGGGAGCCTGGGTTGACGCACGCTCCTTCCGCTGTCTACGCTTGGTTTCCGCTTGTTCGAGATGCTCAGCGCCCTCCCGGATGCTCTTCCTCCACTTTAGGCAGTTGTGGGCCAGGGATTCCCTGGAGTCGGTGGGGATGTTGCACTTTATCAAGAATTGAGGGTACCTCCAGGCCAGATCCAAGGTTGTCCCATCCTCCGTCATTGAACTACAGTATGCAGACGACACTTGCGTCTGCACACACTCGGGAGGCCGAACTCCAAGCCATCGTCAACACCTTCACCGAGGCGTACGAGAGCATGGGCCTTATGCTAAACATCCATAAGACAAAGGGTCCTCTACCAACCTGATCCTGCAACACAGCACTGCCCTCTGATTATCAAACTCCACGATGAGGCTTTGGACAACATGGACTATTTTTCATACCTCGTGAGCCGACTGTCAGCAAGAGCAGACATTGACGACGAGGTTCAAGACCGCCTTCAGTGCGCCAGCGCAGCCTTCGGTCGCCCGAGGAAGAGTGTTTCAAGACCAGGATCTCAAATCCGGCACCAATCTCATGGTCTACAGGGAGAGGTATAACTGTACTATCCGCAATGGTGGTGACTGTGAAAGGAATGACTTGGACATTGTAGGGATGCTTTATGATGTTGGTGTCAATGTGGCGAATTATGTGGCAGCCAGGGTGTATAACGGCACGTGAAGTACAACTGGCCATGGAGAGGCCATCCCTGGCCTCCTGGGAAGTAAAGTGCTCGGGTGCTGATGCCCCCTGTCCTGTGCAGAATCAGGTGATTGTGGAGCAGGTTGGTGCTGCTGGTGTGCCTGGTGCAGCTGGTGTTGGGGCTGATCGTGCTCGGATTCTGAGGACCAAGGTGAGAAAGTATAATGGGCACCCATGTTGATGCAATAGATGGTGAGTGTTCTTCCAATGAGGCAAGAATGAATGGAGAATGGAAAGCCTGTAGAATCTGTGCTAGAAATGGACTGAGAAACAGCTTGTGGCTGAGGAAAGTGATAATCTGTCAGACGGGAGCTTTTACTGAACATGTGAAGCCGTCAAGTAATCAGCTGGAGCAATGACCACTGAACTCCCGCCTCAGGTTGACAGCCGTGGTCCCCGAACAGTGTAGTTCCCATGGCCATGAAGTTAAAGTGAAAATGTAAGTTTAAAAAAGCCTTTTCATGATTTGTCAACTAGATGGTAATGATTTTAATTGGGTCCCCTGCCGCTGCCCGTCGGGTTTGCTCAGCGCCGACAGACGCAATATTGGGAAAGGCAGGTTGACGGCGAGGTTCCGACCCGCTGTCAAAAGAAATACATTTCCCAACTGACCCGCCACCAATCATGCCCGCTGACCTTCCGGGCAAAGTGTCGGTCTAGTCACAATGTACTTTTTTGGCTAAACCTTAAACATGGTACTCTAACAAGGATCCACTGCATTATTTTCAGATGTAGAGCACAGTGCAAAGGAAAATCAGAGTTGAGAATGAGAATGAAAATGAAAATGAAAATGTTTGAGGGTCAGCATAACATTTAGGCAGGTATTGAGAAATGCTGGGCTATTGCCCAGTCCCTCTTGAGTGGCAAACTAGTTAAATGCACCACAGAGTAATAATGAGTCCAGAAGATCAAAAAGGTACCATTATTTTGTCCCTGGACCTGTTTAGTAAATCAATTTCGGCCAAGGTAGCAGTGTGTGTTGGGGTAGCACTAAAACCCACCCTAGTAACTCCAAGATAGGGAGGGGGCAAAGCATGAGTCAGGATTTCTGCTCCAGATTGCTCACCAATATCCTGCTAGACGTGTGTACCACTATGAGAGAGGTTAGGTTTAGGGCTCAAATCGGATGGCGCCAAAATTGAACAGCAAGTTGACGCTATCTGACCAATCTACCAATTAGCTGAACTAACAGATGGCCATCACCACATATGGAACCAAACTTCAGCACTAGTTGCTAACTTAGGAAAAAAGAGGAGGAAACGTGATAAAAATCAGAGGACAAGTTAGAGGTTGAGGTTTCAGAAATCAAATTCTGAAAGGGAAAAGTTATTTACTTTGGGCTTGAAATGGCATAACATGATTGTCAGATTTTCTTGTATTTTACCTGGATTTGAACTACAAACGGTGCTGTTGACTTGTCTCCCTACTCTGCATTCTGGTTGGTAAGGGGTCCCTGTAAAAATTACTGGTTTGCAGTTTTCAAAATGGACAGTATGTAATCTCTAAAGCACCTGTAAATATTCTAGAATCTATAAACCAGTAATTCTAGTTATAAATGGATGCAATTATGGAATGCGATCCCCAAAACACTAGAAAAAAAAAATCAGATTTCCGTATCATGAAAAAATGAAATTTGATTTGTTAATCACTTTAAACCAGTGGCTCTAGTCTTTGTGCAATAATTCTCTTGCAGATAACAGATGAAAGAAGTCGTCATTTTTTTTTCTTAAGTCCAGATCTGAAATTTTGACTTGTGAAAGTACCACATTTTCAGTTTTTGAAAGTTCCAAAACAAATCCTGAAAAATTCTTGGAAAACTTTTTCAAAATTAAAACCTGAAACCATGCATAATACTTGACTGGATTCAGTGCATAACAGGAAGCCTTGGAAAATACTGACTGTAGTGTAGTCCAAACAAGATCAGCTGTTCGTTGCAGATTATAAATGCACCTGCTAATACACCCATTTAATCCTTCGGCCCACTTAAAACACGTTTTCACAATAAATCAATAACATCCTGTGTGAGGTTTTGTGCTGTTGATATTTTCACCCCTGTAAATCATATTTAATATTGTCCTGGAGTGAAAATATTAGCTCAGTGTGACCTCTAACAGTCGAGAACCACTTCACAGTAAACACGGCACCAAGTCCTTCCCACTCCAAACTCACAATTTGGAAACAGTTGATAGAATCACTTCAAGCCACTTTGATATTGATGGGGAGCCAGGAGAGTGGCATTAAGTGGAGTCCCACAACATTCAAGCATCAAACTCCATGTTTTATTATAGTAGCCTCCAACAGCCAGTATTGAAATACAAGAAAAAAAATCGTGTTGTACAGGAGGAATGCAGTTTGTCTGTTTTATTATTGATAATGTGCTGCTGCTGGGGTGGGCGAAGGGAATCTCTCAAATTTTGTACATCTCTACTTGGAAGTAGCCAGCCCAATTTATGTAATCCAAAAACAGTCAAATGTAATACTTGCCAAATCTCTCTCCAACTGGCTGCCTTTCATTTCACTAGAGATCATCATTCTTCCAATTTTCGGTTAGCTGGGAACACATGTCTACTCACATGCACTTCCAGCAGGGGACACTAGATAACAATCAGGAGCAGTAACTCCATCGTCCCCTCCCTAATCTAAGAGTGCTGAAGCCAACTATACCATACCTACTGCTTCCCCAGTTGAGATCAGCCAATGGCAGAGGCCAAGGATTAAACCTGGTTTGCATTGCCGAGGTACTTAAAAGACAGACTCCCATTTGTATAGCACCTTTCATGACTTTGACGTCCCTAAGCACTTTACAGCCAATTAAGTACTTGTAGTTACTGTTATAATGTAGAAAACTCAGCAGCCAATTTGTGCACGGTAAGCTCCCACAAACAGCAATGAAATAAATGACCAGATAATCTGTTTTTGGTGATCTCAGTTGATGGATAAATGTTGGCCATGGCCAGTGTCTATGCACTTTAAAAAATTTCATAGGATCTTTTACATCCACCGTAACCAGCTAAGCCATCAACATAGTCTGAGCTTTCTATTTTAACTTAAACTGACTGATGTTAGGAGATGCAATTGAGTGTGGTGTGATGTCCTTACACCACTGGGATTTTCATTGCATGCTGCTCTGTATACATTAGGTTTTCTTTGCATGGACAAAAGGGTTAAATTTGCAGAATTCTGCAGTTAAAATGGCAGTAGAACTGAACGATTGCCAGAGACCAGTCTCTTTCTTTGCCCTCTTGGAAAATTTCCATAATTAAAATTCGCAGAAGTACATTTGAGAATAATCTTTTGCAGAGACGGAAGAAGCTGAATTTGAAATAATTTGCATGATTCAACGGGTGGGATCCACCCTCTAGTTCAAAACACACACTGTTCAGAGTTTGAGAGTTATAAGTCATTAACTGGCTCCAGACTCCAGACTGTTATGTGCTACGCCTGCGGGGCTTTGATTTAAATAGCCAAATTAAAGTACAGAACCTCAGGAGTCAGGCAGTAGGGTTTAAGTAAATGTTACAAAGTAAAACAGAAGCTAAATTAAAAAACACATTGCTCGATGATAGCTAAAAATATTACTGTGAAGAACATTGCTGGAGTCTGGGATAAACATGAATCTCTTGCATGATGTGATTGGCACTGACCCAAGCAAAGAAACAATGACTTCTTCATGCAAAAACTGCAAACTTTAGAGTTAACATTTGAAGAAAGAGTGTACAGGAAAGCTGGGCTACAGCCGAGGCATAAATGCAAAATATGCAAGAATTAGTGTGAAAAAATGCAGCATGTAATGGAAGTGCACTGCCAAAAAGGATAAGCAGATTCAATAGTAATTTTCAAAAAGGAATTGTATATATACTTGAAAAGGAAAAATTAGGACTATGGGGAAAGAGCAGGGGAGTGGGACTAATTGGACAGTTCTTTCAAAGAGCCGACATAGGCATGATGGACCAAGTGGCCTCCTTCAGTGCGGTTTCTCTGATTCTAAGTCAGGATTCAGTTTGTGTCCAGAAATGCAATGCACCTGGAAGTGATTTCAAACATCTATCCACTCGGCCTGCCATTGTGTCTCATACCTTTCTAGTCTGATTCTCTCAGTGCATATACGAGTCGGCATTGAGACCATGCAGAAATGCAATATGCACTGCGATTCAACTTATGTGCAGAAGTATAATAGTGTAGAAGCTGATATTCCATCTGTGAATAAATACAGTCTGAAATAAAACAGGCGTGCATTTTTATAGCGTCTTTCATGATTACCAGATGTCGCAACGTGCTTTACAGCCAATGAAGTACTTTTGAAGTGTAGTCAGTGTTGAAATGTAGGAAATGTGGCAGCTAATTTACGCACACAGCAAGCTCTCACAAACAGCAACGTGATAATGACCACGTAATGTGTTTTAGTGATGTTAGTTGAGGGATAAATATTGGCCAGGACATCAAGGATAACTCCCCTGCTCATAGTACCATGGGATCTTTTATGTCACCTGAGAGCGCAGACCCGAGGGGGCCTTGGTTTAACGTCTCATCCGAAAGACGGCACCTCAGACAGTGCAGCACTCCTTCAGTACTGCACTGTACTGGAGTGCTAGCCTAGATTTGTGTGCTCAAGTCTGCACAGAAACTGGAATTCAGTTTGCATACAAAACAAGAGTGTCCTAATGGCTCAACTGATGTGCAATGCAAACTGCGGAACTGTGAGCCATGCAGACAAGGGAAGTTCCATGTTCCATCCTCAGAAGATGCTGAGTAAGGGTGCTATTATTGGCCTCCAGTCTTTGGGAGGAGAAATTAGCTATTCCTGAACTGCTCACCAGCCAAGCTGGTGTCATTAGTCAAGGCGGGTTAGAGATTTTAGGGGGAAAAAATTAATGCAGTGTGTACAATAATCACTCATTTCAATGTGATAATGCTGAAGCAGTAGGCACCCACAATGCCTCTAAGTTCACCCAGTGAGTAGCTGAGCCACACAAATCAAAGGCTGCCAGTTTGATCCTTCACCTCTGCTAAGTTAGCTGATCTCAATTAGGGTGGTAGTAGTCTCTACAACTGACCTTTATTTAGACAGAATATTAAAAATCAGCCTGGATTCCTCATTTGATCACGATACAGTGCCTCTTAATTGAAAGTACACGTGTAGATCGCAGGCGAGGCCAGGATCGAGTGCTGCTGTGATGTTTTCCATAGTTGAAGTTGTCTGCTTGACCTATTGTCAAGATAGACACAAGAATGACTACTGGACAAAATACTAGAGGGCACATGCCCAGCAAGCAGCATCCCAGCGCAGTCAGTGCCTTCAGGAGGAGGAGGAAGGATTAATGATAAAAAGGGACCAAAAAAAATCAATTTTACTCCTCATCTCATCTGGATTATTTTAATATGTCCTAATCCATCCTACAGATCCTTCCTGCCCTCCTTAAACCATCTCACCTTGATTCTCTCAATGCCTGCCTCAATCCTCAGCTGTTCCACCAGTTTCCGTGCTTGTGCTATATTGTTAGTTGTTGACATTGTCTGCCATCTATTTTAGGCCAAGGCCAAAGCGAGATGCTGTAAGAGAAGAAAACACAGAATATCAAATTTTTATAGCAGATTCAAAACATCAGAACTTCCAACATTTGCAAGTCTGAATTCAGAGATACAATTTTGTGTTTCAAGTTCAATTATCCTTTTTTTGAAAGAATTCCTTGAATCCAAAATTGTCAAAATGCCAGAGTTGCAGTAGTTTAATGATTATTTTGATTCAACTTAATCCTATTTTTCCACAAAAGTCCTTGTGGTGATCCTAAATTATTCCTCCCAAGCTCTTCGCTGGCCCATCATGTTTGTTAAAAAGTTTTCTGTGCAGTGCTATATTCACGCTGCTGTGGAGTCCTATATAAATGTTCACTTTGATCACTATGACATCTTTCACATCCAGGAAGCCAGGTTGGACAAGGCCAAACTTCTCAGATAGTCAGCATAGCTCAAGATGGTCAGAAAAGGCAGTCAAAGCCTTTTCCTCTCTTCCACCTGAGATGAAGAGTTCATTCCCTCTTATTTGATGTTCCCCCTGAAGAAAACAGAGCCATTCCTTCTACCAGCTTGAGGATGAACTGAACAAAATTATTTGCAATAGTTTGTGTTGGACATCAGATTTAAGTGTAGCAGCTCACCCACAATCTATTGGGTCAGCCAAGCATTTCTGTACCTAAAGATAATGCTAAAGATGGTAGCGTTTTACTTTAATTGCAATGTTTTACAAGCTGAGGAAAATTCTATCCATTTTACTTCCTAATCATAAACCACACAAGACAGACAAACTTGCATTAATATAGTGCCTTTCACGACCATCGGATGTCCTAAAGCGCTTTACAGCCAATGAAAAGTTGACACAAACACATGTACTTTTAAAAGCTGCAAAGTATATTCAGGAACTAAAATGTTTGTAAATAAACCGATGTCTTCTATAAGGTTTTAAAATGTAACAAAGTGATAAAGTACCTGCTTTTTTATTTGTGCTATTTTAATTCAGATTCCAAGGGAGTAATAATTGAGTCAGTTCTTGGTGTTTACACTGCTAAATCCAGCTACCTTTTCCTGACAGCAATCCTGCAGAGCCAGTTTTCATGGGTCTACAAGTCTGCCACTCCAATAAGGGAGTCAGATTTAGTAGTGCAAATGATGCAAGCATCCAATCAACACCAGTGTCCCAGGATCCAAGTTAAATATGTACCAATGTAAAAGCAACTGGTAACTAGCCTCTCCCCTCCTTCCACGCAAACGTGAAGTCTAACATTGGGCTAAAATAACAGGAAGGTTTAAGGGTGGCTGTGGTACAGCACTGTGTTGAAGCAGCAAAATGGAGTGCCATGTGGTGGCAAAATGCATCATCAATCCTCCACTCTGCTAAACTCACAGTCAGAGGTATTGTGGAAGCGAGGAAAGAAATGAACCAGAGGCTTGATTGCCCTTGGGCAGTTGTTGGGCCGTGCTAGAAGCCAACTTAGAGCAGCATTGCTTGAAGCCTAGGTCACTGGCCATCTTGACGAGAGTCATTGAGTAGTCTGATGAGACTAAAAGGAGACTTCAGATTGTAATGGGACATCTCTTTAAAAAGGTTTCACATATAAATAAATTAATGTATTCTATTAAATTGGATGCAGTGTAGCACTTGACCGAGCACTAAACAATTAAAGATGAAGTTTGCCAATACGTGCACTCCATTCAAATAAGTTCAGTAGTATGTCAAAAAATTGCATTTTTAAACAGCGTTCATGTCACTGAAAATTGGACCTTCACATTATTGTATCTTGTGCATAAATACTACTGCAACTGGCTTACAGACCGAACAGAGTCAGGCTGACACAACGGTTACTATGGCAGCCTCAGCTGCTCTGAGCTGTTCCAAAACCAGAGAAAAACACTGATTTGATTTTTAATAAAATGTGCTGGGCATGTTACCCTACAATTCAGTTTGCATTGTAATTTTTCTTTAAAAAATATTCCAGGATAAACCTCTACAATGGCCTCATCCTGAGTATTTATGCAAAAAAACACCCTGCATTGAAGGAAAAGCTATTGAAACGCAAAGTCTTGGTTACCAGTTATATTTTATTTCTTCCTCTGGAGCGCACAGATGCTGGAGCTGCAGCTGGGGACCCTCTAGAGACCTTGACCAAATGACCATTGTTCATTTGTGGGCCTTGTGACCGGCTGTTTATCGAAATATACAGCATAGTAGAAGGCCATTTTGCCCATCGTGCTGTGCTGGCTCTTGGTAGAGCAATCCAATTAGTCCCACTCCCCTGCTCTTTTGCATATCCCTGCAAATGTTTCCATTTTAGGGGATAGCATCACAGCCAAGTCTGAGCTCTCACCTTAGATTGAACACATGTATATTCTTCAGAATGGGGCCACGGGACAGCAAGCAGGAGCAAGAAACTTGGCTAATCTTTCCCTGCGGTGTGAAGACCAAATGTACTCTATCCCAGCTAACATCAGTTAACTCAGCACCTACCAGGATACAGCTTCCTTACCTGAACTTTTTCAAATTAAATATATGAAGGGTATTTTTTTTAGTTGAAGACAAGTCTTCTGTGATAATGTCCTTTAACAATAGTATTATTTTATAATTTTTTTGCGAATGAATGGGATAACACTCTTGGATTTGAAATTCACTTGTTTTAAAAAAAAAAACAAGTTACATAAAAATACACCCATCTGATATCTGGGAAGAGAAAAGGCTGCAGCTGGCCGTTAATACTTTCATCTGCAGCCTTTGTTGAATGAATGGGCAGATATTAAATAGAGTGCCCATACGTGTTATAGAATAACTCTTGCCAATAAAAACAAAAAACAAAAAAGATATTCACGTGACTTAGCAAAATGTACTAAACACACAAATCTAGGTCAGCACTTAAACTGTACAGTCATATTTTAGTATTTCAGTAAACATGTTTTTTTCCTAAGTTCCAAAGCGCTCCAAATGTTTTTATTATATTTTCATTTTAAAGAGAACAGCCATTAGCTGATCTCAGCAAGGCGGGGAAGTTAAAAAAAAGACTTGCATTTATATAGCACCTTTCATGACCACCGGACATCCCAAAGCACTTTACAGCCAATGAAGTACTTTTTGGAGTGTAGTCACTGTTGTAATGTGGGAAACGCGGCAGCCAATTTGCACAAAGCCAACGTGATAATGACCAAATACCGGATAATTCCTGTGCTCTTCTTCAAAATTGTGCCATGGGATCTTTTACATCCACCTGAAAGAGTAGACTCGGTTTAACATGTTATCCGAAAGACGGCACCTCCGACAGTGTAGCACTCCCTTAGTACTTGAACCCACAACCTGCTGACTCAGATGCAAGGGTGCTACCCACTGAGTAACGGCTAAAGACGCACCAGAGTACCCCAATTAACATTTTCAAAGAGGTAATTGAGAGATTAGTAGCTTTTAAAGCTAATTACAAATTAAAAACCTTTGGGGGAATTTGCGTGGAGGTGAGAAAGAAAACGAGCCATGGTCCCATTCCTGATGACTAGTGACTAGTGACCGAATGCATGCCTGAAAGGTTAGAACAGGATCAAGTCAGATAAGATGCCCTCCACAGTCAAACAGCTGCTGATCGTCAATGTTTTGGTTTACACGTGAAAAATGGCCACTTGGGAAAGTTCTGTGGACGAGTACCCCAACAGTTAACATTTTCAGAGAGGTAACAAAGGTGGTAATTGGGGGAGGTTAATAGCTTTTAAAGCTAAATACAAATTAGAAACCTTCAGTGGAATTTCACACTTTAATTTCCATTTACAAATCTTAACAACTATAAAGAAAGGAGAATATGCAACTAGAATACACTGCTTCTTTTGAGGTTTCCAATATGATCAAAACTAGCCTCGAACAATGGGATTTAAAGCTTTAGGCAGTTGGTGAATAATGCCTACTTATTTCAAGTCACTAAAGAAAGAACTTGCATTTTAATAGAACCTCATTACTTCCCTAAGCACTTTACAGCCAATGAAATACTGTAGAAGTGTAGTCACTGTTGTAATATAGGCAAACGAAGCAGCTAATTTACACACAGCAAGTTCCCACAAACAGATAGCAAGTTCAAATCCCACCATGGCAGCTGGGGAATTTGAATTCAGTTAATTAAATAAATCTGGAATTAAAAAAGCTAGCGTCAGTAATGATGACCATCTAACTACTGGATTGTGGTAAAAATCCATCTGGTTCACTAATGTCCTTGAGGGAAAGAAATCTGCAGTCCTTATCCAGTCTGACCTGTATGGGACTCCAGACCCACAGCAATGTGGTTGACTTTTAACAGCTCTCTGAAATGGCCTAGCAAGCCACTCAGTTAAGGGAAATTATGGATAGTCAATCATCATCATAGGCAGTTCCTCGGGATCGAGGAAGACTTGCTTCCACTCCTGAAGCGAGTTCTTTGATGGCTGAACAGTCCGATACGAGAGCCACAGACTGTGTCACAGGTGGGACAGATAGTCGTTGAGGGGAGGGGTGGGTGGGACTGGTTAGCCGCACGCCCTTTCCGCTGCCTGCGCTTGATTTCTGCATGCTCTCGGCGACAAGACTCGAGGTGCTCAGCGCCCTCTCTGATGCACTTCCTCCACTTAGGGCGGTCTTGGGCCAGGGACTTCCAGATGTCAGTGGGGATGTCGCACTTTATCAGGGAGGCTTTGAGGGTGTCCTTGTAGTGTTTCCTCTGCCCACCTGGGGCTCGTATGCCGTGAAGGAGTTCTGAGTAGAGCGCTTGCTTTGGGAGTCTCGTGTCTGGCATGCGGACGATGTAGCCTGCCCAGCGGAGCTGATCAAGTGCGGTCAGTGCTTCAATGCTGGAGATGTTAGTCTGAATGAGGACGCTGATGTTGGTGCACCTGTCCTCCCAAAAGATTTGTAGGATCTTGCAGAGACATCGTTGGTGATATTTCTCCAGCAACTTGGTGTTACTGTACATGGTCCAGGTCTTTGAGCCATACAGGAGGGCAGGTATTACTACAGCCCTGTAGACCATGAGCTTGGTGTCAGTTTTGAGAGCCTGGTCTTCAAACACTCTTTTCCTCAGGCGGCCGAAGGCTGCACTGGCGCACTGCAGACGGTGTTGGATCTAGTCATCGATGCCTGCTCTTGTTGATAGGAGGCTCCCGAGATATGGGAAGTGGTCCACGGCCGCACCGTGGATCTTGATGACTGGGGGGGGGGGGCAGTGCTGTGCGGTGAGGACAGGCTGGTGGAGGACCTTTGTCTTACGGCTGTTTAAAGTTAGGTCCATGCTTTCGTACGCCTCAGTAAATACGTCGACTATGTCCTGGAGTTCAGCACAACGGACATGATTTTTGCAGCGCGACAGCTACAGGAAAAATGCAGGGAACAGCGCCAGCCCTTATACATGGCCTTGGCCTTTTTCGACCTTACGAAAGCCTTTGACACTGTCAGTCAACCACAAGGGTCCATGGAGCGACCTCCTCCGTTTCTCATGCCCCCAAAAGTTCATCACCATCCTCAGCCTGCACCACCCTCAGCCTGCACCACGACGACATGCAGGCCATGATCTTTACCAACAGATCCATCACAGATCCAATCCACGTCCGGACCGGGGTCAAACAGGGCTGAGTCATCGCTCAACCCTCTTCTCAATCTTTCTCGCCGCCATGCTCCACCTCACAGTCAACAAGCTCCACGCTGGAGTGGAAGTAAACTACAGAACCAGCGGGAACCAGTTCAACCTGCGTTGTCTCCAGGTCAATAAATGCTAGCCTTCTCAGCGACGGCCACATCCAGAGAATGAATTAAAAAAAAGATAATGGCGATTTTTTTAATTTTTAAAAACAGTGTTGTTTGAGGGCGAAATGTTGGCCAGAACATTTTTTTTTGGGGGGGCGGGGAGGAACTCCCCTTCTCTTCTTTGAATAGTGCCAAGGGATCTTTTATGTCCAATTAAGGGGGCAGAAGGTCTCGGTTAAACTCAGAATCTTCTGATGGAGTGCGATCAGTATACCTAGGCTGACACTAACTGCGTTGCTCTTAATAGTACTGGAGCCTGTGTAGGGTTAAGACCATAAAGTTCTCGTGTCAAAAGCAGGCTGAAAGCTGCAAGTTTAGGTCTGGCTAGTACAGTACTTACTGCGATAAAAGCTTATGAAGTGTGCGTATCTTATCGATCATTTTAATGCAATGACAAACTTAATATAGTTTTCAAGTGCTGTATTGAAAACTCAAATCGTTGATTATAAATGGCTTTTGCATCCAAGGTCAAAAATGTTTCAATCAAGAAATAGTTAAGTTAGAGGCCGTCTTTGAAGGGGAAGTAGTATTTTAAGTGCCAATTCAGTCATCAGCATCCCAGATAAGAAGTACTGTTTACAATTGGTATGCCAATAATGCAACTAGGGATGATATTCCAGCATCTGAAATTGGCCGTTTAAAGCATAATCCTTTGTTTCCTTCTATGTTGAGAAAATGAAGCCATTGCAAATAGTGGTTTGGATTGGGATTACTGTGATGGAACACCATTGTTATGCAATGGCTATAATAATAAAACATCACTGAGATATTCTCTATCAATCCATTTAAGAGGAGGCATAGTGGGCATTCTACACATTCCTCAGTAAGCAACTTATCACAATTGGGGTTGACTCTTAGTCCTGGGTAATGCAGCAGAGAATAAGAGATGCAGTTGGTTTATGGAAACTGTTGCAACGTCGTTAATGAGAAAATGGTTTTGGTAAAAAGCCTGAACTGTACCATATCTCAACATTTGTTTTATGTCAAGTGCTGTACTTTTATATGTGAAAGTATGTCACCTCCCCCCTCAATTTTTCTCACTACTTCTCCTGAAGACACAGGGGTTGCAACATTTCAAAGGGAGGGCAGGATCAGTGCATGGGAGGCCTGAAGTGAGCAGCAAACGGAAGTTCAGAAGGAACGAACTTCCCAGCTGATTTTAATAGCGGGCATCATTTTAATACTCCTGCTCCTCCTGGTCCCCATAGAATCCTACCGAAGAAAAAAAATATTATTTACCTTGGCTGATCCTACCACGTTTCTGGCAGGTTTGACACTGCGTGGGCCTACCCTTGCTGACTCATCGTAAAAATCACGTCGCGGCGGCAATGATGTCACCTGGACACCACTTTTAGATTGAAATGATTCCCCTGTTTGCCTGTAGTACGAGCTTCCAGCTGACTTCAAAGTCAGCAAAGATAAGATGTTGCCAGGCAGAAACGGTGTGGTCTGTGGCCAGTAAGTGAATGATATTAACCACTCCCACACACCGTTCCTGCTCTTCTACCCGTCACCACCTCAGGTGAAACCTCAACACTGCATGAGATAGAAAAAGCCATAAGACAGCTAAAAAACAAGACTACGAGAGCGGATGGAATCCCCGCTGAGGCACTGAAGTATGGCGGAAAGGCACAGCTGGCGCGAATACATGACCTCATCTCTCTCATCTGGAGGGACGAGAGCATGCCGGGAGATCTTAAGTGATGCAGTGATCGTGACCATCTTTAAAAAAGGGGACAAGTCCGACTGCGGCAACTACAGAGGAATCTCCCTATCAGCCACTGGGAAAGTCATCGCTGGAGTCCTCCTCAACCGTCTTCTCCCTGTGGCAGAGGAGCTCCTCCTGGAGTCGCAGTGCGGATTTTGTCCCCTCCGGGGCACAACGGACATGATTTTTGCAGCGCGACAGCTGCAGGAAAAATGCAGGGAACAGCACCAGCCCTTATACATGGCCTTCTTCAACCTTACAAAAGCCTTTGACACCGTGAACCGCGAGGGTCTATGGAGGGTCCTCCTCCTTTTCAGATGCCCCCAAAAGTACGTCACCATCCTCCGCCTGCTCCACGACGACATGCAGGCCGTGATCCTTACCAACGGATACAGCACAGACGCAATCCACGCCCAGACTGGGGTCAAGCAGGGCTGCGTCAACACCTCTACCCTCTTCTCAATCTTCCTCACTGCCATGCTCCACCTCACAGTTGACAAGTTCCCCGCTGAAGTAGAACTAAACTACAGAACCAGTGGGAAGCTGTTCAACCTTCGCCGTCTCCAGGCCAGGTCCAAGACCACTCCAACCTCTGTTGTTGAGCTACAGTACGCAGACGCCGCCTGCGTCTGTGCACACACAGAGGCTGAACTCAAGGGCATAGTCGACGTATTTACCGAGGCGTACGAAAGCATGAGCCTTATGTTAAACATCAGTAAGACAAAGGTGCTTCACCAGCCTGTCCTCTCTGCACAGCACTGCCCTCCAGAATCCATGGCGCGGCCCTGGACGTGAACCACTTCCCTTATCTCGGAAGCCTCCCATCAACAAGAGCAGGCATTGATGACAAGATCCAAAACCGCCTCCAGTGCGCCAGTGCAGCCTTTGGCTGCCTGAGGAAAGTGTGTTTGAAGATCAGGCTCTCAAAACGGTCACCAAGCTCATGGTCTACAGGACCGTAGTAATACCCGCCCTCCTGTATGGCTCAGAAACGTGGACCATGTACAGTAGACACCTCAAGTCGCTGGAGAAATACCACCAACGACGTCACCGTAAGATCCTACAAATCCCCTGGGAGGACAGATGCACCAATATTAGCGTCCTCGCCCAGATCAACATCTCCAGCATTGAAGCACTGACCACACTTGATCAGCTCCGCTGGGCAGGCCACATAGTTCGCTTCCAGACACGAGATTCCCAAAGCAAGTGCTCTACCCGGAACTCGTCCACAGCAAACGAGCCAAAGGTGGTCAGCGGAAACGTTACAAGGACACCCTCAAAGCCTCCCTGATAAAGTGCAACATCCCCACTGACACCTGGGAGTCCCTGGCCAAAGACCACCCTAAGTGGAGGAAGTGCATCCGGGAGGGCACTAAGCTCCGAGTATCGTCGCTGAGAGCATTCAGAAATCAAGTGCAGACAGCAGAAGGAGCGTGCAGCAAACCAGGCACCCTGCCCACCCTTCCCTTCAACCACTGTCTGTCCCACCTATGACAGAGACTGTGGTTCTCATACTGGACTGTACAGCCATCTAATGAAGTCATGCTAAGAGTGGAAGCAAGTCTTCCTCGATTCCGAGGGACTGCCTATGTTGATGATGACCCTCAGTTCCTTATTTTCTAAGGTGTAGGTGATGTTTCTATTTTTCATACCAAATTGCATCACCTCAATTTTACCGATGCCAAATTTCATTTGCCACTTAACTGTCTAGTTTGCAAGATTTACGATGTTTTCTTGTATTATGTTGCATTCTTCCTCAGGGTTAGTTATACCCCCCAGTTTCGTATCATCTGTAAACTTTAATATCGAGTTGCTTATTCCCAAGCCAAAATCGTCCAAGGTTGTTGGGAGACTTAATTAAAAAAAAACGTTATGTAATGGAGTTCTGAACATAGTAACAGTACTGATGAGCCTGCACAATTATATGACATATTTTACAAACCTGGATAAAAACTTTACATTGGGAAAGTTAATTGGAGCCCACCCACGTGTCTGGCACACCTAGTTAAGAAAATGCGTGCATGCCAGTGGTTGAGTATTATTACATCTTACCATTTAGTCACGTCACTTCACAACAGGTTTTGTTTTTAAATTTAAGTGCAATTTCATTAAATGCAAAAGGATGCATTTGCAAAAAATGTGCTATTTTTGTACAACCTGCAGATGCATTGCTGTACTTTACAAAATATTTTTATTCAGATCAACTAGCCTATAAAATAAATTGCAGTTAGCTGCCAACAGTGGACTGAGTTGTCAAATACCAAAAGATCTGAGTTTCCACCGCTAGTCTGTGCTGGACTATCTAACCTCAGCCAGGAAATGCCTTGGCTGGGAAGGAAAATCAGCTACAGTGCTTACCCCTTATTACTATCCAACAACTCTTGCTCAAAAGTGTAGAAATGGATATGGACAGAATCAAGGTTCAGCTGTGATGCCCTCTATGGCGGAATACCCCATGATCATTCACTGCCTAATCTCACATATAAAGAAAGCCACTTGGGCAAGGTACTGGAAGGTAACTTGCACAATTAAAATTGTAATCTATCATAAGGCAATAAAGGAGAAAACTGAGGGGAGGAAAAAAGTTTTTGTAAAAAAAAAACAATCACAAAAATAGGTTTTAGCAGTGGACCAGTAAATTTTGAAGCAAAATATAATAAAGACAATGAAAAGTGGTTCTCGAGGTGCGTGGAGAGACGCGAGTCTGGGGTCGGCGAGAGGCCTACAAAAGGCCACAAGAGGCGTCGGGAGGTGCGTGGAGAGACGTGAGCCCGGGGTCATCCCCCTGCAAAACAGATACACTGCTTTGGGTACTGTTGAGGAGGATGACTCATCAGGGGAGGGCAGCAGCAGGCAAGTTCATGGCACAGTGGCTGGCTCTGCTGCACAGAAGGGTGGGAAAAAGAGTGGGAGAGCTATAGTGATAGGGGACTCTATTGTAAGGGGAATAGATAGGAGTTTCTGCGGCCGCAACCGAGACTCCAGGATGGTATGTTGCCTCCCTGGTGCAAGGGTCAAGGATGTCTCGGAGCCGCTGCAGAGCATTCTGGAGAGGAAGGGTGAACAGCCAGTTGTCTTGGTACATGTAGGTACCAACAATATAGGTAAGAAGCGGGAAGAGGTCCTACAAGCTGAATTTAGGGAGCTAGGAGTTAAATTAAAAAGTAGGACCTCAAGGGTAGTAATCTCTGGATTGCTACCAGTGCCACGTGCTAATCAGAGTAGAGGGAGCAGGATAGTTAGAATAAATACGTAGCTTGAGCAGTGGTGCAAGAGGGAGGGATTCAAATTCCTGGGACATTGCAACCAGTTCTGGGGGAAGTGGGACCTGTACAAAAGGGACGGTCTGCATTTGGGCAGGACTGGAACTGATGTCCTAGGGGTAACATTTGCTAATGCAGTTCGGGAGTGTTTAAACTAATATGGCAGGGGGATGGGAACCTATGCAGCGAGATAGGGCGAAGTAATATGGAGTCAGAAACAGATGGTAGAAAGGTAAAAAGCAATAGTGGAAGGCCGAGTAAACAAAGGCAAGAAACAAAAAGGGCCACACTACATCATAATTCTAAAAGGACAAAAGGGTGTTAAAAAAACAAGCCTGAAGGCTTTGTGTCTTAATGCAAGGAGTATCCGTAATAAAGTGGATGAATTAACTGTGCAAATAGATGTTAACGGATATGATGTGATTGGGATTACGGAGACGTGGCTCCAGGATGATCAGGGCTGGGAACTCAACATCCATGGGTATTCAACATTCAGGAAGGATAGAATAAAAGGAAAAGGAGATGGGGTAGCATTGCTGATTAAAGAGGAGATTAATGCAATAGTTAGGAAGGACATTAGCTTAGATGATGTGGAATCTATGGGCCCAAGTTTCCACATGATAAAAAACGGGTGCCCCTCCAAGCTGGGTGCCCGTTTCTCGCGCCTAAAACGGCGCCGGAAAAAAAAGAGCGATTCTGGAGCGCTTTGCAGCTCCTTGTCTGCCTGGCGCAGCGCCCGGGGGGGGGGGGGGGGAGGAGCCTACACTCGCGGCGATTTTGTAAGTGGGAGGGTACTATTTAAATTAGTTTTTTTCCTGCCGGCAACGCTGCACGTACACGTTGGAGCGTTCGCGCATGCTCAGTGTGAAAAAAACATTGACACTCGGCCAGTTTTGTAGTTCTTTGTAGCTGTTTAGTTTTTGAACATTTTTTAATAAAAGTACATTGCCATCAGCACAGAGGCTTCTTGTAGCAGTGAGAAGGGTGCAGGAAGCCTCAAAGTTGAGGCAGCCGTTTCCCGACGACCTCCCCCTTTTGCCGTCGGGAAATGGCTCCTCAATTTCTGAGGCTTCCTGCAGCCTTCTCTCTTTCCCGCCAGCCGTCTGGAACGGCTCCATTCCCTCCCCCCCCCCCCTCCGCGTTCGGTCGGCTCCCTCCTCCCCCCCGCCCGCGTTTGGTCGGCTCCCTCCTGCCCAAAGGGCAAAAAACGTTATTGGGAGTTGTGTACAGACCTCCAAACAGTAGTAGTGATGTTGGGGAGGACATCAAACAGGAAATTAGGGGTGCATGCAATAAAGGTGCAGCAGTTATCATGGGTGACTTTAATATGCATATAGATTGGGCTAAACAAATTGGAAGCAATATGGTGGAGGAGGATTTCCTGGAGTGCATAAGGGATGATTTTCTAGACCAATATGTCGAGGAACCAACTAGGGGGGAGGCCATCTTAGACTGGATGCTGTGTTATGAGAGAGGATTAATTAGTAATCTCGTTGTGCGAGGCCCCTTGGGGCAGTGACCATAATATGGTGGAATTCTACATTAGGATGGAGAATGAAACAGTTAATTTAGAGACCATGGTCCAGAACTTAAAGAAGGGTAACTTTGAAGGTATGAGGCATGAATTGGCTAGGATAGATTGGCGAATGATACTTAAGGGGTTGACAGTGGATGGGAAATGGCAGACATTTAGAGACCGCATGGATGAAGTACAACAATTGTACATCCCTGTCTGGCCAAAAATAAAAAAGGGAAGATGGCTCAATCGTGGCTAGCAAGGGAAATCAGGGATAGTATTAAAGCCAAGGAAGTGGCATACAAATTGGCCAGAAATAGCAGTGAACCTGGGGACTGGGAGAAATTTAGAACTCAGCAGAGGAGGACAAAGGGTTTGAATAGGGCAGGAAAAATAGAGTACGAGAGGAAGCTTGCAGAGAACATTAAGACGGATTGCAAAAGTTTCTATTGATATGTAAAGAGAAAAAGATTAGTAAAGACAAACGTAGGTCCCCTGCAGTCAGAATCAGGGGAAGTCATAACGGGGAACAAAGAAATGGCAGACCAATTGAACAAGTACTTTGGTTCGGTATTCACTTAGGAGGACACAAATAACCTTCCGGATATAAAAGGGGTCAGAGGGTCCAGTAAGGAGGAACTGAGGGAAATCCTTATTAGTCGGGAAATTGTGTTCGGGAAATTGATGGGATTGAAGGCCGATAAATCCCCAGGGCCTGATGGACTGCATCCCAGAGTACGTAAGGAGGTGGCCTTGGAAATAGCGGATGCATTGACAGTCATTTTCCAACAGTCCATAGACTCTGGATCAGTTCCTATGGAGTGGAGGGTAGCCAATGTAACCCCACTTTTTAAAAAAGGAGGGAGAGAGAAAACAGGGAATTATAGACCAGTCAGCTTGACATCAGTAGTGGGTAAAATGATGGAATCGATTATTAAGGATGTCATAGCAGCGCATTTGGAAAGGTCTGACATGATGGGTCCAAGTCAACGTGGATTTGTGAAAGGGAAATCATGCTTGACAAATCTTCTGGAATTTTTTGAGGATGTTTCCAGTGGAGTGGACAAGGGAGAACCAGTTATGTGGTGTATTTAGACTTTCAGAAGGCTTTCGACAAGGTCCCACACAAGAGATTAATGTGCAAAGTTAAAGCACATGGGATTGGGGGTAGTGTGCTGACATGGATTGAGAACTGGTTGGCAGACAGGAAGCAAAAAGTAGGAGTAAATGGGTACTTTTCAGAATGGCAGGCAGTGACTAGTGGGGTACCGCAAGGTTCTGTGCTGGGGCCCCAGCTGTTTACATTGTACATTAATGATTTAGACAAGGGGATTAAATGTAGTATCTCCAAATTTGCAGATGACACTAAGTTGGGTGGCAGTGTGAGCTGCGAGGAGGATGCTATGAGGCTGCAGAGTGACTTGGATAGGTTAGGTAAGTGGGCAAATGCATGGCAGATGAAGTATAATGTGGATAAATGTGAGGTTATCCACTTTGGTGGTAAAAAGAGAGACAAACAATTATCTGAATGGTGACAGATTAGGAAAAGGGGAGGTGCAACGAGACTTGGGTGTCATGGTACATCAGTCATTGAAGGTTGGCATGCAGGTACAGCAGGCGGTTAAGAAAGCAAATGGCATGTTGGCCTTCATAGCGAGGGGATTTGAGTACAAGGGCAGGGAGGTATTGCTACAGTTGTACAGGGCCTTGGTGAGGCCACACCTGGAGTATTGTGTACAGTTTTGGTCTCCTAACTTGAGGAAGGACATTCTTGCTATTGAGGGAGTGCAGCGAAGGTTCACCAGACTGATTCCCGGGATGGCGGGACTGACATATCAAGAAAGACTGGATCAACTGGGCTTGTAGTCACTGGAGTTCAGAAGAATGAGAGGTTTTCTCATAGAAAGGTTTAAAATTCTGACGGGTTTAGACAGGTTAGATGCAGGAAGAATGTTCCCAATGTTGGGGAAGTCCAGAACCAGGGGTCACAGTCGAAAGATAAGGGGTAAGCCATTTAGGACTGAGATGAGGAGAAACGTCTTCACCCAGAGTGGTGAACCTGTGGAATTCTCTGCCACAGAAAGTTGTTGAGGCCAATTCACTAAATATATTCAAAAAGGAGTTAGATATAGTCCTTACTACTAGGGGGATCAAGGGGTATGGCGAGAAAGCAGGAATGGGGTACTGAGGTTGCATGTTCAGCCATGAACTCATTGAATGGCGGTGCAGGCTCGAAGGGCCGAATGGCCTACTCCTGCACTTATTTTCGATGTTTCTATAATGAATGATGGGAAATTGCTCTTATAAATGATACTCCGACTGGTTTCCCGACACTGGCAGTATACACCAGCCATGCTGGAATGTGTTTTTCTTTTTTTCCCTGGGATTTTACAAGTTAAAACGAGTGCAGGCATTTTTTCCAAAAGAGAAGTTAAGGTGTATAAATTCAATGTTCTAGCAATCAACCACAGCCCAGATATGACTTTGCAGAGCACCCCAATGGTCTGGTAGGTGCAGACATTGCTTGGAGTCGTGCTTCAGTGGTGTATTCTTCAAGGAAATGAGTGGGGGGGGCGGGAAAGAGAGGAAACAACGTTCAGGAAAAATTCCTGGGGGGGGGGGGGGAAAAGAGAAAAAGCAAGGTAGGAGGCAGCGTGAAGGGGATTTTAATTTCAATTTTGTCCTAGCTATAACTGATCTAAGAGTTCTTGATCCTGGGAAGTGGGACGAATTGAAAAAAACTCTTCCAAAGAGCCGGCATCGGCACGATGGGCCGAATGCTTCCTTCTGTGCTGTAAGATTTTATTCTATGTTCCATTCTCAGCATTGACATCTTTCACCTTGTTGAGCACAACTCTTGTCACTGGCCAACCACCAAAAAGTGGCAAAATTCAAATTGCAAGAATGAAAACCCTAGACTTTCTATACTATTGCATTTATATGTGCAGTAAGCATGCAACAATAAAGTTAGTAGAACAAAACAATAAACAAGACAAAAAGGAAAACAAAATTAAAAGTAATTATAGACTGGTCTAAATGGTACTTTTATGCAAGTAAATAAGCCAGGTCAGGTTCTATAGTGAGTTGTCACAGATGATACTGTGGTTTCAAGCTATGAAACAGATGGAAACTGGGAGGGTAACTTGTCTGGGCCAGCAAAAACAAAGACAAGAGCTGGGTGGGAAAGAGCATAACGGCTAAAATTATCTTCAAAATAAGATGGGAAAGGGGGAAGAGGGGGTAGAAACCATCAATCGGGTGAGTCTGTTCCCTATATACATTAACTAGCTTTGTATTTAGAAGAACTATTAACACTTTGACTCCAAAAACACTTCACCTGAACATTATACATAAACAATGCAAAGTGTTTTTCTTTTTATCTCTCCCCTCAAAGGTCAATCCACTAATAGGACAACTAACATTGTATTCCTGACTTGACCAGTTTTTCAGCCTCGAAAATTATGGGAGCAAATGAGAGCTTGCAGGACTTTTGAGCATTGCAGGGGTTAACTGCTGGGAACCAAACCACAAGTTCCATCTCCAAAAGACTAGTAGTTAGTGGTTACAGATGCAGACAGCAGGCTGCATGCACACAGCAGTAAATAGACAGCTGCTGCAGGATTTCTGCAGGCCGTCTACCTTCTGCAATTACATTTTGTAAAAATACTGGAAAATTAGTTGGGGAAAGGAGTGCAGAGAGAAAAAGTACAATGTTATATTGACTGGGTTTTCCAACACGACTCCCACAAGTGCAAAGAGGGATATTCACAGTACACCAGGATAGTCATAATAGTGGCTTGGACCCGTTTGCACCTCTCAAGTGCAACGAAACTCCTAGGGGCAAGTGTATATTTTAAAGAGATACTGTCTTTCAAGAAAAAATGTTCAAACCTTTTTGTTTGGGTGATTAGAAGTCATTACAACGCATGTGCGTGAGTAGTACAATAATAGATTTCAACATGAGTAACAGTCTCCTAATAATTTGAAGGTGAAATTTAGTGCCAACAAAATTGAATTAGGTAATTTGAATGAAGTGATTTCAAATTAACAATAAACTGTACTTCATTGTTTGTGTTTGAAAATGAATGGAAAAGGTTTTGCCAAACACTTTTTCCAGAAACACTGCACCCCTTGAAGATTTTCTTATCTTTGCCAATTTTCCCTCCTTTCCTGTGGGAAAGTGTTTAGCATCCAGTGTTGTCTGGTAATATGGGGGCCAATTTTCACTTTTGGGCGGCTGACTGGCGGAGCGCACTAGCTGCCTACTTGTTACCTAAAACCACCTTTTTCCACCTCCGTAACATTGCCCGTCTCCTCCCCTGTCTCAGCTCTTCTGCTGCTGAAACCCTCATTCATGCCTTTGTTACCTCTAGACTTGACTACTCCAAATCACTCCTGGCCGGCCTTCCACACTACGTAAATTTGAAGTCATCCAAAACTCAGCAGCCTGTGTACTAGCCTGCACCAAGTCAAGATCACCCATCACCCCTGTGCTTTCTGACCTACATTGGCTCCCAGTTAAACAATGCCTCGATTTCAAAATTCTCATCCTTGTTTACAAATCACTCCATGGACTTGCGCCTCCCCATCTCTAATCTTTTTCAGCCTCACAACCCCACGAGATGTCTGCGCTCCTCAAATTCTGGCCTCTTGAACATCCCTCATTATAACTGCTCCATCATTGGTGGCCGTGCCTTCAGCTGCCTGGGCCCTAAGCTCTAAATCGCTACGCCCCTCTACCTCTCTTTCCTCCTTTAAGATGCTTCTTAAAAACTACCTCTAAACAAGCTTTTGGTCATCAGCCTTAATTTCTTTTGTGGCTCGGTGTCAAATTTATCTTTGTCTGTAACACTGTTGTGAAGCGCCTTGGGACGTTTTACTATGGTAAAGGCGCTATATAAATAAAAGTTATTATTTATTAGTAAGTGAACAAGGAGGCCCAAGACATTGAGCTCGGGCCTCATTTAAATTTCGCCAATGTGTTGCACACTCTGAATGGGCATCCTACTGCAGCTTGCTGGCTCTGGACTAGTGCAGTATCGAGCGGCTCGACACCACGGTAACCATGCAGGCAGATCTGGGTGAGGTGGGGGTGCCAAACCAGCAGTGACCTGCAGCATTTTGTGGAACTAGGAGAAACATTCCTTTTATATAAATATACAACCCAGAAACATGTGCGTGCGCACGGTGCACACTCCACCCATCTGTCCCTGAAAATTGCAATCTGAGTCCTAACAATGGCGTAGGATTCTAATTGGCATAAATAAGAGACTTACCAACTGAAATATATGGACGCTCTGGCTGCCCAAGGGAACTTCCCATCCCTAATATCCAACTGCATTGAGGCTAACTGTAGCACCTGGAGATCAGCTAACAGACCAAAGATGGTACTAGAGGGTCTTCCTGATCTGTATGGCTCAACTACACACCAACTGAGGGTGTGGCAAAATCCTGGAATTGGCCAGATAGAGTTCTTGAAAGTACAAACCTATATGCTAACGCTACATAGGGCCACTGACAAATTGCACAATTGCGTCTGCCACAATATTAAAATATTGAACCCCTCTCATTTACTGTTGTTTAGGTTGACGTACAGGATCAACACAGACCACTTTATTTCTTTCCTGCCTTACCTAAAATGTACAACAGATATCAAGAAATTTGTAAAGTATGAAAAGTATTCCAAACTTAAAAACTCCCGTAAAAATGATTTATTTTGTCTCCACAAAGCATTATTGCTATAAATTATATTGGCTCAGAACAAGGATCCTTCTGAATATCAAATTTGTCTAGATCTGGGCATATTTTCAATCACACCACAATAGGTCTAACACTATTATGCCCAAATTCTTTCAAAGTTATTTACATACATCTGATTTTGATATAGACGAATGTTCAAGACCACACACGATTAAAAAAACTCTTCTTATCCAAGCTAATCTTCTTTACTTCTCTCCTAAAGGAGTTGATGCCTTGCTAAGGTAAGATTTGATCCTAGTCAATCTCCAGTACTTCACCAATTGGCCATTAATCATCTATGATACTGTACAGTATTGACAGGCTGTTTGATCACAGGGGACATTACAATAGAGCTCAATCCCATCATTATCCAGCATTCACATACATGTAGTTCCAACAGCGGTAGTATTTGAAGAACAAGAACCCTAGCCACTTTTCCCCTTCCTAAGACAGCAATGCTAGGACACCCCTACTGCTGTCCAAGCTAAAATCTGTTAACTGAAACGCATGGTGTGCATGGTTCAATTACACACTTCTGTTCCAAATGAACCATAGGCATAGGCCAGATATCTAAAGTTCATAGAAGGTAGCTCTAGTGACTAAGCAGAGTAATCTTGGTCCTCACATCTCAGTAATTTATCCAAAAACTGTTCAATGGCTTGTACCTCAACAAATGGTATGAAGTACTATACAAACAGCACAGACAACTTATGTTTCTGTACTGTCCTTCACTTACACAAAGACATCTTCAAATGCCTTCCAAGGCAGAGGAAAAAGGGTGAACCAAGCTGAAGGGAGACAGAATGACTGTTGGGAGATAGGAGGGGGAATGTGAAAGCAGCGAGAAATATGGGAAAGGTGGAAGTGAAGGAATTCTAGAGTATAGATGGAGTATAAAACTGAAAGAGCAGCCGCCGATGACAGAGTAGGGAGTAAGTTGGTGTCCGAGAATCGAAGGGTGAATGTGAGCGTACAAATGGAGAAAACTTTTGGATAAGTTGGGACAAGGTCATGGAGCGATTTGAAGGTAAAGAGGATTCTGAAATCAATTCTCTGGGGCACAGTGACAGGGATGATTGAAGTGAAGGCCTTGCCTGAAAATAATCTCAATTTCCTGAATCAGATCAGTGAAGCAATAGGTACTTGTGGTATTTTACAGGACAGCTACATCATTACAAATCAAGCTGCATTTAGACTGGTACTCTGAAGACAGGTACCTGCTGATACACTCCCATCAACATCAGGAATGTCATGCCCAAATTATCAGTCTACCAACCTGCATTTTAACATTGAAATTAAAGTCCAATTATCTCAATGGCACATCTGTAGCACCAGTCAATCTGGACTCTGTGCACTGCCTCTAGGCTTTACAAAGGAACATGGGACTCGTACAATTTAGTACCTGAATTGTAACAAAGTCACTTGAAAATGAGTATTACCAACTAGAAACAATCGGATATCCATCTCTGCAACAGTAATATGATTAAGAAGAACAGACATCCCCAATGGCTCAATTAGCTTACCTAGTGACTCACTGAAGCTGCATTTGTATTGTGGCCTGGAAATAGTAAGCTAATTACATTGCTCTTCCATATTTAACTTTGTAACATGCAGCTAGTCTTCGCATAGAGCCAACAGTCTGCACATACACAAACTATGTGTGACAAAGGCCAGTTAGCATATGCAAATAGAAACTCATGACATTGTATCATGATATCACCACCATAAGCTGTGCATTAACTGTCCCAAGGAACACTTGGTCCTTTTTTAAAAAAAAGTCCAATAAGTGTATTCTGATGTGGCCACTTGCTGTGCAGATCCTGCACTATTGCACTAAGTGTTCTGACAACTGAACGAGTCATACTGAACTAAGCTCCCAAGTTCAAACACCAATCTGTACTAATTTAGCACTACAATTGCATTAATGCATCTTAGTTAGGGAGAGGAAAACTGATGGTGCTTTTACTCAATAGCTATCCTAGTTAGAAGTGTGCGTGGGTGGACGTTGCATGAAGACAGAATTGGGCTCAGGTCTAACCCCAACATTCAACATAAAGGCTCACATATGAATAATGGCCACTTGGGTGAGGTAGTAGAAGACAAATAATGCCTATGGAACCAGACTCCACCTAAACAAAGTTCAGGGTGCAAAAATCCCCATAAAAAGGTTGGAGTTAGGAGAAAAATGATAGTAAATTTGCTTCTTGCGCATTTCTAGTGCACAGCCTTGCCAGCCAGAACACACAGGGAAATTGCATGCCAGATACAACTTTTCATCCATTTCAACATTTCCCAACATTACATGACGAGGGAACTGTGTCAAGAGGTACCTGTCACTGCACTTCAAAAGTACTTAATTGGTTGTAAAGTACTTTTGAAGTGCAGTCATTGGTACTCTGGAAAATGTACTGAGGTTGTGAAAAGTTCTTTCTAATAGGTGGTAAATCATGGCCTACACGTGAATTCCCAATATGGCTTCTGGAGGATGGAGTTCCAAACCAGGAACGCACAAGTTGAAAATTTATCCCACATTGTCAGACAGACTGCACACAGTGTTCACTCCAGACTTAGTTGACTATAAACACAATCTCATTGTATATTGTATGGATTCTGGAGTAAATGCCAGTAGAAATTTTGTGCAGTCAAACAACCTGCTGACATTGTCTAGGCTCATGGGTGAAGAATAGTTATTTGGGAGAGGGATAGGAGAGTACTGGTGCAAGAAGCAAGGAGACATGTCTTGGCAGAAGTGAGGGGGAAGGGAGAATATTTTCATGAATAAAGAGGAAGGGGGAAAAACCTGCAACATAATTCTATCAATATACAAGGGAACAGTAGCATAGTGGTTATGGGGCTCAAGTTTCAGCCTGAATTGCTCCTATTTTTTCTGGAGCAACTAGTTTAGAATGGAGCATCTTATAAATTGCAATTCTCAGCATTTATTTTGTTCTAGGTCTAGTGAGTTAGAATAGTTACATTTTAGAACCGATTTTTTTCAAAAGGGGGCGTGTGTCCAGCCACTTACGCCTGTTTTGCAAGTTTAGGCAGCAAAAACTTACTCCATTCTAAGTTAGTTTGGAGTAAGTGTAGATTTTTGAACGCTCAGAAAAACCTTGCCTACACTTATAAATCAGGCGTAGAGAACGAGAGATAGCCGGGGCGGGGGGGGGGGGGGGGGGGGGGGGGGGGGGAAGAGGCGGCGGAAGTTTACAAACATTAAACACTTCACTTTTACAAATAAAAGAGCCATCATCAATAATAAATGATAAATAAATCAATAAAATCAAAAAAGCTTAAAAATTAAAATTTTAAAAAAAAATTACGTTTCTACTCACCGACTGCAGCACCAGGAGTCCTCCAATAGTGTGCAGGGACGGGGCCCCCCCAGTGTCTCTGTGCTTCTGACAGCGAGGGGTGGGGGGGAGAGAGGGAGGAGGGGGTGGAGGGAGGGAGGGAGGCAGAGAAAGGGAGGGGGTAAAGAGTGGGGGGGGGGGGGGAAAGAGATGGGAGAGCGAGAGAGAGGGGGAGGGAGGAGGAGGCTGAACGGGTCGGAGGGGAGGGGAGGCTGAACGGGACGGAGCAGGGAAGGGAGGCTGAACGGGTTCCCCACTGCCGCCGAAGCCGGGCCGCCGGCACCCGCTCCCAGCGAGATGCCGGGCGGGCAGGCCCCGCCAGCGACGACGAAGCCGGGCCACCGCGGAGGACCTCAGGCGGGCCCCACCCCCAGCGAGATGCTGGGCGAGCGGGCGGGCCCCGCTGCCGCCGACACTTCGTACGGGGCCCGTCCCCAGCGAGATGCCGGGCGGGCGGGCCCTGCCGCTGATGAAAACACGGACGCCCGCAGCGAGAAGCCTGGCTGCCGCTGAGGACTTCGGGTGAGGCCCGCCCCCAGCGAGATGCCGGGCCCTGCCACCCACGAGGCAAGAGGTGTCAGACCACTCGGCCCGGGATAGGGGATTTGTCCCTTCGGCCTGGGATAGGGTCATTGCCCGGTGACAGGACGCGCTGGGAGGGCCAGGAGCTACTGCGCACACGCGCAGCTGCCGGCACTGTCTTTGACGCAGGACTGTAGCTCCGCCCCCAGCTGTTCCTGCTGCGCCGCGCCGAGCTGGAAACGGACCTACAGATATCGGAGAATCGCGAGGTAAGCATTCGCCGCAATTTGTGTTCTATAAATTAGGCAGGCTTCTCTGACGTGTGCCGTTCTATCGGGGGTCTGAAACTTGAGTCCTACATGTCGAGGGGACTGTGTCAAGAGGTACCTGTCTTCAGAGTACCAGTGACTGCACTTCAAAAGTACTTAATTGGTTGTAAAGTACTTTTGAAGTGCAGTCATTGGTACTCTGGAAAACATACTGAGGTTGTGAAAAGTTCTTTCTAATAGCTGGTAAATCATGTCCTACACGTGAATTCCCAATATGGCTTTTGGAGTTCCACACCAGAAATGTACATTGAAAATTTATTCCACATTTTCAGATAGACTGTACACAGTGTTCACTCCAGACTTAGTTGACTGTACAATGAGATTGTGTTTATATTGTCTGGATTCTGGAATAAATGCCAGTGGAAATTTTATGCAGTCAAACAACCTGCTGACATTGTCTGGGCTCACAGATGAAGAATAGTTATCTGGGCGAGAGACAGAAGAGTACTGGTGCAAGAAGCAAGGAGGCAAATATCTTGGCAGAAGAGAGGGGGAAGGGAGAATATTTTCATGAATAAAGAGGAAGGGGAAAAACTTGCAACATAATTCTATCTATATAAAAAAAAGAGAACAGTAGCGTAGTGGTTATGTTACTGGACTAGTATTCTAGAGGCCGAACAAATGATCTGGAGACAGGAGTTCAATTCCCACGACAGCTGTGGAATTTAAATTCAGTTAATTAAATAAATCTGGAATACCAAATTAATATGATCATGTAACTACCGGATTGCCATAAAAACCCATCGGGTCACTAATGTCCTTTAGGGAAGGAAATCTGCCTTCCTTACCCGGTCTCCTACATGTAATAGGATTTTAACCAGTCCATGCCAGTGTTTATGCTCCACTCGAGCCTCCTCCTGTCTTTCCTCATCTAACTGCCCCTTAAATGCATCTATACCATTCGCTTCAACCACTCTCTGTGGTAGTGCATTTCACATTCTCACCACTCTTTGGACAAAGAAGTTTCTTCTGAATTCCTTATTTGATTCCTTGGTGGCTATTTTATATTGATGGCCTCTAGTTTTGCTCTTCCCCACAAGTGGAAATACTCTGTCCACACTATCAAAGCTGTTCATAATTTTAAAGACCTCTATTAGGCCACCCCTCAGTTTTCTCTATTCAAGAGAAGAGAGAGACCCAGCCTGTTCATCGATAGGTATACCCTCGCATTTCTGGTATTGTCCTTATAAATCTTCTCTGCACCGTCTCCAGTGCCTCTATAGCCTTTTTATAATATGGCGACCAGAATTGTACGCAATATTCCAAGTGTGGTCAAACCAAGGTTCGATACAGGTTCAGCATAACTTCTCGTCTTTTCAATTCTATCGCTCTAGAAATAAACCCATGTGCTTGGTTTGCCTTTTTTGTGTGACATCAGACCAATGTGGTTGACTCTTAACCAAGGTTCCCCAAGTTGCGTGGGCACGCAATCCGGAAGCCCTGCACCAGCCGCTCATCAGCTGTTCCTCTGGAAAGGATACCGCACAAGTTTAAAGGGACCGCACACAAGCCACTCAGTTGTACCAAACTGCTACGACAAAGTAACTCTCTCCCTAACAGCATTGTGGGAGTACCTTCACCACACTGACTGCAGCAGTTTGAGAAGGTGGCTCACCACCACCTTTGAGGAAATTTAGGGATGGGCAATAAATGCTGCAACACCCACAACCCGTTAATGAATTAAAAATAACAAATGCTGGAAATCTATAGATCAGTCAGCACTAAGAGTGAAAGGTAAACGTTTTGGGTGGCACTTGTCAGATTCTGAAATATTAACTTTTCTCTTTCAGACTCTGATCAATATGCTTCTAGAATTTTCTATTTTTATTTCAGATTTCCAGCTTTTGTAACTTTCACCATAACCGGTTAGTTATGTTGATTTTTTGGGGGAGGCTTTGTAGTTTCCCATTGACACAGGTGCTCACAGCATCAGTATTTATGAGATCATCCTACTGCTAAAGGGGACTATATTATAATGGGCCAAACACAGTGGGCAGAAGTTTGAATTTTCTTGGCCCTGATGCAATTAAAGCAACTGGTATTTGATCTGGAAATAGAAACTTTCTCCCCTCCTTCTTTCAAAAGCAGCAACTCTTGCTGGGTATGGTTCCACAGCTCTCCAGTATCCCTCTGCCAACACTCAAAGTCTAGGCTCTTGCAATTAGATTATCTGACTCTAGGAGACATCAGAGTCCGATTGCGTCCACACGTACATTATTCAGCAGGAGTTGCTAGATACCGAGCAGAGCAGAAACCCTGGGCAATATCTGTTCTCTCACTCAGAGGGCAATGGAGACCAATGGTACCTGCTACTGCCCTAACAGAAATGAGCTAGCTCTGTACAGACTGGCAGGGTATACAAACAGAGCAGTGTAACATAGTATATCTGTGGCTGGGAGTGGCAAGTGCTTCACTCCCCCTTCTCCATCAGTACTTTGCTGCTTTAATCTTATAGATTGTCATCTATTTCATATTAGACAATACTTCTGGGTTTAAAAAGTTTAAAAACAAAGCAAAAATAAAAATTAATTGGTGCTATCAAGCAATGTGTGGTGTTTTCAGAACTCAAGAGGGTAGTGCGACAGGTTAGCATGCAGTCCCAGCGAGTTATCACTTGGCCTCGAGACCATAATCCTCGACAGGGAGCATTCCTCACCTTGGCCATGCTATTGGAGGAGTGCAGCATAAATGATTCTTCACGGGAGGGAAGGGCAAAAAATAATGCCCATGGACAAACAATCTTGCAATGTTCTTACTCACCTATCAGTGGTTAAAGACAAGATGCTAAATTCTCAAACTGAGCTATGTTACTTTAAGACAATAAGTGCAAGTCATGCAGCCTCCCACATGGGCAGAGGGAAATTAGAGAGTTGTCTGTCTCTCACCCATTATTGCACACATTAAACCATTTTACAAACGTGTGCTAGCTATTGCACACCAGCCACTACATGGGCTTGACAGAGCTTGGTCTTGGTCCAGGTCCAGTGGCAAGGGTTAACCAAGACGACTGGAGACTAGCTCTGCTGCACGGACATAGTGCGCACACATATCGCAGTGTGGGCTGGCCCATGCTGCCCCTGCGTCTTGGACCAACCTGGGTTATGGACCTAGATCAAGTCATTCGTTTGCCTTCCTGTCAGCAATTTGCATATAGTCTGAACAGTGGAATATTACCTTAAATAAAAACAGATGACTCTCAAAGCTTAATGCCATAGCAAGCGTTTAGGTTCAAATGAACCAAACTCAGCCTCAATGTGATCTCTAAATTGCATTATATTCAGGTTCATTTATGCACTTTGAATGTGCGCTGGTGTAAAGCAGACCTGCTGCAGGATTGCTTTCCACACGAGCACTGATCTAGTGCATGCCAGTGCAACATGGCAGTGAAATCAATTATGAAGTGCCTTTACCATGTGTTGAATCCTTCACCCCATCTTTTCTGATTTGTTTCATGTAAATTCAATACATTAAATGTTGATTACTGCACAAAGTCTCTGTTTAAATATAACAGATAAATTTCTAGTTTTATTACTTTTCCAAATCAGTTTGCTTCCTTTCTCCCACCCCCACCGGTTTCTCCTCTTCTTTCCTGCTGTATCCAAAAGTAGTGCCTCTTATTAGGGTTATGAGATCAGCTATTATATTAAATCGCGGAGCAGGCTCGTGGGGCCAAATGGCTTACTTTTGCTCCTATTTTTATGTTCTTCGGGTACGGTTTCATAGATACCAGTTATCCTCTGGAACCTCATACATGGCCATTCTTCAAATGTAAGCATCAGCAGGCTATTTGGCTGCTGAGGCGAGATTTAATTGAGGTGTATAAAATTATGAGGGGCCTAGATAGAGTGGGTAGGAAGGACCTATTTCCCCCAGCAGAGGGGTCAATAACCAGGGGGCATAGATTTAATTGGTAGAAGAATTAGAGGAGAGTTGAGGAGAACTTTTTTCACCCAAATGATGGTGGGGGTCTGGTACTTATTGTCTGAAAGGATGGTAGAGGTAGAAACCCTCGTTGCATTTAAAAAGTACATGGATATGCACTTGAATTGCTGTTATCTACAATGCTATGGACCAAGAGTTAGAAAGTAGGATTAAGTTGGAGAGCTCTTTTTTCGGCTGGCATAGACACGATGGGACAAAAGGCCTCCTTCTGTACTGTAAACTTCTATAGTTCTATGATGGACCATCGGGCATCGCACTTTCTAGCAGGGGTCTGAGGATAGTGGCCAGGGACAGGGACCCTGGGAGATTTTTCCCCTGCCTGATCCAGGGGCACTGAGGCCAATAGTACCAGCCCAATTCCAGAGGTCAGCTAACGCAATACAGAACAGATATTGAATGTGGGACCTTCGTGTCTGTATGGATTAAAACTACCCAGGTGGTACCTTTATTCACTAGGAAATACAGCCATCAGCAGAAAGCATATTGAACGCAAATGCAAAACCATTACATTTTTACCTCGATAGGGGCATTATTGTACAGAATAAAAACAGCCTCACTGTAACACATCCAAAGTGTCAAAGCATTTAGGTTTCATGTTGCACTGTTTTTAATCTTTATTAAAAATAAATATTTTACCTGGAAGTTTGTTGGGACTTATCCCACTTTCTACGAATTCAATAAATGGGTATGTAATTAAAACAATCAAAGTACCTAGAGGACAGAAAAGATGACTATGGAATGAAAACAAACCTCGTCACTGCCGACTGAAAATATCTTTCAGGCACGCGATTGTCTCAGTTCACATTCCAGCTTTCACCTCAACGAGCTTTCTGCGACTATTAGTTACCAACTTTCATGAGTCACTTTCAGCCAGCTTTAAAGCTTAAGGGAGCATAGGATTCTTTGCAGTAGGTGGAACATTGAAATCAATGACAATGTAAATAATTAACTCTGAATTACATTGTGACAGAATTTATAATTTAGATTTTCTTCTGAGTTTGTCTCTTCTTGGAAAAAGGAGATTGGGAAGGTGGGCAAGTGTGTGATAGACATTTATTAATTTTTTTGTTTTAATTTAAATGTTTTCCTTCCATCCTGAAGGCACAAACTGTGTGCTGGAAAACTGGAAAAACTTGCTAAAATACATATGGCTGGATCTGGTCACTTGCAGCTGAGCATGATTTTCTTGCAGGTGTTTTAGGCAAGCCCAGTAGTCACCAAAAAACAGTCACAGTTTATTTAATTCTAATGCATTTCAATTAAGTTCAACATGACTTTCCTTCTGCTATGGGGAAGATTGAGACGGATGCTCACCACACCCAGCAGAGGCTTGCTGGTCTTTTTGTTTTGCAGCACATTTTTAATAAAAAACCTAAAAAAAAATAACTTTTGTAACAGTGCATAATGTTTGTTAAATCTAAAGTAGCCAAATATTCACCAGAAATCCAGTTACAATTAAAGCATTTATAAAATTTCAGCATAACAGGAAGAGCAGAAAAAAAGGACAAACAAGGTGCTTGTACTAGCTGCTACCATCCAGAGGGTACAAGAGTTCTGAACAAGAATGTTCACCTTTGCACTCCTCCTTATACACGAACTTGCACATGCGCTTCAATCCACTATTTTCAGGAAAATAGTACTTCACTGCAACAACAAAAAATCCCATCCCCTGCAATGGCATGCAGCAGCCCTTTAACAACTGTTGCCTCAATAGATTCATCCTCCGCCCATTCACAGGCATCCCTGCATTTGCACCAACAGCTTGTTACAATTAGTAGAAAGGCCAAACCAACCTGGGGAAAGGCCCAGGTTTGATCCTAGTTTGGGATGGGTTAACCTGATCTCAGCCAAGCCAGTTGTAGGCTTGCTACATTAAGCCAGTGTTCGTTATGCAGTGAAAGTTCCTGTGTCAAACAACCCGAGCTGGAAAGTACATGTGTGGAAAATCAGGTGAAGATAGCATCAGGCTCACAAAGGAAGAATGGCCACTTGGGAAAGATAGTGGTTGGTGGCTGGCGCATTGCAGCCTACCAACAGTCACCATCTTCAGAAGAGCAGGTTCACATTTACTGTATTTTTGCAACATGCCTAACATGGTATTCAAGTGTAAGCAGGTGAATATAGTTTTGTTCATTCTGAAGACTGTGGATTCAAGCACCATTCTGGAGACTTGAGCACATAATCTAGGCTGACACTTCAGAGTAGATGCCTCTTAGTTGGAGATCTCGTAGCACTATTCAAAGAACAGCAGGGGAGTTATCCCGGTGTCATGGCCAACATTTAGCCCTCAGCAAGCATCACTGTAACAGATATCTGGCCATTTATCTCATTATTGTTTGTGGGAATTTTGTGTTTGCAAATTGGTGGCCGCATTTACTTACATTACAACAGTGACTACACTTAAAAAGTATTTAATTGGGTGTGAAGGGCTTTGGGATGCCCCGAGGTGAAAAGTGCTATAAAAATATGACACTTTCTTTGTAGTGTGATTCTAAAAATGCTACTGCATTCCCCAAAAGGCTTTGATGATTTTATTTTAAGCCCTGCCCCAGTTATGAATAACTTCAGGGCTGTACTGGCAATGACTGCATCATTACTGGGGTGTGGCAAGACTCATCGATACTCACTCATTCCCATTACAGGGTTCAGAGAATGCTCTACATAACTTTAGTACTGTTTACATTCTAATTACACCAATAATCTATTCACTCTTGCATTCCATTGTGACATTCTTTAGATCTACCTACAAATTCTAAAAGAAATTAAATCTGCTAAGAGTTCACACTTGCATTTTCATGACATCAAATTTAAAGCTTAAAAAGTAATGCAATTTATGATAATACATTAAGGTCCAAAATTGACTTTTGAGCAAAAGAGCTGAGCAACTGCTTTTCAAGAACTTGAGTTAAAATGCATGCCGAGCAGAGCTGTAACTATTAATACTGAAATAATATTTCAGTATCAAATTAAATTAAAATATTTCATTGATTCAAATTTGAAAATTATTCAATTTTTTTTCTCTACATTTCTTCAAAGCCATCCACATTTCCATTGGAATGCAGGCTAGAGACCTGCTGCTAAGTATCCTCCAAAGCAACTCTGAAGGCTCCTTTGCTCTTGTGAGGAAACACCTGGCCTCTGTTCTGTGTCTCCATGGATGGTACAACTGGGATGCTAAAAGTGAAGGGAGGAGTGGGGGAAGAAGGGGCAACTGCAAGGACAATATTAGAATTCTGGGACTGGTGTACTAGTGCTCTGCAACACAATTCACAAGGAATGTTCCATAAAGCTTCCCTGATAATTTTAGTGGGTAAGTGGGCAGTGTTGACTTAAAGGGCTAAATTATAACAGGTTGCATAAACTTGGTTTGGCCTTAAGGTTAAAAGGGAGAGAAATGATCTAATTGAGGTGGTAAGATGATAAAAGGATTCGAGAGTAGCTTATCCTCTGGTGGTGGAATCTAGAACAACTGAGGCACATCAAGAATGCAATCTCAAAATTAGAGCTGGGTCATTCAGGAGGATAGTAGAAATCTGGTATTCTCTCCCCAAAAGGCTGTGGATGCTGAGTCAATTGAAATTTTAAAGACCGAGATTGTCAGGTTTGTTATTAGTTAAGGTTATGAAGGGATATGGATCAAAGGCAGGTAAATGGAGTCGAGGTACAGATCAGCCAAGATCTAATTGAATGGTGGAACACGCTCGAGGGGGTGAATGGCCTACTCTTCTTTCTATAGTCCTATACTGAATCATATGGACCAGGAAGGTCCAATGTTTGACCCCAAATCTGTACGCAGTTAGCTATCAGCCAGGTCAGCAGGTGGACTGCAATTGGACTCAGCACTCTTGGGACACACAGGAAAAATTAGCCAAGGTTCCCACGTTCACTATCCAGCGACACATGCTTAAAAAGTTTGTGTATTAATGTTAGGTAAGAATAGGATCAAACTCAGCAGTGATACTGCTGTACACAGTTCAATAAACAACCAATATTTACTACCTAGTATTCATACATGAAAAAAAAAGTTGCTTATGGGTGGTGCCTTGTTGCTGGTGCTTGCAAGAGTCAGCTCCATCAGTAGAGGTGGTGAGTAAAAAGAAAAATGGCAATGAAAGGAAAAACAAAAAATTAGAACTAAATTGTTAGTGGAAGTATTGTGATTGCATCCAAGAATGGTATAAATGAGGTGCTCAACCTCTGGGTAGGAAAATTGGATTGATAAAAATAAAAATGCCTCCTGCAAGCAGAAACTCACAAATACAGAAATCACATACATCACAGTATTCTTCGTGAAGGCTCTAAACTCAAACACAATCTCTCTTTTTTCCACATTTACCATGGGAGAAATTATTTTATTTCATCAGTAAGCAATTATACACCCAGAAAATGTTGGCAAGAGCCACGGAGAGAAACCACTGCAGACACTTGGAGTTTTAATGGCCTCGACTTCCTTTCTTTTGTACTTGTCGCAAGACAAAGAACTTGTTCCATTTTTAGCTTCATCCAAGTTACTGAATAGCTGAATAAGCTATTCAATACAGCAACCATTGTGGTTTGAGCTGAATTTTACAGGAATGAGACAAGGATGAGAACATTGGTCATTCTGATTTTTTGTGCATACATCTATATTGGGTGAACAACTAAGAGTATTTGCATTCATGTCAGGAGAAAATAGTTTACTTACTGTTCAACAGTTGGCACAATTAAATGTGAAAAACATGTTTTTTTTGTGTTGTTGACAGCATGTAAAAATTAGTGACTAATTCACTGAAGAGACAGAATCATAATGCTGATTGCAAGAGTACATAAAAAAATAATTAAAAATAGATTCCATAACTGACCACATCAATCAATTGACCACATCAATGGCAGTTTACAAAGACCAACTGTTAACAGCTTAAGAGTCATTTTGAGTATTCGGCATCTGTATGTTTTCTCTTGCATAACCTGAGAGAGATCTACAAGTTTACAGTACTGATTATTGTACAGCAGAATTAGAGAAATGTATAAGACCACAGCATATTGCTGAATTCACAAGGTAAGTTAAAAAAGTTATAAACCCGAATTTGGCAGTTTTGCAGTACGGTGTGGAAGAACCTGGGTTTGCAACTGTGACTCTTTGCACACAGTTCCCAATGAGGCGTGGCCAATGTAGGGAGGGACAAGTCAACTTTATTATAGAGAGAAGTCGACGCATCATCCATTAGTAGCAACTGGCCACAGAGTGTCAGTAGCAGAGGACTAACTTTTCAGCAGGGGAACAAATGACATGTTGGGAGAAAGGGCCAAAATAAAGTGTGGAAGCTGTAAATTGTAAGACAGTATTCGATCACCAAGGACACCTATCCGACAAAAATAAAAACATTGTCTCTTTCCTCATCTCCAACTCTCTAATTCTGGGCCTCATTTTGTCTTTATTTTTTTTAGCCCCGTCTCCTTTATTCTCACGCAACATCTCGGTGCGTCATTGATTCCAGTCTCTCTCCTTTTAGGTCTCCTCCTGTCACCCGTCTATATATTTCTAACATCTCTATGCCCCAAGGAGCAAAGAAGCCAAGGACAGAAAAGGGGCGGGAGGGGAGGAGGAGGAGAGGGGGGGGGGAAGAAGGAGGGGGGGGGGGGAGGGGAAGAAGGAGGGGGGGGGGAGGGGAAGGAGGAGAGGGGGGGGGGAAGGAGGAGAGGGGGGGGAGAGGAAGAGAGGAAGAGAGGAGGAGAGGAGGAGAGGGGGAGGAAGAGAAGAGGAGGGGGGGGAAGGAAGAGAGGAGGAGAGGGGGGGGGAAGGAAGAGGAGGAGGAGAGGGGGGGGGAAGAGGAAGAGAGGAGGAGAGGTGGGGAGGAGGGAGAGAGGAGGAGAGGGGGAAGGAAGAGAAGAGGAGAGGGGGGGGGAAGGAAGAGAGGAGGAGAGGGGGGGGAAGGAAGAGGAGGAGGAGAGGGGGGGGAAGAGGAAGAGAGGAGGAGGAAGAGAGGAGGAGAGGGGGAGGAAGAGAGGAGGAGAGGGGGGAGGAGGAGAGGAGGGGGAAGAAGAGAGGAGGAGAGGGGGGGAGGAAGAGAGGAAGAGAGGAGGAGAGGGGGGAGGAAGAGAGGAGGAGAGGGGGAAGAGAGGGAGGAGAGGTGGGGGGGGAAGAAAAGAGAGGGGAGAAAGAGGAGGGG